>NC_071467.1:69718611-70318611 GCF_028500815.1 Rissa tridactyla | reverse complement strand
GGGAAGTGGTATTAGCTCCCCTAAGGAAAAAAACCAGCTTGTTGTAGCTCTGCAGAGGGAGAGAGAATAAAAATCATTAGAACAAGAACAAAAATAATTTAGAATAAAAATATACTTTAGTATATATTTATTATAAAATATAAGTTCAGTTCAGTACTCCAGTAACAAAGATATCTTTTTTTTTCTTCAGGTATAATATGTCTAATTTCCTTCCTCATTGCTCTGTGTTTTACGCTGGGTTCGGGGAGTTACTGGATTGACATTTTTGACCGCTATGCTGGCTCGTTGCCTCTTCTAGTCATCGCTTTCTTTGAAGTGATTGGGGTTGTGTATGTGTATAAAATTAAAAGGTATGTTGGAAACAGACGGAATTTTTTTCTCATAAGAGACAAATGCATTTTCCTCTCAATCCATGTATGTTACATACAGGTATACAATATTAACTTATTTCTGTAGCGCTTACCAGTTCTGTGAATGTAGTTACCATTCTTTGCTTCAAGTCTCCTATATTTGTAAGACAGGAGGGATAATCTCTGCATAGCACTTATGGAAGGGGGGGATCCTAAGTTTAAAGCTAGAAAGTCAACAGCCGTTGTAGTTCTTTGGCCAAGAGTAGTTACACCATCTTTCAAATATCCTCCTGTTACTGCCCTTTAGTTTTGTATAGTCTTGTGGTTTTTGTCTATCATTATTTTTGCTCCTCAAACTTCATAGTAAGCAATATGCGGTCACTGCCTCATGTTAAAAGTGGGGCCTGCATGCTGACAATCCTCGCAGTCACAGACACTAATTACATTCACTCCTTAGTTTAAAAGCTTTCCCACATCCTTTGTAATTGTAAATGCCAGAAACCTTATCTCATTTTGATTTAGAATAAACCTACCCTCTCTACTCAGCGCCCTTCCAGCCCAGAAATTTCTGCAATTCTCAATAAAGATTAATCTTTTTCCTCTCTATAATTTACTCAGTTACATGTTGGGACTTCACCTTTCCAACTCTTTCTCTGGCACTGGGATCATGAAGGTCCTGATTTTTTTGTGGATCAGTTTGTATACTGTAGAGGTAACGAACTCACATTTGTCCAGTGCTGCTGCATAACAAGGTGTTTCAGTATCATCCCATCTTAAGTCTTACCATAGGTTATGATTTTAAAAACAGGAAACCGAAAGAAAAAAAAAAATCTTCCTCAATTACACCTGAAGTCCCTGCATTACATTTTTTACATGCAGTGTTAAGATCCTTGGAGCATTTCCCATGTTGAATGGTGATAACTCCCAGCCTGTATCTTCATAAACAACTTCACACATCCCTCTCGCTGCCCTCAATCTTCCATGATGCAGAAGTAGCAGCAAAATCTGGTTTCATGTGCTACAACGGACTCTGGATTCCACAGCACCTGTATTTTATCTGTTATGCTAGTATACGTAGGCTTTTTCCTCTCTGTTACTACGAGACATGAGCGTAGCCAAATCACTTCTTCCTATAAAATTTCCCAAAAGCATTTTCTCAAGAAAATTTCTAGTATCTTCAGTTAGACTAACAGAATTGAAGACAAAGCCGGTATTTAACACACACACACAAAAATCACAATTCCGATTCCAGATTACAAAACTCTTTCCAACTTGATAGATACAGGTTACCATGTAACTCTCAAACCCAGAACCATGTATCTACTACCCATTCAATGTACAAAACTGTAAGAGATGTACGTAAAAGATCGGCTCCATGTCCAAACGACTGGCACTACTGACTGCAGAGCACGCTGCCTCAGGTTGCAATAATTTTGCTTCTGACCTGATTTGATTCATTTGGTGCTGGTTAATACCAACTTCTTCCCAACAAGCTATGTTTGTTCCCTTGGCAATTTTTCCTTTTTTAAAAATGTTTGAATAGCTCTACAGAACTGCTCTAGTATCCTCATCACTTATTTGTGCTTAGAAACCTTCGACTAGGTGCTCAGGTAACGTAAACTGACAATGTAAACTGATCATTCATTCCTGGTAGGGAACAATAAAGATCTACTTTATTGATATTATTATTTACTTAAGTCTATAGTAAGTTATCAAAGAAGGGTATGGAACAGAAGAGATTTAGGGAGCTGTACCATGTGTTTAAAACTTACAGAAGAATATGAAAAAAGTGAAACTGTTACCACTTGCAGCTGACATCATCATAAATATGCCTCCTCTTAAAAGGTTCAGTGAAGATGTGAAACAGATGACTGGACGAAAACTCAATCTCTACTGGCAGATCACATGGAGGTTTATTAGCCCTCTGCTCCTGCTAATTGTCTTCATGGCCTTTGTTATTCTTCAAATACAGAAGTCACCAAGCTACGCAGCCTGGAACCCTAAATATGTATGTTCCCAAATATTTCCAAAACTTCTAACAAAAGCAAGAGTTGTGTATTTTTCTCCCTTACCAGGTCCTTTAAAATCATTGCTATCTACTGCTTAGATAATGCAGCCTGAAGTGATGCAATGCTCAGAATGAGAAGGCTGCAGTATTGCATAGGGGTTACACATACTAAAATGCCCTTCTGTTAACAGACCCTCTTCTTGAGGAGTCCCACGTGCTCTGAATTTCTTATGAATGTGTGCATTGCAGAGAACTGTTGAAGTGAAACATCTCACAGGCACTTCGTACCTACAGGGGGCTCAGAGGCAGAACAAATGCATGAGCAGAGCTTCAGAGCTGCATTAAGAGACGTCAGGCATGAAAACATTTCTCAGCGAGAACCACCAATATCACTGGGGCCCTGATGTTTCTATGAACACGTACTTTTGACAGGCATACAGGGAGGGAGGCTGTGGTCTGAGAACAGTGCTGGCTAATTCAGCACCAAAAACGTGTCAACGCTGAGAACATTTGATCTGGATGTCACTGTTTCACGTCAGTTGCAGTTTCATGGATCGCTCTCAGAAACACCATGCGTAGGGGTTTGAAGATCGATCCTGGTCTTAAACTGCATGAGGATTACACAGCAGCAGTGTCTCCTCCAAATGCCGTGAAGTATCTATCACCCCAAGATAAAACTCATAGCCACAGGCTTGCAAAAACTGCATTATCATCATTCCCTTGAAATCTCTCATATAAGATTTCCCTATCTGGCAAAGAGCATGCTTGGTAACTGCTGAAACCAGGTAAGCTCTGAGTACTAACACAAATAATCAGAACTTAACCAAGAGAGCGTGAAAGTTTTGATAACTCTTTGGGCAACCCTTGCATTCCTAGGAATGTGTCACACTTCCAGATATAAATCTTTGAAACTGTAAAACATTTACAGCCATCTTTAGACCCATGAGAAGGGTACGCAGAGGACAGGGTCACTGAATCCTGTTGTAGAGCAAGAGTAAAACTTTTGCTACCCTTACTATAACAGCATAAGAAAATGCAAATGGAAATCACAGTGAAATGCAAGCGTACCTACCAATTATTTCTTTTGCTTGCTTTTTTATCTCCATAGGAAGGCTTCCCTATGAAAGAGGAGAAAGTTTATCCACCCTGGGTACTGGCCATCTGTGTGCTGTTAGCTATCCTTCCGTGTGTGTTTGTACCTCTGGTAGCGCTCCTCCAGCTGATCAAACGAATGCGAAGAAGCAAGGAGCCAAGCTTCGTACCACCAGAAGTGTTTTCATGTCAGGGGGCTAATGGCAACTTTTATCATCCAAAAGAATAAATGCCCACTGTACCTGTCTGGGAGTAAAAAGAAGACAGCCTTTGTTAGATGTGATTAGTTGCAGTGTGGTATCACCCAACCAACCTGGTTTATGCAGTTCCTATGCTTACAGCCAATTACTAGCACTCCAGAAACAGTGCTGCTACGTTTATTTTCAAACAATTTCACAATAGTTACGTTAACCTTGTCCTGTCCTGAATCCTACATACTGACCGAGTACCAGCCTCACCGTTTTAACCCTTTTCATGCATTACCAATTTCATGTCTCTCTCCAGACAGACTTTAAACTTGGAAAGCCTGCTAGTTACTACAAATGCACTGTCTTCACTTCTCTTCTAAAAAACCAGTCTGTTCCTAAGGATCAGCAATATAAAAATTAGAACACAGCAAGCACCTACAGTTTCATTCACTGACCCGCCCACCCCCCCCCCGCCCCGAGAGATGTAGAATGGAAGCTCTTGAAGAGTAAGGACTCCTCTTGTCCACCACACTCTGCTTTTTGTAATGCCCTACACACATTTAAATAGCAGTTATCTTGTGATTATTTCATATTCTCAAGCATTGCAAAGAGCAAAAATAAAGTATCAGCAGTTAAAAGAATGTACGTTAAGTAAATCTGAGTAACTAATTTTGCACAAATCTCTTACCTTAGCAGATTCCGCAATTTACTGTAGTGGAAAATACTGTTAAAGCAAACATCCCCAATTTTTTCACCTTAATTTCTTATATTGAACATGGTAACTGAATAATACCGCAATGAAAGGGCAGATGTATGGAAGCCTTCCAGTGAGTTGCAACCTTACATGACATGACAATTAAGTTAATCTTTACTTAAAAGCAGGTTTTCCTGTACTTGCCTGCAGATCCTGGCCACTCTGCAGTGATGGGAGATGAGGATTACTTTCGCCAAGATTCTTGAAAGTCTGAAAAAAATACAGGGAAAGTATGTGAGCATAAGGTATGGCAAAGCCTTTAGGCTGAATAATTAAGAGAATAAAGGAAAGGAGAGGAAGATTAAGGACAATGTAGGCAATTTCAGTATTTATCCTTGTGACTGGCTACGCACTAGTAGAGCTTCATAATGGGTAATGGGGATTTGGCCACACAGTGAAGAGGAATGAGACCAACTCAAACTCTGCAGAAGACAGTCAGTTACCTGAATCCTTGAAAGGGGCACAAGGGGAACTGCAAGCCTGGGAGGGAGGAAGGGATGATTTTTATCTTGCTGCTAAAAGAAAGAGCAGGGTAAAGAGAGAGAGATAACAATTTTTTCAAGATTTTTCTATTTTAGATTTAGTATGCCCCTCACACATTTGCTGCTGCAACCTCCTGTCCTGCAACTAGCCTGGACAGTAAGACTTTTCCTGGAGCACTGACGGTACTAGATACAGTGGTATCCAGTCTGTCACACGGGATCCACCAGAGGGTCAAGAGCACACCGTGCCTTTGCCTGCTGCACAGAAAAGCACGGGTAAGCTGTCTGCATGCACAGCAGTTGCCAGGCCAGAGCCTCCTGGCCCTTCCACTACGTGGGAGGAGCAGTATCACCTGCAAAGCAGTTAAATGCCTGGGCTCTGCGTGTTTTTATTTCCAAGAGCCATGGACTTGGCCAATGGTATGCATGAAGATGCCCAGCAATTCCCCGTGGGAGCCTGCCAACAGCCCCAGCTCTTCAAGTCAATAGAGGGGCAGGTACCCACCATGGAAACCCAGCTTCTGTTAGCTGAAACCTCACAAGTCACAAAGGTCCAAGCCAACTTCTTGATGTTCTGCAGCTGTGCACTGTAAAGGCTCTTGACAATGACACAGAAGATTTAAATTGCAACTCTGCCTGCTGCAAATTAAGTTTGAAACGTTATGAGTAAAAAAGGCTTCCACAAAGAATGAATAATCAAAAAAACCCCAATATAACTGCAATTTTGAGCATACATTTGTATAAAAGCTGCAAATACATAAATAAGAATTTTTAATTAACTCAAGTGTACACTCTATATTCATGTCTCTGACTACAAATAGCTAGATATTCATTAAAATCATATATATGCAGAGTATGTGAAGGAGGTTTAAGTATTTGGTCAGAGATCTGCTCTTAAAGAAAAACATAACCAACTAATACAGAGACAAGCTGAGAAAAGAATTAAACTACATACAGAAGACTTTCAAATCTACAGATCTATCTCAAGACACTGTCATGGCACTCACAGACTTCCTGACTTTTGAGCTGCCCCTTCCCATTCACCAGAAGGGAGACTTCATGAGTCATCGGACACACAGTTCAGCCTGGGATGGGACTCAGGGGGAAGACAATTTTCAGCTCCAGTAGCTACAACTCACAGCAGGGAAACGCGCTAGCTGAAGTTACTGTTTAGCCCAAGTAGGCATCCAGAAAATGTGCTGAGCAATTCTTGTAGGAACATCACTTTTCTGTTCTCAGTGTACTTCTGATGCCACCCTTACTAAAATTCCTGTGCCAGAACTGTAGCCTTACTCTAGCAAAATTAGTGCTACAGTGTTCCCCTTCCTCATTCATATGAAGCACAGCATCGTATAGGTACTTTTTTCTCTTAAATAGCATGACTGACTTTATTTTTGTAAGCATGGGCATGCAAACATGAAACTGAATCTGTGCCGAAGTCTTACATACCAAGCACTTTCCACTTCTGCTCACTCTCCTCCCAGTCTTTTACCTGCACGTTCCATCAGATCTTCTTTGCTGTAATACTCTGCTGTGAACTCATACTGTTCTGACAGACAAGACTTTTCTAGAACTGTCTAGGCTGTAAAGACAGCCTGGATTCTGTGGGGATAAATCTGTAAGGGACACAGACACGGGCATGGTGATGTTCACCCTTAAGCAAAATCCATAGCCCTAAGATAAGGAGCTCAAGTACCTATTAAAGGAAAAAAGCCTCAGAAGAAGCATTGCAGCAGCATTATAAATAAGGAAGCATCCAAATTATCATAAAACAATAATAGAGAAAAGTTGCAGAAAGAAAAGTATATTCCTTCTGGAACCTGGGCAGTTCCCTACATTGCAAAGTTTGATACCTACCTCACATTGAGATTCACAGTCCATAATATGCTCCCAAAAGGAAGCCGTGGGGAGAAGGATGTGTTTGATGGACACAGGCAGATGCTACGATTTCCTCTAGAGGGGCTTCTGTCCAATTCTTCCCTTCCAGCACTGCAGAGAGACAATAAAAAACTATTTTCATCCCTATCACTCTTCCTCCCCCCATAAAGCCCCCAGCAAGCTGACTTGCACAGTGGTTTGCAGCACAGGTTGCACAGTGCAGTTACACTGAGTGGCTTAGCTCTCAGTCTCTCTACTTACCTTCTCCTAAATACCAAGAAAATCTTAGCCTTCCCCGCAACCCTCAAATCTTTTGCAGTTTTCCCAGCTTCCCAATGATTGTTGAAAATCCACGTTACAGATCCAGAATGTTCCTAAGCTAATTCTTTTAACGTTTTCAGATTCACGTTATTCAATCCACTCAAACGTTTCCTGTCACTTTGCTACGAATTAAGTAGAAAATATTTTACCACCATAACATATCACACTATTTCTTTTAGAACAGTTTCATGCAGAAGTAGCATTATGGAATACTGGTACCTTCCCAACAGTTAATCTATTCCTTACACATATGCTCGTAGCATTTTTTTCCAATTGTTGTAAGCTGCAGCAACAAGTAAGTACAGGTTTCCAGTACAGACTGGCAGCTCTTCTTAAAATTTCCAAATTCTCCATTTGCTAAAACACATATTAATTTCAGCCTTATTTTCACTTTCCTTTTTGACTGGAAGGTATTTTAAAATGAAATAGTCTTTTCTTGTGATTTCTGCATTGTATTTGCATCTGTTTACAAACAGCCTTCAAAACCAGCAGATGCTGTTTAAAACCGATGACTCAGCAAGTAGTTACGGGGAAAGGCAAACATCAGCTCAGAGAACTACACGCATTACTCTTTATGCACTCTTATAGAATTACACCTTCAACGGAGGCCACATCAGCAGTTTATATTATCACAGTATCTACTGTGATACAGAGAAAAAAAATGGGCTAAATCCAAGCCATTGGTGAAGTTTACATTCCCTCCATTCTCCATGTTAGAGCATCCTGCGGAAGCTACATAAAGAAGCAATGATGCTGGAAACAGGACCCCTTGTTCTGAGCCTGAAGGTGGAAACAGCTCCATCCTTTTCTAGACGGGAGCATGCTGAATGACATGAATTTAACATTAAAACTTATAAAATAAAACATGTTTTGGCTCACCTGGACAAAATCGAAATTCAAAGGCTTAGAAGCAAATCTATCCACAACTACCTTGTTCTTGGATGGGAGCAGAGAGGTTTTCTTCTGGTCCTCCCAAGCACACCCTATCTGCAATGCTTTCCGAAATACTGACCAACTCGACACAGCTCTTGCTCCAGTTACCTACCCGACTTATCCAGGACACTCTTTTAAACAGGCTGCAAGTTTGCCTTGGGGCAGCTGTTCACTGCAGAAAGGCTCCCCGCTCTTCCCAGGGGCCCATCCTCCCTGTATGGATTTGTGCTGTAGGATCCTAGCTCATGAGGTATCCTTCCAGGCTGCCCACCCCTTATTCCAGACTGTTCTTTCAAAATAGGCATACTCGTTGGTTCTCAGGAAACAATCAGGCTCCTCTGCATGAACCTTACCTGAAGGTTCATGCGGAACTCAGTGACCAGGAGAAAGTAAGCATGGATTCATCCCTACTGCTGCCTATCAGCACAGGCTTCTTGAGCACAACACACAAAATGCACAGGGCCCGTGCAGTAAGCGGTAGACTTAAAATTTGTATTACCCACAACCACTACAGCAGGAGAGGGGAAGTGAAGCAGGAAGGAATGCGTGCACAGCTGAAGAAAGTCCGGGTAAAGGGTGAATGGCCACAGGCAGGAGCAGCTCTAGCCGGTGTAGGAAGTTCTCCAAGACTCAAGTCTCACCACTGCCAAGGCCCTCGTTGGAGCATCTCGCTGCCTCTTCCTGCCACATGATCCAATGAAACAAAGCTTCCTGCACCACCAGGTTTCTCTTGCATGACGGTGCCTATGACAGTGCTCCCTCACACCCGGATCACTGGAGAACATCGTTGGGAAGGGGTGGGGTTTAAATGTTTGAGCTGCTGGCTGGGGAGCAATTAGGCTGTTCTTCATCTGCCCTCTACTCTAGTAGGAGCAATTGTTCTATGGCCTTTTTTTTAAATTTTAACAGTGCTGCTTCATAGAAAGAAAAAAAAAAAACAACCCAAACCATATGACTGCCACTGTAAATTTTGACAGTTTGAAGTGAGTTATGATGTTAATAGACAGGCTGCAATACTGCAAATAGGCTTCTAGGAGCCGTGTTACCAATCCCTGCGTGGTGGTGGTCTGTCACTCCTTTGAAAGAAAACATCTACTGAGTAACGCTGCCTACACTGTGTTTCACTCCAGCAAGATATCCTCCATCTGCTTCGAGAAAATGTCCAAGCAGCTGCTATTTAGCCTATAACACAGGCAGAAAAATCCTAATAAAAATAGGTCTACATTAAAGCAATGCAAATTCAACACACAAGCCTGGAAGAGAAAGAAAAACTATGGGCCGATTTATCAGAGCAGCCACAGGGCAAAATTCAGCTGCGCACAACACGCCAACACCAGGGCTAGAGAGTACTTCAGTAACATCATAGAGCCAAAGATAAACCTAAATAAAGATCAGGAAATGCAAATAGCAGAGTAATCTACTTGGTATATTATCTAATCAAGAAGTTTGTTTTGTAGGTATAAATACACCACCATCGTTCTGTATATCACTGCACTAAAAATAGCACCAAGTATTCAAAATATTTAAAGTATACACTAAACTTTGACACTGAAATTTTGGCATATATTAGTTGTGTACTCCAAAGCATAAAATTTCTAACCTGTACATCTTGCTAGGTAGTGCCATGAAATGCACTTGCCCTGTGCAGGTAACTGTCTTTCCGGACATAACCCGGTGGGGCAGGATGATAAAGATCACTATAAAATAAAAGTACTGGCGACAAGTATGTGTTATTGCAATTAACCAGACAATTTATTATAAAATAGTCTGCAACACAAAGAAGCAAAGAACAGTTTTTCAGAAACAACACACTGAAACAAGAAAGTAGATCTGTTTGTACAGAACATGGTCTAATGATGCCTTCATCAAGAAGATCGGAATTACTGAACGAAACCAAGTCAATTACTTCAAATAGCCTGTGAATGTACAGGCAAACACAAACAAGAAGGTATAAACATAATTGTCTGCTCTTTTTAAGTCCTTGTGTGGTATCTGGGAGCAAACATGGAAAACTCTGGAGTGAAGTTGCTTTTGATCCACTCTACCAAAAGAAACTACAGAGAAAAGTCATCTAAAGACATTTATTTTCAAACCTGGAAAAATTATGAAATAAGCTTCAATCAGTTAGTCCAGGATAGCTTTGAAATCTTGACAAAGAGACGGTTCTGTCACTGTCTTCAGTAGTGCCATAGTATCCTTTGGGATCTTCTTGAATAGCTGCATCTTACCTACCAAAATATCAGAAACAATTTATTACTACTGCAAGTAACTAACAACTCTGTTTTAGGGAAAATGTTAATAAAGTAATGAAATCAATACTAGCCGAATCCACCTAAAAGTTGGAACACATGGAATATGGGGATAAAAAAAAGTTGTAATAAAATACGCTACTATTCTTTTGCCCTTAAAACAGGCTACTAAATAAAAGGGTTAAAAATCATATGTTAAAATATTCACAAACTAAGAAAACCAAGGAGCAAATTCCTCATACTCTGTTCTTGTAACACTTCCTTGTTTGGATTTAAGAACTTAAAAAATTTTTTTTAAAGTATAAGACCGTTTATTCAACAACTATATCCACCAAAAAAGACCCTCTGTCAAACATCATCTACTTTGGAAGACCCTATTTTAAACAATTGTAAGAACAAGGGACAGGTCCTTATCTGGTTGCTAATGTTTACCTACAGAAGGAAGGTATTCTCAAACTGTTTCTTTTCCCCTCTAGTTTCAGATACGACATCGAAGTAGCCTATGCTTGGAACTGATGTATACGAAAAGATTAAAAAAAAACCAAACCTGTAGAAAACACACCTTTTGCTATATACTGGGCAGAGCAATTCTCTCCACTGTGTTTCCTTGTAAGAGAAGAGAGGCTAACTGGAAAGCCACCCTTATGGTGGAAAATTTTGGACAGTAAATGAGGCTCTTAAATCAGGAATTAAATTTTTACAAGAGGACATAAGAGTTTTGAAACATAGAAGGTCACTGAGTCTATCATCGACAGAACTATCCACAATAAAAAGGTTTTTAAAGACTAGGAAGAACATGTAAAATCCTAGCAACAGTTTAAGTCCGTTACCTAAACAGAGTTGGCAAAATTGTCAATGGTGCAGAAAGGTAGAAGTGCTCAATAAACATTTGTTCTGTATTTGGAAAGGAGACAGATGATGTATTGATATCTTATCATGATAAGGAAAGACTCTTTCTCCTTCCCCCACTGGTAATAATAGGAGGGATGTTAAACAGTAACTATGTTTTATATACTTAACCCTGAGGAATGACGACAACTGGTACTGACAAGCCCCCAGTGTTGATATTTAACAGGTTTTGGAACAGCGGGAAGAACCTTCTACCCAATGCCTATTTTGATATTGATTCCCACGGAGAGTAATGGAAAGGCAGGTACAGGGACACAACAAAAAGAATTATAGTTTATATCAATTCCTGTCAACAACACGATCTTACAGGGGTAATAGGTTTTATATAGCCGATACAAACTCCAAAATGACAAGTGGTGTAGTGGGGTAAGGTCAACACAGGCGCTATTACCAGCATTGGCTACCTCTGTGCTACAGACTTCTGTGCCGTACAGAGATACTGAGCTAATTTTACAGGAACGCACCTAAGAACCAGTGGCTTTCCTGTCACAGCAACTCTGACATGCACGCATGCCCCCTGATTTCCAGAAGTAAGATAAAACTTAAAACACAGGGCTTAAAATTAGCTCCCGTATCTCTGCATAATACTCAGCTCTGTAGTAACCTGCTCTACAGCATGATGTTCTGATTACAATAACATTACTCAGGAATAAGTCTGATGCAGGCCAAACAAAACTAATTTATAAAACTGCATAGAAAACTATCTATCGATGTCTCTCTAAATGGATTTTAGTGCGTTCCTGCAGGATTGGAAGGCCTAGTATCTTACTAAACTTGGAAGAAAATACAAATATAAGCACCATGTACAATCAGGTGACTGAAAAACAGCCTTTATCTATGACCAGCGATCTTGGAGACATGGAGATAACAATGCACGTTCACACCAAGGGTATGCACGTGACTTACCACTACAGATCACAAGATGTCTTTGTACAGCTTTGTACCAGCACACTGATGCCTCGCCTTCCCTCCTGCTCAGCGGGGCATCTGGTGCCTTCTCAGCCCCTTCTCAAAAGCATTTTGAAATTATTTTTAAAACCTCAACCAACTCTTAAAGGAAGGAGAAAGGCAGGTGGGAAGCAAACATGCATGCAGTCAACGCACCTCTCAAAATTACGGTCACTAGTAAACATTCAAGTTGCATGACAAGCTGACCACAAACATATACCCTCCTGCCAAAATACCTGGTAGATGTTTTGAGAGCTTTTCATAAAAACGGCAACTACAGAAGTGCTCCACCAAGTATTCTATCAACCCTTGCAGCACAGGAGGAACGGGGCTAGTGGAAGTACAGGTAAAATTTCAGGGGCTATAAGAAATGGAGATCTTGGAGATGGCATTCGAGTTACTTAGGCCCCAGTGATCTTTTGACCAATCACAGCAAAAACTTCCATCTTAAAAGTTTCACAGTAAAAACAAGTCACAGCCTGCTAATTGTTTAGGCAGCCATTAAGCAAAAATGTCTGGGCCTTTGATCTTTCAGCAGTGTACTTGAACTCTCAGATATTTCCAAAAGAAACTGGGCCTTGTAGATGAAAAGAGAGAGATGTTCTGACATTATGGATGTGAAGAACAGATTCTGCCTCAGAGAAGGTAAGATTTATGAAAGAATAGCTGGAAATTACTCTCTTCAAGAGAACGTCACCACTAATTTTCTACTTGCCTTTGGACTTTTCCTGCTCCACCCCTACAATACTCAGTAAGTCCAACATTAATAGTTCTCCCCAGGAATTTAGGAAGCAAGGGCATTTCTGCAAGGGCAATTCTCACTGCCAGAGAAGTGGTGAGTTTTCCCTTCTTGGGTTAGAAACTGTGCATACAGAGTAAGGCCTGGACCACGTGCAAGTTTCGGGTCAATACTGTGGTTAGGCAAGGGGCTGTACAGGTACAGCAGAAGGAACTTAACAACCATCATTATTCAAACTAGAAAAATTCCACCTCTACTTCCCAGCCCATTTTCCCTGGTATCTGTGGTGGTGTGATTTTGTGGGCAGCAGAGACCACTTTTGCAGCAGATGCACAAACCCATGGAAGATGAGATTCTGCTGAACAATAAAGCCGCCTGGGGCTGTACCTCCACCCTGAACGCACTGTCAGATTCAACAGCAAAGCATGCACAGAGCAGGATGGGGGAACTTTGGCTCTGATTGTGGTCTGCAAAGATCCCAAGAGCAAAACTTTCAGCATTAGAGATGAAAACTCTGGTGTGTTCTATATGGATCTTAGAGAACTGACACAGCTCCCAGAGACGCAATTATCTTACAGGGTGTGACTACTGCATTCTCTGCTCAGTTCTTCAGTTTCTATCCTTTCCACGTGAAGCAATCAGCCACCTCTTTCCTTCCCAGAGGCAGGGCCTGCCTCCCCTGGTACTTCTAGAAGGGCTGAACAGAACTGGCTTCACAGCAGCAGCGAGCAGACACAGTGCTTCTGGTTTTGGCATCAGTAACTCTGAGACAAGGAACTTCTCTGGGAGAAGTCACTGAAGTTCTGCTCCCTACAGAAAGTCCATTGCAACAGAAAGTCAGGAATGCTCCTGGTGCGATACTGACCATCAGTTTGTTTCCTGTAAGTGTTCAAGTGTCATCTTTGATATGTTCACACCGCGCTACCAAAAATCAGACCGTGTGCATTCCAGCGTTGCTGCAAGCCTTTGATATGGGAAGGAAGTGCTTAC
Organism: Rissa tridactyla; assembly: GCF_028500815.1. Taxonomy (NCBI): domain Eukaryota; kingdom Metazoa; phylum Chordata; class Aves; order Charadriiformes; family Laridae; genus Rissa; species Rissa tridactyla. Next base: position 70,304,770 of record NC_071467.1, on the reverse strand, counting down.
TTCCAAAAGCAGAACTGCTCTCTTTTTGGGCACTGGGCCTCAGCACAGGTATCAAAGGAAGCTTGTGATACATTTAAAATCAAATAGGGGTTATTTGGAACCAGACTGAAGAATTTCTGTGTTGTATAACAAAACCACCCAAGTAATGATTCATTCAGAGTGTCAATCAGAGAGTCGGTGTTGAGAGACCGGCCTTCACTGCAGCTAAATTCAACAACAGCGCTGACTGCTTCAGAAAAGCCTACTACTGTTCACTTCCAGTATCTTAGAACAGAAAATTCTATTATTTCTGTGGCTGGCCTGGGGACAGACCACACAACTGGTCAAAGAGTGAGCTCCCCAGGAGCAGACACCTTCTTTCATCGAGTAGAAGGGTCAAAGATTTGCCAACACCACTTCCCCCTATTACAACACAGCGTATGCAGTGCAGCAAGTGCTTCTGTTTCAAAGTGACCTCAGTGACGCTTTTTTGGTAAGAGGAATTGCAGAAGGAATTTATTTAGTTGCCAATTATTCTACATTTTTTAAAAAGAAAACTGAGCATTCATATTTCATTTAGTTAAACCTGCTGAGAATGCTTATATGATTAACACAATCTTATTAAGATTTCTGAACAGTACAAACTTATTGACTGCCAAATATCAATAGCTTTCTCTTAAGAACAAGGGTCTAGAATGTGCAGTGCTGAAAAACATACCATTTTAATTTGTCTACTTAGCAAATTTGATTAAAATCAGAGAGTTCATTAATGCACATTTTAGAACAACACTTTATGACAAGAAAACATAAAAAAAATCCATTAGATTCCAAGTTTTATTACAATTAACCATATTTCAAACTGTAAAAATAATCAAATACTTACAGATTTTTAGGGGCTTAAGCAGGCATTTGTAAACAACCTTGTGGTTTGCCAGTTTGACAGCAAAGGCGTGGTAGCAGAGCCATTCTGCTGCCTCAGAAGGGAACAGGCCAGATGCACCTTTCTTACCTAAAGCAACCCCTAGAAACAGAACAGGAAATTAATGTCACTGAAAATGATGAGCATTAAGAAGTATGTCTGACCCCTCCTCTCTTTCTAGAAAATCACTCCAAGATTTTTTATGAAAAATTATGTAGTCAATGAAGTCTCCTATGTCAGCAGAAGACTAAAAATTTAAACCTAAAGCATTTTACTATTTTCAGGAAATTGAGTTTAAGAAAAAAAAATGCACCATGACTCCTATCATGCACTCCATATTTTTTATTCTTGGTCTTTATCTCAAAATGACATGATCTGACTGCACATTCAAGACATTTTATTTGTCAAAAAAACCCTCAAAAACCAAACACAAACATGCTACTTCATAGCCATTAACATACTATACCTGAGTTTTTTGCTTTCAGGATGGAATAGCAGCATGATGCAGTTTCAGAGACGATCCTTAGGAAGAAATAAGGATTGTTTCTGACTTGCTGGTTGAATGGAAGTTGGAGAACACAGGCGTGGAACCTGTTCACAAAAGCAGCCTATTTAATTACAAGTCATTTGCAATTTCGAGTGAAACTATGATTACATACCTTAGGCACTATAAAAAATTTAAAAGCACCCAACAGTCTTTAGCTAAGAGGGTAGATTTAGATTAGATGTAAGGAAGAAATTAATCACTGTGAGGCTGGTGAGACACTGGCACAGGTTGCCCAGGGAAGTTGTGGATGCCCCATCCCTGGAAGTGTTCAAGGCCAGGCTGGATGGGGCTTTGAGCAGCCTGGTCTAGTGGGAGGTGTCCCTGCCCATGGCAGGGGGGCTGGAACTAGATGATCTTTAAGGTCCCTTCCAACCCAAACCATTCTATGTCAACACTGTTAACATACAGCACCTCTCCTATATATACACATCCCTACAGTGTCAGACACATATTATGTTTATTTGTAAATTCTGCCCTGAAAGTTCTGGAAGCCCTCTGCCTTGGTAACCAGAATGCTCTTCTGAGTACAACGACTGTCATCTGTGCAGGGAAAGTTAAACTACACATCCTCATTAATTCCATATCACAGAACATACAGCCAGAGAGCACCCACACAAGAAAAACAAAACAAAGCAAAGCCCCACAAAAAATGCTGTTCAGAAACTCAGGGAAACAGACCTACAAATGATGTCGTGTTCCACAGACCAGGATCCTCACTCTTTTGTCTATCTGGAAGCCAATTCTACAGAAACTACTTGTATTGTATGATCCCTTATATCTCTGTTTGGGTATATTTTAAGACTGTTGGCTTTTTTTTTGCTTTTTTTTTTCTTCAGACTCTGGAATTATAATCCTGCTCACGCTGAATATAGTCAACAATTACAATGCTGATTTGTAATTACTCAACAATGTATATACTTGTTTATTAAATTAACCCAGCATAAGTGTAATCACGTCAAGAAATTCTGAAATCTCAAAATATTTAAAGGATAAACATAATTACCATGCTGCATCACAGAGCTCTGGCAGAATTAACCTGACACGCTGTTACCATAGTGGACAGTTTTTTAAAGGTACCCTTAACATAAAGACCTTTGCTAGAGCGTTACCATAAAAGCAAAGAGAAGTAACTAAGTAATCATGTCCAACATCAGAGGAAAAGCATAAGTCACTCACGACACAAAGTTTAAGAGTTTGGACACATCAGTGCTGCAGTAAACAAGTCTAATTACACTTCTTGGACACAAGAATAATACAGGGTGAACACAGACCAAGTTGAATTTGAGAATAAAACTAAGATGTCACTTCCTAACAAGTATGAGCCTAGCAAAAGAGCAACACCTGATTTCTGTAAAGAGGGAAGCACCTCTTATACTTTTCTTTTGCGCTAAAACAATAAACAAACAATTAATTGGTGCTGTCAACCATTCAAAGTTTTTGATGAACAGAGATTACTATTTTCTCCCAACTTGCTTATCAGCTTTGATTTCCTTCTCTTTATCCTTGTTTAAAACATTCACTTCCTCTGCTGGTCAAGAACAGCTCACAAAACCCAAGATATTACCAGCTAAGGAGCAATTAAGACATTATCAGCAGCTAAGAATCTGCAATTAACTTGGTACAATGAAACTTCACTTAAGGCAAAGTTATACAGGTCAAAGTCCTATATGATTTTAATAGATACAAAGTTCTAAATATAAACTGGTTAATAAGTGATAAGGCTTCTTGTCATCCTCCTGCAGTATAACAAACTGCTTTTCTTGAGGTCAGCTGTCAATACCACGAGACACTGAAAGTCCATTTAGCAAAGTGTCACAAACACACACATGAATATAATCCTGTATCCTGAATCTGATAATATTACTTAAAACAGCGTTGAAACAAGAATATCATGGCTTACTACTGACATTTACCACTGCACATTTATATGGCACGCTTTTTCCTAATCCATAGCTCCTCCACGTGTCAAGAAAGAGTAGTGAAATATTCCAAGTTACTGCAGAAGACAGTGACCTACCTGTAAGCCTGAAGTAAAAATATCTTGTAGATGTTAATGAAAACTGTTCTAAGGCTGTTGATCTAGAACAGAACAGAAACAAAGCTATAGGAGTAGTGTAGTGTCACGACAGGATTTGTTCGAAGTTCAACAGCATAAGATGATTTCGAGATACAGAGAAAAAATATTTTATGCTAAACTTTAAAGATTTCTTTTATGTACCTAAGTTAACAATCTTGTGAAGGCTCAGCTCCAGATGGTCCTGAGACCCCACTTTTTAGTTTATGTCAACATTTCCAAGTTATGTGGATTGCCTCTCAAAATCAACATAAAGAGTTAGAACTCAAAGCAGTTTTTTAATGCTCTTTATCACTAATCACAGTATTTCCAAACATCCATTTTCATATTCCCACCTGTAAATCAAGAAATAAACAATGGCATTTCAGTTTGAGGACTGTAATCAATTTGTGTTTCATGTTTTTCCCAGCTGTTCTACTTGAATTGAAGGAAAGACTTGATCTGATAGAAGTACAGGTATAACTAGAAAAAAAAAAAAAGTAGTTAAACTCCATAGGCTAATAAACTAAATTAAATTCTCTAAAGTAAGCCTCATTTAACTTCTCATGTTTCAGAGACTGCCAGCTAATCAATGAGCCAGTAGCTAAAAGATGACTATAACTAAATTAAATTTATAAAGAGACTAGATATTGTGGCCTTAAGGCTATTAGCTAAGGAACGACTTCAATACGTCAGGGCTGAATAATTCACCCTGCTAAAAAAACCCCAAACAAATAACCTCAAACACAAACTCTATGTATTTCTAAAACGCACGGTCTACCCAGACCATCATTAACAACTAACAACATTAGTGACAACCAGGTTATACTCCACTATGATCCATGCAACGCAGGAGCTTAGGCTGGAAACCACCTCTGTTCACTTTGGTGTTCCAATTACTTATCAAAAGCAAGGCGGCCCTTGTAAAAAACATCCTCAGGGTTCTGATTAGTGTCTCCCAGACCAACAGCACCAATGCCCTCATCAACGTCAACTGTTTCTTTTAGAAACACTGCTAGCGCATCTCTCTCTCTGGCTGCTGATTTTAGTCCTCTGTTGTTACATAAAATCATGTCATATAAATTCCTTTCCTAAAATGACCAAGCTTTTCTGTTTTGGAAGACTAGTGAAGGACTTCACCACACTGCTGATGGAAAATCTCCTCCCAGTTTCCCACTTAAATGTATGTTTATACTAAATATGGTATCATCCTTCAGTTTAAACAGTTCTTTCTTGTTAATCTTTAGCAAATGTCTAACGCCATCTCTCGTAGTCCATGTAAAGGGCCTACAGAGCTTTTCAGTAGGATACATTGTCCCGTCCTGAGTTCTACACCACTTCAGACTGCTTTGTGTATGTAGTCAAGGCTGCTAGTTTACAGAGAGGTTACTTCTCCCCTGCACTACCATCTGAAGCGTACCAGAGGGAACACCTCTGATGTTGAAAGGATTACCAGTCCCTCTAGCCTATACAAAATTAATCCCAATCTGTAGTTCATGTAATACTTACTGCTTCTTCTAGGAAGGTACAAAAAATAACAGTTTCAGAAAAATAAATGTAGTTATACGATATCAGGTACAATACAGTGCATAATGGTTAAAGAAGCCGAACTGAGGTGATTGAATAAACTTTATCAGAACCATGTAGCCACCATACAGCATATGACTTCTGGTCACTAGTGACGTGTGCCATATTTGATGGTGTTAATGGTACGTACATCCCACCAGGATGGAATGAAGAAAACAGCAGGCTGCACAGCCGAATAAAACGTTTAAATTACGGTATAAGAAACAGAATTGTAAAATCTATTTTGCAGTTAATTCAACTACACCATTCACAAGACACCTTTGTGCTTCACACACTGTGTATGATATACTCTAAAGCTGACACTGAGTATACAACTCTATTTACCTGGAGTAATCGCAATAAACCTCAAGTGTCCGTATATCTAATAATAAACCACACCACGGGATCAGACGACAATCTGGCAGCTGTTTAAATTTGGAGCATCCTGGGATATCATCAACAGGAAAATTCACGACTGTCTTATTGGGGTTTATTAAAAAGCCATACTCAGGAATACCTGTTGCTAGAGTCCTAAAACACATATAAACAGTTAGTCTTAACTGCCCCCACAAAAGCAAACAAAAAAGCCCACCATGCTGCAAGACGCATACGATCTTGCACAAAAGGACAGAAACCAAAGAATAAAGGGAACCACGGCCAACACTTTAGCTTAAGGAACGCAGCTAGAAACAAACACAACTGAAGACGTTAGAAGTAACTAACTAAATAAATAAAATAAAAAAATAAGCTTACGGATATGAGGATAACAGAGGAAAAACTTTTGCAAATTAATGCAACTTAAGAATTTAAGCCATGAAACATTAGAGACAAGACGCATAAACCACAGTCACAGAAACCACTGTGATCAAAAATCATTGGGAAAAGCAGATGAAGAGCTATTGTTTTTGGAAGTTAACTAAAACAAGGAGAATCCATGTAACAGGAACCTCATTTATCTGATGAAAAATTTTGAACTTTCTCCACAAAGTTTTCCCTAAGGATGTTTTCATTGCCAGAATGCCTGCTGATTACCTACTACACATTGAATCAGCAGTGTTGCCTCACGGACAAGCAGCAGTTTGTCTTACTTGGCAACGTATTCATGGGCAGTCTTCATCCTTTTAAAGAGTGAGAGGAAGAGGTAGGCTCTTCTTGGTGGGGAGTAATCATCATAAATGCCATCTCCTCAAAATTAAATTTCTTGAGTCCCCCAGTTTCACCATTGGAAAAAAACGTTACTACTCTATTTGTGGCAGAGAGTTCATAGGATCTGTAAGCCGTTCTGGAAAAATTGTACAGAACAGGTTACTTGTCTACAGAAAATCAACACAGCTGGTGCAGAAACTGATAGACAAAAAAGATGCTGATAACTTCAAAGGGCAAGTGGGACGATATCTGCAATGCTACTGCAAGTGACATTATTCCAGAACTGTAAAATCCGCACATCCCTAGAAATTTCTTTCTGTTCTGATGAGGAAACGAGGACAAATGAAGTCTTCAAAGTACACTATCCACAGTTTAGTACAGTTTATACTTCAAACTGTACTTAACTGATTTGCCCATCACCTTTCAGGCTCAAAACAGCTGCATCTTTCTGACTATTTGAAAAGCATGATGCAATTGACTGCATTGCAGATGCTAAGCTTCTCTTCAAGACCTCTCCTTTGAATCCTTAAAACTGTCTTTGGCATCAGCAAAACTCTTCTTGGATACTGCCTGCACATCCATATCCATGGTAACCAGGAACCTCTTTTGAGGCCCAATTTTTTTTTTTTTTTTTAAAAAAAAAAAGGTAGTTCTGAAGCACTCTAAAGAATTACAGTTTGAAAACTTCTGTGTGAGCTGCATGCTGCCATGCTATCAGTAGCTTCAAATACTCACCCCAAAATATTAATGACCAGAAAATTCTTAGCAATATTGGATCAGAGAAAAGTTGCATTCTTTCCCCAGGAATAGAAGATAGCAGCACGCCTGCCCAGTAAAAACATTTTTAAGAATGTAACTAAGACATCCTAAAATTTGGAAGGAAAATGGTCTTAAAAGACACTTGTCAGCTGCTTTGGTTAGTCCGCTCTACTACTTGCTGCTAGAAGCTCCATCAAGGTCAGTAGCTAGGTCCCTAATTTAAACCTCAGCAGCAATTCCCCACCATCTGAGTTGTACCAGATTGTTAGTTGGCCATCAAGAACGTAGCTATTAGGATTCCTCCCAGGCACAGGCTACCAGCAAGGACTCCAACACAGCCCTTGATTATTAACCCATAAACCAAATATACCTATATGGACAAGCCTGTATAAAGATGAAAAAGAATGACCTTAAAGGTGTTAATGCTTATTACTTTGAAGACTATGTCTTTTACAGCATACCTCAGAAAAGTTCTGGCATGTGTTAAATGTGGTGTAACCAGCAAAAAGTCATCAATGAGACGTATTAGGACTCTGTAATCAAGAAGAAACTCATGTTAGACTTTTTGATATGTAATCCTTTCAAATTTTTGTCATACTCTTCAGAGCAACAACGTGCCCATTTTAATTCATAAGAAGGTAGAGGCCAATACGATCTCCAAATCGTGTCTCATGAAGAAATTCTCAGTTCCGCTTCTTTCCTAAAAATAAATGAAAAAAAAAATAAAAATAAGAAAGCAACGGGGCTGGCTACATGAAACATGACAGGAATTTACAGCACACAAGCTGTTCCACAGTGGCTTCTTGGATGCAGGGTTTTACACTTTTCCAAGGGAGAATTTGCTGTATCTTAATATACAACACAAGGAAAGGAGGTGTAATACCAGGTACACACAGAGATATCAGATGCTTAATGTGCTCTAATTCTGTATCTTTGCTTACCATGTAATAATTTGTTTGTGAAGCTATAACTTGAGCATAGAACAGACGACAGTCTACCACTGTAAAGGCTGGATTTTCTTTTGCAACAGAATTATTGCCGCAAGCATGCCCATATTTTTCTGATAAATCCTGCCTAGTAGGTCATAAAGAGGGAGCTCTGGAGATGATCTTGTCCAGACCCTTCTCAAAGCAGGAGTACTGCCATCACTATGATCAGGTCAACTGCACCTTTGCCTAACCAAGTCAACAGCTAGATTATTTTTTTTGACATAAAGGCCAAATGAAACTATCAAAATCATTCAACAGACACCTAAGTAACATTCTAAAATCTGCTCCATATAAAAATAGCTGCTACACAAAAAAGTGCATTCTTCTGAATCAGTTTCATAATTTCAGTATGTGTAAACAAAATCCTTTGAAAGCAAAAGACAGCTGTTTATACTCATATCATCACAGTGTCCTAATATTTATGAGAACTCTTACTACTTGTGTAGGGATACGTTTAAAATCCTGAAACTTCCCGTTATTTCGTGAGCCTCCCAAGAAGAGACATCAGACAGATGCACTTATCTGGAGGATTCCTACACACTTTTTAGTTTCTTTATTCTTTCTTAGGACAGAATTCACAGCAACGGAGGGAGATGTGTGAACACGGACAAGCTTCAGGGGGCTCACTGATGTCTAGCTCTTGCCTAAAGACCCAAATCTGTAATTCAGTGGCAATCAGTTCATGTAGAGGTAAAAGGGACCATAAAGTTTTTATGGCTAATAGACGTAGAGCTTTTACCAGGCTAGCTTTCTGTCCAGCTCCTAAGAAGCAAGAGCAAGCAGGACACAAACACTTAGAAGATGTACCAAGAGCCACATAGGGCTTCAAACAAGAACCAAGATGCCTTGTAAAGAGTCTGCAATAAAGCTGTGACCTTCATAAAATGCTAAGATTTACAGATGGTGGGTTGGAAAGCCCTCAGGCAGAAGCCTGGAGTATCATAAAGCCTGTAACCAACATCCCATCTTGTTTGAGGAGAGAAGATCACAATCTCTGTGGGAATGAGTGTGGGAGAACCATAAACTTCTTACATGTACAAGGGCCTGTCAGACTCTTTACGGTATCCCTAAGTACTATGCTCTTTGTAAGAACACATCTGCCACCCACAGATCTGGGACAGCTTCTTTTCAGCTCTTTTCTTCCCAATCGTATGACAAACAGGGAAATTCCCCCACAAACCAACCGCAGTGACGCTGAAGCTGTAGAGATCTTTGGGTGCACCACACTTCCTAATGGAGAGTTGGAAAACTTTGAAATTCAAAATTAAACTTCAGAGAAAATGTCACACATCTACTATACTACATATATTATAAACACGTATACTATAATACATATACTACGTATATACTAAAACCACATATACTATATATTATGCATTACTATAACAGAGCCCAGAACAAAGCATGCCTACCCATCCTGTTGTACTCCACAGAGCAATTTGTTTTCCATGTCTCCATAGCATAAGCTGCAAAGTAAGGTTGACAAAATGGAGCCCTGTGGAATTCCACAGCACTGTAAGTAGTATCTGGTCAAGAATAAAAGAAAAAAAAGGGGGAAAAAAAAATCTAAACACGCAACAAGAAGATTCCAATAGCCATTAAACATTTACTTATTATTTTCAAGTACAACATATATGTTTCAATAAGAAATATGCTACATACTTGCTAGTTAGCCTTACTTAAATTTGTTTGTTCTTTCCTCTAGGAATCTACATATGGCTCCAGAAGTTTTAAATTAACCAGTGAAAAAACATGCTAATACACACACTCCTTTCTTATTAACAAACTCCAGTAGACAACTGTCATTACAGGAACGACATTTTATAACTGATTGCAAACCTCAGTGTCTCCTTCCTCCTTCAGCTGCAGAGCCACCCTTCATTTAAGCTTTGTAGTTCTTTATGTTACATCTTACATAGCTTCAAAACAAGTGTTCTTGTACAAGAAACAAAGTGCACTGGACAAACCTTTCAAACTAGAATTTATTTATTTTTAATTATTATCCAAACAGCTCCCAGCCAGTGCCCATTAAAAATCAATTAGGCTGAAGCTCATACTGTACATCGACAGCAGGAATTAAATTCAGGTGGATTTTGAGATAGAACATTTCCAACTTTTTTCAGAAATAGCAGACATCCACATTAAATTAAAATATAAATGTTCACCACTTACCTTGCTAAGTTTTCTGGAAAAAACAAACAAACAAACAAACAAAACCAAAATTGTTTCAGCAGCACAAGTCAGAGTAAAAATGTTTAACTACAAAACAATTTAATTTAAAGCAGTAATTTAAATTGAGGTGTTTATTCTTTGCATATATACTTGCACAGCATGATCCGGCCAAGGAAAATATTTTCTTGGGTTTTTGTTTCTGGGTTTGTTTTGTTTTTCCACAAATAAACATCACTTTAACTTTAGGGAAATTACTGATGGCTTAGTCCAATAGAACATGTTTTATACATCTCAGCTATATTGTAAATCACATTTATTTCCTCATTTATCTGCTCAGGCATGAAGCTATCTTACTTCTGATTAGGAAAACCTGTGAAATGCTAACCCTTACTATTTGTAATTATACTCAGCCTCCCCCCCCTCCTTGAAAAGTTCACTGAAGTTGCCAGTTGTTATTTTGCAAAAAGAGTAAATCTTGATTTACTTCTCATGGCTTCAAAGAATTCATATAGACATAGCCAGGGAAAGGTTCATTAATACTTCCCCCATCTCGTTACTTAAAGCCAGTAACACCACACGCAGTAATAGTAATGTATCACATCTTGACATACTCCTGAAGACAGAGCTCCCCATTACCTTGTGGATTTTTCTATGCTGGCAGCAACAGAATGAGTGTACCTCACAAAATCCAGGGGAATTATTTTCACAACACTCTTCTGAAGTACTGAGATACTATATTACAATGTCCATTTTACCATTACTACATGAATGGCTTAGTGAAATCAAAGCAAATGAAATGCAACTGGACACGGGAGCCACATACTACCATTCTAGCAGTGATCTTACCTATGTTTTGAGTCATCTGCACATTTTTCTAGCAGCAACTTCACATTTTTCCAGACTTTTGACAAATACATTAAATGGTATTAAGAGAGTCCTTCTAGGTCCCCAGCTCAAAAATCAGCATTTTTCTCAACACATGAAGTGAATATTGACTAACTGTGATGGCTTTTTGAGAACCATCAGTTAAAGAGTGTATTCATTTTCTAAACTTATTTGCAGTTGTGGGGTTTTTTTTTGAACAAATGAGAATGAGCTACTTTAAAAGGGCAAATTCATTCCAGGAGAAACAGTATTTTTTCAGCCAAGCTGTGACTGAATTTAAATAAGCGTGAAGCTGGCTTTGTCAGGGTGCGCTTTCTTTAAAACCATTAAACTTTTATTAAACACACTGATGTCAGTTAGTCCTTACTAACGGCACGCCACGTCAGCATTCTCAGGATCCTGCCAAGGGCAGTGTAAGCATCAGTGCTAGAAAAAACCTATAAACACTCTTCTCTTTCCCTCCCTGAAAGCTTTTCTCCCGCTCCCTCAATTTTGTGAGATTAAATATTCTAAAATAAAGGTATTTTTTCAAGAGCAAGAAGCTATTCATGCTAATATACCTCATTCAGAATAAAGATCATGTAAGTACTTGTTTTCTAGACGTGGTACACACATTTGCCACCTAGGAGCAAAACATAATCAGCTCTTCTAGCATCACAAGAAGAAATGTGCGTTACTACCCTCTATAACATCTGTTTCCTAGTTTTGGAGTTGCCAATAATTTAAATTCCTACTGTTATTGCCTTTTATTTTTATTGCAACTTGCCAAATAGCAAGGCCACGTAGAAAAGGTTTAATTTTTCACTATAGAGAAATGACTAACAAGGTTTTTGCACGATTGCTTGGACATTACCTTGCTTTTGTTCACCACTATGGATTCCAACCTTTTAAAGTATTTTTCTTTTGAACCACATTTCCAGTTTTAAATAAAGAAGGTTACACATTTTAGAAAAATGCATTCTGTTTATAGTTAACATCATCCAGCTGGGAAAGAGAAATTTCATCCAAATACAAATTTGATTCCAAACTCTTCATGCTTTTATGGAGCTTAAACTGATTTCAAATTAACATGAAATATAAATCTTTAAAAGACAGCTCTCAAAAATCCCCTGAGCCAATTAAAAGTATTCTGCTTAACAGAAAAAAAAACAACCAACAAAAAAAAAAAAACCAAAAACACTATACAAGGAAAAACTAACTTATTTTTTTACCTGCTCCCAATCTCCAGGATGTTGTTATGTATCATTTGAAGAAAAAAAGTAAACAGGCTGGAACTTGTCTCATTAAAAGTTAAGCTCTAGAAATGGGACAAAACAAAGCAAGATTTGTACTTTAGAAATGTACTGAAACTAAAAATACAGTATAAACTTAGAAGATAAGCAGAAACCTCTATAAAAAGCTAGACTGAAGTAGTTCAAACCCCTAAGGCAAGAAACAAAACACCTAATACCAAGATCTGAATATACACACTAAAAAGCTGCTCACATCCAACAAGTGAACAGTGCAGTTCTGGTTTTGTTTTGCTTTAGGAGAAAAGCAGTTTTGATTGGTGTTACATGGAAAAATAGTCAAATACAACATCCCAAACCACTTTTTAAAGTACTGGTATACTATACTGGATTATTACAATGCATGTCACTCTTTTGGCCGCTTTCTATCCTGCAGGGCAATTTCTGTAACTGTCTTGTTCTTTATAATTCCACAAGTATAGATACACTCACTGGCCAGTTCTGCTGCAAAACACATTCTTTGCCACATATTACCAACGATTCCATGAGTGACTGCCTGTCCATCCAATATTTATGAAGCTTTGTTTTAAAAACTGTGTAATAAAGAAATTATTTTAGAGCAGTTTAAATCCCTTCAATAATGACTTCATGAGAACTAAAGCAAAATGACTTCCTATTTGCAGAGATCAGATATCAGGCAAATGCCCTCAGCTTTGGATAGAGCCATGTGAGGTCATGGTTATTTGTATTGAAGAGCTAACACGATGTACCTGTGGTACCCACACCCAGGCTGCCATGATACTTTTCTCAGAATAAGTTTTTTTTAAAAAAGTAATGTCACACACACACACGAATTGTTTTCAGACGCAGAATATTTCAAAATAGAATGCTGCTGTTCACACAATATCTGGCATAGTTATCTAAACCAGAGTCCACTGGAAAAAAAAGAATAAAACAAAACCTACATACACATCATCATCATCATAGATGCAGCTAGTTTTCATTTTCATCCATGTACTCACTAGGCTCTCTGCACTTTGTAGGATCCTGGAATTGTGCACACTGTATATTCTACTCCTATGTCCATACATATACAAGATCATCTTACTTGTATGTTAGAAGCATAAATTACCCTATGTAAAAATTTTCCACTGGCAAGTTTAGAACAAAAAAAATTTAAAGAGAAAGTAGCCTGTGAGAAAATACCTGTCTGGTCAGCTGATGCTCAGGAATCTTGCAGGTTGTTATCATGGAATGGAACACCATGATGCTGAACAATAAAACGTATTAAGAAACTGACCAAGCACATAATCTACTTTTATGCCTTTCTCTGGCATGCTCCTTGCACAGAAGGAAGTCTTGAGAACAAACTCAATTAGTACAGTTCTCTGCAGGACAAGAACTAAAACAACAGAAGGATGCTTGCTTCTTGTAACAAAGCATCAGTTGGAGTAACTTTAAGATACATATCATTTTTAACCATACTTTAATTCACTGAAAGTGAGAAATCTCTTTAAACAAAAAATACAAAAGTTGATCTTATTTTGTGCTGCATTTTAACTCTTCTAAAGAAGAGTTCATTCTTATCAACCTTGGCAGGTGATAATTAAAATAAGCTTTTCTTTCTTTTTTCCAATTAATTTTTCTATTCTATGCAGTTTGTTATTCAAGATGCCACACCTATTTCCTTAGCTACTTAGCTTAGAATACATTTTACTCATTCTTACTTCTGTGTGTTTTGGAGATAGCAACTGTTGAAGCCCTTCTTTACTCAGACAGTTAAGTTCTCCCTTGAGAACTGCTGCAACAAACAATGGAGTTAGGAAAGGAAAAAGAAAACATTGGTTAAAGTGAAAGTTTGAGAGGATGATAAAATCTGGAAGAAGTCTAGAAGGATATTTTGTCAGATTTCTTGCCTGGTGCACTTCTTCCACTGAACACTGAGAGCCTGTTATCAAAGAAGAGATGACAAAAATCTTTCTATGGAAGCTGCTGGGTAACTAGAAGAGAGGTGGTGTCACCACATAATATGTACATTCAATCAAAAATCCCAGTCTTCCTCCAATTCTTCTGTAGCTTTCTTTTTCAGTTGAAAGGAAGTCTCCCAATACTTACCTGTTCAACTATTATTGCGTTTTGCAATGAAGTATTCTCCTGAAGCTGAGACACAAACTGCTTCATGTCTGGCATAAAATCCTTGAAAGTAGAAACCTACATATTGAGTGTAAAGAAATAAATGACAAAAGCAATAGAAAATTCAGTATCTGACTCTTTTATTCAGTGAAGGTCAAAGGGCCAGCCTTATTGCGTTATTTTAATCCAACAATTCAGCTGTTGTTAAAATGAAATAGCTCCCTCACATCTCTCTATTTCCATAACACATTTATCTTTATTCTTATTAACGCTGAATAAAAAGTGCAAAAATTAAGGAAGAAAAGGAAGCTTTGCTACCTCTGGAAAATATCCAACACTATTAAAAAAGGGTTTATGAAGTAATTACCTCATCCAAGTTGTGACTAAAAAAAGCTATAAACAAAAATATTCCTTGGATTGAAACGTATCTACAGCAGCAAATAGAAGAAATCAGCAAGTCATACATGTCTCCTATAGAACCTCCTGGCTTTTCCATTTGTGGTAATCATAATCATGGCATAGCGCCGTATGCAGTAGACAGTTCTTTTCTCGGGGTTTAAGATCCGTGAAATCACTTCCACAAGTTTATTATGAGGAATGGTATCATAAGCCCTGGAGACATCAGCCTGAAATAGAAGAAGTATCTTCCATTATGAATTCATCAGAATCGCTGTAAAGGAGCACTGTAAACTAATTGCTGTGGTAGTATGAAAAAAGGCTGAAAGATAAATCACATAGGAAATAAATTACTGCATTATTCAGTCCAAATTTGTGACAAAACAACAACTCATTGCTTATCTGCAACACCTTTCATCACTCATCAATGAGTTTTCCCTTACAAGGGATAACCAAATCATCAGTTTTAGCACATTTCTTGTTATTAACAGAATATGATACCATATGCAACCTTAGATCTAACACCGAACATTCGATCATTTAACTAAAGTTTATTGCTGATATTTTTTATACGTTTTAAGTATTTTAAGAAATCTTCGTCTCCATATGATCATGGAGGTGGCATCTTAGGCTTTTGGAAAGCTGCAAAGCCAGAAGTTTTACCTTTTCTAAACCTCATACTGCAGTTTCACCTCTGCTTTTACTTGTCATAGTCGAAATTCAAAACCTTGTGAAGAAGCAACAATCTTAGGAGAACTACGTCAATGCCATGATTCTTTGGCTTGAAAGATAACGAGACAATCATGGAAAGTAACTTCAGGACAGGATGACAACTGACATATGAAAGCACAAGAGAGAAGCCCCACTACAATATATATAAAAGTGTGTCATTTACATATGTCTGTATAAATTGCCCCAATTCAAAGCGCTGAACTGATCTCAAAGGTTGCCTGCTACACATAACTGAAAAACAAGTGTTAAGAAGAAACTCCTTCAAATAGTGGGATACGACAAGCAGTCTTTTTTTTTTTTTAAGTGGGAGAAGAAACTTGTTGGAGAGACACTAGAGTTCAAGTGTTCATTTTCTACAGAAACTAATGATACTGAGATAGAAAGAGACCTATTTTTAAAAACATACTGAATTTATCCAAATGCACGTAGCAAGTTTTTCCTGGTTCTCCTTTGGGGAGATGGTCCTAACAGCACATCTAAGCTTATTTTTTTTGTCCCATTTTTCTACCCAAGTAAATGTAACTGCAGAAATACAGTGCACGTGCAGAAGCAAGACCTGCTACACGTCAGAAAGACGGACAGAAAAATATCAAAGTAAAGGAAGATCTACTGTAGGGACACCTCCTCTCAAGAAAATCAACCAACCCCACTCCCCAAAAAACAACCAGAGTCTGTGTTAAGTATGCACAAAAGTTTATTTTGAAAAAGAAATAATTATGCACTCAGATCACAGTTATTACAGCTATGGAAGTATCTGCAAGTTGACTTTGAAGAGTCAGTTTGAATATGTAATTAAAAAGACATACCTTTACGTAGTAGAAACGAGGAATTTCACCATCTGATTCAAGAACCTTTGTAACAAACTTCTTCCATGCCTTGTAGATATCATCTTTCCCAAACACTGAAGAGCCGATAAACCTGGTGTTTATAGTTCGTTCATAATTTAACACACTAAATAGATTTTTTAGTCGAGTGTTGTAGTGATGCATCTAAAAAGAGACCAAAGAGAATCACCTTAAAGTATGCTGAAATACATTAAATTCTGTGCAATATACAATTTCACATTTAGATGAACGATGAGAATAATTTTGTATGTTTACTATATTATTTTGGTCAACCGCAGTTTTCAGAAACCCTGAATATAGCTGCAGTAACTACTCTGAAATGACAAAAGAGCCTCAGAGATCTTTTTTCTTTTCCTTTTTTTTTCAAACATCTAAATCCTATAGAAAATGTGTTTTTTCTGTACCTGACTCTTGGAAATCAAGGTGTAATAGTTAAGGAGATAAACAGATGGACTCCAGCAAATAAAACAGCCACCAATTAGAAGGTAACTTCTTAAATATCATTAATTCTCTCTGCTGGAGACTATCACCACAACAAGAGCAGCAAAAAGAACACGTGCCCCAAGACTTTAGGCTAAGTCCAGCTGCACCATCAGTTCAGCCTCTGGAGGTACTTTATGCTAGTACATTAGCAAAGATTTAACTCTCAGCTATGGGAATAGTAATTGCCAGAGTGGCAGTGAAGTCGTGCAGGTTGACTAGGTCTGTAAACACCTTAACGAAAAAAACCAATATTGACAGACATGTCAACAAAGGAATGTTGAAAGGGCAAGCCATACTACTGAAAAAAATAAACAAACCGCACACATAGCACACTTAGAAAGCAGTTTAGAATTTCAGATAAGTCCTCCAAAATGTATACAAAGAACATAAAAGGTTTCTTACTGTCAATGGTAGTATTGTGATCATAATATCTACACTGAAACTACTAATTATGGAAGTATTCCAATTCATCTGAAAACATTTATTTTTGCACTGAAAAAAACCAATTAGTTTTAGTGAAAAGCCAGCAAAACTAAAGCACACCAAAAGTGTTTAGTGTACTACTGCCACTGCTTCCAAAACAACTTGGTCCAACCTCACTGTGTACATAAAGTAATTATGTTCGCTCATTGTCTGATCCTGCAAAATGTTTTTGGACAGTTTATAAAACAAAGATTTATGAAAATTTAGACACTTTCCTGAATTATTGCAGTGGTATCTTTTCTGCTATAGCCCAAGTTCCTAAGAAAAACAGTCAAAAGGGTAGAGATGTAGCTCAAAGGTAAATAGAAGCAGCCAGATCAAAGTAAACATCAGTAGAAGAGTTCCTTCTTTCCTTCTTAATGAGCCTATCCCAGGATGGCTGCTTTTTCACAAAAAACACACCTTCACCTTTTCACAAAGTTGATAGCCATATGGGTGTTTGCAAGTGAGTCAGTAAAAGAAAATTGGGACTGGTTGCAAACCCAGTCTGAACTAAACTCGAGAGACCTGGAGTTGCAGTATTCACAGTAGCTCCTCATTTTCACTTTAGAAGGAATTCCCTCAAGCCTCTTAATTCCCCAGTATAGGTCCAATGCACAGAGTTGTTAATATTTTTGCAAAACTTAATGATCTGCTGGAATGCGGTGAAAGACTATAAACACTCAGACAAATCAGATCTTTTAGAACCCTGCTGCCTACCAGTGCTTTGAGCTTCCCATTAAAAATAAAAAAAATATTGGTTCGAATGAAAAAGGAAAAAGGATGTAAAGCAAATACGTAAAACCTTTGAAACAAAACAAAATCTACAGTGATTTGAGGACAAATTCACAGAACTGAACTCATTCCACCATGTATTTTGCAGCAAAGTTTGGGAGTTGCCCAAAAATCAGAAGTTGGTTTGCTGGATATTTGGGAGACCATCTCTGGCAATTCATCTGGACATATTCCAGTGTTGAGCTACAGAAACTGGCCAAGACTACCCCTACAATTCCAGTCTGGCTTCCAAATTCCAAAACCTGCAATATTGTCAGGAAGACAGAACTAGAAGATCGTCTTCCTTGTACAATTTAAATGCTAGGAGGAAAGTGGAGAGCAGAGACAATGTGGATATGGTACAGGATGAAACTGGAACAGAGTGCAAGACAAAATGCCATGACAGAAACAAAATGAGTAGCCGTGCAAGTTTAGGAAAAAAGGAACAAAAAAAAAAGAAAAAAAAAAGACATCACTTCCATTAGGTTGGAATTAATGAATAAGATGATTGTTTTACACTAGACACTTCTCTCTGTTTCAGCCTACTATCTGAGAGAAGAGGTAACACTACCACCACCTTCTCTTTCATGGATTTAGGAAAATCCTTAGCTATGCTTTGTGACTAGTTTAGACAGATGAGGTCTGTCTAACAGCTGAAGACCTTAGTGTCCTCAGTTATTTGTCTGCACGCTCCAACAGCAGTCTATTGCTTGCACTCTTCAGCAGATCTAGATATTCCCCCTCAGCTCCAGAGCAGCCAGGTTAGCTCAAAACACCTGATGAGCTACCATGGTTGACTTTGAACCTTCGTCTTCCTCAGTATATTCGTGTCATCCTTTATGCCAGATCTGTTACAGGAGCAATAGCACTGCAGCTATTTCCAAATTAAGTGTGCGCATACTCTCAAAGCTGACAGTCTGATTGTCACACAAAGACTATAAAGAAAGAACACTTCAGAGCAGCTTTTAGCAGATGCCTTGTAAATTTGGTCTGGGATCACGTATTGAACACTAAATACTAAGCCACTAACCTCTCACCCATTTGGAGAACACTTAATCTTGTGCACTAAACAGGACTCAGCCTGAAGGAAAAACAATTAACGCGGTCATGCAAGACAGTGAAACTGGGTTCCCACTATGTCTTGTGGTTAACTAGCCTGTTGAATAGATTATTCTGTGCACCGTATGTTCTGTCTCTGTTCCCACGCTGCTGCAATTCCCAGCTTCCTTTCTATCTCCCTACTACGCTTGATTCAGCTTCCTCACCCTTCTTAGACCTTCTGTAACACACCTAGTTCACCACTTTTCGGCTCCCTGGGTTGACCTGGCACAACAGGCAAGTAGCTGAATAACGTGCAAAATCAGCATTCAGGTAAATCACAATAGGCCAGCCTCATCCGTCCCTCACCCTCTGGTGTGCCAAACAAATACAACATGTTAATTCAGAATACTCAATATCTGACATTTCTGTCCTTCTGCTCCCATAGATGGCCAAATGCCTACCACAACCAGACACAGCAAGCCTGAGGGAAAGGGATGGAAAGAAAAGAGAAAGAAAACATGATTACCTGACAGACCATGCCATTCTGTTAGAATATGATTCTGGAACTGGAAGCTAATGGTAATTAAGCACTGGGAAGGAAGAAGCTACGTTGCAACGGGCAGAACCATTCAGTCATTCTGATTTGAATGTTCCAGTTCACCATGTTAAAACTATTTTTTTTATAACAGAAAACCTCACTCGCTTTATTAGCTGCCTACATGAAACACACACAAAACAATAAAGAAAATAAAAACCTTCTTTTCTCTGCTTTCCCTGCTGAATGCTCGTGCTTCAACAACACCGCTCACTTTTACTATGGGTCTTAACCCATTCGCTTTGGGAATGAACCGGAGCTTTGATGCCATTGGAACATATTTTTTTTGACGGACAGCTTCAATCTCCTCTGAAGATAAAGCACGTAGATGTACTTTGGCAAAATGGTTTCTAAAATACAAATACACATTTCATGTAAGCAATAGGAAAGGCAGTAAGTTAAAACTTTTAATCTCTTTATGATAACTGAAGCCAAATATTTTTCTAAGAAGATAATTACAAATATTAAACTCTGCAGCAAGTGTCACGGAAATCTGAATTTCAGAACAATTTCACGGTATCTTAATGACAATGTAATAAAATAATAAGAGAGTACACATTTCTGCTTGATGCAAATTAAGATAATTAAAAAAAAATCTTAGTTAACATAAATGAAAATTTAAGCACAGGTTAGCCAAATACATTTGAACATTATGAAGTAGTTTTTATGCAAAACAACAGGTGGTTGGGTATTTCTCATGGTTTCAGAAGCTTGAAAGACATTAAGAAAGTTGAGTAGAACCTTCTGAAAGCTATGTTAAGAAAGATCCAGGGAAGGACTTACTGTAATGGGCTGTTCTACTCCCAACATTTAGGGGACCTACTACTTCTTAAAAATTATAGTGAACTGCGATAATTACGATACCTATACAACATAAGGGTATTTAGATATCCAGTAACACAATTCAAAAGAACGGATCTGATGAGCAGGTGTTAGCTAAAATGAACAGCAGAAAATAACGAAGAATGGAAGGCTCTCAAGTCACAAGTTCTGAGCTCCGTATGTTCATATTACTGAGAAATGTGCTTCCCTCTCAGACACCCCTCAGAGAAGATAGTGCCTGGAGAGCCTCAAAATAGCTGAGGCAGCCCTAAACAGCTGTCTCACAGTATCTCCAAACCCCAACTTCTCTCCTCCCATGTGAAGTAAGCTGCTTGCCACCTGTATGAATGCGTAAACTGTATTAGTAGAAGACCTCACATTACATTGCACACTCAAAAAAGCAGTGCTGAAAGCCCTAGACTTTTGAGCGAAGCTCATGTGCAGCTGCTGGAATCAGATCAAAAGTCCATATAGCTGCCTATCCTGTAGCCAACAGCAAACACCCTGTCCTGACAGCATGCCCTTGGGAAGCATGCAGCAGTACCTCCTTGGGATGCTTCCCCAGCTTCCAGTGATCTGCAGTTCAGGGACTTCCTGAGGCAAAGGTGAGAAGGGGCCTCCTGCACGGTGGGGAAATATGTGGGGAGAAAATCAGAAGAAATGGGATCATCCCCGATCAGGGTCTTTTGAGTTCAGAGCACCTTGTCCTTACACACTGGGGTTTTCCAGGAAACTTGGAATAGGGAAAAATGGGCTAAAACCAAAAATATTTGTTTTCTTTTAGTCACACATCCCACTAAAAACAGCATTGTATCTGATATGTAGAAGTTAGTACTTGATGATACTTTATGCCAAAAAGTAGCCTTTGAAGTACATCAAAACTACAAAAAACACTAATTGCAACACTAAGTCTGTTAGTTTGAAGACAAGACAAACAGAATATGCGGGACTGAAAATTATATTCAACTACTACTATTTAAATTGCATATTCTGTGCTACAACTGCAAACAGGATTGAGGCCCCATTAAGTGCAAACACATATTCAGAAGAGCTGCACTGGAGATACCAATGTTAAAATGAGGGAGCGATGGGGCAGGAGGGGAAAAAAAAAAATCACACATACAACACTGCAGATCAACAGACCACTGTGAATGCAAAAGGTTCACCATATAATACAACTATTAAAACACAAGGCATCAACTATGCTCATTTTGCACAGTTCCAAAGCTCTCAGACACCAACAATGTATAATGAAAATCCAAAAGACATCAACCATGGAGATGTGTGCACAATACTGTTCATTAAAATCACTACATCTTTCCTATTTTCTCACTTAATTGCTTAAAATTTGATCTTAAACAATGCCATAACTTAAATACATGGATGTATTTTTTAAGACCAAAAAAGAAGCCAGGAATTCCACAGCCGCACTAAAAAGAAGATATGCAGCTTTTAAATCCCTCAACCTTCAAAAAAAATTAAAAAAAAGCCCAAACCACAAAATTACTGTCTGAATAGAGTATTACAGCATTTCAGCAGAGATATTTTGTTGTTGTCGTTTTTTTTTAAATTAAAGCAGTAAAAGCAGATTATTTTTAAAATTAACTTTCCCAGGGTTACTTTGGGATTCTGTCACCATGCTTCACTCATTTTTAAAAGGTATAAAAAAATGATTTACAAAACCAAAAACCTCTTCATAATCGATTTTGTTATTGCAAAGGTTTCTCTTCTCCTACCACAGTACTCTAAATTTGCATCAGTTTTCTCACATAAAATATTTCTGAATTTATAAGTTGCGCATACTACAGCCACAGGCTGAATTTTCTTTTGGGAAATTAATCAAATAAAAGGAGGATAAATGGTCAAAAATTAAAGCAGATTGATATCTTTACACTACAAAACATGAGATTTCCACACATTCCATTAATGTTCGATTAGTTTTCTAATGTTACCTAATTCCAATGTTCTGTAACTTGCCCCAAATAAACTTTCGGTAGTAGAAAAGCATGTTTTTCTGGAACATGGTCTCGGTGATATAGAAAAATGATCTGAGCAACTCAACAACATAGGTATCCATCAGCCAGTACAGGAATTTAGCCAAAAGTTCTTCACGGAAACAATGTTCATAGGCAGGAACAAAGTGATCACCTTCAATAAACAATTCAAAGGTAGTTATAGTAAATATCAACTATTTGTATCAGTAAAGAAACAACATACAAACAAAAAACCCACACAAAACACTCTTTGCTTAGCTTGAGGTTAATGAAAAGAAAAAAAGCACAATTGCATGGATGTCACTCCAAATTTTCACTGGCATTACATAACGTGACCCAAGCTTAAAGTAGAAACACAGAAACTAATTTGCAATGACAAACTGACAGATAGGATACGAATACATGCTATTAGTAGCCTAAAGGCTTACTTTATTCCCCCAGCACCGACTGTGCAAGATCTTTAATGCAGAAAGGCAAGACTATTGTGAAGGGAAAGGTAAAATGGAAATAAGTGTACTACAACATAAAACTTGTTTTAAAAAACGAGCAAAAAATGAAAATACTTAGGTATACTGTAAAAATAACAGAATTTAACTGGGCTCGCTGGGTGATAAGAATGATATTCAGATTTCTCAATAACATGAAAATTAATTTCAGGGTTAGGCTTTATTTCAGACAGCCTATATAAAAGTCATTGCTGCAGTAAAAAAAAAAAAAAAAGAAAAAAGAAAAAAAAAACCCAAACCACCCTAAATCCATCAGCACTTGCAACATTTAGATGACATAAAAATCATGAACCCAGAATATTCCCAGCTACTGTCAAATTTTAGGCCACATGGATTTGTAGTGATGTCTAAATATTGGTAGGCAAGTAGGGAATAAAAAACCCCGTGCTACAATACTGTATTTCTGACAACTTCCAATAATACTCTAATTAAGAGTAGAATTTAGCAAAATACAACAGGATAATTTGAAGAAATTATACAGACATATTAGTTTAGTTGAATAGCACAAATCATGATTATGGCACAGATGTGTTAAAAGCAGCTTAATTTTGACACAACAGAGCTGAGGCTTAACACTGAAACTTATAAAATGGAAGTATGTTTCCAGTTCTCTACCCTGTTTGATTTTTGTGCGCTTCAGGGCGGAGACATTTCCATGTATTTACAGCACCTATGAGAAGACTACCATAAAGAGATAAAACAGTGTTCACTTCAACAGAAGCCAGGTAACATCAATGAAAAAAAAATCCAATGATTGTTAGAAAATGCTCTATCTGAAGCGTTGCAACATGCAGCTGTGATACACAAATTACATCAGAATGTTGTTAAGTAGCTGTCCTAGAACTAGTTCATTTGTTTTCTAAGTTCTCACAATAGATGTAAATGATGACTACAATTCAGGGAACTGACAAGAAACCACTACTACTACTTTGGAGGAAAAAACCACCCACCTTCAGCGCAGTAAAGCAATTAAATATGTGTTTAAACTTCAAGCACAAGGGAGTAGTTTCATGAAAATTAAAAACAAGCCTATATGTTCCTTTTCCCTGTATAAGGCCAGAGAATAAGACTATTACATTTTTTTTAAGATAAGATGTTACAAATGACAATGAAACAAATGTGTATTTTACAATAATTTTTTTTTTTTAATATTGAACTCCTCAGCATTTTGAAAACCACGTTTTGAGCTACAGTTTCTGAATAAAGAATCAATATATTTGTTAGAATTAACAGTTTTTTGTGGAAGTGTAACCTTCCCTATTTTAGGCATCATCTCTCAACCATCAGATTTTTTATTTTCCTCTTACAAAGAACCTGTAGCAATTGCAAAACCTTATCATGCCTTTTAAAAAGGACTAGCATTTTCAGCTCACGTTACTGTAGGATCCAAGTACATCACGAGGTAAGAACAAATACTGCAAACATACCAGTTAAGAAGTGCAATCCACATTGTGTAGATGGAGAAGGGAAGCACAGAAAAATGACATGCATTAGATCCTACAGCAATCAACCAAAGAACCACAGCTTCAGCCTAGGCTTAAGCCCTAGGAAGAAAGATTTCTTCAAGGAAGCAAGATTTACCCTTCATCAACTGAAAGGACTAAACAGAAGGGATCTGTAGAGAATTTTGAGCAATCAGCTGATGCCCTCATGACAGCTTTCAGCCAGGGACCACTCAGTCTGGTGAACTCTGCACCAACAACTACCCAACCTGAAGCAGTGCTCAGTAAGGGTCTCTTGTTCCTAGAAAAGAGCTCTAGACGTATGGCAGGACAAGCCCCGTATTGCATGGGTCCCATACTCACATCTTTCGTGCAGGGTTGATGTGAGGAGGGGGGAAACACGCTGTGGGATGGTTCACTCCCATAGCAGAGGAACACATGCCACTACAAGTGTCTTGGTTTGCCTTTAGTTCTTTCTGAAGGTTTACGGTAACCAACAGGCAGACTACGTTTGTTCCTTACGTGCTTAGGTCACGCTTCAATGAATTTTCAGAGTTACTGCAATTTGCAGGGTAGGGGTGGAAGGGAAGGTTTTGTTGAAAGGCCCAAGTTCTGAATTCATGTTTATGAAAATGTCATCCTATTAAACACAAAAGGCGTGAATGAAAACTTAACTTTTGGAAGGAAGATGGGCTTAAGTGTTCTCCCACCATCAATTACAAACACCACTAGGTTTGCTCTCTCAGCTACCCAAAGAACCCAACAACTCTGATTCAGTACTCTCCCCTTCCCACCTTAAGCGTGAACACCATCATCTGACACCCCCACCACTTAGTTCTTTAATATAAGAAGTACCTTTGACTAGACGAAGCCACATGCAGTCATTCACTCTCATCTTCCACATCAACTCCTGCAACGAAAGCTTAGCAAACTTCCCCATGGAAATGAATGCTTTCACGTTTTTTAAGAACCGGCACTTGTTATGGTTTGAACCCCAAAGCTCAGCGGGGATGACCCGCTCCAGGCACTCCCTCACAAAGGTGTACACCTGCCAGTGGCTGCTGTGCTGCTTGAGGAGCTCCCGGAGGGCTGCATCCCACACCTCTCCCGGGTTTTGCTCCTCACTCTGCGACTCCCCAGGCACAGGTTTTGCAAGAGGAGTACATAACACGGCTGGCACATCAGTGTGACCAGATTCACATCTGACACTTGTCACAAACTCGGCAGGCTCTTTCCCAAACTGTTCTGCTTGCTCGTGAACCTCTGCTTCCCCAGGCAAGGCCGCCTGACAAGGCAGCTCGGTTTTTCTCATGCTGCTTTCAGATATCCAAACAGGGCAATTTTTTTTCAAGAGAACTAAGTAAGGGCACTTCCCATGGTTCTTTAACAGTTTCTGAAATGTGTGTCTCATTTGCCAGTAGCGTTTGGGCAACCTCTTCTTTCTCCAGTTGTGATGTGGCAGACTCTGGTTGTGCTTTTGCTCCAAGAGATTTTGGCTTAAGAATATAGTTTCTATAAGCTGTCTTCCACCTGCCTGACAGCCCTGCAAGCGATTCAATAGAAACGATTTAGGAAAACATTCTTGGAAACTCCTGTGAGAATACAGAAGAAACTTCCTGTCAATGTATACTGCAGAACGCAAGAACGTATTTGGCAACTTCTTTGCCAAATGAGCTAGGGGACTTTCCCGCCTTCTGCAAATTGAAGAGACACCCTCCATGGGTTTGATTTGTACAGAATCCAACTCAGATTTGTACATATGCATCTCTACTACCTTCCTATGGGATTCTACTTGTCTTTCAATGCTGGACTTTAAAGGTCTGTTACTCTGAACTCCTCGTGGAAAAGAGCTTTCACCTGCCACAAATTTCTTCCCATCATGAGATGTGTGAACTAAAGAAGGACCAGACATATCACTGTTACTTCTTTGAGAAATGTGCTTTTTTTTAATGAGACTTACAGCATGTGATGCTACATACCCAGTTCCATATCTCTTGGAACTACTTTGGTTTACATCGGGAGTCAGATTACAAGCCTTTTCCTCTCTCATTTTCTCCTCTACTTTTGCTCTCTTAGCTGGAATTTCAGGTTGTTCCCTATCAATCTTCCTTTTTAAAGACGGTACTGTAGCCGAAAAATATAAACTGGAGCCACTCTGTTTTTCCAGATGTTTGCTAACCATTCTTATCTGTTTTCTTGCTTTACAAACAGCTTTTGCAGAATACTGGTAACTGGACACTAAGCTTTGTATCTTGCTATTTTTTTTATTTCCCATGCTGGAGACATTAGCTTCAAGTCTTTGTCTGCATTTCCACCACTGCAACTTTGAAAGATACTGTCTATGAAACATAAGTCTTTTTTGCATATAGTCAAGCAAGCTACTACGTTTATGCTTTGAAAACCTTTGTTTAACAAACACTGAGGATGAGTCCACATTATGTGAAATGAGTTCATAAACTGGTTGCCCACAAACTTGGTAACAATTACTAGGGGGAACCAGCATGAAGATTGCACAGTGTTCCAGCAAATACATCATGACATCATCCCCTATTCTGCTCAGCAATGTTTCCCAGAGGCCACTGATACGAATGGTTTCTGTTGCGGTATTGGGTAGGTAGCTGTATATATTTGAAGACGGCATGATTTGGAAATGAGAACTGTTTTCATCCAGTAATGAATATCCATACGCGAGGACGTTCTTCTTCCTTTTTTCACACAGTCTCTGAACAACTCTTGTGATGACTTCACTCTGACTAGATAACTGAAGAAAGAAAGAAAAAAGAAAATGAGCTTTTATCACCGACTCTTCCATAAACCACAACATATGCTTTAAATAAACAGACACGCAAGACACACAATCCTAGACATCACCTTCAGATGAAAACCTTTCAAAGAAATATTAACGATTTACAAGCGCTACACCCAAAAAGTAAGATTTTCAAGCGTGCTACAAGATGTTTACATGCAGCAATACGGGCCTACGGCTTTAAGGAAGTCTTTTTAACGTCTGCCCCTTTGATCCTGGTTTTCATGCCCAGGGAACACCCTACGCTACTCCCCAAGGCTCCCTCAGCAACCAGGACTCCAAGGCCTTCAGGTCACCCTGCCCGTGCTCACGCAGGCTCTGACCTCCAGGGTACGAACACTGATTTTTCTTGAGGCCTCCATTTCCTTTTACGTAAAGAAAAGTTCCAACTAAACCACTCGGTTCACGATTCTAAAACCCGCTCAACGAGCTTGCGGAGTTTGTTTCCTACCGTCGCACGGTTCTGCCTGTGCACCCCGTAACTCGGGGAGCGAAGCGGCCTTTGCCTCTCCGAAAAAAAGTTTCTTCTGCTTAAACACCGACCCGACCCGCCAGCAGTTCTCCCCCCGCCCCCTTCTCTATCCTCTCAGAGCATGGGGGAAAAGCGGCGGTTTTCGTTTCCAGTCGCTCCCCGGCCACATGCGGTCCGTTCACTCCTACCCCCATGGGGCAAGCGGAGACTCGGGGAGCCCCTGCCACGCACGACCTTCTCTGTCACCTCCCGCCCACCCGCTGGCGCCAGGGCTTCTCTCGCCCACCCCCCAGAAGGGGAAGGCGGTGGTGCAGGGCGTGGGGGATGATCCCTCACCTCTCCCCGCCAGCCGAGGCCCGGCGGGGAGGCCCGGCAGCCATGAGGGGCCGAGGTCGGCCGCCCCCGCGCCGGCATGGAGGACAGGAAGCGCCCTGCTACCCCGCCAGGGCGGGCGGCGGCGCCGGGAGCCCTCTCCCCGGCCCCTCACCGCTGCCGATAGCCGACGGGGAAGGCCCGGCTCCGCCAGCCGGGCGGTGGGGGGTCTTCGCTCCCCGGCGAAGGCTGCGCTGCTCCGGCCGCCCCCGGGCCCAAGGCAGGTGCGAGCCGGGCCGCCATCAGTCGCGCCCAGCCTCCTACCTGCTGGAAAGTGAAGGGCCGGGGGATGGCCCGGGCCCCGCGGGGGACGCACACCAGGCACTGCCCCACGAAGGTCCGGTAGGAGGGGGCGTCGTCGCCCCGCAACACCTCCGCCTCGCCGGTACCGCTCTCCCGCAGCCGCCGGATGAAGGTCTCCAGCGGTGCGGCTTCGGCATAGCAGCCGCGCAAGGCGGCCAGCACTGCGGCGAAGGGCTCCGCGCCCGCCATGTTATAGCGGGGGAGAACGCGGCCACGTGGGGCGGCCCCGCGCTCCCCTCCCGCACCCCACCCGCGCAGCTCCGCGGGCAGCAGGGAGCCGCTCTTTAAAAAAGAACTTTAAAAAAAAATTAAATAAATAAAATAAATCAAAAGTAAGTAAACGCCCCTCGCGAAATTGTTCTCCGGCTGCTGCCTCCCGGCGCCGCCGGGCCCCAACGTGGCCGCGGAGGGGCGGCGGCCGAGGCGGGGCGGGGCGGGGCGGGGCGGCGCGGGTAGGCCGCTGTCCAGCTCCGGAGCTCCTTCCCTCCGCCGCAGCCGCCGGGTGAGGCAGGGCCGAGGGCGGCGGGGGGTGTCCGTGGGGCTGAGAAGCAGCGTGGGCCACCACAGGTGCGCGTTGGGCTTTTATTTTCAGGCAGCTTGGTAGCGTCTTTTTTTTTTTTTTTTTTTTTTTTTTTGGTGGGTAATTCACGCGGCGTGTTTCAGGGTGCTTGGGGTGGGTCAAGAAAGGCGTTGGGAGAAAGTTTCGGAGGTATTGAAGGAGTTTTTTAAGCGAGTCTTGCTGGTTTATTAAGGTAGATTTCCTCAGGAAGAAACCGGGAAGATTCCAGGTGGCCAAGAAGGCCAACAGCATCCCGGCCTGTATCAGGAACAGGGTGGTGAGTAGGACGAGGGAAGTGATCGTCCCTCTGTGCTCGGCACTGGTGAGGCCCCACCTTGAGTCCTGTGTCCAGTTTTGGGCCCCTCACCAGAAAAAAGACATTGAGGTGCTGGAGCGGGTCCAGAGAAGGGCAACGGAGCTGGTGAGGGGTCTGGAGAACAAGCCTTATGAGGAGCGGCTGAGGGAGCTGGGGTTGTTTAGCCTGGAGAAAAGGAGGCTGAGGGGAGACCTTATCGCTCTCTACAACTACCTGAAAGGAGGTTGTAGCGAGGTGGGGGTCGCTCTCTTCTCCCAAGTAACAGGCGATAGGACAAGAGGAAACAGCCTGAAGTTGTGCCAGGGGACGTTTAGACTGGATATTAGGAAAAATTTTTACAGTGAAAGGGTTATTAAGCATTGGAACAGGCTGCCCAGGGAAGTGGTTGAGTCACCATCCCTGGGGGTATTTAAAAGACGGGTAGATGTAGTGCTTAGAGATATGGTTTAGTGATGGTTTTTGTCAGAGTTGGGTTGATGGTTGGACTAGATGATCTGAAAGGTCCCTTCCAACCTTGGCAACTCTATGATTCTGTGAACCCCTTTGAGGACTCCATAGAGGGTCTGTCTGAAACAAGCACAACTGCAGGAAAGGTTATGGTGGTGATGAACAGAGTAAACCCTAAAAATAACTGGCTGGTCGTGGGTTTCTCATCAAACTCATGAATGAAGAAGCCAAATCGCTTATGGCAGTGTGTAACCTCCCACTCAAAACTTTTCTTGGTATCTGAAGACTTCATAGTAGCAAACTTGATTCCAGACTGTAAAAGGGATTGCAGTGGAGTTCTGGGAAACTGTAGGTCTCTAAGTCTGATGCTTATGCCAGGTAAATTGGTAGAAATAACAGAAGATATGATTGGTAGATGCTAGGAGAAATACAAGTTGCTTAGTCAACATAGCTCCCATAAAAGGGAGTCCCGCCTTAGGAAACTCTTTGAGTTCTATGAAGGGTTGGGAAGGCATGAAAATGATGGTAATCTGGTTGATATATTCTACTTCAATTCCCTAAAACCTTTGCAAGAAAATGTTATCAATAAAAAAAAAAGCAAACCACAAACCAAAAACTAAAATGGAAGGTGCTGTTGCAGATACATTATTGTTAGAAGATAAGAAGTAGAGGTAGGGATAAATGGTCAGTTCTTTCAACTGTGGAAGATCCCCACCAGAGTTCCACGTTAGTCTGCACTGTGTAACTTTCATAAATGACCCAGAAGTACTGTAAATAAACAGTAAGTATCAAGATTTGCTGATGGGATGAAGTTATTCAAAGCAGCAAGGACACTCCCCTCCCCTCATTGCTCCAAAGGTGACAGCACCCTCAAGGTAGAACCCAACAGTGATGTCTAATGCAGCTAGGCGTGCGGCAAACACAAGGTTCACCATTCCTGTGAGGAATGTGTTCAGGAAGAAAGAGGAGGAGGAGGAACAGGAGGAGGAGGAAGAGATAGGGGTTAATTAATCTTGAAAATGACAACCTGACACCTGACTGTCACCATGGAGTCCTCCTCAGTAGCCAGTGGGTTGACACTAGAGAAAGCAAGGGCATGAAGGTGAGGAGGACCATCTCTGAGATCTTGATGTTTAGGGTCTCCTTGAAGAGGTGGACATTGATCTATGGCTTTCTATCAGCGGGTCTTCCTTAGGAGGTGCAGTCCCAGTACCAGTGTACAAGGAAGCAATTGGGTTGTGGTGGTCATGAAGGATGTGCCCACAGCTGAGAACATGCTGATTGCAGGTGAGGTTGCAACTACTTGGCCCTAACTGTGGCGGTGACAGATCCAAGTTCTCAAAGCTGGTTGACGTGCTCATCGCAGATGACTGGGTTGTTGTTGCTGCAGGCTGAATTTCTGACGAGGTCTCTTGACCCTTTCTACCAGCTGGTGGTAAGTCCCTCAGTAAGTCCCTACCTGTGCTTCTTGCTGATGGCAAGACCATTGGTGGCAATGACCACAGCAATGGTGGAGGAGGAGAGGAGGGCTGCCACGGCCAGGTTAAGGGGGACTCTTTCCTCCTGTTTCTTTTCACAGGTGCCACGTGATTTTCTATGTGTCTACCATTGGGCTGGGGAGAGAATTCAGGAGGGAGTGGGGGAATGAAGTGACATGGAAAAGGAGTGAAGTCATTTTTTATGAGGATGAATAAGGAAAAGAATAGAATCACTGAGTCATAGAATAGCTGAGGCTGGAAGAGATCTATGGAGGTGTCTAGTCCAGCCCCTGCTCAAAGCAGGGTCACTTAGAGCGGATTGCTCAGTGCCGTGTCTAATCAGTTTTGAATATCCCCAAGGATGGAGACTCCACAACCTTTCTGGGCGACCTGCTCCAGTGTTTTATCACCCTCAGAGTAAAAAGTTTTTTCATGTTTAAGAGGAATTGCCTGTATTTTAATTTGTGCCCACTGCCTCTTGTCCTGTCGCTGGATACCATTGAGAAGAGTTTGGATCCATCTTGCTTACATCAGCTATCTATACACTTTGATATGATCCCCACTGAGCCTTTTCTTCTGGTCTAAACAATGCCAGCTGCCTTGGCATCTCCTCATATGTCAGATGCTCCAGCTCCTTAATCATCTTAGTGGCCCTTAGTGGGCAAGTTCACTGGGCTCACTCCAGTATGTCCATGTCATTCTTGTACTGGGAACCCAGATGTGTACAAATAATGAAGCCACAGTTCTCCTCAACAAAACTTATCCTTCAAGGCAAACCTAATTTATCCACATCCTGCTTTACAACCAGCTCCTGTAAAAGGGAGTTACCATGGGAATGGATGAAAATAGTGCAGTGGTAAAAATAAAATGCCATTTTTGTAATCCAGCAGTGAAGTGAAAGGAAATAAGATGTTATGTTTAGGTTTAGCTTCAGTAATGACTATTTAAAGACACAAGCTTACTGCGAATGTGTCTCTCTCTTTAAAGCTCCCTGTGAAAAGGCTGAAAGGAGACTGTTTTGAGAAGTGTCACGAGAAGAAGAAGAAAGGTGTCGTTCAAAAACCTGAATCTGCGTTCAAGCATCAAAGTAAAAACCTAGTAAACCAAAATCGGAATAGTTTGATGCATAACTTTCCATACCTGAAAGAAACATCAGACACCAGAAGTGGGACGGCTTGCCAGGAAGTCTGTAATGTAAAAGTAGAGAAGGAAGACTTGGGGCAACCGTGGCAATAAGGAACGTGAGGAGGGTCCTGTGGCACATTGTTGCACACAGCATGATCTGTCTCAAGCTCAAATACTACAAATTATGTTGTTCAATAAAGAGAGAGGAAAAAAACGTTCAAAAAATCAGTGAGTCTCCATGATCAAATGGTATTTACCGGTGAGTTTAAAGGAACTCAGTGACTGAACAACTGCCTCAATCATGCCAGAATGTTTTAATATCACAAGCTATGAAAATATGTAACATGACACCAAGGACCTCAAAGGAGATCACGGGGACTACCTAGCAGTAAGTCTGAGGACTCTGCTGTGGAAGTTGACTAACTCTGTAATAGAGAATGGATTTAGTGAACACATTGATAACTCTGGCATAATGGAGGAGTCAACGTTACATTTGCTGAGGATGAGGTTATATGGGACGGGATATCCCTTTGGTCAGTTCAGGTCAGCTGTCCCAGCTGTGTCCCCTCCCAACTTCTTGCCCACCCTGGCCTACTCACTGTGGGTGGGCAGGGTGGGAAAAAAGAACTCTTGACACTGTGCAAGCACTGGTCGGCAATAGCCAAAATGTTGGTGTGGTGACAACACTGTTAGGGATCCAGAGCCCGGCACCACACAGCCTGCTATGAAGAAAGGTAACTAACTCTGTCTCAGCTAGACCCAGAACAGTTTGTCAGAGTAAGACCCCTTATTGATCCGTCACATCCATCAGTCTGAGTTGTCACTGACTGGGGGATCTTCAGCCAATGTGGCTGATCTTGGTCCCAATCTCACCCCGAGGCGGCTGCTCGAGCTAGACCCATACAGTCATATGGTGTTAGCCAAGGACATCCCTCCAGTTTAACCAGCCACTCAGTGTAACCCCTTTTATAGGGCACCCATCACAGCTTTCCTCTTTTGTGGAATGCAGCCTGCTGGGACAGTGACTTGCTCGCTTCTCTGGTGGGCTGCATCTTCATCCTTGGTTGTCTTTACAGTGGTCTTGGTAACTGGAGGTGCCATTTGTTTCTCTGGCCGGCTTCCTAAGTTACAGAGCTCATCTTGCAGTGGTGTGGGGGAACGAGCCCTTTCTACCACTACTATTACTGTTACCAGACTTACATGGGTCTGGCTCTTCCCATGTGTCTCCACCCCAGTCCTCTGGATTGGGACTCTCCCTGAGAGTTGCAGTGGTCCCTTCTCCAGATTTGAAGTGCTCCTCCCAGGCCACTGTGTGTCTCTCGCACTGTGTGCGATGGTCCCTGAATGGTGTGTCTCTGTTCTCACACCAGCCCCAGCCTTTCTGTTTGATTCAGCTTCTCCCTACTTGCCTGTCGCTCCTTAAAAAAAGTTGTTTAGCGTTTCCTTCTCCTTCTACATTTGTGTCCTCAGAGTCGTGGTCTTCACTGCGTCAGACGCCCTGTGTCGGTCAAACTTTGAACTTTTCAATTCTGTTTAATTAATGTTGAATGCTGCTTTTCACCCCTCAGTCCCAGCATTTCCTCCACAGGAAGGAGGATCCCTTTGATCCTTTTCTCAGCCTCTTGGCTGACAGCCAGCCATGCCCAAGTGCATCGTACTTTGCTCTTCCTCAGGCAGACTTTTCCTCGCTGTTTCACGCTGCCTTTCACTATTAGAGTTTGAGGGGAAATGCATTTTCCGTGTGTGCTGGGTTTGGCTGGGATAGAATTCCGTTTCTTCATAGTAGCTAGGATGGGGCTGTGTTTTGGATTTGTGCTCAAAATAGTGTTGATAACACACGGATGTTTTTGTTTCGGCTGAGCGGTGCCTACACAGAGTCAGGGCTTTTTCTGCTCCTCACACCACCCCGCCAGCAATGGGCTGGGGGTGCACAAGAAGTCGGGAGGGGACACAGCTGGGACAGCTGACCCCAACTCACCAAAGGGATAACCCATACCATGTGACATCGTGGTCAGTACATAAAGCTGGGGGAAGAAGAAGGAAGGGGGGCATTCAGAGTGATGGCATTTGTATTCCCAAGTAACCGTTACACGTGATGGAGCCCTGCTTTCCTGGAGATGGCTGAACACCTGCCTGCCGATGGGAAGCAGTGAACGAATTCCTTGTTTTGCTTTGCTTGCTTGTGCGCAGCTTTTGCTTTACCTATTAAACCATCTTTGTCTCAAAACACGAGTTTTCTCACTTTTACTCTTCTGATTCTGTCCCCCATCCCACCGTGATGTGTGGGGCTTAGTTGCTGGCTGGGGTTGAACCACGACAGCATCTTTATAACGGCTTCTGGGATGGCAGAGAGGGTGAGGCTAACCAGTTCTTTCTCAAGCAAGTTGTTGAGGGGTTTGTTGGTTTTACCAAATGAATCACTGCTTATCACTTTCTGTTCCCATGGTCAGCTCTAGGCAAGTGAAAGGCCTGCTTCTGGCGGAGACTAAACGGCAGATGTAGCAAGAGACGAGAATTTCAGTCTAGGAAATGTAAATTGCTAAGTCTAGTTGGAAAAGTAGAGGAAAAGAGTACTCCAGTAGATCCTGTGGAAGTCAGTCCAAAGTGGGTATCTGTGACGACTCTTTGAGCTTGCAAGGGATGCAGATGGGAAGTTGCAGGGCAGCAGGGAGTCACAGCGTGCTGGCTAGCTGCTGCTGGCTGGCCACGAGCCAGGCACTGAGTGTTTGGGCAGCACTAAGCTGGAGCTGTGCCAAGCCTGGTGTTCTCAATGGAGCGAAGAGCGTAGCTGCGCCTCCAAAGCCTATGCTCAAAGGCTCTTGCTTCAGCGGCCAGGTGGTTAGCTGGACCAGAGCCTGCACCTGAACCACGGCAATGAAACATCTACCTGGCTTTAGGCTGCTCAACGCAGGCTAACCTGTGGCTGGAGACTGATAGAGGCAATTAATGCCTAATAAAAGTGTTCAGAGTGAACTTTTCATAGTCCAAAATAGGAGTAAGACAGCTCACGAGTCTCTTGCAGGTGCGCAAGACTCCATCAGTGCAAGAACAGAAGGAGAAAAAATCATCATAAAGGCAAGCATCAAAGAGCTCTATCGTAAGTTAATACGGATTGTGGAGCTGTGGGTGACTGAGAACACTAGGGGCCAGAAACCAAGAGGCTTGCAAGAAGTTTTACGAGTACCATATGGCAAGGACCAAAAGGACAGAGTGCTGCCAAACAGAAAGCTGGGAGGAGAAGGGGAGAAGCTACCCAAGAAGCTACCCTATTCTTTAAAGTGAACATAGGCAGATGTGAGCCAGAATTCCCCAGAGTTGAAAGTGTTTGTCTTTTGAATCTGAACTATTTTTGTTCCTTTTGATGCAGGTATACTCCTCAGGGTGGGAGTTAGCATGAAAAAAAAAGACAATAAAGGATTTTTTTTGGATTTGATACTAAAAGGAGCAGTAAGAAATAGGAGAATTGCATAAAGGAAAAACTGGAGCAAACTGATTAGCTCCAGGTATCTTTAAGAAAAAGCATTGGCGTTTAACGCGGATGGATGAAAAGATGTGACACCGCTGGAAAAGTGCATGGATCCTCACAGATACAGAACCAAACCTCTCCTCGTGGAGGAAGGGAAGCAGTCAGAGACTGTCGTTGGGCGTCTGAGAAAGTTGGGCTCTTTCTGGCTTTATTTCAGAACTCTAGATTCTATTCACTCAGCCAGTTTTACACGGGAATATCAGGAAAGCCTGAGTAGTGCGTAAAGGGCAGGGGGAAGATGCTGTGCTGGTACTGGGTATCCTCCTGAGGCCCCTTCCCACCTGCATCATTTGAGATCTTACAGTACGGCCCCACCCCCAACCCCAAATCACTGCGATCTTTTAACTTCCAAAGCCATTAGAGCCTAACGATGATGCGAGATGGTCACCAAGTTGCTTACTGCAGTTAACCTCATTAGTGGTGAGGAAGTTTTTAAGTTACTCTTGAACTCCGAAATAGATCACAGATGCTGATCATCTGGCATGAGCTGCAATACATCCAGTGAAATTTTATATACAGGAAGTTTTTCTTCGGCATCAACCGCATGTTGAACCGCATTTTTGGTTTACGCTGACGTCATTGCCACAACTCGAAAGTTAAAACATTTCATTTAATATCTCCAAAGTTACACTGCTTACGTAGTTTGTCACCATCTTTGCAACAACAAAAAGTAATTCTCTATCCCGTATGCCAAGTCTTTTATTTGGAAATGGAATGCATAAAACAATGACTTGAACAGGAAAGTCTCGCTCATTTTAAAGACTTAAAATGCTCTAATTTTATATTCTTTATGACTACCGTATACACTATTATGAGGTCATCGTCATCAGAAATGCAAGACAGAAGACCAATAAACTCACAGTTTGTAAAGGTGCAAGAGTGATTTTTCAACAGCTACATACAAAAATGAGTGATGAAACATTAGAAATACCCAAATGTGGTATTCTGGACTTTCAGAAGCTATTTTAGAAGAACCAATAACTTGATTGTTTTGAAATGGCACAAAAAGGGAATCTGTTATATGCATTATTTATATCAGGAAAAATTTTCACACGCTTACATTTAACTAGTATTATGAAATACGAATCCCAAATGAGTTTGCCTAACAGCCAAGAGCTCCTTCCAAACAAATTCAAAACAGGTACAAGATACAGCAAATGCAACCCTGGTTTTGCATAGACTTATTTGTGTACGTTTAATGCTAAAATCAACAGTCCTCCTTAGCGCCAGTTAACAGCGTAAAGAAACCTTAACATGAACATAAGCTAAATATTCTCTTCAAGAGCCCTTTCCATTGCCAGTAGCATCTAAGGAGGACTTCACTATAAGAAAGACTACAGATTGTGACAAAAGCACTTAGGCACATTTCTGCATTTCTGTATCTTTTTGGGACCCAAGTATTTATATGTTCAGACTTCCGCAGTATCAGAACTGGATAAAATCCACTTCATAAAGTGGCTACAGACTGCAGGAGTAGATCTGTGTTCTTCAAGGTTATTCAATTGCTATTTTCAATCAATGGCAAATTGAGGTTAAATAGCCTTGCACAACCAGCATGCAATTTAATAAGGAAACTTAAGAATCATTAGGGTTAATTTGTAAACTTATTGACCAAAGCAAAACTAGAATTGGAAACTAGATTTTGGATTTTTTTTTTAATTTTAAAAATTAAAAATTTTAATTTTTTTAATTTTTAATTAAGAAACTTGCTTTTAAAAATCTAGAACCATGATTTCTAGATACAGCTGTGAAGTTTGAATGTTAGTATCATAATTCAACCTGACTGTTCTCAGGCAATATGGATTTTAAATTGTGTGAAAGGAAGATACCTGTTCTTCACCAGGCTGGTTGGTCGTCCCCCCCCGTCTCCAGGTAGTTTGTTGAAGTATTGTATTTGAGCAAAATCATTCCACTTGAATGACATGTGCTTCATCTGATAAATAGAACGGGGCAGGGAGGGAGAGGGGAAAGACCAAGGAATTATTCCCTTTGAAACATGAGAGAATTGGCCCAGTAGGTCACTGGGGTACCACACGATGAGAAATTTAAGATGTGTTAAGAGACTTTCCTAGCACATAACAATGATTTGCATTATACGAATACCTGCTATGCCAAGAAATCAGAAGGTCTGTCAACAATGCAGAAGGATTTATATGAACTTTGATACACATTGAAAGAAATCATGTTACGGTTTTTTCACATCTTCTTTCAGTTTAAGACAACTGAAACCCTCTACCATGAACTTGAATTTAACCCCATCTCTCTGTTCTTATATTTCCAAAAAAAGTGTTTTAAGCGATGAACTTAAAAGCCCACATACAAATTACAACTTTAATCATGATTTCTAGAATTGCCATTATCTCCATTATCAAATGAGAATGATTTGTAATTAGCACATAATCCAATATTATACATTTTATTTTTGACAGCCTCGAGTTTGGCAGTAATGCTCGATTCTGCTGTAACACACGGGCTTTTTTTTTTTTTTCTTTTCATAGCCTAGTGGTACGGGCATCACACTTCCAGTTAGCGAGTTGTCTTAAAAACATAGATTAGGGTATTTATTACAATGGTCAGGACACTTAGGTTTTCAGCAAAGAGAAGTTTAAATGCAGGGTTTATCTAATGACATCTGTCAGAATGCGGACCTTGCGAGGACAAAAGAGGATCTTGAAATAGGAGCATATCAAAACTAGATTTTGGCAATATAGAAGATGTATTGTCCGTGTAGTTCTGTCGTAAGCTTTAAAAATACTCTTATTAAATAAGTTTTTCCTTCCTTAAGACCAGATAATACATGAAGTCAGTAAGAGTCCAGGGTCAGAATCTTCTTCAATTCTTAGTTATTCTCTATGAGCTTTTTTTTTTGGCTTTTCTTCGTAAGATTCTCCATACTCATTCACTCTGCTCTTATCCACAGGATAAAGCCTGGCAGAAAAAGCCAAATGATTAGTTACAACATTGTCTGCTACCTGGAGGAATTAAGCAGTTCTGTGCTACTTAATTTTAGAAGTGAATTTCTTTCTCATCATATCCTCTATTCCAATTTGTGACAAAAAAATACAACAGTTTTACAGATTAGCTACAGATACATTAGCTTCTTCCCATTAAGACTTAACCAGTTGTCTCATAACTGGGCCTCTTAAAGAGACGTATTAGCGTCCCTAAGGCTTGGCTGGAGTATTTCTCAAGCAATCCAAGATACCTCCCAAACGTGAAACCAGTGTCCAGCCCCCATCAGAAGTTGTTGAGCTCTTAACTTCTAGAAAAATACCTTGGAAGGGACCTGTTTTACTACAATTACGTGTGATTATATAAACCTAAAACTGAAGTTCACGTTTAGTATTAATGATTATACCAGAATATATGGATGTGTATGTCTAATGTGATCTAGGCTTAAAAGTCTTGTTTGCTCCACAGATGAATATTTATTCTCGGGAACAAGAATACACTTTCTGTAGCTTCATTTATGAACAATATTTCAACGATTACTGCATACAGCCTTCTTCCCCATCTGATTTTAGTTACTTAAAGAATCTGAAACTTGCCAGATACTGAACTTACAAGAGAACATGGTAACTCGTGCCTGGAAATGAGATAAAGAGGAAAGCAGAGCAGGGCGATCCCTCATCAGAAAACATCCTTCACTAGTGCCTTGCAGAGCAACTCAGGAAGCACGCCTCACATGTAGACACGGAGCCCCTCAGGAAGGGTTAGAAGCCCAAAACTCCTAAGAGGGTTTGTGAATACAAGCTTAAGAATTGCTCTCCTTCACCTTACTTCAGGTATTTGTGTTTCAGGTTAATTTTTATTTGTAACTTGCAAATGTGAAATTATCTACTGAAATGGAGGACTGCTGTTTTGGGGAGGGAGAAGGGGTAACTGACAAAAATTCCGTGCGTGCTGTGAGAAGAGGAATTTCTTGACTACTCTCTTAGCATGCTAAAAAGGGTCCAGGAATACTGTCAGTTACAGGAAAGTGCTTTTGTTCCTCTTATTTGCATAGAGTTGTTCTTTTCAGGATCACTCTCAACGTTCTCTTGACTAAGCATATACAAAAATACCGTTATCCAGACCACACTACGTAGTACTATGGTATAAAAATTCCGCTTGAAGCTATTCCCCAAGCTATTTCATAGTTCTTTATAGCAGTAAGACTGCAACCATCTACAGCATTGTAAAAACTCTGATAAATATTAAAGAACGGCATACCATCTTTGGTAAAGATAGACCAGGAACACGACATCATCTCTGAAGCATGCCAGCCTATGAGATGTTGGCATAGTGATGATAAAAGCAAATATATCATCAATAAAGGTGTTGAATGCCTACAAATAAAAGAAAAGCATATTTCAGTTGGCTGTGAAGAAAGGAAGTCATCTATCATATAAAGCTACAGGAAACAGGCTTCCTAGAATTGTATTTCTCAGTAGGAACACAAACTACTTTCACATTTAAACAATACTTAAGGGTTATGCTGAAAAATAATTAATGCAAACTTTAAAGTGCTTTCTTTTAATGAAGACCATACTGCCTACTCCAGACCACACAATTATAGTTACAAGTGAAAAGGATGCAGGACTACTTCAGGTAAGTGAGAGTATTGTCATGCGAGGGGAAAAACATGGATTCAACTTCAGTGAAACCTTTAAAAGAAACTTGCAAAAAAACCTTTTAATTATTCATTACTCAAATGATTTAAGATTTACAAAATGCCAGTTCACTTTAATTTTCTATGGAAATTTGAAATTGGTGTAAAAACTTATTAATTTACTCCTCTTGAGAACATTAACTTGACAGCCTTGGAGGTATTTTAAAATATTTTCAGTGCTTTCCTGGAAGTAATAATCCACCCCTTAATCCAAGACATAATTTTCTACACCACTTCTGCTCAACTAGGCACACTATAGGTTCCATTTCTGAAGGAATAATTAAGTATTTTCTCGCTACTTTTTCCTGAGTGTGAAAGTTTAAATTCCCAGACATGTGCTGGGAAAACAATGCAAACAGGCTCCGAGCATGCAAAGACAACAATGTTTTGTCAGAGAAAGTAAAGAAAGTAAAGAGAAGGGCAAATCCTCTGTATCCGGCTCTGGCCTACAGGGAGGACTAGAAGTCAAGTCTTACAGTGCACCAGCTCTAGTGCTCATGATATGGTGCAATAAACTGTTTCTACTCACTAAAAACATCATGAAATAAATCCAGCAAAGAATATTCACTGTTGGGTTAACAAACCAAGTCAGTAACACGGCTTCTCCTTTCAAGATTAGCAAGCTGTACATTAATCCATACCACAAGAATTGGAAAAATTATGTATTCTCTAAGCGGAGGAGGACTCGCTCTTCAAAATGAGCAGATGTTTATATGATGAAACAAAGCATCAGCAGAACATGGGGGTGTTGAACAAGAGGGAATTCTCATTAGTTACAACAGGAAAGGTTCTTCTGGCAAGTCAAAACAAATCCATCAATCTAAAGTGATCAAAGAATACGTATGGCACTTCTCAAGTCTGTGCAAATAAGGTTTGTCATGGAACAAAAAAGTTGGCAAGTTGGAAAAGGCAGCCTTTCCAAGTCAACACCCAAGTGAGTGATCCTACAATGATGAAAGGAAGAAAAAGCTTAATGTTCCATCCTTCAGGCACTTAGGCAGACCTCATAAACCACTGAGATTGAATGCAGCAAGGCAGCCCCTCTAACAATATATAATCATCTAGCTAGTTTTCTTTTGAGATTACCTCATTTGAAGGTACTCCTCATCAAAGTATAAAGAGCAGAAACCTAAAGACTACAGAAACCGGTAAGTCAGACTGATCTTAATTTTTGCTAAGGTCTTCTAAAACAGTGAAGGGTTCAAATTAAGGAAAAAGCCAAAGCTGTCTAAAACAACAACTGCAGAGAAAAACACAGACTATTCTTTCCACTCTTCAAAGTGCAGAATGGAGCAAGCAATTTTAAATATCTGCTAGGAAAAAGTAAATTACCCCGCTCCAAAGACCAATAAGCTAAACATAATGGAAAACACCATATACTTCTTTCTATATACACACAAGCCTTTGTTGTGGGTAGCCTCTGGCATCTTAACGGGAACTATAAATGCTCTGTAAGAAAAGGCTACTCAGCAAGAGAACTCTAGTGCTTTAAAAGTTACTTGCTTGAATACTGTCCCTTTGTTGTCTATTTGACTGCTGATGTCTCTGCTCAGTTATTCTATTTTGTTGCTGGCGTAAAATTGTGAAATTACTTCATTAATATACCTTTTACCTCTATTAAGAAACATGCTGATTTGCCTAGTATATGTCTGAAACACTAGATGTTTATTTTTATTTTTTGGCTGTATTTCCATATCAAACACTGTTTAGTTGCTGTTCTGCTATCAGCTATACTTCAATCTGTTTTCCTAGATGCCCCATGAGTCCTTAAGAATATTAAGGCAGCAGAAAGTTGGGCAATTGCTGTAGGCTCACAGAAATGGAAAAGCTATGGAAGGCACTTCAAATTTTAAGATTTTATTTCTTTTGTCCCAGATCATCTGTTCAGAATTGGACACCGGGTCTTGAGCAGTCTTTAACACTGTGTCTTTTAAAGTACTGATGTTCTGGAGAATTGTAATACGTCAGCACAAAGGAAGAATAAATGAATGCATTTATGAGCAGAAGCAGAAGAAAACATGGCGCATCTTGATGGCATCAAGGTCTTGATGATCCCAGCACATCCATCTAGGGCTTCTCAAGACACAATGATCAGGAAAATAAATGACAGTACAAAAATCCTAATGACTCACAGAAGTGGTAAAGGATGGACACAAAACACGATCGGCTCTTTAGGGGTACAAGAACAAAACTAGCATGTAGCTGTCAAATGAGGAGACACAGGAACTCAACAGCGGGTGTCCCTTGTCCTCCGTATCAGTGCAAAGAATGCTGACTGGGATACTCAGGTACATCCGTCTTGGTGCCTGAATACTACACAAACCACCTGGACACACACATGGGTGCTTGTGGCTATGCAGGTGTCAAAGGTTTACTAAGCTCACTTTATTTTGAAATATACTCAAAACTTTATTTTGAAAAACTTTCAAAAAAGTTTCAAAACTTTATTTTGAAATATATTTCCCCTTCTTCAAGGTCAAGTGTTAATCTTTGCTACAGCATCGCGTTATTTCCCACAAAGGCAGTCTAGGCATTGGCGACACCACAGTGCAGCCCCTTTTCCACCGTGTAACAACCCACCACACATTTGTCACTTCACCGCCCAGAACCTCAGAATTACCACCCCAGCACAGAACAGTGTGTACATTACTTCAGTGTCTGGTAGCTCCTGGAACCTGACAAAAATACGGTTTCTTAGTGGTCCTATCTGTTTCTTGAGAACCGTCCTTTGTTAATATAATCTCTCTCTTCCTAAAATAATAT
This sequence comes from Rissa tridactyla, assembly GCF_028500815.1. Classification (NCBI taxonomy): domain Eukaryota; kingdom Metazoa; phylum Chordata; class Aves; order Charadriiformes; family Laridae; genus Rissa; species Rissa tridactyla. The sequence goes on along the minus strand of NC_071467.1, from coordinate 70,261,483 downwards.
ATTAAATCAAGACTGATTAGTTTATTTGCAGGACCAACACTGGCACCCAAGTAAGACAGCTGACAGTAGAAAAACCAATATTATTACCAAAACTAGGATGCAGGTATTCTCATTATATGGAAGTCATTATGAAAAATGATAATCAATATCTTTTTTTTTTAAAAGACGTTTGCAACCAAATTTGGTTTTACTGTCAGTGTAGCTCTTAAAACAAACAACGCACTGTCAGCTTTAAGATACTAAGTAGTTTCTCACAGAAACTTATTTCCAAACTGACTGCACTAATCTTTAAATTAGAGCTTTACTTACTTTGTATGTGAAAGCCTTCCACGGTAAATGTGCAACAGATTTCATCTAGGATTAAAAATAACAATCTGTAATATATTCTGGAAGAAGAGACTAAAAAAGTAGACTTTTCTCACTTTTCAATCTTACCTTGTAGTTTACAAACAGCTGTGGCAGCATAAACAGGAATCCAAAAGCATACACTCCTGAAGACAGAAGATGGAAAACTTACAGACAAATGCACAATCGCAGTACACCACCCGACTATACTGTCGCCATTAGAGATTTACACTAATTTTCCTAACGAGAGAAGATGCATCTAATCCTTTCGTTTCACTTTGGGTTGACTCTTCTTCCTTTCTCCATCACTGTGGTAATTTTGGAACCTACAGTCCAGTTATTGCTCTATATTACACTGATCCAGCTGAGAGCAGTTAATGTTCTACTTTTGAGTCTTGGGCTCCATTTGAACAAATACGAATAGAAAGAAAACGTAAGAAGGGACTCACCATTGACAAAGCTGTTAATCAACCAGGAGTACCAGCTACAAACAAAGAAGAAAGCCCAGTTGTTGTTTCACCTCAGCCAAAAATATATACCTGTAATCCTCTACATGTCTGCATGCTGACTGATCCAAGAGATGGCGATTACTTTACACAAGAACTAAATACCTCACACTTCCTTTGATTCGGAAGGGCTCCAGAGAAGGTGCTAACAGTTGAAGCAAAGGATGTTTATCAGTGCATCCAACAAGCTTTTGGAGAGCTTTATCAACTGCTTTTATACTTTTTCAGAATGTTCTAAGACGTCTGCACTCAAAATCACATCAGATAATACTGCACATTTAACCCTGACTCTATTAAGGCTCGTAAAAGGTAACTTTTTATTCTAAATATTAGAGAGACATTTAATGCAGCACTGTGAGGACTTATCAAATTTCAAACAACAAATACCATTCAGTGCAAACCACTACAGTAGGCAATTAAAAAAGAAAAAAGGTAAACATAAGGAACCTACATTTTTCCCTCCTTAGATCTCAAAAATCCTTCCAGACATTCAATGGAGCACAATCTTAGGCACGTAACAGTAGTGTTACAGATACTGGTCAAATTCCATATTTCTGCTTGTGACAGTAAGAACAGCTAGCAATTGTGATGCTCAGGTTACATCATGTAAAATTAAACTTGCAAGGCTGTGTTAGTGACTTGTTAGTAGTAACGCTACAGCTGTAGCAGCATTTTGCTAATCCACAAGCATCTAAAAAATGCATCAGAAAAGGCCTGAAAGATTAAAGCATAATCCTCTGTTAAGATTACTTGTTCCATCACATTTCCCTACAAATAGATTTAACAATGAAAAAAATTCCATGATATCAATTGGTTTTCATGTTCTTTAGCTACAGCTTAGGAACACCTGGCATATAATATTTTGCAGTACTGAATGAATTTAAGAATTTTGTGAGAAAAGCAGAATTTTTAAATGCTACATATTTGTTAGCTCCTTACTAAGACAAGAACCTTTTAAAAAAAAATTATTTTTCTAATAGCCCAGAAATTGCCCCAGTTTCTAGTAAAAGTGCTACAGCCCACACATACAGCAACAGCAGGTCTTTTTGATGTTATGTTGAGCTATTGCTTGCTCTCCCTCCCATCCCTTCGGGCCTAAAGACTATTAAAAAATATGTCTACGTGGCCATCACACTTGCGTTCGCAAATTTTTTTCCCACAACACAGTCTGATGGCTGCACACTTGCTTGCATCTCTCCGATACAAAATGAACTAGCTGTATTATTTTGAGTGAAAGTCGACAGGAGCTTCACCCTTTCATGAAACATCGAGTCTTCAGCTCCTGCTGAAGTTATCAATATGTTGCTGTCGGCCCATAAGGGAAGGAATACAGAGACTTTTCTTAAAAATGCTTTTGCTTGCTTGCCATCCTAGCTATCATATTTAGGAACAGAGGAACCTCTTGGTCAGGGCAAGTCATTTTGGGACAGTTTTTGCTTCTCTCTGTTATTGGACAGGTTTAACCACTGAATTCCTCTCATCTCTCCTGTTACCTTATCAGTCCTCTGAACATCAATGGCAGCTTTCTTCTTCCACTTCTGATTCACAGCCTACTCATGTATGTAAACTACTGAATTCTATATTACAGTGCTATCAGGTTACTTGCTAAATACAACAGCCTGTAGCTTACAGGATGGTAGAAAACCAGCTAGACTTTTCAGCTTTAGATCATAGAGAACAAGGAGGTTTCCTGTTCCTAGCTTATGAATGAAGCAGAATAACTGATTTCCATAGCCCATCACGTCCAATTAATTAATACGGGAAAAGTGAGAAATGTTTCAATTCTGTATCAGATCGTTTATAGATTTACAGTACCTTTTGTATTTGACATTCAGCAAGGAGTAACCTGCACCTCCAATACACAGTGGATAGAGCAAATATGACAAGTATTTCATAGCCTAATAGACAATGAAAATAGTTTGTTAGCTTACATTTTATATACAGCAAATTTGTCACTGCATTAACTATCAGACAGCCACATAATTTTTTTCCTGAAAATGTTTTCTATTTCCAAGTGTCTACTATTATTTCCGGTATGTTTCCAGTTCTAGAGAAGTTGGTGAAAATTCCAATGGTCAGTTCAGACCACCGAGGACCTTCAACCATAAGCAACAAGAGGCAGCATGAAGATCAGAGTCTAAGAAAAGCTCTCTGCTTAACTTCCTGATTTCTTCAACTCCTTTCATGAATTAGGAAGCACATGAACATTCCTCCAGTATAAAACACGAATACAAATATAAATTTTTAAATTGGTGAATGAAGACTCTCTACTTCTCTTCAGATAAGTCACTTGCAATTCTGCTTCTCTGAGAAATGTGTCACCCAAATTCAGCTAACAACTCTTTCACTGCTTCTCTTCATAAATTATTAGAATAAATCTTCACTATCTGATCATCCACATAATGATGATCCACTTGACAACTATGAGAAAATGGAAAATGCACTTGCAGCAATAACGAGTGAAACAAGTCAGTTAACATGCCACATACGTAAGACTTTATAGATCAGAAGGCACAGGATTCCCTCTTACCTGGGTATCATACTCCTCAGTTTTCTTTTCAGAGTCATTGTATGTACCAAACTGCAATACATATAAAATGCATAATCAAGACAGAACTGGGGGAAAAAGCACTTGCTGTCCAACTCCCTAAAAAGGGATCTAAACTGCTTAGACATTAAGCTAGGTAACAGTTCAAAGTTCTTACAAGCTTCTGTACAAGAGGGTCATACAAGTGCCTTGTGCAGCCTGCCAAATACAGGGTAGGCAAAAAGTTTAATTTTTCCCTTCATATTTTACACCAAAGATACAGGATTTCTTTGCTTAGGAAAATGCTGTTGAGACAGCAGAGTTCACAAAGCAAAAGTAAAGTCAAGTGCCTAAGAATCTGGCAGATACAGGAAGCCATTATTAAAAACCATAACCATTTTCACACATGAAGAGGTCAGTTACAGATTACCTCCACATCTGCAGAAATCATGACTGCTTAAACACAGTTCCTTGAATATTGACAAAGGAACAACCAGAGCTATGAGCCACTCAAGATGCACAGACTGCAAGCAGCACAAAACCCCAGTACTTGTGAAGTAAACACTGAAGATTAGACAACTGTTTCTCCTACCAACAAGGGAAACTTTCGATTGAAATTGTACTTTAAAAAGTGTTAATTTGAATCCTACCTGCCTCTGCATGTCCTGCAATCTCAGGACTTAAATTTTTAGCCAGAGGATTTGTCAAAGACTGTCCTGTCCCCAGAACATGTCACATCATCTACTAGTTCCACAACGGAGAAGTTATGCCTACAGCTTCATAAAAACCTCAGTTTCTTACTTCAAATCATGATGCCAGATAAGAGTGTCTTTCCAACACAGTGGCAGGAGCACAGTCCCCCCTGTTAAGATTCAGCAGGACTGACAGAGGGGTTCTGAAGTTTCTCATACCATAAGTACAAATAGCTTTTTCTTCTACAAAATTCATCAAAGAAATTCATAAGTTTGAAAATGCTCATCCAGCTTTTGGATTAAGCCACCAATAAAGAGAAGATGTACATAGGAAACTTTTATGGTTTTCTTTTTTATTCTTCATTTCACTAAAAGCCAAGTTGCAGAGTAACCTGGAAACATACGGAAAGCTCAAAAATGTAATCATTAACAGGCCAATGTCTACTATACCTGAATTTTGGGTCTCAAGCCTTGCCACTTAATTGTCATTTTCAAAGCTTTCTTCACTTTCCAGAGCTGTGATTAGCAAAAAAAAAAAAAAAAAAGCACATAAAGAATTATCCAAAGGAATGTCTTAAACAGGATTCAGATACTCAGAATGCAGACCCCCGAATATCTACTTTAAGCACCCTTTCTGTAAAGCAGCAACAGCCTGATTGCAGCACACTGCCTGTCTCTATACAAATCAAATGCTGCGTCACCAGACAGGTAATACATTGGGAGCGTGCACTACTAAGTCTCCATATCAGATGATGTACTTCTGGAAATAATATAGTCCTTTCAGGATGTCTGGATTGTGGTGCTCAGGTGGGGGTTAGCTGCATGCACCCCAGGTCAAGCATTTAGAGAATTCTCCAGTAACCACCCGCCAAGCAAGTTTTTACACGCCTTCTTCGAGGCCAGCTGGGATCTGCAAGACAAAGGCGCCTCAGAACTCCTAACAGTGACCAAATGGGTACTTACATGGCCATTACATTTCAGTAGTGGGTGACAAGCAAAAGTCAGTGAATCCACTGAATTGTTTGGCTGCTAACTGTAAAGCTGCATCAGTTTGACCCTAATGTAACCAAAGGTTCAGTGCCCCTGAAAATTTACTCATGCACCCACCCTGCTATACAGATTCAACAACTTCGGCAATGCAGTAAGCCCACCAGGAGAATTATGCTCCGTGAAGCTTTTGGTGGACAAGGTTTGTTTAACTTTAGATACACCAATATTCTCTTCTCACCCATCATACTTTCCAAACAAAAAAGAGCATTATGGTAAAGGTGATCCTTTATTGGCATCTTTGATGCAAGCAAGAAAGTTACTTATTACAGAAGCAATGTCACTATTAGTACTGCAGGAGAAACGTGTCAAGAACAAGCTGTGAAAAAGCTCTTCCCAGCAGACAAATTCCTTTGAGATGTATACTCCTTATGCTCATTATCACCTTGAGACAACCATGTTATCTCACCATCACTTGAGAGGAGAGATATGTTACTGCAACAGAACCTACAGAACACTTCCCCTCCATTTAAGTGTCCCACACAGTGTTCCTCTATAATCCTTTCAACCCAGTTCCCCCAGCCTGCAATGCAAAAGCAATCCCTGAAACTGTTAAAATTTCAGACAGCTAAAGGAAGTTTGAAATATAAGACTAAATTTCTATTTATAGGAACAAAACCACTGGCAAATCTGATACAGAAAACCCAACACACAGAAATACATCAGGCTTAAAAATCTCAACTTACTGAAAAATAATGTTACGGTCAATGAAATGGTACTATTTAGGACACCACTAGTTCATAGTTTTCACAAGACCTTAATCTGTCTTATACAATCAGCTGAAATTTAAGCATCACTTTGTGACTTGGCATACAACAATTTAATCACTGACTAAAAATTCTGAACTGTTCCGTTTCCACAGGGATTATCTGCAACTACAACAGATGGGTAGTCAGAAATTTCACGAGAGTCCTGAATTTATTTTTAAATACTGAGCAGTAATTAGATCTGCAGGCAATGCTAGGTAGAGAGACCTCCCCTTCCCATTACTGTTGACTTTGTGCTTTACTACAGATGAAGAGGGCTTCTAAGCAGTACCTGCAACCCACCGACTAGACATGGTCTGCTGGAATAGTGAACACGGCCAGCTGTCTCCTCCTTTCCCTCCTTCCCCAAGCACCTCAGTCACGGCCAGGGAGAACACTGCAGACCTGCGGCACTGACTGATGGCACGTAGCCTGATCTTTGACAACTGTTTCCGTGAAGGCTTGTTGACATGGTTATACATGCCTGGTCAGGAGCAATGCTTATCAGATGATGCGATAGGAAGGAACCTCAGCGTAGCTCTGTTTGGTTTCCATAATACATGCTGGCCGATGCCAGAAAAACCTGACACTGCCAGTTTAGTTATTTGATAAAGGGACACAATCTTCTTTTCCACTGAAAGCCAGTTAAACAATGCTGCTAAGACAGCGTACTACAGTATTCCAGTAACTATTTTACCACTCTCTTTTTACAATAAACTATGGATGTTGCTGCAAATATTAATATTTGGTTCTAGAGCTTTAAGAACTCACCTCAATTACTGCACCAATGCCTGCTGGGATCAGTACCAATAAACTTGTTTGTTCATCCAAAAGGAAAAGAAATATTACCACAGTACTAAAGCACCGCCAAAGCACTAGACAGAAAAAACGGAAGGGTTATTAATATTTAAACGAACAGAAGACTGTTGGCCTATTTACTGTAATTCCGTCTTTGGCAGTGTAAGCATGAACTTCTACGTACATCTTGATATATCAAGTAGTCCTAGAAACAGCCAGTAATCTATATACCTCCGGGCAAACAAGGAACAAAAACATTTTCTGAAATCCTTATCACAAAGTGGGAATATTTAAGGAAGATTTCTGTACCTCAGCAATATATCCGTACTATTATGAACTACATTCATGATTCTTATTTCGAGTAAGCTGAAAGGCTGTGAGGTAACGTATTTTCAGTCTTTGAAACTCATGCAACTAATTTAATGTTTGTAAATGTTAAGAAGTATTATTTTAGGGTTATTTTTCAGGTTTTGCAAAACCTTGGATGCTTGTAAGTGCCTACCAACTATTTCTTAGATTTGAATATCCATCCCCCTAAGCAGGAACAGAAAGAGAGAAGAGCTACAACACCCTCAGACATCAACAATTACACTGTACCATTCCAGAGCAATTGCCTGTCACACTTTTTCCTCAGGGCAAGAAGGAGATACAGGCAGAAAGGTGACTAAGGCTCGCTAAAGAGAAGATGGAACCATCAATTACTGGAGACTGAAGACCAATGCTTTAATTGTAAGGTTAAAAAACCTTTTGTCACTCAGTCTTTCCAATTTGACTTTACTCATTTTTTAAACTGGCAATTAACACCTATCACTTAATTCCAAAATTTCACGGAGCATTTTGAATTTTTGGCACTTATTGGCACACATATGCCAACAGCACTATAAATGCCTTACAAAAACAAAGGCAATAAACAGACTTTCCACATGAGAAAAATATGTTGCTGTTCATCATAATTTACAATGCCTAATTTTCTTCCTGTAATTGGTACTCCTCACATGTTTCAATCAATCTGTACATATGATAGAATTAGGGATAGTCTCAGAGGTCAAGTGACTCCAGATTTATCATTCTGGTTTATCACTAGAATGTAAAAAACCTATCAGGAAAACAAGCAGTAGGTATTAGCACAATAAACAAGGCTGGGGAGCGGTGTGTTAAACCTCAAGCATCCAGGGCTGGCTACTACCTTCATCTGTCTCTAGGAAGGCTCGGCAGGACGTCACAACATGTTTCTCTCATCTTTCCTACATCCAAGTCAACTCAACCCTCCCATGCTCCCCGCCCCCGCCCTCCCCAGGAGCTTCTACTGCTCCTGTTTACACCAAAGCCCAAATCAAAAAACAGCGTTACACTACAGCATTTTCCCTCAAAAATATTTTGGAACCTGTAGTTATCTACAAGGAACACATGGGACTTGCAGAACAGCATTACCCGTGACAACACATTCTCTCCACCCACGAGAGTTTTTCTGGTCCTCATTCTTTTCTAAAAGTATTTTTCTGTTCCTTCAGTAAAGGACACCTGGTGACTGACTTAGTATTAAACTTATTCTCAATCGTAAGACAGTCAAACCTCAGAAGTGACATGAGTGCTTAAAAGCAAGTGATACTTGAGCACCATGCTAACAAAGTTAGAACCAGCCTGACAGCATCTTCTTTGTACATGCAAACACATCCCATTTTGCCATCTTGGTGAATCTACAAAGTTTCAACTTAGAGTAAGACTAAAAAGTCACAGTAGATATTAGATAGCACATGCACACTTCGCATTCTGGACCATACCTGCTTTTGTAGACATCCCAATCATGCTCCTCTTTTTCTTCCAAAAACTGATGTCATTTTTGAATGCAAGAAAATCAAAGAGAAGCTGCAAATAGCAAGAAACACATTCATTTGTTCAAGTGTGTAGTAGTTAAAGACTACCATCTGAACTATTCAAAATGCATTTAAGATGGAATTGCAAGAGAAAAACTGTTTTAGAAGCCTCAGAAATAAAAATTAAATACCACAAACAAAAGCTAATAAGAAAAACTGTTTTAGAAGCCCAAGCTCCAAAAGCAGTGCAAAATGACAGGTGGAATTCCAGCTACTACTACAATGCTGCATCCTGTAAAGGAAGTTAGTGACCCAATACAGGGTAACACATGATAGAGGATGAAGAACTGAGGACCCTGAGGAATTGCTCACCACCTTGACAGACCAGGGAAAGCCATACCAAATTAGATTCAAAGTGCTTTGTATAGTACTGATGGTTAATTTAGGCTTGAATAGTAATAAAGTTTTTAAAACATTCCTAAAATATAGGAAGTAATTTTCTCCTCTGTTTCAGCACCAAGAAGTTGATCTGTACTTCAAGGACATAGTAGCATTAAATTTACTTGTATTGAGTATTTTTTCCAGTATTCTCAGTATTTCTGTTCAGAATAGAATAGAATAGTTCAGTTGGAAGGGATCTATGAAGTCTAAAATTGTTCAGTAAAATAAACATTCATATTTAAACCAAGACACACACAATGCTGACAGAGAGACACAACAACAACCAACCATGCCTAGAGCCACAAGCTCTGCACTTTACAGTGACAATTTTTGAAGTAACCTAGATCAGCTGATCTAAATTTCTCCAGGGGTTAGAAGTCAGAGACTCAAACCCTAGCGCTGGTGCCCGAGCTATGCCTCTGTGATAACTCAGCTTAGCAGAAAACGCGAACCAGTGCTGACAGGCATATTAATTCTGGGTGCTTCGGTTCAGCTAAAAGAATAGGTATGATAATGACGCTAAATGTTTTACATTTCAGTCAAGACTGTTTAGTTTATATCTAGTTTTCTCTCATATTTCTAACCTCTTTGAGATTTTCATATTAACTTGGCATTGGAAATACAGCTGACTTGTACCAGAAACCTCTTCTATTGCTCTACTGAAATTACTATTTCCAATAACAGTTCTCAATAAATGAGACAGTTGAAGTTCAACCTACCCTCCACCCCCTTTTTTTTAATTTTTTTTTTTTATTTCATATGCTGCAATTCCTAAAAACCAAAGTTTCTCTACTTACGTGAAATGCTGCTACGAAGAACGTCAAAGCCAGGAAGTACAGGTTAGTATCAACAAAAATTCCTTTTACTTCATCTGCATCCTTTTCTGAAAACCCTAAGAAAAAGAACAAGTAATTATGCCAGAAATAGTAAACAGTTAATTGCTATCATGCTAGAGTACAGCATAAAAGGAATCTTATTTCACTGGCACACGTTTCATTAAGGAATTATAAATCCAAACCAAAATGGCAGCTTTATTGGTAAAATGCAAGTCTACCTATATTTTGCCCAGTTATTTGGCTTGCCTTACACAAACCCATCAGTCACAAGGAGACTGATGTGCCTTTAACATGTTGTGTAACTACAACGCAAGCTGAATGCCAGAGACACTAATGGCAAGACACAGGAAGTCATTCTGGCCCGAGTGGGAAATAAAAAACGTTACTCAACTTGGCCTCTGAGGTTTAATTTGATACATAAGACAAGTGAGCTTCACATTAAAAACCAGAAAATGAGAAAAGGACTACACTGTGGAGGACAACAAAGGTCAGTGGAAAACATGTCCATATGTGCAACAGCACTGACCCCAGATTAGACATCAACTCTTTTGACAGTCCTTGCAGAATTAACTTAGAAGCTTTTCTTTAACAAATGGAAAAAAGCAAAGCATCTTCCAGAAATCATGATCTGTAAGATGAATACATATTCTCTACAGTCCTATCAGTTCTCCTAAAGGAAGAATATTGCTTTCTTGTTATGTACTGGACAACCACTAATTCAAAAAAAGTTAGAGCCTCTCCATGATAAATATGGTTGCCAGCACCAAGAAGTGCGTTTTCCAGAAGATACAGCATCACTTTGAACTCCTTCAGACAGTGTTAAGATGCTTTCTTCATGAAGTAGAAAGTTCCAGCCACTGTGATCGAAATCCATCGTTCTCAGAAAATACCCAATGCTGCGTTTACAGCAATGGTGCTAGTTATGACACCACTGAATTCAGTACCAATCTACTTCGTCATATCGGCTGTCCTTCATCACAGCAAGAAGAATGTCAACTTACCCATTTTCAAGTGATTTTGGAGTTTGGCTAAGGTGATCTTTTTGTAAGTTATTCCAAAAGGAAAATTTTAAACCTTACATTTCACTGCCTGCGTACTTATAGAGAACAAGCAGCATCTTAGGTAAGCTTTTTTTCCAGGCAGAGCAGGTATTCCTAGGATCACAGGTCTGGATATACATGTGCATCCAAGACATGGAATATGAAAATTTCGATTACGCCATTCTGAGGAGGCTCACAAAAATTTATGGAGAAATGATGGTGGTCAAATGCCCCAACACAAACTCTGAACAAGCAGTTCTTGATTCTTTCAGGACAGTTATTTTAAGCAGATATACTTGTAGCTTCAATATACATTAGCCTGAGATAAGGAGAAGTAGCTGGATTCTACCTAGGATGACCTTATTCCTTACCTGCCCTCCCTCCCCCAATAAAACATAAGAAAAACTTGTGCTGCAAAAGAAATGGAGAAAGTCGACTCTCAGTTAACACTGTATACAGGTACTGTGTCTTACAGCAATACACTCTGAAACTAGTGCTGAACCAAAACAGTTGTGGGGCTTTTTTTTTCCAGAGGAATCGATGCCTTAAATGTTCAGAATGACAGTGAATAACCAAATCCTCTCCCTCTTACTAAATTTTGGTGAACAAAACCCAACACTGAGTAGTATGGAAGCAGCATTACCCCTGCATATGTCTCTTGGGAAACTAGTAGCATACTGCAACTAGCTGCATTAAAAAATAAAAGAAAAAAGATAAATTGGGAATGATTTAAGAATAATTAAAATAATACAGCACAGAGGCTTTTAAGATCTCTTGGCCTGAAAAAAAAGTTCAACTTGCTGTCTGAAGAGCTTAAAAAGAGAGGATCGGAAAAAATCCTACATTCATATACATCAACAGCAGTTCAGTTACGATGTAATTGCTTAACTCTACCATAAAGAAGCCAACAGCAGTCTAGTGAGAGAAAACTGAGTCAGCAAAGATAATCTTGAAAATAAGATGCATATTTTTACGAGTGATGATTAGACTCACAAAGGTGTGTATCAGTGGAACAAACATTTAAAACCACTAACAGCTTGGCTGTACCATCACCAACACAGAGCATATGAGCTTCAGAGTGAAAGTGTACACTTACTTGATTACATTTAAGCAAAACATGGAATGTAATAGTTTTATGCATGTAAAACCTCCAGTTCATCTGAATCACCTTATAAATTTGTAACTGAGACAAAGCGAGAGGCCAGCCAGTTCTGAAGTGTCACAAGGAGTATGATCAGAACCCAGACGCCTTCTTCATGCTCAGCTTGAGCCCAAAGACTATGCTGTGCCTACCTGCGTTTCAGTGTAGGTATATGGCTACAGCGACCAGCTATACATAGCTTAGATCAAAGTTCATGTAACACTGATGCAGCTTTTATACATAGCTTAGATCAAAGTTCATGTAACACTGATGCGGCTTTTCTGTTCCATGGATGACAGGGGAAACCTGTGGCGAAAATTCTCTCCTCCATTTTGGCCTCTTATGCTTTTACAGTAATACCATCCAAATAAAATTTATTTTAAAAATGGTTAATTCACCTCTGTATTCTCGTTTCCTACCACGTCAACATTTTATTTCCATCTTTAACTTAAGATAAAACAATGTAAGATTTGTTGCATTAAAACTTTTCACCAGCTAACTAGAAAGGGTTAAGTGTCATTTATGTACTTACAAGCAAAAAAATTGAGGGGTTGATGTTTTTTTTGTGCTAGTCATTAAAGACGAAAAACATACCAAACTGTTGGAGGGAGTACACAGCATCCTGCATGTGGATCCAAAATCGGAGTTTTCCAAGAGATATTTTGTCATATGACACTGTAAGAGGTAGCTCTGTTGTTGAACGATTTATAACCTGTATTTCAAAAAGATATAGTTTCATTTTTAATAGCAGAAAAATTGCAACAATTATTTCCATTCATTTTTTAAAAAATAAAGGAAAATTATTATATCCCACCATACTTTAAACACAGTATTTTAGGAGGTCAGTTTGTTTTTTGAAAGGGAATAAGATCTTAGACTTCTATACTGTGCTTGAAGTCTTTGGGTTTTTTTTCCCCCACAAGAAATGTTAAATTATCAGCTTATTCTGTTTGAGTTCTTATAGCAACCTCACTGTTACTCTATACAAATGCCTCTGAGATGTTTACACAAAGTTCCCTCTGCTGGTCTCAGCTCAAGTGGGAACAGTGTGTTTAAGGTAATTCTCTCTTTTGACAGTTCTCTGAACGTATATGCTAAGATTGCTTAAGCTAGAAGATTTTAAAAAAAACCCAAACAAACATATCCAAAAGGCCAAAGTCAAAACTTTACTAAATTGAGGCTGTTTTTGAGAGAAATTAAAGTTACAACAACTCAGAACAAAACAAAAGGTGGGGAAGCAAGATGGTCCTACTTGCTCAGAGTGGTGAAAGCACCACACACATGCCTGCAAAACTTGGGACATGGGGTGTCACAGCAACCTTCTTCCTGCTCCAAGAGAAATAAATTTCATCTAATCTTCCTGTATCATTTACACTTGCTAAATTGTGTCAGCTCCTTCTGCGTGATAGGTGACCGTCTCTCAAATAAGTTTAAAACAAAGAAAAAAAAAAAAGTCCTCACAGATGCTAGAATCCTCCACAGCTACCTAGGGAAAAGTTCAGGCAGCATGTTTTACACTTTTAAGGACAGCTCAAGACTACACCAAAAGCAAATTAAACGAACACATAAAGACTAGAAGAATGAACTCTGTCTCAAAAAACAACTGAAAGTCCACAAGTGCTGCCTGACAACCTAGTTGAGTGTGACTGTTGCCAAACCTTTGAAAACTAGGAAGTTACCAAGCCTCTGAAATACAACCTGCTCTTGTAGTATGGCCTCAGAACATCACATATTACTTCTAGCACTCTACTTTATCAGTACTACAAACTGTGTGTAAACGAAGCAAGCTCAGCAGTATGAATTTTAAAGTTTTCTCTTCGTTAAATCAGAATCTTGTGCAATCCCCAAACCCCCAGCATTGGCAAGAACATTTAAGAACATGAGGAACACATAACCTCTAGACTACAGTACTTACCACAGAAGACCTGCCACCTGGGTCAAAATAAGAGTCAGTTCAAAATCTACACAGCCTAGCACAAGCAGGGAAAATGCATCTTCATCTCCCTGACTTTAGGTCAGGCATACCAAACAGGTAGTGTCTATGCCCCTATTGTTTACAGTCAAACGCTGACCTTGCTCCACAAAAGCTGTATCACCTTCTTCCCTTATCCTTCCCTGCTCTTCACTTACCCCTCTTTATCTCACAGTATACATACTATTAGACCACTCTTTCTGCAGCGCTTGCGAGCAGTTTGGCAAGTCACTACTGAGAAGTCACATAAGGCAGCGCTGAAGGCAAAGTTCGCCGGTTTTGATGGAATAGTCTTTGCAGCACTTCTCAGGATCTTTAATAACTTTAAGGCAGTGAGTTACAACAGCATTAACTGTGACATGCATGACAACTGCAGCAATGTTTTCATAACACGAGAATGCTGACTTATCTGTAAACAGGCTACATGACCAGTTAGAAGTTCATATGAATGTACTGAACTGAACGATTTGTAGTAAGAAACTTAAAACAAAGGACAACGACCACTGTTAAAGACATCACAAAAGTATATCTAAAGAAACACTGGACAAAGCTATCTGTTACCAAGATTTGTAACAAATCCTCAGGACTTTGTTTTGCTGAAAAACAGTGGCAGGGATGGGGATACCAGTTCTCAAAGAAGGTTCTCCCCAACAAAAAGTAACAAATTCTTTGTCTGAGCTAAAGCTAATGAATTGGAAAGACAATATAGGAGGTCTATGGAAATTTTACATCTATCAAGACTTCCATCTAGAAGATGCTGAATCCAGGTATACTCATTTAACAGTTCACAAAGACTTTTGCTCTGAGAAACTCTGATTGCTAAATTCCAGTCAATGCAACTGAAAAGAACCACAGGGCTTAACTAAGAGATGCTAAGATGAACATAGTTTAGAGGCAATGGATTGCAATGGGTAACTTGTAGTAAAGGAACTGCACAATTTCCCACAGGAGAAGAACTGGCCAAAAAATGAATACAGAAAATTCTATTTAAATGTATGAAAATGCCTTTTTTTAATTGCAGGAGTGACTGAACACTGTAACAGATTGCCTAGAGAAGCTATGGCATCTCCATCCTTGGATATATCCAAAACCCAACTGGAGAAGGTCCTGAGCAACCTGTTCCAGGTGACTCTACTCAGAGCAGGGTCATTGGACTAGCAACCTCATTCAACCTCATCCTTCTGTAATTCCATTATTGAAGTTTCTAAGCCCTGATTTGTTTCAGCAAACAAAATCCTTGGATGTACTGTAAGACCAAACAGCCAGGTGCTCAAGTTAGTCTAACATGATAGAGAGTACCACCAGAAAACTTAACCACAAGTGAATTTTTTGGACGTAAGAGAACAGCTACTGACTTATCTCAGTGTAGCTCCAGTATCAGCTGTGTTCAGTATGGTCATTTCCCTAGAAGGTACTGGAAGCAGCTCTGGGATGCTAACACAACTTCTTCAGTTTAGGGAGTCAAATGGCTCATGAGACTGCTCCCACCACAGCTGCTACTGCAGTGATGTCCTCCATGTCTACCAAAAAGGTAAAAGCAGTGGAATCCAAATATCTTTTGCTGGGGTACGAGGGAGTGCTTGGCAGAGAATTCTACAAGAGAAGAGCCTCAAAACCCAGACCCAGCCTCTGCAGTTACCACACTTGACCACATTAAGTTAAACAGTCATTGATAGAGTCCTTTTGTGAATTTATACTTTTTCATTACAGCAAACAACCTATGACAAAATCTTAATTAAAAAAAACATTGAAGATTACTATCAGAACTGTTAAATGTAATTAAAGGTATTCTATTACTCACCATCAAATCTTTCACTCTGTTGCTTAGCTGATCAATAAATAATATTGGAAGGTAATGCACTGTCTTCCCCAACTGAACCCTAGGATGTTTAAACATGGATTTTATGACTGTAGTGATCTAAAAAGAAAACTACTTTTATTCAAATTAGCACTCATTCATCACTTTCAGATCTACCCATGTAGATATTTCCCGCCATCTTTTCAGGCACATTTTCCTTTAACACACAAGAAAGAAAGAAGCCACTAGCCTAGAGTCTTTCACTGAGAGATGTCCGTACAAAAAATCAGGCATGTCACATTTCTCTTTTTAGTTTGTTTTTACCTTTCTGGATAAAGACAGAATAAGCAAAAAAAAAAAAAAAAAAAAAGAGAACAACAAATGACATTGGCTGTGATGATGCTGAAGCTGTTGCATGACCAAGGGTAGAGGAAATTTAAAGTTTGTTGAAGAGAAACGTGCTGAAGTTTACCACCATATATTTGTATCCTTTGTCTCAAGTATCCCTCTCCTACTGCAACAATGACAACTCTCCGCTACCTCCCCCACCCCTCTGCACCCCGAATGACATCCATCAGGTCAGCAACAGCACATGCTGGAGCTAGCATGGGACTATGAACGCGATGGCTGGTATGCACACCGGAAGGCTAGATACTACTGGAGAGACTGCACAAGGAGCAGAAATCTTCTCTGCCTTCTCCTCAACAGAAGCTCTCGCTTGGATTGCTCTACCACCTCACCAACTTTCCTGGAACCAACAGAAACTTCCCAGCCTTTGAGACATCTACAGAATTGACCACTGGAAAGGTATTTAGCAAATGATGACCTATAAGCAATTTCTTTGTCAGTATCTTAGAAAACTTTCTAGCCTAATGCCCTAAGAGAGACAAATTCTTAATGTTCTTCACTAGAAAGGCAGTTATCTACACCGTGATGTTCTCGGCAAAAGTCTATGGAACTAGCATAACAGAGCTTTTTAAAGCCTGAAGTTGAATTTTAGTTGTTGACAAAAGAAAAAAGTCTCTATGCATGCTAAGAAAGACTGACTACTAAATATACAATGAGCAACAGTAATATAGAAAAGTACTAAATTGAGGCCCAGAAATACTGCTTGGTTACTTAACTGAAGAGGTTTATATTTCTATATAATAACTACAATTAAAGCTACTGCTACTGGAATTGCAGCAGGGTATTTCATATCTAAACTATTTCCTGTGTAATGCAATAACAAAACAGCACTGATGTGTATCTAAACATGACCAGAAAGAATATCCTCGTTCATTAACCCCAGTCCAGCCTCTTCTTGTTATGGGCCTATTTTATAAGTTGCTAATTTTGTTTATTCTGGCTGGGAAGCTATCTCAGAACCCCAGGGTCTGCTGATTAAGCAACTCCTTCTGGATTTAACAGGATACTTGTAGAGAAAGGCATCAACATACAGCAGCACAAGTCAACACCGCACTATTTATATAGTTAACACTGGAAGTAATTTAAGCGAGCTGTGAACAGAAGCTACTGCCCGCATCTGCCCGCATTTAGTGGCCTAAAAACCTATCCCTGCTTTTTAGTATTTTCTTGAGAAAGCAACGTAACGTAGGAACGCATGCTGTCAAAGTATAATAAAGCAAATCTTAAAGGGAGAAAAAAGATGACATAGGAGATCAGCTGCACCTCTTCATCACTTTGTACAAGCAATTTGCAGACGAAGTTTAAGGGGAAAGGTCAAGGGACAGTAATTGCTTTAAAGGCCAGAAGTATGATTTGAGAACAAGGAGGTATGAAGTCTGCTGTAGCACTTGTCTCTTTGTAGTTCTGCTTTCTCTTACTATAACTCTATACAAAAACATTATTCTAAACTCTGAGCTGCTGCCCGGGAACAAGATATCTCCAATAAGGTTTTCTAGTACACAATATCTTACTAATTGTCACTACCAAAATGCAAGCATTAAGAGTACCTATTCTTGTCTCCTAAGTGCCAATTTAAACATAAAATACTAAAGTAGGCCAAGGAGGATTTCTGAAGAAATGTGTAGTAAGTTTACACTAACCAATCTAGTAAAATTCAGTCATCAACTTACATCTTCATGTAACGGTGAACATCAGCAGGAAGGGATGATCCATCAAATACAAAATCTTCCACCATGACATTCAATGTTAATCTTGACCTCCAGTGAGAGACAGGTTCATCTAGGGCACTGGTCTGTTTTTCTGCTTCAATTTGCTTTAAAAATAAAATACAGGCATACATACTGACAAACAATACGGAATTTTAAATAGGATCATACTCTAACTCACAAAAACTACAGAGTCACTAACTATATCACAAAACAGAAGTCCACGAAGAAACACTTTACCTTAATTTTGACCAGATCAAGTATTTTGCTCAAATACGATAGAATGGATTGTAAAGGCCCACAATAATTTGACACTGAAAAAACTTCAGTGCCTATTCACAGCCTTGTTCATCAAGAATGAATATTCAGCTAATTAATCTTAATACCTTAGGAATGTGGATACTAGTCAAAAAAGGTCACTTTGACATAAGGACCACAGAGTAATCAGATGTTACTTCAAAACAGTCAAAAGGTTATGGTGGATGATCAACCGCATTAATTTTTGAGATTAAAAAGATCAGACCACTTGTTTTGAACTTCCAAGCACTGTGTAAAGCAGTGCTGAAACCGAGTACAACCTTAGCTTTCAGCAGATGCTTATCACCACGGCATTCTACTTGTTTTTCTTTGGATGAACACCACCTGTTCTGACTTCTAGTGTTGAACTCCAGCCTCAACTCATTTTCAATTTCATTCTGACAGGGTTTAGAAATGGCACTGCTGGCTACAAGTGTATTTCAGATCCCAAAGAAGAACAGAGTGAAATTCTCAAGCTCTACCTAACACGAGGTACAACAGCCATTCACACGTATTTCATTAAATAAGACTACATTCCCCCCACCCCCGCCCCTCGCCCCCTAGTGAGTAATCATAGTGTTTGTTAAAGGATACTATCTTACTCCCTTGAATTGAAGTGAAAAGTAAGAACATTCCAAAGAAAAAGAAGCAATTTGACATTGGTCACTCACCAATGTCAAAATCAAGTTCACATCTCTGTTTTATAAAAACAAAGCATATTATTTCACATGAATCCAATTCACTATGGAAAGCAGTGTCATACTGCTACAGAACAATACAGCGTTTCTACCAAAAGAAACAAATCCTTTAAGTAGTAATTAACATTAACTGAGGAAGTGTTTTAATAGCAGCCAGTGTTATAGAGGGCTCTACACCTCTGCTAGGCTGAGTGGTCTACTATTAGCTGATAATCAGGAGGAGGGGTTTCGATTTTGTGTTTTTTTTTTTTTCTCCTAATATCATCATTAGTGTAAAGATGCAAGCACAGCAGATGCCAATGCGAGAAGTGTCTATAAAAGACGTTACTTTTGTTCAGTTCTTCATCTATAGATGGAAAAATCACCTACCTGTGTGGTTGATTCTCCGGTGAGCAAATTAATCTCTTCTGGTTTAGGGACCATGTACGTGGTCAGAGGGCTTACTATATGCACCTGCTTACCGTCACGCCAAGGCAAAATGCCAGCATGATGAAGAAATATATATGCATATAACGTGCCATTATTTCGTGTTTTCTTTGGTACAGAGACATTCACTGTCCTGAAATACATAATAAATACATTACGAGATAACATAGCACATGCTGAAATATGGGATCAATTTACATAGTCCAGTATGTATCATAACATTTGCATTTCCTAAGTTTTACTATTATCTTAAGATACTGTACTTACTAGTGTAGCTTTGTTTTGCAAGCTTTGTTTCATGCAACTACAAGATGATTTTTCAATGTAAGAAAAGTTTGTCTAAGAGCCTATTCCTCAGTACCAGGTAAACTGAGCACATCATTTCCATCAAGGCATGCACTTTACCAACGTTTCATTCATGAAATATCCTAGGAACCTTTAATTAACTAAAAAATACTGCTTTTATTAACAGCAGCACTTTGTTCTGAACTCTAAGGCTGAAATCCAACTGACATCTTTCCTGCCTTCGCATGGCAAATATGGTTACTACTTTATGAATAGCCTGTACAGCAAAAATAGCTTTAACCTCAAAACAAAGAATGTGAGAACAACAACCATACTCTTTCAAAACAACTATCATGAACAGTCTACCTTGCTTCATGCACACTTCTGTACATGTAACTACTAGTTAGGACACATCCTTCAGAATTAAACAAAGAACTCATAGTTCGGATACCTACCTTTCGAATTTGGACTCAATATCAAAGTCCTCCACATTCAAAACCAGATCTATATTACTCTCAGCACCAATATTTGACCGTGTAGTAGTATACACGCTTAGCTAAAATCAAAACACAGCATAGAGAAATCAGAGTACAGACATATTACGTTACAATCACAGAATGGTTTGGGTTGGAAGGGACCTTAAAGGTCATCTAGTTCCAACCCCCCTGCCACGGGCAGAGACACCTCCCGCTAGACCAGGCTGCTCAAAGCCCCATCCAGCCTGGCCTTGAACACTTCCAGGGATGGGGCATCCACAGCTTCCCTGGGCAGCCTGTTCCAGTGCCTCACCACCCTCATAGTGAAAAATTTCTCCCTGAAATCTAATCTAAATCTACCCTCTTTCAGTTTAAAACTGTTATCCCTTACTTTAAGTGCGTGCGTTAGTATGCTTAGAGTACAGATGTGTATGTATTCCAACTTCACTAATTTCCCTAGTCACGTGATGGTTATACACCGGGAAGGAAAATGACATACTCGGAAAAAGTCTAAAATAGCTCTCAGTTATCTGTTCCCTCCTTTTGGGGGCAGAAACGCACTATAACACAGCCTCCAAACACATTTTTATAGGACGACCTATACTTGGCAGTCGAAGATTCCCGAGTAAGCTGAGTCGTTTCTGCCGTCCGCCTGCTCTCTCCCGTGTATCTGCCGCCAGATACACGAAATCAAGACACAAAACACAATTCTCGTCCCCCCCGTCCTTCACTCAGCCGCCTGAGCCACCCGCCCGCCCGGGACACCCCGCTCGCCCCGCCACAACCGCGGCCCCAACGGCGGCAGAAGGCGGGCTGAGGCGGCCGGAGGGCGGGCGGGCCGGCCGGCTGTCAGCGCGGCGCCGGCGGAGACAGGGCCCTGGCAGGCGCTGCTGCGACTCCCCGCGGGCCGCCACCGGCACCGACCAGCCCGTTCCGCCGGCGGTCAGCTGTGAGGGCCCGAAGCAGGGTGCGGCCCGTTACCCGCCCGCTCACCTGCAGCTTGGGCCGCCGCGCCAGGTAAGGCCAGACGCAGCCGGCCGCGCCGCCGCCACCGCCCCCCGCCGCCGCCGGGCAGGGCCGCGTGTAGACGATGCCGTACATCACCCAGCACGTGTGCGCCACGTAGACGGCGAACACCCCCACCACCAGGCTGGTGAACGAGCTGCGGCTCAGCATGGCGGCGGCCGCCAACCCCCGCCCCCGCCCCCGCAGCCCCGCTCGGGATCCACCCGGACGCCCCGCCGCCGCTGCCGCCGCTCGCGCATCCCCCACGCAGCCGACCGCCCCGCCCGTCACTTCCGGCGGGCGGAGGAAACACCGCCCTGCCGCCTAGCAACCGGGCGGCGTCGCGGCGTGACGTCAGCCGGGCGGTGCCCCACCGCCGCTAGGGGGCGCTAAGGAGGGGGAGAGGGGAAACGGCCGCCATGTTCCCTCCCTTGGCGGCGGCGGAGGGGCCGGGCGGGCGGCAGAGATTGCGGAGGGTCGGCTCTCGGCGCGTCCGCCCTCCCCCGGCAGCGCCTGTGGCCTCTCCAGGAGGGGATGGGGCCGTGCTGGCAGCGCACTTTGCGTTTCGGGCCCCTGACAACGATCCAGGTCCGGGAAGGGCCCGTGAGGTGAGGTGAGGGCGGCCAGCCCAGGTGCGGTGACAGGGTAGGAAGGGGGAGAGGAGGCCCCTCTGCGGCACCGGGCCCCTGCTGGAGCCAGCAACCAGAGGAGAACGACAGGGACAGCTTGGGACTTAATGCAGAGGAATAATAATAATAATAATGAATCCTTCAGCAGTCTTAACAAGAGATTACCTTTGGTACAGAGACTGAAAGGTAGTGCCATATGATAAAAAAAGGACGGGAGCAGCAGGAGCAAACACCGAGGGAGAGTGGCAGTAGGCAGAAGGAGGGAAGGGGCCGGTGTCCCTCCATCCATGAGTGAGGGAAGTAGCCCAGGGGCAGTGCTGCTGCCTGGCCGTCCATCACGCCCTGTGCTCGCAGGCCTGAGCCACCAAACACAGGCCCTCAAGGGAGCTGGGAAGGCTCTTCCAGGCTGTGCCCTGGGAGTAAAAAAGGACTATTTCTTGTGATCTTCATCTGTCTGTGCAGGTGGTATGAACCAGGAGAAAGTGGTGACGCAGGTACATACCTCAGATGCACCTCAGCCGAGTGCTTTGGGCAGAAGGTATGCGGGGGCAGAAAAGGCACAAACATGGCTTAGAGGTGACTGCCCCGGCAGCTCAAGCGAGGTGGCACAACAGGGAGTTTCCCCGCAACGCAGACGAGCGAAGAAGTGGGCATGAGCGAGAAAACAGGCACAAGGGCAGGGGCAGTCTGCGGCATTATTGTATGCACGTTACACGACGCAGGGGAAGGTGAAGATGGACAGCTTATTTAAGTGAAGAAAGCAGTGGAGAGTAACAGAAGAGAGTAGGGAAGACAAGGGTGGGGAAGAAGAAGGCGGCATGATGTGAGGGCTCGCGGCTCATGCTGCTACAACAGCAGACCACGTCACCTGAAAAGACACTGAAAGGAGAGCCACGAGGAAGGGCTGGCTGCAGATTCAGACCCCACTGGTGCCTTGTTGAACCAAGCAGCACGGTGGCAGGAGCAGCAGAGGAGGGCTCTGCTGCTGCACAGAAGCAAAGCCAGGGCTATAGCCTGTCGCCTCTGTTGGGCCGCACGCTACCCTGGCAAGCAGCAGGAAAACAGGCTGGGTGGGGAATGGATTGAGAGCAGCCCTGAGGAGAAGGACTTCGGGGTGTTGGTGGATGAGAAGCTGAACATGAGCCGGCAATGTGCACTAACAGCCCAGAAAGCCAACCACATCCTGGGCTGCATCAAAAGAAGTGTGGCCAGCAGGTCAAGGGAGGTGATTTTCCCCTCCTACTGTGCTCTGGTGAGACCACACCTAGAGTACTGCGTCCAGCTCTGGAGCCCTCAGCACAAGAAGGACATGGACCTGTTGGAGTGAGTCCAGAGGAGGCCTGTGAAGATGATGAGAGGGCTGGAGCACCTCTCCCATGAGGACAGGTCTGGTCTAGTGGGAGGTGTCCCTGCCCATGGCAGGGGGGTTGGAACTAGATGATCTTTAAGGTCCCTTCCAACCCAAACCATTTTATGGGTCTATGAAAAACAGGGTTAAAAAAAGATGATGTCAGAGTAGGGGAATCCTTACCCTTGGAAGATAGAAATTGTGCATGCATTTTGTGCATTTACACATCTGTAATGTTTCATTAATTATGTCAATCACTGCCATTTTGTAATGAATAAGCATTTGTCAAAATTTACTGCATTTTTGATAGCATCCTCTGGCATTAGTTAAAACATTTTCTAGTGTAATCTGCTTTCATAAGTATAGAGCAAATAAATTACTTGCATTTTAAAGCAGAAGAGAAAGGAAAAATAGATTTAAGCAAAAAAAGGTTCAGGTTTTCAAGATTTTCTTCATAAGAAAGCACGCCACATTGCTGCATCACTAGTAGAACTCTGAACGAAGAAATAATGAGATTAAATTTTGTTTTGGACAAATACACAGTGTTCAGGTTTTTTTTCTTACATAGAATGAAATTGTACGCATTTGCTGTCACCGACAGATGTCTGTTCTTCCACACAAACCACTGTGTGGCTAACCTGACTTGGGCCAAAGAACGTACTCAAAACCTGCTTCCACCCCATAACTTGAAATTAGAGACTAACGTGAAGAAAGACATGAACAAGACTTCCCTTGAAATATTCATATTATGATGAGTGTATTTTTTCTCTGGTAAATTTCCCCAGTGCTTCATTTGTATTCTTAAAAATGTTCATATTAATGGTTCTTATACCCACTGGACCTCATTATGCCTTTCTCCACCCTCTGTTACGAATTTCTCATGTATGTAGGTATCTGGAGTGTTGGATTGCTTCTTGTCTGTTCCCTGGATAAATAAAAGTAGCCAGAGCTACTTCAGTCTAAGTTAGACAGATTAGTTCTCCAGAGTTGTTCTGGAGCCCCTTTTCTGAGCCTTTTTTGTTCTTTTGATATTCTTCTTTAAACACAGAAAATAGAACTGGAGTCACTATCTCTGTCATTTTTGAGGGAAACGAAGCAAAACAAAACAACAGTAACCAAGCCAAAACCCACGCCCCCACACAAAAAAACCCCAAACCCAAACAAAACCCTTAAACCCCTGTATTTCATACTGCTAGTTATCAAGTAAACAAACACTGATCTACACACCCTGCCACAGAGAACGTACATCAACAAAGCACGCCTAAACGTACATGGATTCATTCACAATCAACGATTTGTATCCTTTCCCTTCTTATAAACTTTGTTGTTTATAAAAAAATCCAAAAGAAAAAAAATAAATCCAGAGGAAACCAAACATATTTTGTTTCATTTTTAATTTGGCTTCACGCTGAAAATTCAATTTACAAGCCATTCATAAGGAAAACGTCCAGTTGGGCAGAATGAGCCGTGATTGTATACTGCACATCAACACTTGTAGTGTATCATTTAGTTCCCTTTCAGCAAGTCATCGTACGACTCACGTAGCGTAGTTTAAGCGTCTACATCATATGGCTCGCTTCGTCACACGCTACTGACCATTCCAACCTATCGGACAACTAACAAGAAAAGAATGCTCAAAGTGAGGTATTTCCTTTAAGAATTTACTGATCACTGGTATTCAGAGGTAATGTTAAATCATACAGTTTTAAACATTGAAAAATGTACAAAACCAAGTTCCTTTTTAAAAAATATTATCCTTAGTCTTCCATGCAGGCTAATAAAAAATATAAAAATCAAATTTGTAGCACTGAAGCTATACTTTTGGTTCTGCAGGAGTATTTCCCCAATTGGAACCACAAGCTACAGCCACCTTTAGTACACTTACTTGCTTTTGCTTTTCAGCTGTGAAGTATAGTCAGGTCAGTGCAAAGGTAATATCTATGTACACATACCACAGGGAGGGAAATTTACAGCAGAAAATAATGCATTCGGATTATTATCATCCTCCAGTAGCACTATGTATCGTTACAGATTTACACCGCATATCCAAGGGCTATTATAACAAAAAGCTCGCAGCCAATATGCGTCTTGAAACACCCCAGCTCTGCCTGAGCAGCCTGGAAGCCAGCACAAGTTGTGCCCGCTGATGGAACAAGCGCGTTAATACCTTGCAAGTGAGTTCCCACCAAACAGCTTCCCGCTCTGTCGGCACCGGTTTTCAACTAAAAGCATCCTCCTCGTGGCAGTGCCTAACTGTGATTCAGTAGCCGTAAGAGAAAATTCCAAAATTTGATCATGTAAAAGGTTAACTTTTTTTTTTTGCTTTTGCATTTAAATGCTCAACTGTATTCGAAAACATAGCAATATTTTTTCCAAAATATATAAACGATATCCTCAATGCAAGTTTAACAATAATTCAAGAGATCAAAAACATTTTTATTTTTTCCTAAATTATTTCTCAGCTTGTTGAAAACTCAATTTTATTCTTCCAAGAAAAAAAAAAAAAAGATGAACTAGTACCTGCAATCAAATCAGAAATGTCTTGCACACCTGGAGAGATGCTGGGAATTACAAAAAGGTTTAGAAAGTGGTCCCACTGAACAGATGCCAAATACTTCCCGGCACAATGCCGCAACACTGAGATCGTGTAGCACGTGATACAAAGGTAGCAGATGCTTCGTCTTGGTCCTCCTCCGGGAAACAAAATCTATCACTTCTAAAGAAATGTCCTTCTGACTGCTATTTCTAATGTTACTGACAGACACGGAGCTCTTAACACCCTTAGAGCAATTAGAGGAAGCAATATAAACAAACCACCAAACACAAACAACTATAGACGAGCAGCTGCAACGGTTTCGCTTTTTGTCTAAGTATATACAATTGCTAAGGAGAAATGTTTAACTTAAGGATGCTTGATCCACATGTTTAAAAATACAATTTCATTTTTACATGTTCACTTAAAAACTGCTTTTGTAGTCTGGAAAGTACAGCCCTGGCTAACCTAAACCTCCCTTCTGAAATATAAGAAATATTTGCTTGAAATTCATTATAAAAGAAAACATAGGACAAAATATATATACTTAGGGCATACAAGATCTTTACAAGTTTATTTCTTTAGCATTTAAAGTACAAAATTGTCTTCATGCTGGATAGTGAATAAGAGCCATGTATTTGGGTTTTTCTCCCATATACATTCATAGACTTAGAAATAACCTATCGTCAGATGAATTTCATTTCCAGTACCATGGTAGGATGAAAAGTGTCAGAGCTTCTGCTTTCCTCAGTATCCATGAGGAGACTTTGTTTCCAACCACATTTATCGATGCTGCATTTGGAACTTGGAAGGAAACAGGCACATACTGAAAGGGACGTAGGGAGTCGGAAGTCAATCCAATTTAATCTATTTTTATTTCTAAATTTAATTTCTTATTGTTCATAGGGAACAAGGAGAATCTCATGAGCCCTTTCAGACCTGCTGTCACCTGGACACACCTGCAATGGTTACAGCGTGGGAAAAGGAAATTGCTAAAGCAGAACACGGGCCCTTAGTTTTGGGTGGCATTCCCAGAACGCCACTTCAATATTCACCAGCTCCTTATGGCTCAGGGAGAAGAGTCCACCAATGTCACTTCAGCTTAAGAGGCCGCGAGGCCTCCCTCAGGCTGCAGCACAGCTGCAAGGAACAGACAGCACAAGCAAGAGCTAGGGCTACAGAAAACTGAACTCACCAGCCCAAGGGGCAGAAAAGATCCTTCTTTGCTGTGGGAAAAGGCCAGCTGCACGGTGACAGCGTTGCTGCCACGCCAGCCTTGATGGGCTTTACCACTTGCTGGTTCAGGACCAGAAGCTCAGCCTGGTTTTTCCTCCAGCTGACTCTTTGGCTCAGAACTGGCACTCTCAAACAACACCCTGTTCATAATTAAAACTACAAAAGTCATTATGACTTTTTCTCTCTTGCTTCTAACATTTTTGGGCCAAAGTGGAAGAACGGAAGCTTAGCGCTACATCCACAGATTATGGTACAGCACCTCTTCTGAGATCCCCGAGCTGACCTCAAATAAGATGTTCGTAAGGCCCAGTGCAATTTAGCTCAGAATAAAGAACAACGACAACTGTGTTGGCAAAAAAACCCAACCAAACCAACCCCAAACCAAATAAGTTAACTACTAGAATAACTTACTCAGGTGCAATCTATGCCAAGGTGATTCTACTGTTTCCATTCCCAAGAGACTCATCATTTAAAAACCAAGTAAGTCTGTACCGGTTACAGATGGCCTCCCGCAGTCACCCTGCACAGGAGCACTCTACTCTGCCACTTTGCAAAAGAAAATGGAACAAGCAGCCGCTGCCCTCACACAACTACTAAAATTATTTTGCCTAACGAACTTGCAAGACAATTTCGGTGGAGTGTCAATTGCTGTGAAAAGGCCTTGGTGTATTTCACAGAAACATAACCCCTCCGTTTTATAAGCCTCTTAAATCCTCTGCTCTCTTGGTGTCACCCACTTGGATTTAATCCCATTAGCCATGATAAAGCACATGATACCATCTGGGGAAAAAGAAGACGTTTTCTACAAAACAAATCCCTCCGCTTGTAAAAAACAAAATAATTAATATCTTGAAATAAACCTGAGAGGTTTCCTAGAGAAAGAAACTGCCTTCATCACTATGAAATGCAGGAAATATTCACAGACGCAAGTCCAGGCACGTCTAAGGGACGATCTCGTTGCTGCTGCATTCCCTCAGTAGTTTTACCTCAATATTGTACCGTTTACGCCCGTCGCCACCACCACGACTAACATGTGCACCCAGTTCACTGCCTCAGCTATAGCACAGAACGATCGTGTCTGTTCCTCTGAGGTGGTGGGTGCTGGAGGATTTTACCTCTAAGGAGGTCTTACAAGTTTCCTGTCACGATGTGAATACTTTTTTCCAGTCTCCATAGGAAAAAGGCAGGGAGAGCACATGAAACTGTGCTGTCCGTAACCCAAACATTATTGGGATACAAGATGCTGCAGGATCTTCAAGGTATCATCCTCTGGATGAAGAACCGCTGGCTTAATTTCTACTTAGCTGGGACCGCCAAATTACCTGAATGACAACCTCAGTCTTCCTGCTCATCTGTGAAACAGATCTTGTGGTTTTGCTGGACTGATTATTTAATTAATAATTATCAGTGGCACTGGTTACAAATTCTTACTTTCCATTTCAAACTGTTGGACCTACCCTTCTTCTTTCCTTTTCTTTTTTTTTTTTTTGTAAAGGATCTAGCCACATTAACCAGGTAATTGAAGTTTTCCAAATTAGCTGAAGTTCAGATACCTAGAAAATAACAAGCCCTCCGAAGCGCTTGGTTCACGGGGAACTTCTGTCCTTCAATATGAGTTTAGGAGTTGAGCTTAGATTTTGCTCATGTAAAACTCTTGGCCAACACATTTGTAATTTCTTAATGCTAGGACACTCATGAAAGTGCTGCTAGAAAAAAGCAGAGGCTTCACATTGAGCAAAATGCAACACTTCAGAAGGTCTTATAAGACGCAGTCTGACCTGAAGCAAAATTACACTTAGTTAAATTTATCAGATTGTTTTGGGTTTTTTTGCATCCTAGTTCAGGCCCATAATATACGCAAAGCTGCGTTTATATACTTTTTCTGAGATCACGGGATCTACAGCACACGGCACTCAAAGAATACAAGCTGCAGAACCTGAGTCTTCCCCCCCCCCCATCTTTTTTTAAGGGAGAACGACATTTTTGAAGGAGCGAAGAGCAGAATGTGACTGAAGCAGTCAACACAAAAAGCTGTATTTACTGCATGATAATACGAAATAGGAAAAATAACTTAATGGCAATACCAAAGATGGCCTTGTAAGGGAACTCATAAATGAATACAAATACATCTGCTTTAGAAAATTTATCAAGCTATGCAAATGTTAAAGTGCAACGATCCCTCTTCTGGAAAAACATTTACTACTTATTAATGAGTAAAAGACACATTCCATCCAGCCCAATGCTTAAACTAGCAAACAAACCTATTGAGTTTGCATGAAAACATTAATAAACAGCTACGTATAAAACTATTTACTTCCGTGGGCTTTGCCACTGAAGAGGTTGCATCACTTCCTTACTGCACACGTGTCTCCTCCTCAACCTTTGTGACTTAAGGATTTACACCTTCCAAGTGGGATTAGCAAACACACACACACAAGCCTGGCTGCTTTTTATCACAGGGAGATTAGCCTAGCCACAATAAATACATCAAAACGTACAGTGTAATTCACTGGCACAAAAATTAGGCGTACAACCCAATTTTCCATAAAGGCTTACAGATTGCCTGTACCGCCTTTTAAGTGTATCTGCCTCCAGCAGCGGACTCCCGAGGAATCTCTAATAGCACGTGCCCTGCTGTGGTTTAAACACGCTTCGCACCTTTGAAATTTTTGCACGCTTTTAGTGGGGTTTTTATTATGTGTGAAGAAATATAAATGAAGCAAAAAATAAAAATAATTAAAAAAAGACTTTTTAAATGTCTTGGATTTCATGATTTTCTGCGTTACTTTAAATACATTCAAAATACAGAGTATACTTCTTCAACAATAACAGAATAGCAAAGCTTTGGCTGGGTGTCTCATACAATATATAGAATTTCAGTCCGATGCAAGAGCTGTACTGGCAAGGGATGGCAGTATTGCATAAAAGTGATAAAATGCTCATTCAGAAACGTCAAATGCCTTCACACTCCAGGATTTTTTTGGAGTAAGGACCATTTATTAAGTTAAATTGTTGCAAAGAACTGAAGTAATCTCTTCATATGTCTCCCTGTAAATTTAGGGGCTGTTGATATCGCCAGTTAAAATAAAACAATGTGTTTGTAAAAGTTGTGATACTTTAATTGAAAGCATTTACATGTCAGGGCTTGGTGGAGGGGAAAGGAAGCCACTGAAACTTGGCTGTCACAACCCAGCTGTTCCATGGTCCGCTGCCTTTTCAAAAGGCTAATTATGTGGAACTACTGAAACATTTCAGCAGCCAGAGTTTGCTAGGTGAGCTGTAATGAACATTGCTGCAGCCATGCAGTGTCTTACAGGGCTCAGCCCTCAAGAAAGCCACAAGTTTACCACCCTACTACTACGAGGCAGCCTAATATTACAGTCTTATATCCTACAGATGCAAGTCACCTAAACTATATCAATTAATCTCAGCTTTTCTGACATTATGTGTGATCTAGTAATGCTTCCATGCAGCCTGATCAGGACTTCACCCTATAATTCATCCTGTTACGTCTCTACCTCGTTCAACAGCCTCATAAAAGAGGGAGCACCGCAATTCATTACAGAATCTAAGTGATGTTTTGTGTGCGTGGTTTGGGTTTTTTTGTTTGGTTGGTTTTTAAATGGTTGTTTCCACCAAGAGTACTTGCTCACCAAGCAAACAAGGCGCTGCACACTGTCCTTCAGCAGCAGCTCTGGACCGAAATCACTGCCACACATGACTTCCAGTGCCTCTTCACCACACAGTGTGGCCTCTGTCTAAGGGCCCATCTACTGCAGGCGGCAGCGCCCGTCAGCCCAAGCACTCTGCACAGCTTAGCTGCACTCAAGGGCAGTCGTTACACTCACCACAACTAGAAAACATCTCCCTCACCAAAACAGGTAGGAAACCAAACGAACCCTTTGGTTTTCAGAAGATGGATCCCCAAGCTACACACAGCATACGTACAAATTAGGCACGCTCCTATTTAGCTAATTTCAATCAGCTTGCTTTGCTCTTTCACAGGTGTGAATGGAACATCTCTTCCTCTGGAGCTTCTCTCACCCCAAAGTTGTCCACGGGATACTAAGCTTACCTTTTTTCTTCTTTTCAGATACATGTCTCAGGGAACTCTATCTCATCCCCTGCACTCTGAAATTCTCAGATTCCCAAGCTCACGTACAAAGCAAAAGACAACTACTTTAAGAAAGTCAGCTTGAGCCACATGCCTGTCCTGGTTTGAGGTAAAAAAGTCTTGCAGAGGAGATGGCGATACGCCCAGGCCACAGTTCATGTGCCTTCCTCCCTTACATACCAACTAAAATACATTCTGTATAATCACAGAAAGTAGACCTCAGGATGTATCCCTATGACCCTGGGGCACGATCAACAAAATCAAGTGTTTTCAAAACCTTCAGTGAAAGAAGGCTCCTCACCCCACCTGGAATAACCCATTCTCCTTAGCTTAACTAGGTGTATTGTAAGGAAATTTTCCTAATGCTTAATTTGCCTTTTAAATGAATAGCCTGTATTTGCCATCCACATGGAGAAAAGACTGCTCCTATCTTCTCTATAGCAACTTTTTCCATATTTGAAGACCGTTTTCACACCTTCCTTCAGTCTCCTCTTCTTTGGATTAATACTTCTTTTAATCTCTCTCTTTTTTCCTCTTTGAGTGTCTTCTGTCCTCCAGACTCTATCCAGGTACTCCCCATCTTTCTCAAGTGTCCCAGCATGGGCAGGTACTTCAGGGTAGGCCTTATCACACCTTGGTAACGCAGAAATACCACCACACTTCTCACGGGCTACACTGTTGATGCATCCCACCATAACGAGTATCTTCTCTGCAGCAATGTGTTAACGGTGCTCAGTTTGTCACACTCTGTACCATCCCTGCCCCAAGATGTTTTATGCAGTAACACCCACTCCCTCCTCCGTTTGTGCAGCTGACTATTCCTACCTAAGTGTAATTCCTTACATGCCTTATTTTTCCAAACCATTTCTCCTATTTTTCATGATCAGTTTTAACTCAAATCTTGTCTGCCAGTCTGCTACAGCCCTGTCAGCTTGGCATGTGTTACACAGATAAATCAAAAGTTTAATTATTATCTCCAAATGAAGACCTACGTCCACATACCCCACAGAAAGCATAATTTCTTACATTTTTTTTTTCCCCATACCCTTTCTCTTAAAGCCAGTTTCAGTTTGGAGACTTGCCACGTACAGTTAGGGATTTCTAAGGACACATTCCAATACCCTAATGAGCTTTAAAATAGCTCCTGCTATTTAAAAAATAGTAATAAAGGCATTTGGTGCAAACACATTTCCTTTCCTTCTGCTAACCCCCCCCCGCCTTTCAAATCTAGTTTTAAATCACTCTAACAAGTGGAAGATTCAAATCTCAACAGTTTTCCAATCACAAAAGCATCATATTTTAGTGCAGCCCTATAAAATTAGTCACAAAAATGACCTGAAAGTAATTTTTGTTTGTTTGGAAGTAGAGCTGCCATCAGAGTTATTTTGTAACAGTCTCCTCCTTCCTACTCCTTGTGGCTTTTGTCACATTTCCTAATCAGTGAAGCTCTGTGGTTTTATAATAATTTAAATTTTTCTTTGAGACCTCCATTGGTAATTAAGGCATCTGGCTTTACAAAAGGAGAGATAAGAAAATACATGCAGTATAGTTAACGTTGCTATAGAGATTTAACTAGCAGTTCTGTCTTCAGGATGTTCTGCAACTTGTTGCTGGCTTGGCCTCTGAAGTCACTGCAACCTTTTCAAACTTGTGCTGATACAATAAAGTTTCCATAACAGTAACATGCTAAGTTATCTGTATATACAGGCTTGCTACAAAAGAAACCTGTGATTCCTGATAAACAGAGATTAAATACATTGTGTAAATGTCTCCCATTTAGATGTTGTGTGGACATGATTTGAACTGATTATAAGAAAAAAAGCAGAGTTTTGTCACATATTTGCAGATAGTATGTGGCATGTCAGTTTGGAAAAAAATTCAAGTTTAATTGCATCCGAAAGATTACAGTAGAAAAGTGTTGGGGTGAGGGGTAAGGGAGCCTTTCCTTTTCATTCTACCATGGAAGAGACTGAAAGAGAAACAATTTTGCCATTCAACAATAAAAAGTAATCCTTAGCAAGTTTTTGCATTTTTGTTTCCAAACTGCTCACTCAAACCAAAACAAAGGGCCAAAATATGCTTGCCTTGCTCAAGAGAATAATCCCACTGAAATCAACAAGACTGACTATGCAAATATGGACAGCAAAGTTTGGCCCCAAATAAACATCCCCGTAACTAGGGAAACACTAATCACCAAAGTGCACTTAACACCATAGTAGCTACAGTTTCTTTACACATGCACAGTTTGTGCGACACTTTGTACATGAAACTAGCCAATGGAATATAAATAAGTGTGCCGCTTCCTTTTAAATATGAACATTAATAATGAAGCACATTCACATTTTTGCCTTTCAAAGACCTTTTTGAAAAAAAAAGAAAATAATAAAAACACCTTCCCCAAAGTAACCTGGAACATGTTGTTAAATGTAGCACATATGATTCAAAGAACGGTATTAAGGTAGAAGAACTTTCACACACAAAACTGTATTTGTTGTATAGTTGGAGTGACTTATGAAAATCCCAAGAAAAGACAATCCTCTCACCAGGAGAGGAAGGTAACAGTTGTAGTGTTAATTCAGTTTCTTCTGCAGGGGTTTGTTTTTATCTTCAGTGTTGTCAGGGCTGAAGTCAGTACAGATACCATTAGGAGCAGAAAGAGATGAAGTCTCCATGCCACTCTCATCTCCCAGCTGATCAGCATAGAGATAGTCTTCTGCAAAGTGTGGGTGCAATTCAGCAAATCTGTAGAAGTCATCTAAAAAAAAATAAAAATTGTTGTTACACAGAATCAGCTCTTTGAAACACAAGGATGCTAAATTTGAATACTTACACACATATAATCACACGACCACTTTGGAGAAAAATAGCAGCAGTTAACATAATGCTATCCCCCTCGCTTGTTTTAGCTTCTCAGCAGAAGTTTACCACATCCCCAGAGCCAAGATGCTGCAAAGAGTTATTTAAGCTCTCTTAAAACACTTCAGACCAGAGCTTAGCTTCTATGGCGAAGGGCTGAACAGGCTCAGATTTGCATTAAAATGCATGAGGAGCACCACATGCCCTGATTGATAGAGCATCTTGCTGTTCACTGCGGGAAGGGCAGAAGCCCTCCAAACCGAGGAACAGTAAACAGCAAGAGCAGTCATTTCTTGAAATCTGGGAAGTCTTTTGCAAATGTGACCTTTAATGCTTCGCACTCATAATTCTCTTTACCCTAACAGTAGCTGTCATTGCTGCCTTCCGCTTTCAAGATTTCAGCATGTCAAAAGTCCTAATATTTTAGAGAATAATACTGTGAGAAGATAATTAATTTGTAACATTATGAAAAAAACTGATTTTAATGCTGGATACTAGTAAGACAATAAGAAGAGAAAGATTAGCTCTTGGGGGAGTGAGAAAACCTTAACATCAAGATGTAAAATCAGACGTTGAAGCCTTGTTACAGTCTGCCAATACAACTGTTTATTCAGACATGATTTGAACACAAGATACTGTACAGGATCTGAGTCAAAATAAGCTGTTCTGACAATGTAACTGACACTGGAAAAAGCTGGATGTAAACGCTGTCACTGCCTCAGTCACCTACAGTGTATCATGTACAGCCCACTCAAATTCGCTGTGTTATCCCAGAAGAGCTCATAATGAGAGGATGCTGTGAGTTCCCTGGAGCGCAGCACAGATGACAGTCAAAAGAGCATTTCAGAGGAGGGAAGCCCAGCTCCTCCTGGTACAACTGGTCTGGTGCGGAAGAAGGGAACTCCCCCAGCTTTCCTTCTGCCACCCTCCTCTGAGATGACATGTTTTTCTCAATATTCCAAAGGTTAAGGGAATGTCACTTGGCTCACAGAGGCACTGAAGTTGTAGGTCAACCCTGACCCTGAACTGTTGCAAAGGGATAGGTGGAAAGAATGCAATAAACATAACTTCATCCTTCCACAAACAAAAAACTGGGTAGCCTTTATCCGCAGTTTACATGGATCTAAAGTATTTTGGACCCTGTACCTTCAACAAAAGCTGATGATGTTCAGGCCATGAAAAACAACACTACCATCTATGCTGAAAAACCTGTATGTACAACAGGCTGATTGATCATGTAAATAATAAAGTCTTCGGGGGGGGAAGAAAATCTTAAATGTTTGAAAATGCACACAGCGAAACTTTTTCTTTTCATAGTATTTAATGCAAGTTCAACTTTTTTAAAAAAATATAATCTCATAGCAAAGAATGCTATGCACCTGACTTTTTCCGAGAAGGAAACGTAGAACTTTCATATTTAAAATATTTATCAGTGGCAGTAGTTGCAATAATATATTAGAAACACTTAAGTGCAAACTGATTCATCAGAATCAGTTAAGCATGTTCAGTGAATCCAACTGAGTAGATTGTTTTTCTGCAGCTAACAAGGAGAGAGCAATCAGCTATGAGCCTTAACTAGATCTGATCTGCAGCAGGAACATGAAAGCCTTCCCCTTTTGTCACAGGGATGCTTTAAGCCCATCCCAAGAATCCATTCCTTTTTGTAACTACGCATATAGCGTGTGCATCATATTAATGACCATGAAAAAAAAGCCTTTTTTAGGAAAGGTCATTCTGACAGTTAGCCCAACTAAGGTAAGACAAGTATAAAGTTTCAGCCAACAGTACCAAAGATGCTCTTATAGTCACATTAAGCACAATCCTTTTTGCATGGCAAAGACTAGAATATTTACTGTAGATGCCATTCTAAGTATTTCTTCAAAAAGCTACTGTATCTTTTCAGAAAATAAATTCAGAAAAATCTACGTTCATAAATTTAAGCTCTATGTTCATGAATCTTCTCTAGTTTTTGTTCCCCTTCAGCTACATCATTACTTTAGTGTATGGGAACTTAACAGGATAATCCTGTGGTTAATCTAGGTAAGGATACTACGTTTTACAGAACAAATAATTCTTCTTCTTGGAAGATTCATCCATACGGATTTTCAAAACACTGCCAATCCCCCCTTTTCTTCTTGTTACCAGCAAGCACGGCAGTCTTCAGAAACTTCTACAGTCATCATTTGTCTATCAAGAGCAGGTGGAGAGTTTCCCAGAATTCACAATGCCCACCTACCAAACCTACTCAAATTCTCCAGAATCATGTTTTAAGACTGAGAAATCTTGCCTCTCTCTAGATTACAGTGAAAGTATGAGCTTTGGAATCAAGGTGTATCTAAACAGTTAAGCCAACAGCACACTGCTCAAGAGAACTGATACACGATCTCTGGCAACCAGTGTTATTTTCCAACATGCAACAAGAATCCAGACTTCTAACAATTCAGATCCACAACCTCAATTTTGCTATTGATTATTCTGTTTACCTGCAACCTAAGCCTTTTCTTTGGGATGAGATCTCCGGCTTCAAGGACTCCGCTATATGTGCGGCAATTTATGTTTGATACTTTGAATATTTTATTTTTTGTTCTTACAAGTATGACTGAAGAGTTAATATTCCTGCTTCCCATTCCAACAGCCTAGAAAGAAGGAGCTTGTGAGCACACCCCTCTGCTGCGTGTATCCAAAGTAATCTCAGCATTCTTCCACCAGATACAAAGTTCTGATTTCTCAGGGACAATGCCTTCAGAAAAGGTGTACTCTGCAAGTTTTTCACCTGTCTGTTCTCAGTATTTAATTACAACAAATTGAGCGTGTGGAAATTTCACGTATTCTCAGGAAAGGCAAGATATTGAATATCGATAGCAATAACTTTCAAGGCAGAAATGCAATATCAAAATTTTATTTTCATCTTCTAATTCTCTATCACAATAAATTGGACATTTATTCTTATTATTAAGCTTTCAGATATGTTAAAATCTTAGTGCAATGTTTATAATATAAAATGAGCACCTCTCTCAGCAAAAAGATCCATGTAAAGTTTCAAGGAAATGATGTAAACACCATCCTACTTTGTGTAGCCTCACAAAGGACTACTCTTGACTACAGGAAATAAGATAGTGAAAATGAGAGCTAAGCAGTTCGGAGACCAGTACTGTGGCTCAGTGGTCCACAACTTCTTGTGATGGGAACATACCCTGCTCTTCCCCTAAAAGCAACTAAGTACTATTAAAGATGGATATCAAAATATGAATTCTTTGGTAACTCACATGAACTGGTCTGAGTTCACTTGTACACTATTTCAAATTTAGCTGTTCTCAAACGATGACGTGTGCCAAAATTAGAGTTCCGCTAGGCTTATCAGCTTAAGATTCTGTGCTGGTATTTTTGAAGCTGGTGATGGGGAGGGGAGGGAGGAAGAGTTGAGTCACTGCCCAAATGAGTTGGGAAAGAAGATGCAACAGAGATAGGCAGGAAAAAGGCAATACCATAGGATGGACATGGAAATGCTGGGGACATGACAGATGAGAGGTACAGAAAGGAAAGGGGTAGTACAGCTGGAATATCAAGGAGGTAAGACATAGCAATCAGGCGAAAAGGGAAAGGCAGTGGCAATGACACTCATTCCAAGACCTCTAGAAGAGCTCTGTAGTTGAAGCTTTACATAGATATTGTATGATTGAAACAGAGGAATTACTACTGTAGAAACTGTAATTTACTAACACTGATGGTCTTAATTTGTAAGATTTTTTACAAATTAAATACATACTGATTATCCTGAAGGAAAACAACTAGGGCCTGTCATAAGCACTTCTACTGAAGATATGTGATATGTTGACTATCAACAACTCAGTTCATACTTAAATGATACAACTAAATTTAGACCCTTACTTCAGATTCTTCATCTTTTATGCAGTAACACACAAGTACTTTGATTCCCAGCATAATCTATTCACCCAGGTCTCAATTTTTCAAATGCAACTCTCGCCTCCATATCACCTGCATTACAGACTAGATACTGAGCAGCCTGGTTAATACCCCCTCATTTCTCCCCCCCCACACACTCGTGACTTATTTTTCAAACACGTTGAGAAATTATTATGGGAGTAGAAAATCTTACATCCCCATATATTCTGGGAGAGCAGAAATAGTGGGGAACAGATCCAAGAGACAAAACAGGATAGAGATATCTTTCTTAAAAATACATATTCACATACATGGAAGTCACAGAATAGAATATGGTGAAAGGGTGAATCTAGCTATTGCCTGACTTAATCTGGAAGGGAAAACCTCTGAAAACACAAAGACTTGAAATCTTACATTAAAGGCGAAACATATTTTTTTTAAAATGCAAGTTTACTTTGTCTGCAGTGCTTTTATCATTGAAGTCAACTAAAAAAAAAGGTAAAGTTTAATAAAAAAATAACTGTTTTGTATATCAACATGAGTTCAAACAACTGACATTTTGTGACAGTTCAGATCCACTTAAACTTACCATATGTAATCTCTCCTTCTTCTTCTTCATCTACAGCTCTAAAGAGATGTGTAACATTAATCTGTGACACACCCATGGCAGTCTTCAGAATATGCGCTAAATCCTCTTCTACTATAGTTCCATTTTCTGACTGGTACAGCTATGAATCAAGACAGCAAGATAAAACATTGCAAAGCTGAATGCTACCTCCTATAAGCAGTACCACACTAAGTAGTTATGCAAAATTAAAATTTGGTATTGGAAGTTCTACTTGCTTTCAGGTTGATGTGACCTACTAAGGATTTATGATTAATCTGGGTAAAAGACACCATTGATTATTAGTTCACCTGTGTATGCTTAGAAAGTAAAGCTTGCTATATTCAGAAAACCCGCTATGTTTACACGCCTAACCACTGGCATTTCAGTGACATTCAGAGACAAGACTGTTTAACACTAACATGTTTTGCAGATACGTAACCGAGAATAATTTGCAGTCCATTGAGTTGTATGTCCAAACTCCAAGCGTCTGTGGAATCAGGAGATACGTTTAGGTCAGTCTAAAGCAGATACCATTCCCACTTGGTCAGATGTGAAACTCAAGATTCCTTTGACCAACATCCAACAGCCAGTTTGCGTAAAATGCCTACAACTAAATGGCGTTGTACCAATCAGGAGAATCCTACCTCATAAAATGACGGGCCTATACTTTTCTACAAATACTTATTCAAAATTCTAGAAAATAATAATTTGCATCTTCTTAAGTCCTGAAGCAAAGAGTTTCACTGCAGAAAGAGTTAGCTTTACTACT
This sequence comes from Rissa tridactyla, assembly GCF_028500815.1. NCBI lineage: Eukaryota > Metazoa > Chordata > Aves > Charadriiformes > Laridae > Rissa > Rissa tridactyla. Next base: position 70,222,484 of record NC_071467.1, on the reverse strand, counting down.
GACAGGAGACTGAAATTGTTCATAGTCTCATTCCATCTTTGTATATGTACAGTGTTTTCCCGTGAAAAAAGGGCCTGAGTATTTCAAAACATCTCTAGCAAATACAACTTCAGTAAACTTTCTAAAATAACGCAATTTGCCTGTGCAATGGAAATTGAGACAGAAGAGTTTTTGAAATATTGTTGTCTCATTTTTAAGCAAATATTGAACCATGTAAAAAAAATGCTATTTTGGAAACTTCCTTTTAGTTTCTCTACGTCAATGAGAATGTGGGAACTGATGAGATTGAACAAAACAGGCGTAAGGATGTATTTTTCATACAAGCAGAAGTTGCTGTCACAAGACAGCACACCTTAATGGAATGAAAAAAAAGTCAGTGGAATAAAAAAGTTGAAGTACCATGGAAGACAACATTCATGCTCAAATCAGGAATCTTGCCTTTTCCTCCCCCACACCTAACTTGCACGCTGTTTCACAAGGAGTAGGGACGAGGACAAGACACTTGTTTAATAAAAGCTGCTACATTTTCACAGATCAAGTAGTCAGAGGTGACATTTATGGTAAGGCTCACAAGCTTCATATCAGCAAGATTCACAACACCCTTTCATTTCCCTAGCAATGAGGAAGTGAGGATGCATAGCACTTACACTGGAGTGCTGTTCTTAGACTTGATAGTCATAATCCCCCCCTTCTCTTTTAATTGCCCACCGCTTTAGAACTCTAGTGGCTCAGTAACTCCTGTTTTTCAAGTTCTTCAACCATATACGAAACAATTCCACTTTGAGAACTTGTTCAGCTAAGTGAAATGTTTCACTTTATCCCTGAAAACAAACAACAAGGTGCTTTGCAAGAAGTAGCACATGGCAGAGGACAGCATCTGTTTAAAGTCACAAATTCATGAACTGTCTAGATGTTTCAAAGGCTCCCAATAAGCTGTGTGAATGTCTTACTGGACACAAACCCAGGAAAGAGAGGGAAGAAAGGATAAAAAAAAATAAATTTCTCTTTCCCTTTTTTCTGGAATACTGTGAGCAAAATCTCCTCAGCTCAAGACTTCTTTTAACCCTTCCAATCATCACTAGCAGGATAAAAATGAGCCATACCTGCTTCCCCTTGCTGAGTCCTTCCCCTTCTTCATACATGCATAGAACTTCTTTGCAGTTCTAGTTAGCTTTATATTTTGCTATTAACCAGGCAACTCAAAATTACATATTATGAGTTGAAGAATAGAGCAGATAGTGAAGAACAGTATTTGTTTAAGAAGCAGTTCTATTAATGAAAAAATTTAGGTACTTTCCAAGAGAAATAATTGCCTAACCTGAGTTTTTCTTCCTCTAAAATGATAAAAGGATATTGCACATTAGGCACTATGACAGCTAAATTTTACTGAAATACTGCCCAAGCCATCTTCAAGTTTACTTTAACCTTTTTCATTTTAGTATGAAGACACAGAGCTGACCAAACAGCACCTGAGCATTTCTCTGTGCCACTATATATACATCAAGTAAGGGCAGACACCTTTCTGCTTTTCCCTCAGAAGCAGCAGTAAGTTAACAGCAGCTACGAGGCAGATTTTCACCAATATTTGTGGGAACTAAATATTTGTGTTCTTTCCTTCTCTGTCAAATTTATTTGATACTGGCCAGAGGGCAACAGCAATAGGTGTGAACACTAAACACAGGAGCTTCATTTCTTAAGCAAAACATAGCTAAGAGAATAATACAGGTATGCTGAAGAACCTGAAAATAGCTACTCAGAAAATAAAGCTGCCATGTACTACCATGCAAATGAATGTTCTCAACCCCATGTGTTCACCAGTGATGACAGCATCAAGCGTTAACACTCTTCAGTTTCAGTAACACTAAAGACCACATGAGTTCGAGGCGAAAGGAAAAGATGATGCAGGATGCAGCAGAATTTGCATGTTGGAATAGCAATATTAAGGAAGTTAATTAAAAAGCAGTAAATCACGGTGTCAGACAAACCCACCAAAATGGCAAACAGTAAGTATTGCTGGTGTCACTTTCCCAAAAAGCCTGCATTAATTATCTATGCCGATGCTACAACAAACCACTGAGGCTAGAACAAGATCAGCAGCACTTCTGGGAAGGAAAAAGCCCGGGCACAGACTGCAGGACCAACACAGAAACACGGTAAGACTAAGAAGGAAGAAAATCTTATCAAGAAGATAAAAGGGGGTAAAAAAAATTAATCTCTATTAATGTGTAGGAAAAGTTTTAAAATATTTTAACTTGAAAAGTAAGATTTCATTGCAACATTATAAAAGTAGTAAGCACAACTCATTAGCCTTTAGAGGAATCGATACAAAGGACTTCAGGTTTGAGACTCAATGTGCTAGAAGAGATTCTACCAGAGTTCCGCAGAGAACAGTTTCAAATGGCAAACTTCCACAATTTTACATGACTTAAACTTGCAATGCATTCCCTCTAAACATGACCTCTTAATCTAACTTTCCATTAATGTTACTTTACAGCGTAATTAAGTATTAAAAGGGCATGTCAAACAGGTTTCTGTTAAGTCTAATGGCAGTATTAATAAGCTCTAAAAAAAGTAAATTACATAGAGGAAGAAAATGCTGCTTACCTGAAACGCCAACTGAATCGTTTCCAGAGTTTTTGATGGCTTACAGACAACTGACAGAGCAATGACAAATTCCCGAATGTCAATTATGCCATCTTCATTCTGTGAAGGAAAATCTCACCTCAAAATACTGCAATTTGTCTGAGAACTTTCATAAGTAACTAACAGTTGCTAAAGATGCAGAATATTCACAAAGAGCATTACATATGACACTGCAAGAAAGTCCCACTGAAACTGAATTATTTTAGGGCAAGAACTGAGTCATCAAAGCTCTGCAGGCCCTTTTCAGAGTCTCAATTAGAAGTCATAATTCAAAGAATCTCAGAAGACAGTGCTGCTACTGTCCCCCTTCACTTGCACATTTAAGATTTTTACGCTAAACCATCTGAATTACTGGGTTGAAATTAAAATCAGAGAACCAGAGGGCAATTTAAGCCCTGAATATATGACATCTGCTCTTTGGTCTGAGACAACACTGTGCACATATCCATCTCCTTGTCCAAACAGCACCTCATCCAGACAAAGGTAATAGTCATTTCCCCGTCCTGACCATTTGCCAGAGGAATGAAAAACTGGCTCATTTGCCAAGTTCCTACATCCTTCAGGTTTCAGGCATCCTAGAAGAACAAGTGATTTATTTACAAGGTAAGTGAAATATCAGCTAACAGGCACTGCATTCAGTTGCAACAAGCTGCAGCAGAGGTTTTGCCTGAACCCATCTTTCTTCCTCTTTATATTTTGAATCTAGAATGAAAAATCAGTTCTGTCCAACTGATACTCCTTTTAACTTCCACCTGAATGAGCACTTTATTTAGCTGATGATAGGTGCTCTTACCTTGCTGAAAGGGAAATGCAGCAGGCAAACACTGTGGTGAAATGCTCAAAAGCACTTAGCACTGGTCCAAGTCAGACCTTAGTGAATTCAACTGGAACAGAATTAGGCTAAAGCAGAGTTTACCAGAAGTAGTACAATTTTTAAACATGATGCTGTTTCTTACCTCGTCAAAAAGCGCAAACATACTTTCTAATGTGTGAGAAACTGGAAATTCCAAGTATGCTGAAAATTCTTTAAGATCAACCTTTTCTTTTTTCATTTTCATGGCACTTGCAGCATATTTATCAAGATCATCTTCAAGTGTTTCTGGCTTCAGCCTGGAAAGCATATTATTTTTGCACATTTTAAAAATAATGCAGTTTTAACAATACAAATTTCAATATACCAAATGAAGCAATGGATGATAATGGTGCAAACCATTACAAAATACGGAATCAGAATTACTAAAAAACTTTATTATAACATAATTTATTCCTGTAATTTTAAGGCTCCCATTAGTTCTTGAACTGTATTACAAATTACTGCAAGGGCTTAAGAACCCTGGTGATAAACTTGTGTCCTTTATTCTACCTTGATTATAAGCTGTATGCGTAAGCAGTTCAACATGAACAAGCAGCACAGTCTAGAACTAGCTAATAATAAGAAATACCAGCCATGGAGAACCAGGTGGGATGTAGGTCACCTGAATACGGCCGTATCATAGGACAGTAACATAAACCAATTACGATTCCAAATTTACTAATGTCACTAAACAGGAAAGGCCTGATGCATCTTGCCTAAAAGAAATCAGGGATTACATAATAGCGATTATAGTGTTAATCCTGTTTGTCAGTCCTCATTTTTCACAATCAGTCCGGAGTTGGACACCATTACGAGGTGACCCAAACAAAGTTATAGCAGTTAATACAGCTACAGAAATTCCCTCAGTCTTTCTGGCTGCAAAACCAGATTTTGACTGATGAATGAACAGCTTTATATTTAATGCAGAAGTCCTACTGTATGTTTTTTGGGGTTGTTTGTTGTTTTTTGGTTTGTTTGGGTTTTGTTTTTTTTTCTAAGTCAAGCTTCCTGTTTTGCCTTTGCGAAAATAAGTCTTACTATGAATATAACAAATGGTGCTACAGGTACGTGGGGAAAAGTATATTCCCTCCCTAATACAACATCAACCAAATCTTGATCAGCAGGTTTTCTCTGGACTGAGTTAGGGTAATGTGGGCATCCAGACTTTCCAGTCTGAAGACAAAAGACGACAATAAAGTCTTCTACAATATTCCTCTCCAGTTGTCTGTTTTGCTGTTTGTTGCTGCAGACAAGGAAAAGCAGTTATTTACAGAACTCACAAGCTCCCACCAGAATTGTGCCCAGACTGCAGCTGGGACTCCTCAGCAGCTTCCTCTCAGTGATGAGAATGAATAAAATATTTAATATCAGCATTCTCAGGAGCTTTTGAAAAAAAGGTAAGAGCATTTCTGATAGGAAGATTATCTCATACATCAGCTCCAGATCTTGACTGCTCACTGAAACGACCCTTCCTAAAAATCACTGCTTTTAAGTAAAAACACAACTACTATGCTGTCTGCCATTACCTAAAAAAATGTACTAAATAAACAACACCAAGCCCCGCATTTCTGAATTATAAGACCTGAGCATGCAAGAATTCTTTCAGAGACACACAGCCCCTCCAGAACATTCATACGTTCTCAATCTTGGCATTAAAGCACCTATCTTAAGTTTTGGTCCTAGACAGTATAAAAAGAGCAGCGAAACACCTCTCTGCACAAATTAATTTTCCATGATCAAGTAGAAAAGTAGCAGGAACAGTGACTAAGGAATGCATAGAGGATTTGAGATGCACACAGAACGCAGCTTCTCATCTGCAGGATTACAGATAAGTGTCCACAGATAATACATCCCCACTGTAGAAGCCGAAACGTACTTTAACTATAAGATGAAGGACATCTGGCATCCAAATCCTCCCTTGAGATAAGCCACCACTGACACAGAATACACCATCTAACATCTGTCTCTAAATCAGAGAGATTTGATTTGCAACGAATTGACTCAAAATTTACCTTCTAGAACTGAGTACTTGTTTGGTGAGCAGTGGTTGAGACCTGTGAGATCTCTTCACCAGTCAATGAAGGCCAAAAAGCTAAAGTTTGAAGGCAAAACCTCATACAGAAAGTAGCATGGCCTACCACAAATCTCACGGCCATCTTGTGGTCTTATAAATACAGAAAGAGATGTGAGCCAATCTCAAAAAGGGTATGTGGACCAGCTTCAGCTTGAAGATGACTGCATTGTACTTCTGGTAATTCAAGGCGGGCTCACTTCCCTCTAGCCCTTTCAGGATCAAAAAGTGTGGATGACCATGACCTACTGTGCTGAAGTTTTTTCAAAGCCAAGTGTTCCAAATCCCCCAATAGGTTCTGAACAAATGTGAAATGGTCTGAATGTCTCAATTCCTTTAAAGATATTACTTTTATCCCAATGGAGGCTATAAAAGTTAGAAAGCCAAGAGTGGGTGCCTTCGCTCATGAAATCATGCCTGTTTGCCTAATGGCTTCCATGCAGGATCTAGGCTTTACAATACAGAACATTATTTGCTGTTGTGGTGTTTTGCTTCATTTTTTTGGGCCAGTGTGCGCTAAAGAGAACACAAAGTCACTCCCGAATCCCTGAAGATGGAAAGGGCATTTTTCAAGATTAACAGCTCTGAACATTAAATCCTTCACAGCAGACTTCACAAGGAAAACCAGATCCCTGAAGGTAGTATACTTTCAGCTAAATCATCACTATTTTTAGCAAGTAAGACGTCTTACCTCCTTAAAGCTAGTTTTAGCTGTATTTGACTATTTGAAAACAAACTCCTTTCTTGCATGTGGGAATCTGCCAAAAAAACTTCTAGTGTCTCATGGAAAGTTGCATAAGAACAGCTTGATCTTGTAGCTAGTTACTGCAAAGTGCAAGCTCACAGAAACATGCCCTAAGCCAGAAAAGCACAAAACATTCAGTTTTATGTCTGCTGACATACTTCTGTGCAACTTCTTGTCATAATGGAGAAACGATACTGAATGGCTGCAAAACTGATCTTCCAAATACTCTGGCACACCCTGCCTTGATCCAGGAGGCAGGGGCTATTATGGTTGGTATTTACCATGTTACGCCTGATCCGTGACCACCTCCTGTAATGGACAGTATTGCTTTTATCATGAATGCAGACGGACAACATCCTCCAGAGGTTTTCTTCTTGTTATAGATGATTTATGAACACTCTGAAGTCATAGCACTGCTGGTCAGCTGTGAGGGATTATTACTTTGGGAATGCAAAGCTCTGCCTACAGTCTGGACCACCGTTTCAGGCAGACATGGACAGTAGAAGTTTTCATTGCAGTCTGGATGGTAAAAGCTGTTAAGCAACAATGGACAGGCACCAGGCCTATGAGGTAATTATCTCCTCCTTGCAGATCTTACAAGCCTACAGGGGCATTGACTAGTAGGATCCCCGTGGCCAACTGGGTGAGATAACATTGGAGAGTAGTTGTCAAAATGGAACTGCTGTTTAATTCAGGTCATTCTTACCAAAATACTATGGCTTTTTAAGTGACAGTAGAATTGATACAACACAAGCAGGTCTACTAACATTGAATTTCACCACGGCCCGGGATAGCCTAAGGAGGTAAACCTTGCAGGCTTGCTAAGGTTGTAGAACGTTCTTCCAGGGCAGACACTACATGGGTACAAGACACCAATAACACACAGGCTTAGGAAACCAAAGGAGATAGGGTTAAGGATCCAAAAGGAATTCCAAAATAAATTGCTTGCTGCTCATTGTTAAAGATAAAAATTACTGTCTGAGAGTAATCCTACTGAGAAAGCTCAGAAATCTAGAAGGCAAGAACAGGATATTTTTCTGAAATCAGACCTGAAAAAGATGATGTGGTGCAAACTATAACTTTTAAAAGAAGTCAACATAACCAGCAAAGCCATACTGTTTTCAGTGAAAAGTACAAAGAACCTCAGTCTGTGTACTAAATGCATAGACCAGATCAAGAACCTGCCAAACCAAAGGGTCTTGTGCCACACGTATATCAATAATAAAATGCACATTCACCACGATACCATTAAAGTTCTTGCTGTTCTGAAAAAGACCTGGACTGCTAGAATTACTTGAGCAAAATTTCAGGTTACTTCAAGACCTGATTTCATAAGCCTCATCTAACAGCAAGCAGAATATAGTCACTAAAAAAAATTTAAAGTAAATCCTACTTTGAATTGCAATATGTGCTACATTTGGCTTTTCTTTTTTCTTTTTTGTTAAAGAGAAAATAAAACAAAACTGAGAATAATTGTAACTTAAGAAAATTAGAAAATTATTTGACTGAAAACTGGGAATTCTCTAAGGAACTACTGATGGACTAAAAGTCATGGTTCCCTAAGAAAGGGGAACAACAGTTAAAGCTACAAGGTCCTTCTAGTTTATGGGCAAAGGGAAAGCAGGAATTAGAACAAACAGAAGTTTGAGACAATAGGAACAAATCAATTAAAATATGAACTTAAGGATGTCCTTGCAGGCAACTACCCTGAAGCAGCTCACAAAAAGTATCTCATAAAAAGATGGAGATGAGACTTAATTATACTGTATTAACACTTTCTGAAGGAGAAGATATCCAAAGAGGTCTTTAATAAGGCACAAAATCCCAAACAAGTTTCAATGTCTAGAACATGGTAATAGATCCAGTCAAAGTACTAACCAAGAATCACTTTAAACAGTGGGGTAATTAATTGTGGAAGAAATCATCAGACAAAGCAGAGGATTTACAATGTATGAAAGCTACAATAAAGACTGCATATAGCTTAGTAATCAGCTCATTGGTCAGCCACAGATTATCAGAATCAACAGAAGAGTAACTGCTTGAGGACTAATGAATGCCGAATTTGAGATGATGAGACTATGATCAATTGATCTCATTGATACCGCAGTCATTTTACCACAGAGTTCAGCGTGAGGCAGCTGAGTTTCAGCCAGCTGTGACCTGGCAGCTGCATAGCTGTGTTAACAGAGCCTAAGCTCTTCATTAGATGAAGCACAAGAACTCGCTGCTGTGGCTGCGCGGCTTCTGGATTGGATCCCATCCAGCTGAGCACAGACTAAGCAAGTTTTACAGACAATGTTAATGAATCCTGTAGATACATAACGTGAACAGAAATAACTCTCCAGTGTAGCAAACTGAGGTGTAACTTGATTTCAAAGAATCTAAACCAAAACCAAGTCTGGATTTGCCTTACTATAAAAATCTTGCTTTTAAAACTGGATGTTACCTTGATGGTATGTTATTATTCAAGGTATGTTATTGCTGAAAGTATGTTATAAACAAGCACTAAGACTGGACGCAAAATCCATTGGATAAAATTTACTGTTCCAGTTATTTAGGGATGTGACTGGATGATCTTAATGCCTCCCTGGCCTCAAAACCTTCAAATAAGCAGCAAAATGACTGCATTGCCATCAAGTGTGCATTAGAGATGAAGTCATATTACAATCTTCATCCAATTGTGCCAGAAAAATATCATCATAATAGCCTTCTTACTGGCGCATATCCAAATCAAGACAAGATAATATTTCACTAATGTACAATTGCTCAAACCAGATAGAGAACTTTTGAGTTGTGGGGAACCTCACTCACAAATGCACGTAATTCTTCTAGATGCCCAAACAGAAACCCACAAAAGCATAATTTAAAAGAACAGCTTCAAATTGAGCAGACAGAAGCCAGACAATTTAACAAGAGGATTAAACTGAATCCCAGGATTATCAACTGCATAATAAGAGACATGGGTGGTTTTTTGGGTTGGTTTTGTTTGCTTTGTTTTTTTCTTAGTACTGTTAAGTCAGAACATTTGGAACAAAGCAAGCATCTTTGTTTCTCTTAGAAGTCTCTCCTATCCTACTGGAAGTCCTTTCAGTTGCAGGTCCCGACAATGAATTAATCATCTGCTTGTCATCTGAATGCATAATGTATGCTGTCCTACATTCCTTATTCTCCAATAGATTTTTTTGTTTTGTTTATGTACACAAGCTGGAAGATGAAGGCAAAAAATAGTGAAAATAGATAAAATACAGAATGGAAACATGAAACTATGCTTTATACTTTCAGGTGAGGAGATGAAAAAAAGGAAAGAGTTGTTTGTATATTAAAGCAGTTACCAGGATGAGGCTGTAGATTTAATTTGTGGTTGTTCAACAGGAGGAGAGGAGAAACATTGGAGAAAAGTTGGAAAACAGCAGCAGCAAGTTTTACTATTTGGTTTATGTGAATTTATGTTTGCTGAAGCTTTTCTGAAAGGTAAAACCAGAGGGGACTGATGCTATGAGAAGAGAGGAGCCACACTGCATATCCTAAGCTACAGTTTCATTAGAAAGTCCATCTAGCAGTAACCTACTCAGATCAACCAATTCTTTGTACTTCTGGGGAAAGGTGACCCCTCTGCCCTCACTATTATAACGTTAATCCAGTCACAAGACTGCTATGGCAGCACTGTTCTCCCTTCACAGATGTCACAGGAAAGGGCAATTGACTCTTAACTGTATCAAATATTAGGAATCCCACAGTATTCCTGACCCTCTTCAGGAGGTGTCTTCTAGTTTTGTTCAGGGATGAACGCTTCAGACATACTCTGCTCACTTGTCAGACTGAAAATATGAATTTTACAACCTACTCTACTCATTAGGATCTAGTGGTGCTGCTTGCAAGTGGAGAGCAGTATTGGTTTAATTTTATATCAGTACATGTATTCGTAAATGCAACGTCGTTATATGAAGGGAAAACTATATAAACAGAGATATATAATAAAGATGCACCTTACATATAAATACTGTATATGCTCACCCAAGGCTTCTCACAAGTTTTGCAAATTCTAAAAGACACGTGTCTGAAGGCAGACGAAGTTGTCCCTCAGCCAAAGCTAGCTGACAGTCTTCAAATGTATAGTCTGTCACTGGTACTCCCAACGCCCTTGAATAAACCAAAGAAACACAGTAAGCAAGATAATCTAAGAAAACTGAGCAGAATAATTTTTTTTTTTATAGCAAGAAATCCTGCAACAATTATGCTCTGTATTCTGAAGAACTGTAAGAAAGAGCCCATAAAAGAAAGTTCACATACAAAGAATGAAATACCCATTGCAGAACATCTATTTTGACTTTACAAATACATGAAAATACAAAAGAAGAATATAAGGAATACAAAAGAAGAAATGGGAAAAATTAGGCACTGCATAGACTTTCAAATTCCTTACTATTTTCACAGAAGTGAATAACAAGGGTTTCAACATTAATCTAATAATCTAGAACAAAAGCACATATTTATTAATAATTATGTTAAATAGTTATATTATTACTCTTACACTAACATATTAATAAATCAGTAATCACCTGAGCAGAACTATTACCTTCAGGTAGTATTAAAATTACACAACAGGCAACATTTCTCTATAAAGAATGTCTAGAATATAAAGTATAAAAGCAAGTAAATTCCAAGTAAACACGAGTTATTTTTAAGTGTTATGACATAAAAAAGGCAGAAGAAAAAATACTCCCAAGTTTTTATATGCCAAACAATTAAGTACTCATTTTTGCTTTACTTCTAACTCGATGCTTTGTAGTGATAGCAGCACCAAAATATACTTCAAGGAAATCCTGATATTGTAGTTGCACTGCATTTGCTGTGCTGAAGTTGAGAGAAAGACACTTCGGTTTGGAAGAGGCCTTTAAGAATTCAGTGTACAAACATAAGATGCAATTGAGAAAGCAAACACTGCTCCATACGAGTTACTCATCTGCCATGTTTTCCATTACACTTGATTTTACTTATATTAGTGCGGAACTTTATCTCCTGTGTATCCTTTTTTAGTTTGATAAAGTATTCACAAAACCTTTTTTCTTGACTTACTTTCCCTGTTTTAATCTACAGGTTTTTCTACTTTACTACTAACCACCTTTTTCATCTGTGAAGTTAATACATAGTAATGGCACGATTGATACAAAACCCCGAGGCGTGCCATAGTCATTGTGTTTTTGATGAAAATTCTGCATTCAATTCTACGCCTTGTTATAGACAGTTTGATCTGTAATGGCAGTGGCAGTTACCTCTCATGCAATAACTGCTTAATTTCTGTTAAGCAGCCTCTTCCCCAGAATCTCATTACCAGGCCTTCGAATGGCAATGTAAAGAACGTAAGCCAGTTCTCTTTTATCCACCAGTTAATTGCCAAACTCCAGGAATCCTAATACATTAGTAAGACATACACTTAACACTAAAGCTACTGATGAGGGTTTCTCTCTCCTTTCAGGAAGAACACCTCACTAATAGATATTCAAGCTCAAAATTAACAAATATATTAAAAAATTAGCTACTATTTATAAGCTACTTATGAATAAACCAAGAACATACAGGGTAGTGATTTTGGATGAACAGCCTCCCTCTTGCAAGAAGAAACAACAAACAGGAAAGAACAAAAGGAAAAAGCCAACTAAACCAAAAAGATACAGATACATAGAAAAGGCATCTTAAAATTCTGCAGACCATTGAAAGCTAGATTGCCTCGTATGAGTGATCCTAAGCAATTAAATTCAGTTCCTCTAAATTTCTCACTTCTTGATCTGTTCCTGTTTCATCACTCTCCTCCTCCTATGAAGGGAGAACTAGTAGTACTTGCAAATCAGTAAACCACCTTAATGGAATGGACAAGAGGATCTTGTGATACCATATTTCATCCCATAGACTTACGCTTAACATACTAACAAATGTTGTGTAAAATTCAGATGAACAGCTCCTCCATGCTGCAGGGATTTAAATCCATTTCCAAGTTCCACCTGACTTCGAGATCAGGTATTGCAAGTCTTGTCAGTATTTATATGGTGTTCAATATAGTGTTGTATTATACAATACAAAATCATTGGTATTATACAATACAAAATCAGTTTTCCTTGGAAAAAGAAAAAGAGGTGGATGAAAGAAGCAGAGTCTATCCTGCCTGTTTAGATTACTTCCTATTCCCTTCTTTTGTACTGTGTGTGCACTAGATCATTCTTATAAACTTCCCTGACAATAGTCAGTGAAATACCTGAACTCCTAGGGCAGCAAGGACGCACTATAAGCAGTACCGTCCAGAGCACCTTACATAAAAGAATGTGCTAAGAACCAAAGATCTTGTCCAGCCAGGCACATTACATCAAATTTCATCAGATCTTAAGGCAACTGTAGGTATAGCACACAAGAGAGATACAGGAACTTTTGGGCGATCAGCTGAAGCACAGGGCAACTATACAGAAAAGGAGAAGCTGGTTAAAAATAAGTTAAAAGTAGTAACTGAAAGGGTAAAGCGTTCATTTGTGGTACAAAGCGACACACCATATCAGGGAATCAGGAGAAGTGACAAGACACTTATGAAAAAGGACTCTGAAAGGAAAAAAAAAATCCAGTATGGCTCAGCAAGTGATTAAAGATGGCAATTCGAAAGACAGCAAAACGACACACCATATTAGGGAATCAGGAGAAGTGACAAGACACTTATCAAAAAAGATTCTGAAAGGGAAAAAAATCCAGTATGACTCAGCAATCAATTAAAGACAGCAATTAGAACGAAAAGATTTTTTTTTTTTTTAAAAAAAACAACCCTGTTTTCCTTGAGACAACATAGAAGACAGACAAGTTAAAACATAACCACAAGGTGGAAAGCCAAAAGCAAGAAACAATAACTTGTTAAAACTAGAAGCCAGCAGCTTTTCAAACACATCAAAAGAAAGATGATTAAGAAAGATCAGGCCACTCAACCTTGCGGAGGGTAGAAGCCTGACTGCCATCCAAGAACCAACACCAGATTTAAATAACTTCTCCTAAATAATGGTCCCCAAACATGTTGGGGAGCCCAGCCAAAGAGGAATTAAGAAAAAAGCAACAAAAAACAGCAACCAACCAAAACCAAACTTATGATACAGAACAAATTCCAAACAAAAGTAGGGATCACCTTAGACTCGGCCAAACCATAAGGGAAAAATACAACCTGCATCTTACTACAGCCATGTGCACTCCTTAAAGAAGGTGTGGAATTTGGGCCAGACTAAGTGCTGTCAGTACAGGAAGATTCCCACTACAATTAATGCCTGCATGTATGCCCTGCGTCAACACATACACAAAACAGGATTAAGGATAAAAGCATCTTCTCCTGCTCACCTGTTGGACATTTTCCAGCCTTTGGACTTCCAAAAAAAAAAAAAAAAGGCAAGATGAACTGAAACAGTGTGTTTATATGTGCATCCAGACTTTCAGAATTACAAAGATCAGAAGTAACGAATGTGAAGAAACAACTTTTGCTCACAGGAAAGTTCAGTCATAGGATCAACAAAGGCTAGATAAATTAGAGTTCAAAGGACTCCTGAGTTCAGAAGATAAATCACAAGCTGTACAGGGCTAGCAGTTTAACACAACAGGACACTGATTTCTGCTCAGAACATTGAAGAAACTGAAGCTGGGGAACATATAAAGTTCATTATTTGTGCTAAGACTTGTGAATTTTTCAATTTGTTAGAATAAAGAGTAGCATACTAGAGTTCACTGTAAAGCCTGGGTACAACTGCAACTCACAGGATTTTCTACAGAACCAGTTACCAAACTATTCCAGCTCATCTGCAGGACAATCTTCCTCTACTTCAATTAAACTGCTAGGAAAAAGAAAATAAACCATTCCAATTTGAGATGCAAATTGCAAGTGCAACCGAATGTAGGAATTTAACAGCTGTTCCTGTATCTCATTTGGAAGCACCTTTTTTTTCCTCCTCTTTTCTTCATATTACCTCTGCTTTCACGGTCAGTTAACCCGAGCTTGGCCTTTTTATTGTTCAGCAATTTTATATGGCTAAATGTGCATGCATGGCTTGACATCCTTTGAGACTTACTTTCTCCCTCCCTCCCTTCTCTGAGATGCTGGCTATTTACCTTTCATGACATCACGCTACATGAAATTCCAAAGTCAGCAAGTCACTTCAAAAAAAAAAAAAAGTAAAACCAAAACAAAACCAAAAAAAACCCCAAAGCCTTCTTGCAAGCCCAGTGTTACACACAACAGTTGTACTTCTTATGTCCTGACTTCTCACACCAAACAGCTCCCTATGTTTAACACTTGTGCAATCATAATATAAAAACAAATTATCAACTTTCTCATTTTCTGCATGCCAATCCACTACACATACAAAATTATGAACATAAAACAGACTGTGACTGTTGTAATATTATGCAAAGTGAGAGAAAATAGTACAGACAATATTGTGACATTCTGAATCTACACTTCAACAAAAACATTTTCAAAGTGTTTTACACTGTTAATAAGCAGAACTGTGAACTAATCTAGAAAACATTCGACATGCTGCTCAAAAAAACCCCTTTTAAATTGGCTATAATTTTATAGGATGCTGAGGACACTAGAAGGATAGCAAATTTGGTATTTTACTTGACTATCAGATGTTTTGGAAAAAGACACACAAAACATGGTGGACAAATAACCCCAGCTTGTAACAGTCATCCCTACAGGAACTTCCTGAAGCAGAGACTATTTGTACCACCATGGTTTAGAATTAGTGATGGACCAAATTTTTTACAGTATATCTCAGCTCTGATTAATTCATTTTATGCATCTGGTAGTGAATGCCACAATTTTGTATGTGTTTTAAAGAGTATTTCCATTTATTTTTAGCTGATCTACTCTCAAATGCTTTCTATCTCTACGGAAAGTAACAGACTTGCCTCACTATGCATTTCCAGAACACTCATGATTTTCCTGACCTTCAGAACAGCTCTCCACTTCCTCCCCCCTTCTTTTTTTCCTTCTTTCTTTCCCAGGCTGAAGAGCTTTCACCTATTTAGTCTTGGAAGGCCAGGGTGGACAGCCCCTTTTCTCTCCTAGGACTACTCCTACTTTGTGACATTCTCCAAGCAAATGAAAGGCCTGTCATGAGAGTCTGGAGTTCCCATCAAGAATATATATATAGTATCTCATGATGGTTTAATTTTTAGACAGAAAAAGAAGCTGCTAACAGCTGCATTTATCCCTTGTGTTAAGAAAATAGGTCCTGTTATTGTTGGTCTGGATAAGATCTTGTAGGCTTGTACATCACAAATCTTCAAGGGGTAAAAAATGAAAAAGGTTCTCTTTGAGTTGTCAGCATTCAAAAATCTAGTTCAAACCGCACTGTTTCAAAATATTACTTGACTGTAAAAAAAAAAATCTATTTCTTCCTTGAGAAAATAAACTTAGCAAGAGGCTGCATAGTTAACCCTGTTCAGTAACTACATTTGCCTAATTGCCACACTTACAGCACTCACAGAAATAAACAGAGCGCACAATGCAGTTCTCATCTCCAATTCTCTATATGGCCGGAAACCTAAACAAATGGATACCTATTAACTCCAGCACTTCCGTAATTCCACTTACACTGATCCTTATGCCTTTGATGGTATAAAAATGACAAAAAGAAGTCTTGAATTTCAAAGTTGAGTGCTAAACATCCAACCAGTGCTTCTGCAGAATCGCATATAGAACTTCAGACAGCGTAGGCAAAGAGCACAGCAGTTTTTACGAAGTTAGATTTAATTAGCCACTGAAAACACAGCAAATAGCCACAAGACAGACCAGTAAGGTACTGTAAACCCACATCCTCAAGGCTATTCTTCAGCAACTAGCATTACCGTATCACATACGGTGGCTGAGATGACATTCTGATGCTGTCAAAGCCTGCAAGAAAAAAATAATCTGATGTGGACTATGTAGAAGATGACAAAAGGTGAAACGGACACAGAAGACTACCTGTAGTATCTTTGGCCTTCACCAGTATGCTGGAAATAAGGATTCATTTCTCAAAAGCAAAGACATAATCCTCATAGGTCAAGCTGATAAGATTTACTGCTTTAACAGTATGACACGCTCAGACAAGGGGAAAGTGATTCTGGCAAGCACTTGACAGAGAAAACATAAGGAAGACAGATGTTTTCAAGTTCCATGTCTAACACTCTGCACTTCAATTCATTTGAGCATCTACTGTAAATATAAAAACATGTCTTTAAATGTTTGTGTAAGTGGAGAAGAAAAACAAAGTTATTGGAAAAATGCAAACCAGACTATGACTTTTTTTATTTCTACAGGAAGTCTGTCTTTCTGCGCTCGCTACAGAAGAAACTTCAAAACTCCTGGCTAGTGTCACACATGTAGTTATAATGCTGAGTTCTAACACCAGAAAGATCAGAAAAATGAAATGCTCAATCAGGAATGCTGATAGAACTTCAGTTCTGAAGTGCTCACTATTTTGAAAAACCAAGGGGCAAGGGTGCCCAGTTTCCACCTGGGTTCACTCTAAACATCTTCCATATGCATTAAAAAAATAACAAATTTGCAGTATTATAACTTGCCTTTTTAAAAAAAAATATTGTACCATCTAAACCATATTATTTCCTATTTTGAAGATGGTCTCTGTAAGAGGAACTAACAAACTAAAGCAAAACAAATTGTGTTTATGTGTTAGTTAAGTGTCCAACAGGTCTGTGTATAATTATCTAAGCAGCTTATGTCTGTAATTATAGGCGAGGTTACTTTACAGTTGCACAGAAAGCCTGCAGTACAGATTTTCACACCTAGCTGCCTGCACTACCATGGGCTTATGCATGTACAAAATGAATAGTGCTCATAAGTACATGCATCTAACTAGATGCTGAGCTACTGACATAGTCCTTTCAAATATATTTATTTGAGCCCTAACGGATAAGAGACAACTAGTATTTTTTTTAGAGGGAAAAAAAAACCCCGCCACAAAACAAATGAACTTTAAATGTGCATCAGTAGATTAGAAGATATGATGCATAAAAGCAATTTGGAAAGGTAAAGACAGAGAAAGAGTTGCAACTGATGAAGCTAAGAAGCAGAAGACTTTATAAAGCATAAGCAAAAAATATAAACAG
Source organism: Rissa tridactyla (assembly GCF_028500815.1). Classification (NCBI taxonomy): domain Eukaryota; kingdom Metazoa; phylum Chordata; class Aves; order Charadriiformes; family Laridae; genus Rissa; species Rissa tridactyla. The sequence goes on along the minus strand of NC_071467.1, from coordinate 70,205,042 downwards.
TGACACAACCTATTACTAACTAAGGATAGTAAAATTGCCAAGAGGCAAAAAAAAGACGTCACATGCAATAAATACTTTACATTAGGAAACTATTAAAATGACATCTTTTATGAATAAAATGCTTTAACAGTGGTAGAGATGTTTCCTTTATCACTGAAGTTTTTTAGAATAAATACTTATGATGGCAAGGTCAAATGATTTGTTCCTCATAATTCTAGAAGAGCTGGGGTTGAAGCCTCAAGTCTATGCATTGATGATTTTAAAACACTACCATAATTCCATTAAATCACAAGTTAATACTTTGAAGATACTAAAAAAAATATATTTAAAAATGTAACTATGTAGGCCAGAAAGCTTGACACAACTAGAAAATATACGTAAGCAGCAGTAAGTGTTGAAATTAATACATTAACAGATCAAAATAATCCACATTGACTACCATCAATGTAACGTGGTAACAGCTCACACACATGAAGATCAAAATGACAATTTTGCATTAAAAACTGGTAATTGCATAGGTAAGAAAGAAATTTTGGACTTTTATATATGCTGTAAAGCAATCAACCACTAAGGCTTGGATCTTGTTCATCCTCCTGGTGAGGACTGCAACAGAAGACATAACTACAGGTGAGCATTGCAGGAAGCAAACAGCCACAGGTGCAACTGAAAGGTCTGTAGAAGTTGTGAGCCTTAAATGAATTTTCTACCATGACAGTGTCCTTTAAAAAAAATGGAAATGTATCACCTGGATTCTTGTGGAATTTAGTGACAGACCAGTGCACAAATACTGAAACACCATCAATCAAGAAGAGATCAGCTCATGTTACATTTGAATTAATTAAAACATAAACTAGGTTTAGTTTAGAAAAAAAAAGTCAGCAAAATGAGGTCCTGAAAAGCAGAAGGAAAGGGTGCTTGCACAAGAGTAATCCCAGACGGAGTGACTTCTGGTCACAACGTTCACATCAATGAGATTATCATCCCCAACATGGTCCAGGAAAAACAAACCAGAGTGTGCATACTCAAATGGATGGTATATGGCAGCAGAAGACATGAAGGACACAAATGCTGGGTTAACACTTGAATGCATCTTCAAAAGTATACAAGCCTTGTCATCCTGGACGAGAAGGAACACAATAAAGACATGTAGAGCACTACAGCAGTTAAAAAATGGCATTTTCTTTGTTATTGGTGTGGCTGCCTGAGGGAACCCGAAGCACAAGAGAACAGTTATGCTTGAAGTCCCTGGCCTGAAACAGAGAGCCAGAAGGCCAGGCTCAGTTTGGATTTCACTTTTTGGGCAAGTAAATTCATCTGTCCTCCCAGAAACTACTGTCCTAAGCAACCAAATCTCTGTAAGTGACAGCATCTCCGTTGCCAAACATTTGATTTATATATAAGTGAACAAGACCTATCTAGAGACCACCCATCACCTGCATCTGTGGCTGCCCACAGAAAATCTAAACAAATAAGGCAAAGCCAAAAATTCTCCATACAGTCAACGAGTAGAAGCAGCATAAGAATCAGACATCCTGTTACGTGCTTTGTTCAACACTTAACAGAATCTGTTCACAAGACAAGATTCTGATGAAGGCAAACAGATTTCAGGAGTGGAAATCATATCTATTGTTGCACTCAGCAAGTTCTATCAATTCCCTTTGAAATCAAGAGCAAGAGACAAGGTTTTGCTGCAATACTGGTTCTAGACTCACAAATGCGTTATCATCTGGGACTGCCACCACTGCTGCTGTAAAATATCCAGTAGGATTAGACTCTTCGTCCAGAAAAATATGATGGGGATGAAGGGGAAAGCAGACATCTAAACGGATCCTGAATTGACCTCTTGATATCAAAATGGCAGACTGTCACCAATTCAATCTTCAAGAAAAGGAGACAAGTGTAGATGAAGCAGTAATATCATCCTTTATTCAGCAATGCAGGGTGCAATGTTAGCACCAAATAGCACCTGAGGTGCTAGAGCTGCAACGGCTACAGCTCCAGGACAGACTGACAGCATCTCAGCTTGATATCTCCTGTACCAAAAAGCCACATGAATGAACTGGGAGTATCTGGAGAACTGTCACTAGAAGTAAGCATCTGGAAGTGGTCAGGAGTAAATAAATTTTGGCTATGCTGACATTATTTTAATTGGTCTACAGTAATCCACAGGATCCGTGAGCCAGCATTCTGGTTTTTTTCCTATCTGCATTTTAACTTCAGAACTTTGATATCCAAACACGTTTGTTTTCCTTTCACATCAACACAGGATCTGCAGCCTTTTCATCTCAAAGCAAGCCATATTTGCTATCTCCCATTCTGACAGTCTTCCCTTTAGACCTGCACTCCACTTCTGTGACCCCAAATGCCTAAATTCTTCAGAGGTGTGAGGGAGAAACAAAGAAGAAGAGGAAAAACATCTCTTTTCTCCTACACGCACATAGAAGAGAAGGCTTTCAACATGCAGTTTGCTGTAAACTTCTGTTTTTCAAAATTTTTCCTTAGACCACACAATCCCTGCCATCTGACTGGAGTTCAGATTTAAGGTATTGTAACATGGCCTTCTACCCAAAGCCTAAGGACAACACTTACATTGTGCCTGCTGACTGCCTTAAATTAGCTACAGAAGTCTTTGAGGCCACTGCAGCCCTAAGACAGGTTGATTCACACAGATCCTTTTGTTTTTTCTTTTGTGAGAAATGACCTTTCATATAATGGATCGAGTATTGACCTATTGTTACATTATAGGCCCAACATCCTTAAGGAAACTCACAGGGCTGGGTTTTGCTTATAAACCAGAGAATTACCAGTTTCTGTCTACAAATTGGCCTTTGGTTGAAACTAGTAACTTAGAAATGGAAGAGAAGTTACACAAAGGAAATTAAGACTTCACAAGTTCTTTCAAAATTAGAAGTAGACAGATTCATAAATCCTTCAAGAGTTATTAATGATCATAGACCTGAGGGTTATCTGTAAATACTGAAATGAACATCTACTGACTAATGGAAGATTTACTGAAAGGACAAAAAAATGAAGGAACAAGAGAGATTAATCAAAAATACAACAAAAGAGAATGAAAGTCCATGTATTCAGCGTTGGCTTTATTATACACTACAGACCAACTGTAGTAAGCGTCCTCTCATTAGCACTCAACTTCAATTAGTTTGCATTGTATCAATGCTCTATCCAACAGAAGCAGCTTTCCTGTGCTTTACTATTTGAAATAACCACAGGCTAACAATGAATACATTAAACAAAAGTCATAGCTTAAAATGCAACCTCAATAGCACAAAATTCAGTTACATTAATTTCCATAAAAATTCAACTATACCTTTCTCCCCACAGCAGCAAGCAGAACTGGCTTGTTATATGAAGATGTGTAAGAAAAATCCAAACCCACCAACTCCTACAGTTCCTGCTGTACTCGTGGCTCCCTGGCCTCCTCAGAGAGGAAGGCAACTGCTATATAAAGTTTTGTATATGCTACTGCAGACTAAAAGCTGCTTTGCAAATAGGCAACTACATTGACTTGATTTCATGACATTTTCTTGATCCTAAAATTAAAATCACACATTTTATTCGGTATCACAACATACTTACTCTGCCATTACACGTCTGACGTTATTGGCATATAACACTGGATTTTTTCTTTCTTCTTCTGAAGGAATATACACGGGTAGAAACTGCATACAGAGAACTGAATTATACCAAGAATATTTAACATTTAAACAATCTCTATTATAGCACTATGTTGAAAAATGTATAGTTTGTTGCTATTTACAAAGTTATATTAACAAAGGGACTATAAAAAATTAAAAATTGAACTCCTAAATGCTTAAGGATGCATCATACTTCTAGAAATTCATGTAACAGTGACTGTTCATTTCTTACCTCACGGAACCCAAGTTGAGCTTTATCTTTCTTTCATAAGTGGGACCAGGAATTTTTAAATTATTTAAAAATATTAGCATTTTCTTGCACAAACTTCTACATCCTGTATTGTTCATCTCTTTGCAGACAACCAAGAAAAGCACCGGCTACATGAACACTGTTCTATAGCTTAAATATTAAGAATTCAAATTCTCAGGACATCAGGCATTTACTGTTTCCCCTGCACATTTTGAAATCAGGTATGACTGCTTAATGTACACATCAGAAGTGGTTTTATCTTCTGCTGTTGAGGTTTTGAAAAATTTCTCCTTCAAATTGGACACTGTGCATTAATACTCAACTGAAAGAAAAGTTCTAAATAAATACAGGTGGCCACAGAATCACAGAACAGTTGAGGCTGGAGGGGAAAAATTAAACAAGAACTGCTGAGACCTGCAACAGAAGAGGCAGCTTTGGCTATGGTTTTAAGTGTTCATTGAAATATAACGTAAGCTCCAAGATCACAGCCAGTTTCACCTATAAAAACCCTCAAAACGTCCCATTCCTGCCAAGTAACTAACTTCTCAGATAGAAGGAACAAGAAGGGACCACTCTGACTCCCACCCCTGCTCTGCAACAGACAATTCCCTTAGTAATGCAACACAATGAGATAATTTATGCACTAAGTGAACAAAACGGTCATAATCCTGTGGAAAGGTTCTCAAGTAGAAATCAAATTTGTAATAAGCTTAGTTATATTTCATATAATTACCTATCGGTAATGCAAAATGGCAATTACGTTCCAGAAATTTCACATTGTTTTTTGAAAAAGAAAATAAGAATTGGAGAATAAATATAAAGTTTATCATCTAAGCAAATACTTCTCAACAACTATGAAGTTAGCTGTACCTTCAGAATCGCATAATAGTATGATCAGCAGTACCCAAAATGCTGCCATTAGATGTTTGTCTAATTGTTTCTTAGAAGTATTCACTGTTGGACAAATCTTTAATTTATTTTGGGTTTTGCTACAGTTTTCTGTATAGGCACCACTGCAACTGAAAACATACAACTCCTATCTTCTAGATTTACAAGCAGGTACACCAGCCTGATGTGATGTAATATACAAAAGGACAAAGACTGTGAAGCTAACGGAGATGGAAAGATTGTTCCTTCAAGTTCCAAGCCCAATTCTATTTCTTTTTCTTTGACTCGCAAATTGCTATCAAGTCATTCATCCAAACACAGGACAAATTTGAATATGAGGCGATTTCAGAGGTGTTCTACATGTTTGCGCCTAACTGGACAGAAACAGCACAATCATTTCAGCACCATTAACAAAACTAAGGGAACTCTCAGCTGCTGCACACTGTGATGGATGTATGAACACTGAAGCTGACAGGCCAGCAAAACAAGCTGACAGGAGCCAAAACAAGCTACATGTGCAGGTGATCACATACCCTTTCTTCTTCACAAGATTGCTTGCATGTCAGTTCCAAGTACAGGATGGATGGCGTGGCCAATATTTATAGCAACCGATAATAAAATCTACATAGATGCTTGCTTCTCAATATACGTGCTGGATGACATGTATGGTACGCCAGAACATACATACGCAGAGAAGCCCAGACTAACAAACTTCTGAGCCTGACTGCTGGCTGTTAGACCTCACGAGCTATCATTTAATCAAAAACATACTGAAGTTGTATTTTTGTTCTGTACATCTCCTTGAGTAATTGGATCTTCAGCAGTAATTCTGATATCAAGGCTGGCTGGTATTTGCCAGTATCTCTGTTCTGATGGAACAAAGCAGGAATAAACGCCAACAAACCTTGGAGACCAGAGGAAAAACATGACTTCGAACACAGAACAACTCCTTTTTCCTCTGCGTTCCTAAATATGCAGCACTTCCTTACAAAAACAGATTCAAGAAGTAGCTCTCAATCATGCTTGCAAGTATGCAAGTATGAGGTAGCGGTCTCACAAACAGCTCTGCTCCTTTACCAGCTCCTGATTTAGTAAAGAGTATTTCAAGAAGTCACTAGGTTTTTTTTTTTTTTAAAAAAAAAAAAAAAAGACGACCAAAGATCATAACTTGTCCTTGCCCAAGTTCTGTACGTGCTACAGAAACTTAGCATCTGCTAGCAGCTGCTGCCTCAAAAAAAAAAAAAAAAAAAAATCAAGAAAACTCAGCAGCATTCACTTCTGTGTGAAAGAACCCATTTTACTTGCCTAAGGCAGAAAATTATGTTCCTGAGATAGAATAAAAATCCTGCCAATCAACTTGTTTGTCTTATCTCTGTGTCAGGCAGTCAGCTCCCTGACCCTTCTACCAAAACCAGGCCACTGTTTTAGAAATAAGATTTTTAATTTTTTTTTTTTAATATACTATTAATAGCTGAAAGCATGCAACTAAATTGATAACAGAAACCACAAATTCCTACAATAGATACAACTGTTCACTGGCTGGTATTTTGTGCATTTATTATTTTTGAGAAGAATTTATAGCATAAATAAGTAAACACAGAGCATAGCAATGATAAATACTGTGATTAGCATATGTTATATGCTACAACAGTACCACACACGTGGATGTAAATATGTAATAGTTCTTCCGACTAATTTACCCTGCTATCAGTAAGAGATAAGTAGCTTCATTATTAAAAAAATGTAAGCAAAAGAACTGCAGAACATGTCAAATATCTCATATAAGACCTTTAAAGCACCATACTTCTCCACAAAAATGTAATTACTCTGTGTAAAATGCATAAGTTCAGCAATTTAAAAGGAAAGGTATTGGTTTTGCATTTTCGCTATAACAGTCTTCAGCCTTAGGATCACATAGTGTTTTCGTCAAAACAAAGTTAAGAATATACATAAACTTAAATTTTCTTTGTGCTTCCCAATTTCATATTCTGAACAGTGCAGCCTAATACAAAAATTTACCCAGACATTAAATAACCTATATGACCTCTAAGAAACTACTTACTACAGTTTTTCTCTAGAAGACAGTCCCTAGTTTGTATACCAGCATTCGCACACTTGAATATGTAACACACACAGCTGGTATATATCAAATAGCAATCAGGTAATTAAAAGACAACAAAATTTGTTCACAGAAGACTCTTTAAATGGAGTCAGAAATCTATCTACTCAGTTTAAATGAATAAGAAAGCAAAGACTTAAGCCAAGTGGAAAACTATATTTTGTTATTCCATTTTTAGGCTACATTTTCAGATACAGAAGCTATTTGTCTAAAATATAAGTGGTATTTTAACCTGTTTTTACAGACTGTGTTAACATACAAAGTTTGAATACAAACTCCTACTGCAAAATTAAGTACAATATTATGTATTCTGATACTGCTCAAGATACACTGTTTTTTTGTTTTTTTTTTTACTGACCTCAATTTCCACAGAATTGTGAAGCTGACACAAAGTAAGCCACAGAATTTCTAACCTAAAAGGGGGGGGGGGGAAGGAAAAGGATGGAGGAAAAAAGTTTACATGCAGTGAAACAGTAGTACATTATGCTCCAAAGTCTTCAAGTAACATTCCTATTTGTAGGTATGATCATATTCAGATACAAAATTAACAGAAAAGGTCTTTAAGAATACTTCTGTACATTACATTCTGTAAGGTGGAACAAAAGCAATTTACACTGAAGTTGCATCTTAAAAAGACACCCAAAAGCAGGAAGACAAGCAGTAATATGATATACAGGTACTAATACCTACAGTAAGATAGTGTGTAAAGAAAGAGTAAGTCTTTTTCAGGAAAATGCCGTATTCAGCATATAGTTGTGAAGATTAATTATAGCCACTAAGATCTTATCATTACCTTGGTTTGGAATCAAAGTTCATTATACTTCAGAAGTCTGTTAATGAAATGCAGTACACGTGTTTTAGTAGCCTAAGACACAAGATACTGGAATAAACTTGACCTTAGAAAGCAGTAAGATTCAAATCCAGGAAAGGATTTAGTAAACCTAAATTAGGGAGCAGCGTCAGTAGCCACATTTTATACAGTATCTAGGTGGTTACAGCAGTCAGTCACTGTGAGGGGAGGGCTGGATAAAATCCTCTTAGGCAGATAAACTGCAGTTCCTAGAAGCAACAACCTACTCATTTTGCTATACGTTCATTCAGGGCTGCAACTCATATTTTTTTTTCCCCTTCTGTCCTACTGAACATCCAACACATTAAAGCAAAGAAAAGGAGCAAGAACAGTGGAATTTGTTATTTGGAGCTTACATCACTGACAGGAAACATGAAAGTCTGGTTTCTAGGTCCTTGTCCAAGAGCATTAAAGTACCTCAATAAGTTACGAGTAAACTTTTCTCTGACAACTCTCTTGTAATCCTCAAAGATTAAACCTTAAGTTATAAATATTAATTTAAAAAACTGATAGAACTTGTAGCCAACTCAAGTCACATGTAGAGAAAGTTTAAATTGTAGGCTACAGTCAATCTTTGTTTTCAAGGTAGAGTCAATTGATCTGCTCTGAATACTCCAGTATTTAGAGTAACACTAGTAAACTAATAAAAATACTACTTTCCATAAGTGGAAGAAAGTGCATAGCTTCCACGTGACAAGTTTTCAATCCATTTTATAGACTACAACAACTTTTAACAAACAGAATACTTCTGCATAAATCAACATTTCCAGATAAAGGTTTTGGCTAGCTCTATGACAGAAGAGAGACGTTTGCTGAGAAAATGAAGGCTGTATCAGTCTCAACAGTATTTTCGGCTAAGACATCCGAAATACATTTTAGGTCACTCAGGAGAATTAATCCTAATTAAGTAAAGCTGTAATTTAAACTGGCCCAGTGAATTTGCATAACATCACATGCTGCCTCAGATTCTGATTCAGCTTTAATTTAATTTAACTTTATTAGCAGAGGTCAGCACTTCCAAATAAGACTTTTCTACACATTAAAGTGATCTGAGGCAACACACCTACAAGTTCCTTCCCTCTTCTTCCTTCTTCTACGTGCTCTTGATTCCCCAGGTAGGGCACTAAGCTGGAAGAAAGCTACTCACCTTTCTCCCCTCTGGCTGAATTAATTTGCTAGATGAACTACAGTGCAAACACAAGGGAAGAGGTAGGAACTCACAAGGAGAGAGGAGGAATCGCTGCATGCAGTAAATGCTGCAGTACCTGCTTACTCTAGACATTATCGTGGATGCCTCTACTGCAAACATGACAATTTAAGTGAAAGCTGAACCTTTAAAAGCAAACAATGATTTCCTCAAGTCTCCAAATCTGGACATGTTCTTTATTAGACCTCGTTCCCAGTTCATTCGAAGGTGCAAAATTAATTCACAAAATTCTGAATTATTTGAATCTTGGCTAATCCCAATGGTTTCCTTGTTACTACTAAAGCATACGATCTCAGGTGGGACATTCAAAACCATAATTCCCAAGGAGGAGGCATTGAATCCATTGAATCCAACTCCCCTTTACTTAGGGTTCAAAATTTCTTGTTTTGATCTTCATCTAAACATTTCAGAACTTCTATACCAACCCCAACTTGAAAATAATGCTTAAAAGATATTTTTTTCAAACAAGCAAGAACTGCTTCATTTAGTATTTTACACTACACAAGTTTGCTAAGAAACCTCTAGAACTATATTTTGTTTAAAAAAAAAAAAATCAAAGTTACATTCAGGCAAGATAAGGGAAACAGATCTCCAAATTCCCTTGAGTGGGTTGACTCTTTGCATGGGATTAGACCAATTTCAAACAATAGCCATACAGATTTTGTACAGAAATACGCCAAACTGACTTGCAGGCAATAGAATATGTAGAGCAAAAGCAAGTTATTTTACTTCATCTGCTTGGCTAAAAAAAATAATTTGAAATAAAAACGTAAAATCCATTCTGCAAATCACCAAAATCATAGCAGCCTAATTACACTATTGGTACCTGGATTCTTTAAACTCAATATTATCGTAAATAGGGAATAATAGATTAAAGACACAAATTAATCCCAAAGAATAATCCAATAACCAGCAATTACTACTTGACTATATATATGCCTATAAGACACATAAACAAAAACTAATGAAGGAAAGCAATCATGATAGAAGCAATAAAACATAAACCACTTACGCTCCTGGCCCTTGCCACGTCCACGTGATTGTATCCTAAGAAAAGAAGCATGACAGTTGCAATTAATTTCTGTACTTTAAACTTTTGCTTCATTATAGATAGTATAACTGATTACACGCGACTAAAAGGTTTTCTTGGAAACTGCAGCGCTCTGTTTGCAAAAGATCTTGGCCCCAGTAGGAATCAGTCTACCTTTTACGTAGCTATGAAATACCCAGTAACCCAGTTTTTAAACACAGAATATCTATATTTATCAAACGTTTAAAGATCCAGGGATTCTTCAAATGCTGTTAGCCTTGGAAAAGAAAGTTATTTACTGTAAGCTGATCTTCCTCAATACGTATAGTCCATGTGTATCTTCCTAACCTATCCTGCTCGACAGGGTGTCCCTCAACTGTCCCTACACTATACTTGGACCTCCCAGAAACAGATATGAACACTCTATAACACTTCTGAAGTGTTTGGGACCTGCAGAGATGACTGAAAGGAAGTCTCCTCAACAGTAGGATGAGTAAGACTTAATGTCTTACCTCAAAAGAGTATTTTTCCAGTTGCCTTTACTCAAAGACAGCATATATCCACCTGCCTGATCCAAGAATCAAAAGGTACAATACAAGACATCTAAACCCATCAATTTACCCTCAGGCAAGACCAGCAGCACTTTTAGATGGCTGAGATGAACAGTGCGTAAAACACTAAGACAGGACAAATAGCAGTGAAAGAAGTGAACAAGATGCAAATACCAAAAAGGGAACAGAGACCTAGAAAGAAGCAGATAATAGGTGACAAGAAGGAATACGACGGTAAAGGTCATCACATTTTTAACTGTAGGACTAAGAAACAGCATAGGAAAAAACTGTAATACTTGGAGACGACATTTACGCGTAGAACTAAGAATCCAAAAACCTGAAAATGAGTTCCAAATTACTGTTCTGACCAACCGGGAAAAAAAAAAAAAAAATGTATGTCATTAATGGAAAGACAAGAGGACTCTGTAAATTCAGGTTTCTAAAAGATCAGAAAGATGTTTCTATCAACCTACTGAAAACGTTCCAGTTCAGTTATATGCTACCATTCGAAACCATTTTAGAGAGTTTAGGTGATTACATGTGCCATGATCTTGAAAAATGAAGCCAAACTCGTGTTTTAATTACCATTTAGAGCAAAGGGCTGTCACAATTGAAAATGGAAGATGGCAACACACTCATAAAAGGTGAAAAATGTGATTACTGTGATAGATAACAGCTTAGAGTAAGGTCAATACGTCATGAAGGACTACTAAAAGTTTAAATCTTGACTTTCAACAATTACTTTAAATCAAACAAAATACAATAAAAGAACGATTCTATCTCTAGCAATCAACATACACGCATGAAAATAGACTTCTCCACGTAAGTGATCTTGGAGAACTTTAATGTCTATAGCTTTACTGTTAAACTGTTCCTGGCAATTTTGACGTCTCCAATAATACTGCAACTAAACACGTTATGAGGCTTGTTTTTTCCAGAAGGAACTTTCATTTACAAACCCTGACCGTTGCAATGTATATAGCTGATAATTTCTCTAATCAGAGACTACGTCTGCTATATAGAACACCACCACAGCACTACACATACCCAACTCAGCTCTCTAAATTGCAACAGTGCAGAAGGAGACAAAGAAAAGAAGTGAGCTGTATACAGGTACCTTGCCTGGGCAACGGATCACTGAAGAGTGAATAGGTATTTCAGCATCCAGCCATTGCGCTGGCTAGCTGGCCAGACAAACTCAAATAAGCCACGTATCTATCAAACAATCCTACAAGAAATTTGCAATGTGAACGTCACAGCAGACATCCATGTTTTTTCTCATCGAGAACATCAGGATGCAGCAGGGATGACACCTGTAAACACTACTCACTGGAAAACAGGATTCTCCAAGAAGCAGACCTATTTTGTAGGAGACTCCTGCCAGCATATCCAGTATTTTTATGATAAAAACAGCAAGCAGAAGACGAGAAGTGGTATTTTCTGTACCTAGTTTAGATACCTTTTATATTTATCACAGCTACCAGCTTATGCTTATGGAGAGCATTCACTTTGATGGCATTCTGAGGACACTTTGAAACTTTTGTATCTAGATAATGAATCCTTCGAATTGTGCGGAAGTATATCTTCCGTATAATTTCTATTTGACACAAGAAGATATTGAGAATCATGCCAAACTTCAAACAGCAGATTGGCTGTATTTTTACATGCTCAGTCAACTCTGATACACCAAAACTGCACAAGAGATGCTGCCAAACCTCTTATCGAATAGCACAGTTACCTGCGGCAGACACTTGGACATAAAAATAAATTCGAAATGTCTCCTGTGATATTTAAACATGTATATTGCCTTTCATAATTACTAGCGCTCTGACAGAAAATTCAAATGAAGGAAAAAGCTGTATACACGACAAAAATTAGTGTAAAAACAAATTGCATGAAGGATTGCTGTAGAACCTATGGATAGAGACATTAGAGCATTTCTTTTAATTAGAATATAGGTAATAGCTGTCAAGCATCCAACAGGCAAAATACTAGCAAACTAGATAAACAGAAGCAATTTTTGAATTTCAGGTCTAAACAACATTTTAAGCCTTACAATTTCGTTCTGCTCATGCATCAAGACAAGCAACGTATTAACATGCTACTCTTAAAAAACATTGATAAAGAACCAGAGACATCATCTACTGCAAACAATCACAAGCCCAAAGAAGAAAGATATTCAGGGGGCAACTCTGACTAGAAAGAGTTCTTCACGGCAGCCAGAACTAGATTTATTTGCTAGAAAATAACTGAATTTACATCATCACTTTTGCCACACATTTCAGTCCACTGCAGAACAACAGTACTTTCCCTAGATCTTGAACAGAGTTAGAGGAAATAAACATGTAAGAGTCCAAGACCATTCTCGCCTGTACCGTGGAACTCAGAGCTCTGAAGATAGATCAGAGCTGGCAGTTCAAGCTAAAAGCAGTGGGGTGACTGCACACAATGCGTATCTGGAATTCACTGACTAAGCAAAGATCTTAGTAAGAAATTCCTCTCTAAATCTAAAATTACAATATGCAGCGGTCAAACAAGACAACAAACAGGAAGTCAGAGACACCTAAAGTTTGCTAGAAACGCTGTCTTAATGTATGAAAAACAATGTTGTCTCCCTACTCTGTTGTTCTTACTTGCTACTGAACTCTTAACTGCATTCTAACCAAAATAAGCCTCACCTTCACATGCCGTACCATGCTCTTCCTTCCTCTCCTCATTCTAAGTTTGCTGCAACTCTTCTGCAGCCCCCAAGCTAATCTAAAAAGCACATAATAAAAGCAATTATTCCCTCCCCCCTGCAATGCTTACTGGAAGTAGACCTTAGGATGTTAAATGACTCGGTAAGGCACTGAAAACTAAGTGTTTTACAGCAATCAAAAGTAGTAGGAAAAAGTAAAGTTCCATACACAGATTCAGGCCAACTCTGATGGATATCTACATAAATGTTTACAGTTTCTTCTATGATATTTTGCATTAATATAAAAAAACTACGAAAATTTTCATTAAAATTTATATTGATTTACTTCAATGTAAACAGCTCACACTAACAGAGTATTAGGAACACCTAATATTAGTTTACAAAAAATGCATATTATGTACTACAGGCAATAGATAATGGATTTTTGAAAATATTTGCAAGTTAACATTTGACAGCTTTATACTGTTATATAAGTTTAATAATAACCAAAAGATACAAGGTACACTACGCGTGACATAAGGCTCATGCATATTTGCAATTTAAGCTGGCAACGCAATAGAAGTTTAAAAATATTTTTAGAAAAGAATCTTTCTTCCTGCAAATAAAACAATTATGTAATGAAAAGACCCACGCAACCCACTACAATGCACTTAATACTATGCGAGCACAACAGGCTGCTATACTTGTCACAGCATCTGCAAAGATAATTTTTGGGTTTGTTACTGCAAACTAGTTGACTGCCATCACACCTTGTCTCAGTCAAGAGCAAACGGTGGTCTACGGATATTAACTTTATGTAGGTTCTTTTTTTTTTTTTTTTTTAATCAAACGTGTTTTATACCAACCTGTAAGTTGACAGAAAGAACAATGGACGGAAACACTTATAAAACATAAGCACTCAGGTACCAAGAGGAAACAAAATTCTTCCTTAGATCAAGGGGTTGTTAACGGGCTAGTCAAAGAGACGACATGAAATCTTCTGATGTAGCATGCATCAGCAAAGAGGCAAGGTAGTCCTTATTTTACTTCTGACAGTCCTTCCACCCTCTCCTAAATAACCTCTGTTCTAGAAGGGGACAGACTGGACCTGCGAACAGCCTCAGAGGGGCCAAAAAGAAACCGGAAGTATAAAAGCTGGCGAAGTTTAAGAGGAAACATCTTCTAATTAACTGAGGAATGCAGACAGACAGGATTCTGGCTGCAGTATGACAGGAAAGTACCTACATCAGGGTAAACCGAATAATAATAATAAAAAAATAAATCCCTCTTCTCTGCTTTCCTGTAGGCTTGACCTTGAAGTAGATGAAGTGAGCTTTGTCTTAATTTGTTTGCCTATATCCTTACAAGCATTTGTAAAAATTGTTTAATTAAGATATTTTAAACAAACACTAATTTGCATTTTACCCAAATCTGATTCATATTGAAGAATTACTCCAAATTAGCTAGTGTCTAGCATTCCTTAGCCAAGCACATAGTGAAAGTAAAACATGGACCACAAGCCACCTTATAAAGGCGCCAAAGTTCTCAATACATTATTCTATTATTACCTAGCTAGTTGTGTTAATTTGTGACTAACACCCACACAGGCAGTAGGTGCAGAAGCATCTTCGAGCAATTAATACTAAGAAAACGCTCCAGCACACACTGCAGTAACAGGGAGCACACTGGAACACAGATCCTAGGCAGAAATTGACTGAAAGAAGGTAGATTTAGATATCAGGAAGAAATTCTTTACTGTGAGGGTGGTGAGACACTGGCACAGGTTGCCCAGGGAAGTTGTGGATGCCCCACCCCTGGAGGTGTTCAAGGCCAGGCTGGATGGGGCTTTGAGCAACGTGGTCTAGTGGGAGGTGTCCCTGCCCATGGCAGGGGGGCTGGAACTAGATGACCTTTAAGGTCCCTTCCAACCCAAACCATTCTGTGATTCTATGATTTGTCATTTCTACAGTACCTCTTGCAACAACCTGAATAACTTTCAGAGCACCGTTTAGGAGTAGCCTAATAAAAGCAGAAACATTTAAACTGTCTCAGTTAAGACTATTTATATTGCTAGAAGCTTAAGGAATATAGGCTTACATTGGCTTAGCCAATAAGCATTTATTAATGCTTTCCAAATTTCTAAACCTAATTATCTAGCCTAAAAGACTACAGAAGTGCTCCATATTTCCACTGCAAGTTGAACTTACCAGTTTGTTTGGATAACGTAAAACCACTGGCTGTACAGGAACTCCGGGAATAAACGCTCCTAGAAGGCACATATGACATAATTACTTTATAGTGCATTTTGGTACAGAAGAAATTTATTTCAGTGAAGAAAAAGAGTTATACAATTATACAATTAATGGGCTGATATACATAGGAATTAGTTGATAGTGAAAAAATAAGATCCGAAGGTAGCCTCAAAAGTAATCTAAAAAGCAAGCACTGGAGAATGAAATGTATACCCAACTTTTCAGCAGACAGATAGTTAGGAACACATGCTTACATTCTCTAAACTATCCTGTACCACTTACGTAAACTGTCATGTATTTAAGTCAAAGCCCAGTACCAAATTAGCTTGATAAATGATTGAAAAAACATGAGGGTGTGCAAGACAGTTAAGTCAATATACCCTGTGGTCAACAGTACTTTTTGGTGAAAAACCTAAGTTTTCTTATGCAAAAGAAACTTTCTAAATTTACCTGAGCAACATTGATACATAGGAAATTCATCATCTCTGAAATAACAGAATTCGTACAACTTCTATTCTGTAGCTTTGGGACATCTAATAGTTAGAAAGCATTGAACTAGAGCTATCATACAGAAGTATCACTTCATTTCCTGTGAAAATTACAGTTCTGATAACTAAGTAGCACAAGATCTCCAAGTGTCTTTTGCTAAGCATTTTCTTGGTTTCTAGCATGACAACTATCTTGCTCAAGATTTCTCTAAACATCTTCTCATGAAAATAATTCATAAAGATAGCCTCACTGAAACTATGTTATAGCAATTCACTAATTTATGCCTAATATTTTGATTAAAACTATGAACTGAACGACGGAAGTATACTGTATTCTTAGCATTACATTTGCTTTACAGAACTGCCCAGATGTAACAGAAGTAACTGTTAATGGAGTACAAACATCTTTAAATGACGGTTGTCTGAATGGGAGCCTGCAGAGATTTTGTTCCTCGCCCAGTGGTATCTTCTATTCAGTCTCCAAGAACAACAGCCTAAGCAACTTTTGGAAGAATCTGAAGATGACAAAATCTGAGTGGCAGATGACACCACCACCATTTAAACAAAACTAGACTAGCTTCCCCTGTATGACTAGCTTGCACAAACACAAAACCAAAGAACTATGTAGTAAGAGCAAGGAGCATAGACCACGTGAACAGAATGAGGAAAGGCATCCTGAAAGCAGTTACTTGAATAGAAACCGAAAGTAATTCGATGTAAGTGAGGAATTTTAAGGTACAGGATTTCTGGGAGGCTAGATGGATACAGAAGCAGGTTCCAGAAGG
Organism: Rissa tridactyla; assembly: GCF_028500815.1. Lineage (NCBI taxonomy): Eukaryota > Metazoa > Chordata > Aves > Charadriiformes > Laridae > Rissa > Rissa tridactyla. The sequence goes on along the minus strand of NC_071467.1, from coordinate 70,188,289 downwards.
AAAGTGAGACAGTCAAGAGGCAGACAGCAGCATGTACTAGACCAGAGGAGAGGCAGACAGAGTGGGGATTTGAGGCAGAAAGTATATGGTGCCTGGAATGTCTATGGCACAGAGGGAAGGCAGGAAATCAGGGATTTAATGAAGGATTCAGACTGGTTTTCAAAGCATGGCCAGGATTCAGGTGGAGAGAGAAGGAGAGGGAGAGTAAAGAGTGAAAGAAGCGGATGTTCTCCTAACCACCACACATTCATCTATAAAGGTAAGAGCTGAGAGGGGAGGAAGAAAAGCTTTTTGAATGTTTGTTCAGGAGACAATACTGAGATTCCTTCAGCCAAATGAATCAGTGCAAGGAATCACAATGCTGACTCATTGTAGAATATTCTAATAGCAGTATGTAAGTTGTAAGCAACACAAAATATAAGACATACAGTAAGACCAGAACAGGCAGAAACCTTGGAAGAGTCAAAAATGACATTCACAACTGCCTCGCTCACTGAAGCCTCCTCATTCACCATCTCCCTACCTACGTCATAAAGGCAAGTTTACATTAAACAATGGTGGTTCACTGCAGTATTGGCATTTCTCCCTATCATAACTGCAGTTTACAGCTACAACAATGTTCAGTGCTATACCCTCTGCTAATTTGATAGGCTAAAAGGGTGATACTAACTGCAAAGAGCTTAGAATGTAGATGTTAAATAAAAATACATTGTAAAAAACAACAGCCTCTGTAACAGTGCTATACTGGCAAGATTCTTGTGCCATCTTCACCAGAATGCAACTCAACAAAAGAGCTGGAATCAACCACACACAACACAGCAACAACTGCTGCAGCAGCCTGAAATAGATACACGCTGATACATTAAGGTTTATAGTGTATCTAAATGCTGCATGACAAACCCAAAATAGGAAATGGAGGGGGCAAGAAAAAGAGACAACCACAAACAGAAACCCAGTAAGAAACATTAGTCCTCCAGTTCACGTGCATCTCAGAAGCCAAGAAAAAAAATCTGAATTATCTAAAATGTTTTGCTCAACAGTGGAACCACAATCCTTTTGTAGCATCAGAAAATTTCTATTCCAATTCCACCCTACTGCAAGATCTTTAATTCACTTCTGCAACAGCAAACAAATTACAATGCAAGTGGTACTTCAGAAAATGAAGATACAAGAACATTCTGTAGAGAACAGAGAAATGCGCATCATACCTACCAGGCTTGAATGTAATTAGACAGGATCGGTTTGTGCAAGTGCCCTCTGGGAATATCATTATCTTGAAGTAAAAAAAAAGTTGACTTTTAAGAACTATTTCAATGTGGATTTATTTATAAACACATCTTTTCAACGCTAACATTAACTGATTACAGCAAAAAGGTTTTCAGGGAAAAACAGTTCAGTTAGAGTAAAAAAAAAATAATAGTGCTCAACTCAAGTAAAGTTCTGTCTTAATATTTTAACAAAAATATTTTTCTTTATCTGTGAATCTGCCTTTTTCTTGACCTCTCATAATAATTCTTTTCGACTGGAACATTGACAGTGACCAGAAACACTTGTGAGTACAAGAGAATTTTCACAAAAGGTTTAGGTGCTGGTAAAAATATCATATTCCGTTTTGCACTGAAACAAAATCCCTGTTCCCAAGCTACCTGCTTGCACGTTAAGAAAGGGAAGACTTATTTTCTTTTTGCATTTATTACTTGGCATACACACAGATGCCAGAATGGTAGGGGCTGGAAATATCTAAACAGAATTCTAACAAGGCAAAAATGCTCAAGTTGAACAGTATTCAGAGGATGAAGTTTGATTGTAAAAAAAAATAAATTAAATATAATGTTTTAGACAGCAAAAAAGCCAAGAACTGCTGAAATTTTGTTGAGTTACAAAACAAGACATTTAAAGGAAACAAATATATATCATAAGGGGACAAAGCAATGGACTAGAACTGACTAGCTTTATTGCCCACTCTGGTACTAGCTTGCTAGGTATTCCGGAAATCATTTCAGCTCTGCAACTCAATTTCTTTATCTGTAAGTAAGAATATTTACTTTGTAAAGTGCTTTGAAATCTACTGATGAAAGTCATGATGTGAAAGCTATATATCACCTTTCTTTCACACTATTTATAACTGTTTATAATGTTTCTGTAGTCCAGTATGTGGATGTAACCACCGTAGAAGTAACACTGTCACGAAGGACATATCGGATCTTAATCTAAAAAATTCACAAGAAGAATACTTCACATTTTCAAAATAATCACATGCTTCTAGAAAATTGAGACCTTAGGGAGTTATCCCTTCCTTCCTAGTACGCTCTTCCAAGGCATGCTATAGTCACGTTTCAGATGCAGGGAAAAAAACCCCAAGCCACTTATTCTAGCAATGTTTTCATCACGTAGTCCAGTAGAGGTGTACTCCAGTTACTGGAACATCTGAATTGCTTAGGCTGTCTTGGCCAGTACTGCATCTTCAACAATGACAGTATGCCAAAATCCTGAGAAGGGTGAGAACACACAATACTCCCCCAGATATTCTGCAGAGCACCTGATTATTTTCTTCTTAGAGGACTTTCTAAACCTGCTGTGTTCTGTCCATTTAGTATCACTGAATAGAGCTGCCCTCCCATGTACTTACCCAGTCTCCCCTTGAAACACAATGCAACGAAAAGCTAGTGTTTTGTACAGGTAATAATCCTACCTTGTATCTTCTAGAAAGAGCGGGGATTTCACCCCCCACAAACTATCTAAAGCATCCCACAAGGAAAGAAGTAAACTGCAAAGCCTGGAAATGCCAAATACCACCTGTCACACAGGAGTAGTATACAGTACCTGTGGCCATTTACCATCAGACTGAGCACGCCTCTTTATCTCTTCGACAGTTTTCCTGCGAGAATCCTGGTCTGACCGAGATACAAATACTGGTCGGATGTATTTGATTAGAGCTGAAGAGGAAAGAAAAACAAAAACAAACCAGTCTTTATTTCCCCTTTTTTGAAAAACACTTTTTGCCCAGTAGTCCTCTGGACAAAAATTTTGGTACAAGTACATAACCACTTTACTATATGACTCTGCAAACTTAAGTACTCAGCTGAACTATTGCAGTTTCATTGAAATATTTTCATGAATTCCTGTGAGGAAAACCATTTGCACAATTTTGGCACCTTGTACGTGTTCAATTTTTAATAGACCAATACACATATATCACAGATAATTTAAACCATGATTGTACGTATTATGCATAGTTTTCTGCAACAAAGCAGCTGTGGCTGACTATAGGCTGTTTCCTCCTACCACAAAAATCACAAAATCTATAGCCATCCCCAACCCATCAAAGTAGCAGGAACTTCCCTATGCAAATGCTTCCAAAAGACATCCTGAAGGTCAAACTGCCACTTCTTTAGAGCTTTTGTCTTCTGTGACACCTCAGCTTCACTGAAGGTACACCAAAGATATTCCATACATGGATTATGTTATCTTTTCTGGGGAACTGGCATCATCAAAAGAAAAAACATGCTTATTTTCTGAGCTGTCACCTGTTTGCCTGTTCCTCATACTAGATGAATCAGATCTCAGGCATCCCCTTCCTGGCTCAGTGGGAAACCTTTTATACATAAGCCAAACACAAAACGAGCATAAGCAAGAATGAGAAATCAATCCACAATATCCTCTCCATGCATGTCTGTCACGAGGACACCAATGCCCACTTATAAAATAATAAGTAGCACATTTAACTCTTCCGCAGCATCAAAAAGCACTAAAAGAGAAGCATCTTCAAATATACTACTTCATACTTTGTCTTCAAATACCTTTTTACAATTTTTGTATCTTGTAATCTTATTTGAAGGTTCAAGAGTCATCATTAGCTATTCTATCTGCCTAAAATACAAATATAAAATACAGTTTTCACATTCCCAACCACCACGAGATGAGTTCGCTGACACTAGTTGTATAATTTTCTTTTGTTAAGGATAGACTTGCTGCATTAATGGATCAGCCAGTGCTTAAAGTATGAAGCAAAAAAAAAAACAACCCAAAAACCAACAGCGTAAGGAATTACAGTCCTGTACTTGGCAAAAGCTGCTGGATCTGGTGTTACCCCACTGGCAGTTTAGCCAGCAACTCACCAAAATCCTTCTATGGTTCTGTGAAACTAATCCGCCACACCTTACAGCAAGTTCCCAAATATTCAGCCAGTGTCTGAAATATTGCTTTTATCCCACAAGTTGCCAAAGCTCAGGAGACAGTATATCAGAGAAAAGCTACTATACTCTTGCACTTTTTCCTACATGCTTGCTCTTAGACAATATCCATAGAACAATGCCTGCTAGGGGAGCAAAGATCATCATGGGCCAGTTGCGTTTACTGCTGTGGGAGGGTAAAAAAACCAAAAAAAACCCCAAAACAAACCACAAAACAACCATAAACAAAAAATAGGAAAAAAAACACAAAGAAAACAGACCAAGTGATAAAAAAATGCAAAGGAAACCATACTTGATTTCATAACTGTTCATTTTCTCAGTGATGCTAGTCCTGTGTTTCCCGTACTGCTGCAAATCACCATTCTGTAGCAAAAACAACATTATCAAGTAAAAGAAAGCAAGAAAAGACTCGAACACCCTCATCATTCACCCTGAAGTTTCCTTTGTATTATGCCCAAATGATGGAATTTGTGTTACTTCAGGCCAAAAAATGAACAAGATAATTCCAGACCTCCAAGGCTCTTATCTGAGGATACGCTGCAAGCTGGGTCTTCTTTGCACGACATGAAATTAAGCAAGCAGATAGATTTTACTTAGGGCAGTATGATAGAAACATTAGAATATAGACAACTTAGCAATTTTGAGTCTCTAACCACTAACATAATCTATATCTGAAAACTGGAGAGGCAAGCAGTGTTAACCAGGGAGCTCTACTGTTACAGCCTTCCCAAAAGCAAGCTCTTGCAATGTTACCAAGCTCCAAAATAACACACTGCAAGTTATCTTACAAATAGACAACACCACAAACAGCAACACACCCACGTGCAAATAAGAACTATTATGGTATACTGAAAAAGAACAGAAACAACTGAAAGCTTGGTTTCCTATGGATTTGTCCTGCCTGTTAAACGACATGATACAAAACCTTACATAGGCTGTAAGGTAAGTTCATTTTTTTTTTCCTTGTTGTTCAGACACTATTTTCATGCAGCTTGCAGAACTTAGTATCTTTTAAACCATCAGCTTTCTTTCAAATATGTGTGAAGCCATCACTATTTCAACCCATCGCATCAAATCTTAGCCTAAGAGACAAGGTGATCATATTAAGTCTTACTTCCTTAGGGATCACACTAAAAAGCTGACAGAATTCTTGTTTTAACATTAAACAGCAACTTAAGATTCTGTAAGACACCAACTACCAGGACCTTAGTGGCTAAGTCCAAGAATTTAAGTGGAATTGAAACTCTCAGTGACAAGTAAGAAGCTGAAGGTACATACCAAGGGAAGGTTAGCTCCGTACTTGCCTTTCCTCATATACCTTTTTCATAACCACTTTTTAAAACAGAGCACAAGGCTACACAGACCTTTACTCTCAGCACAGATTTTCATGTTCAGTAAACTGACAGGAATACGAAAATTCAAAGGCTGTACCAAGTTGATCTGTGCAAGAAATAGTCAGGAGCAGGGCCAAAGGTCTGAGAAGAGAAGCTGAGAAACATACCAAGTAAGTGGACAAGATGAGACTGCAGTCAGAAGTCGAAACATAGGGAACCCTAGGGACAGCACTGTAAGGCAGTATGAGGCAAGGAACAGGCAGGACTAGAGCAAAGGCAGGGCAGGAGCAAAAAATGCATGAAAATGCTTCAGACAGCTGGCATACAGAGCAACAAAAGGAAATATGCAGAACTGTGCAATATACTTCAAAAATAGAGCATAATCTTAATCTTCTCTGCTCACCAATTTAACTGTCCAAGACTGATTGAAACCAGGTAGAGAAGACAGCAGCTCAAGCATTCAGAGATGCTGAAAGATGTGCTTGCCTATTGCCTCTCACTCCATTAAAACTATCCTTAAATTATAAATTCTAGTGGGCTATGGCAGATGTTCCCTCAATTCACAACATTGACTTTGCTAGTGTCCAAGCTTTTGCTATATTCCAGCTTTTTCTATAGCAGTGTCAGTCCTACTTGATGCTGTCACTCTCGTCCCCAATTTCAGCTCATTACAAGCAGTCCTGAAGACAGGTGACACATGCTGTACTCCACCTTCTTAGGCAGGTACCTGCAATTTAAACAATACTTCCAGTAATTCATCAAAACCTCTGCCTTGCAGGCAGCCAGAACACCACAGATACACTAAGCCAACAGAAAGCTGCTCTTGCATGAAACAACCTTTTTTAAGAGAGCCTGCAAAAATTCAGTATTGCTTTAATTAATTGCAGGGTGCCAACTGATTTCAGAACCATAACTTCCATGCAATCATTACAAGCACCAGCTGATGCATAAGCAAAAAAAAAAAGTTTCTTTCTGATGAGCTGAACGCATACAATTGGTGTCAATGAACTTCTCAGGGAACAAAAAAAAAAAAGCAACAGAATGGCAATGCGGCACTAAATACTGTTCTTCTAAAATACGTCCCTACACACATTTTTGAGTAGACAATTAAATTTTCAACACTGTAGAAACAGCATCAAACACAGTTTTAGTCTGGGGAAAAGGAGGCTGAGGGGAGACCTTATCGCTCTTTACAACTACCTGAAAGGAGGTTGTAGCCATGTGGGGGTCAGTCTCTTCTCCCAAGTAACAAGTGATAGGACAAGAGGAAATGGCCTCAAGTTACTCCAGGGGAGATTTACATCGGATATTAGGAAAAATTTCTTCACCAACAGGGTTATCAAGCATTGGAACGGGCTGCCCAGGGAAGCAGTGCAATTATCGTCTCTGGAGGTATTTAAAAGATGGGTAGAATTGGTGCTTAAGGGACACAGTTTAGTGGTGGTTTTGGCAGTGTTACGTTGATGGTTGGACTCGACCTTAAAGGTCCCTTACAACCTAGATGTTTCTATGATTCTATCTGCTGCAAGATTAGAGAATACTGAACCTGAGGCTTTTACGTGGCCTCTCCCCCAAACACCACCAAATCCCATCACATACATTCCTCTGGTACACTGAGATAGCAGCCTATAGAGCCAGTACAACTGCCTCTGTTTGTATTTAACAAAAAGGTAGGCTGTGTAATACAGGAGACTTTCATGGGATATCCATTTACCGTATTTACTCCTTTATTTTTCCTACTATGGGAAAAAAATACAGAATATTTTTCTAATAGCAATTGTCCTCTTGTGCATTCTGTATTTAAGGCTTACAAAAACATGAAGGTTAAAGCTTGAAAAGCAGTATCTTGGGCTTAGTTTTTCAGAGTTGCCTTACACAAATGAACATGCTCACAAAGTTCTGAACTCATACCTTTTCTAATGAAGTAATATTTAATAGGAAAACTGCTATTTTCTGGAGAGAAAAGAAGAAATCTGCAAGGGGCTCAGAAGTCTTCTGAAGATTAAGGGAAAAAAAAATTAAGGTTCCAGAATAAAATGGCTTCCTATTTATATGGACATAAAGACCTTAAAAATGCAAAAAACCTCAAACCCACACACAACAAATACACAAAGCTGTATCAATGCACAAAACTGAAGTCAACCAAAATGAGGATCTTTTTCACTTGGAGTTATGCTGTTCTTACAGAAATAGTGTTATTGTAGTCACGGTACTCTACATGAGATTTGTAAAGTTATTGGTAGTATCTTATTAGAGCAACAATCATACACAGAAATACACGCTTTTTTGACCAAGCCTGAGTCAAACACTAAAGCTAAATACATGTCAGGAGCAACAACCCCGAGTTTGACTAAATGCTTAGCAGATGGACCACCTGACAGAACAGATATCAAGTATTCCTGGCATAGAGGCAGTATTAATGGGAAATTTCTTCTCCCTGTTTCCAAAGAGAAAGGCAGGAAACATGAAGTCTGTATGACAAGGAGAGGGCAGTTGTGGGAGGTAAACAATCAGTGTTCTCTTTAGCTTTAACAGAAGCAAATTCCATGTATTTGGGTTGGTCTTTCAAATGCCATCTATTTCCTTTAAGGACTTCTTGAGGGACAAAGACCCTTTTCATATCACAAAGATTGCTGTTTGCTCTCACACCTGCAATACCTGTATGAGGGTACGGCTGTATGTTTTACTTTCTAGACTGACAGCAGAAAGCTATTTTATGAAGGCAGTTGTGGTGGTTTGCAGGTTTCCTATATACTGCAGTTTGTAACTTCCATAAACCATATTAACAAGCATGCTTAAAAAAAGGGATGGTAGTTTAGGCATTCCCGCAGCAGTTTAAATGAGAACTAATTGTTACTGAACTTATGGTGAAAAAAACCAATACATAAAAGAAATCTGTGACACCTTCATCTTACAGCAGGTTTTTCCAAAAGGGGTTGAAGGACTGTTTTGATGAATCTCAGAAGTATTTAAATGCGAGATCCTCACTCGAGAACTACAGGTCTACCACAGTTCTCTTCCTTGTGTGCTGTGGAAGGCCAGGGGGGGAGGGGGAGAGGGGGCAATTTGGGTGGAGGACTGGAAGATTAGGTTGCATAACAGAGCTGATGAGTAAGTAATTTGGCATCTTTTAAGTTCCCAGATGAAAATATACCCAGCTACCGCAGCATAAATATTTCCCACTGAACTACTCATTTCTTGTCTTTTAGTCACGATGCTCAAGAAAGGCCTACAAAACACTTTCAAAAGATGAGCTTGAACAAAAAAAATCGTAAGTTTACTAGATGTGGAAAAATATCACCCACAACAGAATTGATAGTTTTTACAGCACAGTAGGATCCTCCCTCCCTCTATAGCTCTTCTGTATTCTGCCAAGTACAAATGACCTCCTTCCCCTTTACAAACTTCAGCTAACATATCCCCCCTGACATTTCACAGGTATCAAGTTCCTCTTTTTTTCAGAGGGTGAGGTTACAGATGTTGAGAGGTTGCTTAAAGTTTAAATCAGCTTATCACCTTAAATTTAGTTTTTAAAAGTTCAGAGCACAGAAGATGTTTTAATCACAAAAGTTGTCCAAAGCAAATGCCCACCTTACTGACAAATCCCTTTTCCTTCTTATTGAAGTACTTCAGCAGTAGCACAGACCACTTCAGCAAAAGAAAATAACTTTTATCCAGGTTGCTTTACCAGCCAAAAATAAGGCAGCGAAGTGTAACTATCCAGAATATATGCAAAGAGCTTGTTCTGACTCGAAGTGTGGTCCAGTAGACAAAACAGGAAAGTTTAAGGACCCGTGCTGATGAATGAACTGACCTAACTTCTTCAGCCTGTGTAAGGTGCAACAGATTCCTACGTGTCATTTGGAAAGCCACTGTGCAGAAACATATGTCCTTCTTCAGCTTCATGGTCATGTGCTTCATCTGTTCTGACATTCTCTAATTAACAGATACTGACTTTTTTTGATGACTGTTGAAATCTCATTTATATTTGTGCAAGCAGTTCCTTCCCAGAGTTTGTTAACCTAGCATGTTTGCCAAGTGGGTAATTTTCTTCATTACTGACCACTAACTGAAGAGGTCATAACTCTTCTGTCAGAGCAAAAGAGCATTTTTTAATTTGTTTTTTTTCCTCTTCTTTGTTTTCCTAAAAAGAAGGAAGTTGCCTGAAAGAGTCACAAGACTTATGTCTGCTTCTGAAATTGGACTTTGTGGTCCAGAAGAGCTGCCTTCAAGACAGAAAGCAATAAAACAATGGTACACAAACACACTTGTGGAATACTTCCAATCCCATAAAGCATAGGCTTTTAATCATCTGTACTTACAAGTGGATCAACAGCTTAATATTCATGACTGGCAAACTAAGAGTACAATAATACAGGCAGCTGCTCCAGAAACCTATTAAAATACTTTCGGAACCAATCTTGGTAACCAGTTAGCAATCAGATTTTGTGCCTGCTAAAGCACCTGATCCCTCTGGTACACAATGTCCAATGTCCTGATAAACACTGTCATTGCATCAAAAAACTAACTTATTTATATCATATTTGGATATTCTAGATGAAGACCTACTCTTCACCAAAAGTCCTCGTTTTTGGAAATTATCTTCAAATTTCCTCTGCTGCTTTATTTTTCACATGTTGACATCTGCTCAGAGTTAAACGAACATACTTTATTCAAAACTTCCCAGAAGATTCTGAATGACCATTAACAAGACTCAATTAAGAGATCACAACGTTAGGATTATCAATGCCTGGCTCCAAAACTCCACTGGAGATGGTACAACAGGTTTGCAAGATTTACAAAACTGAAGAACACACAACACAATTCTGACCTCTCTGGGATAAATCTAGATGCCTGTCTCAAGCGTTTACAATTCACCATGCAATCCAAGAAAAACATGATCACCTTTTCACAGATAGCGTAAGAGAAATACCAGTGGTCCCATAACATGAAATACACATTTGTGTGCATGTATGTAGAGAAGTGTAAATAACATTGGAATTAAAATACTAGAACAAAGGAGGAGAGGACAGTCATGTGCTTCACAGCAAAACTTTTTCAAGCAGTGAAAGAAAAAAAAAAAACAGTAGCACAACTTCACTCCACTGGAAAGTCTTCACTAAATTTTAAGCCCAACTAATCGTTACATTGATTACTTACCTCTCTGTTAAGGTCCATTTACTATAACACAAACTGCTGTAATTAATGTTGCTCATACAGAAGTATTCATTTAAAAACAAAAAAGGTTTTTGAACTCCGAATCCCAGTTATGACCTTTGCCATGCATCTTTTCCGTGGCATTTTTCTGAACACTTCATAAGGAACTACATAATTTTGGTGGCTGCATGACATAAAGTGAATGCAGATATACAGGACGAAATGCTCACTTACTTGACTCCACTGTAAATTCCAGTAATATTCAATCAAATCACCATATGTAGTTTTCTGGGTTATCTGTAGTCCGGTTTTGCTCACACATGAACAAAATCAACTCAATAATTTTAAAAATTTATTGTAAAGTTTAGACTTTCAATTGAATCCTTTAAAAGTTACCTTAAAATTAAATTAGGTTTATAGGAAATAGTTTGAACTACTCAATATGCATTATTTGTGCTACATCCTCCATACCCCTACAGATTCTCCTCAGGCTTTCCCCACTAGTCCCCACTGCATCTATTACGTGGGATAGTTCAACAGCTATCACAGCATTCTGTCAAAAGCCATTCTGCTGTTTCATCACATTTCAGTAACACAACATGGCGTGGAGTTACCTCATCTAGTTTCGTCCTCCAAACAGTCCAGCTGCAAGTAAAGGAGAGCTTCACATGGACTACTTCATTTTGCTGAGCTAGCCATTATTAAACAGTCAATTGAGTCAGTTAAGAAGGAAAATAAATCTGCCCCTGCTTCTATGGCTGGACTGCTCCTAAAGCCCAAGTTATCCTGGATACATCTACACCGTGCAGGAGTGTCAATATACCACCTCACAACAGTATCTTCTTTCAGTATTGGACAAGGGAGTTCAATTTCTTTTTGTTTTCACACTATACTTGTTTGCACATACTTGTTTTTTAAAACATTTATCTACATCCTTTTTGCTCAAAGCAACCATTCATTTTTACACAGATTTTTCATTGCCACAAACTTTTACTAAATTCTATTAGTCAGATATTCAATGAAATCAAGATGCAGCTACAGTTCTGGCCTGAGCTTTACTTGACAGAGAGAGATCTTTGCACCACAAGATGCCCTACACAAAGCTTCCAGGTGTTAACTGCTCACCATTTCTGGACATGTCTCAGCTTCTGGTTTTGAACACATCCTTAAAACCACATTGTCTAATGACATTTCAGGAGGATGTCAACACCAACAGCCTGATTCCACTTAGTTGCAAAGGAACTCAAAGTTTCTGTACAGACTTTTAAAGTCCCTACCCAAGGCCAAAGTAAAACCTTTTGTCCTTTTTACACTACCCTTAAAAATCTACACAGTGAGACACAGGAAGACTCTTCGAACTTTGCCAATCCCTAGACACAACGTGGTGGGTTTCTTCAAAATGCTTCCACGCAGACTTTGGTTAGAAGTCTACAAGCCTAAAAGTGTATACTTTTTTGGGGGGGCACAACTGCACCAAAAGTCACAGGTCTCTCTCAAGCCTTTGTGAGAATCTACATTGGTAATTCCAAAGATAGTACTCAAACACTACTGACTTGGGCATCTGCGTCTCTTATGACTAAATCTGAGCGCGCAACAATCTGCTCTTGCACATCTCTCACACCCTGCCTGAAACACTTACCGTTGCTTGAAAGGTTAGCAGCACTCCCTCAAAGCAGGGTACCATTCAGAGCGGACAACATTCCTAGAACACATTTTTGGGATGGCACCTCAACTCATACCAAGAAAGAAGTTTTGATGGACTTTCTCTGTAGCCTCACCCTTTGCTTATATAGCCCTATCCTAACTTGCTTTTCTATTTATCGTGTCTTAAAATCTTGCAATTTCACTGCAAATTTAACCATGAGTTCTGTAGGACTGTTCTGACTTTGTACAGTGATTCAACTTTAAAAAAAGGTAAAAAAAACAACATCCCCCCCAATTTTTCTATTGACATTCAAGGTAGACCAGTAAAAAAAAAAAAAAAATCTCAACATATATTATAGCTAAATTTTCTTTGTGTTTCAGGCCTTCTCATGTACAACCAATGAACTTCTTAAGTAATCATTTTTAATTGTTTTTGAAAAAATTAAGTATGTGCCAACTTACTTCCCCAAACAGGAATATCTTTGCTTTCGGCTTTCATCACAATGGAGGCGAAGGTCATAGTTACTGGAATGGCATCAAAGTAGGAAGAATGGGGAGCCACAGTTAATATTGCTGCTTCCGCCGGCAACGCCCGTCTGCCTTTTACATTTATCCAATGGAATCCACCAGCAAGCCACATCATTCTCATGATTGCTTTCAGCAAAATATCCACTATCCTGTAAAAAGTTGAAAAAACAGTTATGCTGCCACCGGAATATCTTAAAATAATGAAAAGAAAAACATTACGTAAAAACTTTATATGCATGACAAAAGTACAGATAGGATATGCTGCTTAAACAGAGCAGGAACCTTTTCTTTTCTCTTTCTCAGCAGATTTAAGACCACTTTCAAGGTAAGACGCCATTCAATTTCATTTCATGCCTGAATATGAATGCTTTTTAATCACAGTAAGATAAGCACGTATTTTATCATTAAATTAATTTTGATTCAATTATGACCGTTGAGTTTCTTCTATACAATGTATAATAATGATTTCTAGCAACACCAAAAAATGCTCTAATAAACTGAGTGCTGAAAAATGCTACTAGGATATTGTTAGAATGCAACAACCTGCATTCTTGGGTTCAAGTTTACCCAAACAAAACAGCGGAAAAACATAGAGCAGATATTCTCAAATATGGAAATACCTACAGAACACATCTGTGGAGCTCTGGAAATATTTTATTTTCTTCCTTCTTCCCCATCTCCTCCTAAAGCATTTTGAGTGTTTGAGGGTTTTTTGTGGGGTTTTGTTTGCTTGTTTAAGCTGTCTGACAGTCATGAAAAGAGAAACATTTACTTTGAACCAACACAGTGCAAAAACCAAACACCACAAATTGTTACACACACAGGGACTGGAGGCTGGAGAGCAGGGTGACACCAAAACCGAGATGAAATGGGGGAGGGACAATTTAAACTTCAAAATAACTGTATGCAAGACTGAAGGCAGACCATTATTCCTTTAGTTATTACACTGATAGCATTCCAAATGAAATGTAAAGTGACATGCCTCTGTGGTTCTCAATTTCCTTAACTCTTGTGATGCAAAATACAATCAGCTTCCCTTATGCTAGTGCCAACTCCTAATTTTAAAGTTGTCTAAGAAGAAGTGATACACTCCTCCTTTCTTGCTCCTCAAATGTCAGTTTTCATGGACGGGTGAACACTGCCTTACATTCTACCTTAATTAGCATCCCAATATCAAAGCAAGCAGAGATTTACTAATAAGCACCAAAGCATGGGGCAAGACCTCAGAGAATCAACATAAGTTTTGTAAATTCATCACAGGGTAGCAAACAATGGGGTGAAGCAGTTTAAAAAAACAATTTAGAATGTGAAATCTGGGCACATTCCATAGTGTCAGTCTTCATAACAAGAACTTGACATTATGGGAATAACTGAAATTGAAGGATGTCACAATGAAGCTTCACACTGCATCCTCAATAGAGATAAGAAGCCAGAGGTGATCAGTTTTTCTCCCTGTAATACTTGGGTCACCTGGTAAATCAAACAGTGGAGGTATTTTTAGTTTCCCATCTGAGGGGAGTGTGTAAATAATAATTTTTACAGTTTTCTTTTGAAGAGAAAAGCAGGTCTGTGGGACAGCTATCAGGTACTTCCGATCTTCTCTATTTCAAACTGCTGAACTAAATAATGATTCTCTCAGTATTTCACCATATCAGTGACTCACTTTCGCCACCAGGAGAGGGGCTTTTCAAGCTCTTGCTCGTCAGATCCCATTGAAGCAATGAATGCAAAAGGCCAGGCCAGCAACATCATAAAAGCAGCAAAAAAGAGTCGGATAGGAAACAGAGTCAAGGTCATGAAGGCAATCTGCAAAATCCAAAACAAATGCATTATTTTAACATAATTTTTTCCTGAAAAAGTCAGTGATTCCTAGAAACCGATCTGAAGTCTTAGCTTAAAAATCTCTAATGCTAAAAACAGCAGAATACACGTCAATTCCAAACAAATAATTGTGGTGTATGCATAACAATTTTGGATTCACCAATCTTAATTATAGCTGAAACACAGCATGCTCTTTAAAGCTAATGAGGTCTTAGCTTTCCACATTTCTTCAGACCCTATGTTTGTCAGTGAATACATCCGCATGCTCTTTTCCCTTTCTGTAGCCTCACATTAAGTAAATATTTAGCATGGGTGTGTTGTAAATCTTACTGCACTACAGACAAGCCAGTCCCTCACAGCAGCTCCCAGCCAGTGATGCGCACTTCTTCAGCAGGGTGCATTCACGTGGCAACACAGGACCCAACCTGGAAAGCCCTTCCAGGACTGGGCAGGCACCAGATCCTCTGTAGTGTGTTCTTGGAACCAGAAGCTGTGGTGAACACTGTGCAGAGCCCTCTGGACAAACATCCAGACACGCGCATGAGTTTAAGTTCCAGGTCTGTGCTAACAGGAGCAACCCCCTGGAAAGCAGAGGTTTTCAAGAAATTATCCTCCCCTGGGAAACCACGGTGAACCTAGTTGCTTCTGAACCTCCTCCCAGCACTCCAGTTCTCAGAGAGCCCATTCCCAGCCAGTCAGTCAGTCCCCTGCCTTCAACTTTGCATGTTGGAACTTCTTCCACAGTCTTTTGAAGAATTCTCCCAAAAGTAGAGCCTTCCTGAGCTGTTTGGAGTTGTTCCCAACTGTACTCCAGAAAACACAACTTAGCAACTATCTGTGCAATGATCCACTACTCTAGGAAACAGTTCCAGAAGCCAAGAGCCCCATCTTTCTCACTCAAACGACAGGAAGAAAAAAAATAAATCTCTTAAAGTGGAGGATGGTACAGCTTCTGATGACTGGCTAGGGGAGACAGAGGGAACTGAAAACTATTTGAAGCTGACTGGGGGTAGCATCAGTGCTCCTCATGCTGTACAATGGAGGCTAGCAAAAGAGGAAGAAATCACTATGAAACAGAAGGGCCATGTAAAGAAAAAGAATTTTAAAGGCAATATACTACATATTCACAGGTGCATCAGATGAGGCAGAAAAGCACCTTTCAGCATCACAATGGCTGGACAACAGTGAGTAATGAGACATAAGGTGCTGTCTCGTGTTATGCTTAATCTGATGCATCTCCAGGCTGCTGTGGAGAGCATTATTCATATTCTTTTTCTCTTCCCTGATGCAGATCTAGTCATCATGCCGCTCAGTTTTCCATTGATCAGTTCCTGCTTCCTCTCACCTCCCAAAACAGCTCAACAATCAACTCACCCTGTAGCTCCAAAAATCCGTAGATCTAGGGTAGAGACAGGGAACACACAGCAGGAGAAAAGCCTAAGCTACGAGCCCACTGCAATGCCAGATTTTATAGTGATGGTCCAAACTGGCACCATGGTCTCACCCCTCAAGACAGGATTCCAGTCACTGGGTGGACTGCTTCAGTTTGCAGAATCACAAGAAAAAGGATTTTTTTTTTCTTAGATAGGCTAGTTTCCCCAAACGAACCAGTTCAACTTCCTAAACTGGCACTGAAGCCATACCAACTCATGCAACTCTGCATCCATAGACAAGACCACCACATCTGGCAGCAAACAGGGGAACATTCATCTGCTAACTGGAGAAGAGATAGCATCTGCCTTCCAGGCTCATAAAATGAGAAGGACCAGCTGTCAAGGAAAAAGGGAAACAAAATGCAGGTGAGGACACAGTCCTCTGGGATTCACCCCCTCTCCCTTTCACTCCTCATAAGTCTCCTCCCATACCAGAGCAAAGCTGAATGGCAGGTGACTGGTAGTGAGCTACATATCTAAAGCACCGAGCAAGAGAATCACAGAGTACCCTTGTTTCTCCCTCTGTATGCCTCCGTTTCCTGTCTTGAAAGTCAGTATCTTGTACACAGATAAGCTGAAAAAAATGCATCTTTGAAATTAGCGATACAGTGAGAAACATGACTGAAAAACCGATTTATTCACAACAAAATTTCCATGACTTATTACAAAGTAGTGGTCACAAACTGAACAAAGAAAACAAAACAATGAACTGCACATTTAACATGGTAGAGGTTTTGATTTTTGTTTTAAACATATCAGATAGAGCCTACATCTTGCCCCGCACTTTTACTTCCTCACCGTTATCATCCCTATAGCTTCAATTCACCAAAGATGCACTGTAAGAGCTAGGAATTCATTCCTCAACAATTATCTTACTACCTACTTTTCCACTCTGCAAGTTCCCTGCTGGACACACTCATGGAGATAAATACAGGAGTAGAAATTTTCACGTGCAACTAAGCCAATCTAACAGATCATTGCTGCTAAAGAGGGTGGTCCTGTTCACTCTCCCCTCAATCGTCCCCTTGAGTCAACTCTGCACTTATCTGAGCTTGCAATGAGCCAATATGCTCATTAGAGTGAAGAAAAGCAATCCCAGGAAAATAAAACAATCAGAATACAGAAAAACACAATAATCTGCTGGTTTAATGCGCCAAATCATCTCACCAAGACAAGACATCAAAGGAACACCAGCACTGGTGAAATAAAAGGGCCAGAAACACTGGAAGCAAGGAAAATGGCATTGTATTATGTTTTTAAGTGGCAGGGAAACAAAGCTACAAACACTTTACATCAGCTCCAGTAATGCTTCTGCCGGGGTAACTATAATCAAGAGCTTTGACTTATATGATGGGTGCCCAGAGGTTGTCAGGATGAACAAAATTCATGGTTAATGAAGTCACATCTGTCTGTCTTCCAGAAAGGATCTTTTTATTATAGTACTGAAATAAAACAGGTAGCTTCAAGAATGACCCCCACTGTCACCCTCAGATCAGAGTAAAATAGCCATCATTTCTACAGGATGCATGAGGTTCTCAAATAGCCTTACTGCTTTTACACTCCTGTTATCACACAGGTTTTATAAAGGCAATAAACGATGATGTGAACGATTCCTTGGTACTCAAATGGATTTCTTTTTGCTGTTGTTCTTCCTCTTTGCGGTTGTTTTGTCCTCTTACTTACTTTTTTTTTTTTTTCACTCCCACAGTTTCAAGCTGAAATGTTCTCAAATGCATTTACTTTGAGTTGTATTAATGAGCAAAAAAGCTAATCTAACCTCTTGCAGAGCACAGGATGAGGTGGCAGAGATGATAATGGGGTTATCTGACAGAGCATCAGCAACAGACAACAGACCCGTCAGACAAAGCAGTCTTGTCTCCCAGTCCCCTGTGCTCACCAACTTCTTCGCGTACCTGCAGTCCCCACACGTTCCTAACCTTCCTCAATAGGCTTTGCAATCCCAGAACTCACCCGTTAGATTCACAGGGCAGACAGAAAAACCTGTGACACGATACGCGCCTACAGCTGCACAGGAAGTGAGTTCAGCTGTAATATTTCATACAGAACCCTCAGTAACAGGGCAGGACTGCATGGAAGAGAATGTACACTGCTGTAATTCACTGTAAAGCAGCCTCCCCATTCAAGAGGTCTCCCTTTCTGGGAAAGCAGCATTTCTCATAAGTGGAACAGTTCCACAGCTCTACTGTTAACAGCCTCCGTCTCAAGCACAACTTTTCTTTCAATCAGCAAAGGGGTTAGGAGAGCACGATTAAGGCAAAGAAGAAAAAATCTATCAGAGTTCCGTATGTCAGCTTGTGTGCTTTTTCCTCACGTAAAATCACAGCAATAAGACTGCAAGAAAGGCTGGGTTAAAGAACTCTGTGCCACTGTACTTCAATACAAGATTGTTCACTTAAAGAGCAAGACCGAGCTGCACTGTAAAAAAATTCAGAGCTTTAAACACATCTTACAGTTTTCATTGAAAATAACAGACCTTTGAAATCTAGTGGCAAACTCACATCTCATACAGGTGTACGGGGCAGCCCACAAAGGCGGCAGCTATGTTCTATGACCAGTCACTTTGCTGGTGAAGTGGCTAAAGGTCTGTTAGGACTAACAACAGATCAGCAATGCCAGTCACTCCTATGACAATACTGCAAAAACTGTCAAACTGGTACTCTGTCCCCTCAACGGTATTTTTAAAATTCCTTATAAATAACCAAGTAGAAAGTAGCATTAAAAAGACACATTAACACTGCAAAAATAACACACTGTTATTGTTATAATTAGATACAATCTTAGTCCATATGAACACAAGCTATCTTTGCTTCTCTCTGCTCCCTAAAAGACTTTTACCTCATTAATTACATAGAAAACATGACTTAAGGAAAGAGCTAGGGTCACCCGGAAAAGAAATCATTACAGCTACATGATTTATTGAGGAAGCTCTAGGTATAACTTGCATGAGGCAAATGACGCAACCCTTTTCTCCCTTCTCCCATTCAAACAATTTATCAGTAAACACTGAATTCAGCATTTAACTGTATCATTCTGGGAAATTAAAAAGAGTAAAAACCTTTTCCACTGGAGTCTACTACGAATTCCTTGTCTGCCAGACACTTAACATGAGGCACATTCCAATTTTTTGCAAATCAAGCAATACATGTGTTGTGCTGAGTACCTGGACAGCAACAGGGCAATGCGACAATGAACTACGCTCAGAACGTAAACTAAAGTGGGATCTAAAGCATCTTGATCCCAGAGCTTCAGTAGCAGACCTTAATTTCCACATTGATAGGGCTGTTAGGCCCCCAAAACACCACCTTTCAAGGAAGTGAAGTAGCACAATGATGAAAGTAATAGAAATGGCAACAGGAATGGCCAACCCCGTATTAGGTGCGCCTTCGATGGTATTTCTTCATCCAGCAAGTGACCCAGATCTTACCACAAGCCTAAGACAAGGGCCACACATCCTGAATATCCAACCACCTACCGCACACCCCGCGAGGTGTGGGAGGCAGTGTCACGGTGGAGGGGGAAAAAAAACAAACAAAAAGAACAAAACAAAAAAAAAAAAAAAGAAAAAAGAAAAAAAAAAACAGAGAGCCATGCAACTGCAAATTTGCATTTTCATACTGCTCCGTGTCACCTCACGCTACCTGTACAATGCGTAAATTACGCCGCAGGGATTATTTACCCATGGGCCAAACTTCAGCGGCACGGGATGCCTCGGCCCCGGCATACCTGAACTCGACGCCGGCAACACAGTGCCTCCACAGGACCGTGCCCCTGTCCCCCCATTTAAGAAAAAAAAGAAAAGAAAGACCCCCACAAAATCAGTATTTTTTTTTTTTTCAAAAGCAGTGTATTTTTTAAAGAAAGCAGCCGTGGAGTAGCCGTGGCACACGCCCTCCCAGCGGCGGCCGTTACCGCGGCCGTTGGCCCGGCGAGCCCCCTCGCCTCACGGCCGCCCCCAGACCCCCGCCCGCCGCCGCCCCCTCCTCCCGCCCGCCGCAGCCCCCGCAAGCCCGCCTTGCCCGCACACACACGCACCGGTTTCCCCCGATCCCGCCGCCCCCGGCGGCTCACAAAGCGCCGGCGGCAGGGTGTCCCCGCCCGCCGCAGGACGCGGCCCGCCGCGGGGGGACGCGCGGAAGGAGGCGGCGGCGGGAAGGAGGGAGAGCGGTGAGGGAGGGGGGAAGCGGCGGGCCCTGCCCGCTCCTACCTTGGCTTTCTCCAGGGGGCTGAGGCGCAGCTGGTGCACGAAGGGGCTCCGCGGCGGCGGCCCGCGCTCCCGGCTGCCGGCCACGCAGCATCCCCGGCCGCGGCCGCTCAACTTCATGGCGGGGCAGGACTAGGCGCGGCCGGGCCCGGCGGGGAAGGGAGGGCGCGGACGCTGCGGGGCGACCGCTAGTCTCTGAATAGCGGCGGCAGCGGAGACAGACGGGCACCGGCGACCGCCAGCTCGCTCGCCACTAGAGGCCGGCCCCCGCCCTCCCGGTGGCCCGGCGCATGCGCCCTGCGCGCCGGCTATAGCGGCGGGGCTGGGCGCTGGTTTCCGTGTCGCGGGGGGTGGGATGGTGGGGAAGGGCGGGGGGGAGTGTTGGTAAGGGTCGATATCCTTAGTATCAGTCGTCTCACAGGTCCTATAGAGCAGTTCCGGTAACGTTATTCGGTGAGACTTAAGGGTTAATTGAGAAAAAGCCACTGCAAAAGCATCATGGCTCTGCGGCTCCTAACCATTAGGCGTAGAATGGCAAAATGGTCTCTGAGCCCTGTGGTTAATGCTGTTAAGCAGTTTACGGGTTAACCAGCTAACTAGTGGCTGACTTTTGAAAGATCAGAAAAAAAATTCAGAGGTTAATCCTCATGATATTGGGGTTTGCAAGGTTCTGCAGGCTCGGCATCTGTCAAGATTTTTATCACAGATCCAAAAATAAACTCACTGTTAATAAAATCTGTGGGTGTGCCAAATGGTAACCTGGTAAACTACTGTGAGAGCCACTCCAGTGTCAGCTGGACTGCTTAGTAAAATTAACACTTTCAAGCAGGCTTTTACAGCCAAATGTGTATCTATTTTCCAAGAATCCAAGCCATGCCTCTGGAATGAGAGCTTGTGTCTTGGAAAAGTACATCTAAAAACAGTTTCAAGCAGACTTACAGATGAGGTCCCAGTGCAATGTGACCAGTGCCACTGTTGGGTGTACTAACAGGATTAGCGTACAGGAAATCAATTACAGTGTCTATTAATGAGGCTGGTACTAGAACAAGGTGTGTAGCTCTGACATTAAAGATCAGGTGGTGCAGAAAAGACCTGCCAAAATATTACAGGGCTGGAAGAAATCGTTTGCAACAACGCTTTTAAAAGGCTACATCAATTTAATCTGTCAAAAACATCTGCAAGAGCTGGTTTTACTGCGGTGTTTGAATACCTTCGCAAGGAAAATATACCTCACGCTAAAGCTTTTTAAAATGGTAGAAAAAAACATATAAGAAGAATCAGTGGTCAGGAGCTGAGATAACCTAATGTAAATGTAACGCTTTTAATCATAAACAGGCTCCTGGGTTCAGTTTGGGACTAGCGATAAGACTTACTGGCCCGTTGTCAGAGTACGTGATCCAGTGATCCCTTTTAACCTTAAAATCTCGAAAGTATTTTAGCGGTTTAGTTCCAAACGATTTGGCTGCCCTCTCCTTTGCTCCCTCTCCAGTGACTTCAAGCCAGTGATTAGTTCAGCCATACGGGGCTTATTTCAATAACAAATGACAGATTTCTTGAAGAATGAAGCAGAGACTCCCTCTGACAGGGCCCGCACACCGCCTGGCTGGGGAAGGAAGGGTTGGTTGCAGCTCCCTGCGGGGATCTGCCCGGTTTGCCAGCCGGTAGAAGCTGTCCTGTCGGTTCAGCGGGCAGGAGGTGGTGGCCACTGGCTACCCAGCACGCAGCCCACCGCAGGGCTCCAGCACTCATTCCCCGTCCCATAGGCATAAGACACAAGATGCGATGAGGGTATTGCAACAGCTTCAGCCATGAGACGCAAGCAGGCTTCCCTGCGTCTCTAGTTGTGTTTTATTATTTTTCAAAAGCCAGCTTCCAAAAAGGATCTAATAATATTATTAGTCACAGCAGAGTTCTTGGTGTTTGTGGCATCTTCCACAATTATAAAACCTAGTAGAGTAGTAGACATCTGCCTGTTCCTTTAGCATTTAAACCTTCGCTATTAGAGCACCTGTTCTGTATTACTGAGTGCACAAGCGGTATTCTAACTTTTTATTACTGCTTTCATGGGTTTAGTCTATTATTTTCTAATTACCACATCTGTACCACCTGAGAGAGTTCCCAGGAGACTTTGTAGTTTTATAGAACTCATTTGTCGGGTAGGAATAATGTTCCGTGAGTTGTAATTTGATGGCCATCTTCTGGGTAATTTTAGAGACTATATGAACATGCAGGAGCTATCAGGTTGACGGGTGCTTCCCTGGATTTTGGTTCTCATTTGTTTTCTGTAAAATTCTCCTGTGATCAGTAGAACTTAAGACGAATAAGTTAAAATGTCCAGCCTAGCTTTCTTGAATGTGCAGGAATGTGTTTCCCCATCTATGTAGTCCCTTTAATCTGGAATCGTAAAAAGACAGATCTAAGTCCTGTGTCTTGTGAAAGAGCATTCCCCCGGTGAAGGAGCTGAGCATGAGCCCTGGAATAGGGGCAATCCCATGGCAGGTCTTGAATGGGAGAGGCAGGCTGGGAGTCTGCAAGCAAACCAGTTTGGCATATGATAAACAGGGGGGTGAAGGGTCTGGCCCACAAGGCAGAACAGAATAAGCCACGCTTATATGATGCTACTTTCGGTGCAGTGAACTGGAAAGTTTGTTTGGATCCTTTCAGAGACACGTGATGAGACTTGCCCCTGGAATGTTATTATAAGACCCTGAAAAGATATGGGTAAGACTCTGCAAGCAGGCATAAAAAAGGGCAATATTTTATAATATATACAACATCATTATTTATAAACAGCTATCCTTTTTCTTTTTGTGAATTAATTTGGAGATTAAATAAAGTACTACTGTAGTATTAGGGTTCGATTTCTACTTTTTGGTGCAAATTGCAAAAGACCCATAACTATGATGTTGCTGTCGAGGCTAGCATATGTTACATAGCTCATCTAATAAGGACTTATAAGGGCATAAGAAGAGGTGATGAATTTATTGCAGGATTTATGGAATCTACCTTGCTTCACAAGAGGAGAATATGTGTAATACATTATGTTGGATGTAAGTGTATTATGATACGATTGGAAAAGGAAATGTTGAAGCTGACTATCATGAGAATAAATTGCAGTAAGCTCTCAAATAATCTCCTCAGGGAAACTGTGGAACCTGAAACCGTTAAAATGAGACTGCACAAACATATAAGTGCCATTCTGCGCTGGTGCGCAAAAGCTCTAATTGGTCCTTTCTGTCATTCATTTATATGATTTATAGGGAGTTGTACAAATAAGAGGACTCACGTATAAAAAGCATACAAATATTAATTATGAAATATGCTTCTGTGAGCCTTCAAGTAGGAAAAGGAGTATTCAACAGCTAAACTGAAGTGGTTTTCTCTAAAATAAATCAAATAAGTGCTCATAAAAAGCAAATATGTTGACCACAGAACTGAACTTTCTTTGAAAAAAAAAATTATTTTCTTGCCTAGGAAAAGTCCTTGCTTTGATTTTTATGATGGTCCTTGACCTTGATGGCCATTTGGTAGAATCAACTGATACCTGTTCAAGCACAATTGAGGTACACCTCCACCCTTAAAACAACTTTTCTACAGTTCATTTCACATGTTCGGTAGAGGTTTTTTTTCTGGTTGATTTTTTTTTTCCTTTCTAATTTTTTCCCTCGTGACTCCGATTTCAAATCTATTCAGTGTTTAAACCAGGAAAGGTTTTAAAAATGTTTGAATAAAAACGTATTCTGTGAAGATAAAAATCATCTGAGTTCATGTTGAATTACTAGCAGTAGTACAGATTTTTCAATGAAAATGTGCTCACATTTTTCTTCTGATTTGTGAGAAAGTGTGGAATCCATCCAACTTTCTTGAATCAGGAAAGGAATAACTGGAGTTAGTGGCAGGTCTGTGGGAAGAACAGCAGTTTCTTGTTTTGATAGTGCTGTATTGTCTTGGATGTATTGGCCTGAAGATGTAAGAAAAAAAAAAAAAAGGATGAGACCTCCCTCATGCAGGAATTATTAGGAAACGTATTTCAGGGATTTGAAGAAATAATTGTTCACTTAAAATGTACTTTTCACCTTAGGATTCCCAGTGTTGTAATTCACACCTGACCTTGGCTTCAGCAATTGTGAACGAACTCCTCAGCTCCCACCTGACGATGGTCTCCCAGTACTGGAGTAGGAGAAGGCACATGTGTTGGATGCCACAGAGTCTTTGCCAGGTGCCGAGCAGTCCACACGCGTTGCACAAACCCTGTCCCTGAACACCACTGGAAATGCTCAGCATTACGAGGGTGTGTGAGCTTCAGGAGCAGTGCGTGCTGACAAAAAGAAATTTGGGGCAGCTGGAGCCTTGCTCAGCTCTTTCAAAGGCTAATCCAAGGCTGTGGAACAAGTTGCTCTGGGATCTGAGGTCTGCCTCGGACTTGATCAAGAGTATCCCAATTCGTCTTGTGTATTTTATTTCTCCCTTATTGTTCTTAGACTGAAACCCAGAAGAAAGAAGCCATAGTGCTTCTGGTAATATCTCACTGACCTTTAAATGTGTTGGTTCTTAGAGATGGTTCACATCTAGACTAAACCTCTCCCAGTTCTTACTTGAAAAACCACAACCTTGTAAGTGGCCACACACACAAGGTGTATGAAGACGAAAATAGACCACAGATAAAGGGGACTACGTACAAATTTAAGTAGCAAATGTTTTCAGTGCTTTTTTATGCTTGTAGCCCTCTATGTCTGTGTTCATTTCCTTTTAATCTTCACACACCACCTTCCTCTTCTTTCTCTGAACTTCTTAGCTAAAAACACTTTATGTTTCTAGTCCCAACAGGAAAGAGCAATCCTAAGGATATTAAACGGTCTTTCCCTGACATAAGACAATCTTAGAAGGCAGGGAATTAAATCTTTGAATTCTTTTTTGTGACTTTTCAGGTACATCTGTGGTTTGCAAGTAGAATATGCACGCTCATCAAATACTACAGATGTACCTACGCTCAAAAGAAGCAATTTTTCTCTGCCCATATTTAAAGCCTGTGCCCAGGTCTACAGTAGCTAAAGCTCCATATGACTGTCATGGTAATTTCTGCAAGTTGGAATACTAACTACTGTGTCAACTTCGTTCATCTTCCAGATCACATTATATAAAGTAGGTAAAAACATCTTAAGCTATCAGCAGACTTCACACTTGTATCTTTGTGCAAATATTACAATATCTTCTGAAAATACCTTTTGAATTCCAAGACATTTGAACTTTTAGTTTGCACATGTTCTCTTCAGCCCGCTTCCTATGATTTCTCATTTCTAAGTTACTGCACGTATTTACAGATTAGGCAACATTTATTTAAAGAGCACTAAGTTAACATTATTCAGAAGATGAGTAAAGCGGTATCCAAAAGATTTATTTTAGGAAGCTTTGTGCATTATTCATATAACAAAATAATAATGGAGATTGCTGATAAGGTGGATCAAATTCATATAAATGAATTCACCAGAAGCAGCCTTCGTGAAGTTAATACCATGATCCCATCACATCTGATACCACTTTCCAATCACATGAAATGCTTCATTTAATTTTTCTGGAGTAGTAAAGTCTACTATTTAGTATGTTTTAAATATTTATTTACTATAAGCTAGGAACACTGGTTAAATATGCAAAACATAACATACAAACATTTTATGCTTTTGGAAGTGCAAATAGGATGAGCTGCCAAAAGATCCCTGGGCAAGAATGTCCAGATTCAATCTGTTGCCTTGGGAGGCAGATTATAGTGAGGCAAAATCACAGCCTGTAGTGAAAAAGAGACCATATGGGACTCACAGCGGTGCCAGTGGCTTTATGCCCGGCTCATCGCCCTGCCCATGCCAGCTCCCTGGTAGCTGCAGCCCTCAAATGGGACAGGGCAAGGCAGAAACAGGCAGCTGGATCTTTCATACCTGTATATCCCTCCCCACTGTGCTGGGGAAAGACAGAGATAAAGTGTGTGTGTGGGTGGGGAGAGCAGGGATGCACTCGCTGCTCTCCAAATACCGGTGGATGCACAGGTCTTCCCTGGGGTCAGTAAAATCCAGGGATTGTGTGAAAATAAAAAACATGGCTGTGCAACAGTAAGTGGTTTATTCCAATTGCATTTGGCTTCCACAAATAAGAACCCCAAAGGGCTGCACCTGTGTATCTGCCAGTCAGGATAACCCAGAGGCAGGACAGGACGCAGGGAGAGCAGACGGCATAGCCAGTAGAACAGAGTAAGACGATAAAGAACTGCCAAATACAGATACATTGCTTCAGGATGCGTCATCGACTGCGTCATCCAGTGGAATAACCCATCTAAATCTAAGCATATTAAGTTCTCCAGTGAGTTTATTAATGTGGGCTAACACCATCTGTTTGTGGACACAGGGCATTTTATCTCTCATTAACATGATACAGCAGTTAAATTTAGATAGGCTCTTGGATGAGCTGAGTATCACTTAGCAGTTTTTCATGCTATGAATGATTTCAAGGCACTGTGGAGTGGTCAGTTAATATGACTGATTGTACCTAGATTTTCTACAGCTTTTCTGAAATTCAAGATCATCTCGACAATAAAAAAGACAGTTCTTTGAATACAACATTTTGTGTTATTAACGTTTCAATGGAAATACTTTGCAGTAGTCAGCCATGATGACAAACAATAAGGATGGCGAAACTGAATTCATTAATTTAATGTGAAAGTTTAGAACTCTGTCAATTAGTAATAATCACTTGAAATGATTCAGTTATAAAATGCATAGCCCTGTTCTATATTAATCTTGTACTCAAATGTTAACACTTTCACATTGGCTCTTGCCAAAAGGTAATTGATTTTTTCATGCCAGTTGTGTAAGGTGGAAAAGGATGGTACTAGGTATGCAATTATTAGTTCGCAGGATCTCCCTGCAGGTGACTCTTGCTTGATTTATAGTGTGCTATTGCTGGCTGGATCAGATTGTGTTCCCAAAGCTTTGACAAGAACGGATAGATCTCAGAAAATCTACTCAGCGACAGAGAAGAATTGTTGTACTGATGGTCAACTGAACAGCCCCTGTTAAACAAAATGCCTTACATGAGATTTAAGCTCATCTGTGTGGCTTCACACAACTCCACCCACAACTGACAGTAATCACAGGTCAGCCAGCAGAGGATTTGCGGAGAGAGCCAGGAGGATTATTGCCCCTGCGTGTTGCTAGTGATACAGAGCTTCTCACATGCTGTACCCGGGAAACAGCGGTCGTTGCAGCTCTGCATGGTGGTTGTAGCCCCTCAGTGGAGCAGCCCTATCTGTATCCTGTAATTCATGTGCTCTAGTTCTCTGGCTCATATCGCATTGAGCCAGAGAGAAGGGAAGGGGTATTCAGAGATGATGAATTTTTTAAGAGGGCAAGGGGATCATCAGCCCAGAATTATCTGATCCTCCCAACACAACGTTCAGGCTCCCACTCATGTCATAAGCATGCAATTACATGTCTCTCCTGTTTGGATTGAGCATGTGTCTGCCCCGCCAGTCCTTTGCTTGCGGCATGAATAAGATTGCTACCAGAGTATCACATCCTCCCTTCATAAATGACACTAGCCTTTAGGTGAGGTTTCAGCCAGAAAACAAAAGAATATTCCACTGTCTGGAAAAAAAAAACAGTTGGTGAGAAATTTGGAATCTGATGCGCTCTGTAGGATTCATAATTACATGCACTTAAGGAGATTTCTAGTGGCAGATGACTCTAAGCCTGCAGAAAACAATATCATAACAAGATGCAATGACTGCAAGTAGAAGCTAAAAGCATCCAGATTCAAATTAAGTTGGAGGAGAGGAGATTTGGGAAAGAGCGAGTGAAAAGAAAATAATCAAACATTCAAAGGCTTCCTTTCAGACGCTTACATCTCTACCACTAGACATTTTTAGTAAGGATTTGATGTCTGTCTTAATAGAAATAGAAATTAATGCAGAAGTTACTGTCTGGGATTTGGGGCAGAAGTTATGGATATCGATTTAGGTGGTCGTGGTCTTCTGCGCGAATGGCCATTGCTCCAGAAGTGGTGGACTTTACCTCTTTAGCTATGAAGTTAAACTAACGAACTGTGCAGAAGATCTACCAGCAGCCAGGGACTTGGGCAATGGTTGCACTCAGCATCAGAGAGAAACAGCAAATTGTGACAGGTAGCCAAGTTAAAATATATTTCAGGGCTCAACTGCCCTAAAAATCTCAAGTTCCGTATCAAGCATTGGTGAGGCTGCTGTTGTCACATGAAGTGTTTGTGAAGTCAGGGAACGACAATGACTTAAAAGGAGGTTTCTCAGAAAACAGGGTTTTTTTTTCAGATGAACTGCTGCTATGGTGTAAAGCATTGTTTTCTCCTCCTTTTTAACACTTCGTTGGGATTCTCCGGAAAGCATGGAAAAACTTTATTCCTGTAACTTTGCCTCTTTCATGCCATCGATTTGCTGCCTTTTGATGTCTGACGTGATGAAGAGAATTGTCTATACTGCTTTTCCGAAAATGAATTATGCCAGAATCCACAGCATATGAGGAACACCCTTTTAGCTTGTCCCTCTCCCTTGTGTTGAATGTCAAATTCCTAGTCATTGGCTTATGCTTCAACTTGCAAGAAATATAGCTTGGTAGCCTCCCAGTTCAGCCGAAGATTTGCAACTGCATCATGTTTATAATAAAAAACCCAATAATAACAATTTATATATTTTCATGCACACAGGTGCATACACCATACTTTCAGTTCTTGGTCTCATGTCGATTACCATATAGGAACTGGTTACATGTAGGTAATTTGTTGCCACATACGAAAACTGTAGTTTTATATCCCTCTGCAAAAGATACAGGTCAATTAACCCACAATGTCTTGTGTTCTTCTGTGACCCCTCCCAAATCTCTGTTACCCTGGCATGTTCCTCTTCTTCACTCGGGACTGCTGCTTAGTGCTTTTTTCTCACAGAAAAGAACCCAAAGAGGATCAACTTCATTGTATTTTGCAGTAAAGATGCATTGACAAACTGTACAATGGGCATTTGTTTTATTGGTATATTTTTTTAGCTAGTCTTTATATTCCACCACGTTTAATCGTAAGTCATGGAGTGTGCAGCTTTTGGTTTCAAGCTTTTTTCTTTTGAGGCTGAATTTTTTTACACACACAAATCTGTTGGTAGGATGGGTAGAATTGGATTTTTGTTGTGCCAAGTTCATTAATTTTCAAAATTCTTGATACTTCTTGGTGTATCTCCTTGTTCCTGTTTGATTTCCTGGCAGAGTGCTTACATATGGGTAGCCCAGACAGATTGCTAAATCACAACAGTTTTCACCCACTACCATTTAAGTTGGGGAAGGGTCATTCTGCAGCAATGAACGAAGGAGCTGAATTCTACATCTGCATGTGGAAACTCCTGAAAGGAGGAGATGCCAGAAAGCGCAGCAGCAGTGCATATCTGTCCTTCTTTGATGGATTTCAAGTAACTAGCAATTCCCATTAGCTGGCAGCAGTCACTGAAGAGGCTGCAAACCTATTTACATTGCCCTAGTAGTCATGGGGGAGGCTGCCTGGCCCTTGAGAGGGCCTTCAAGTTCAGAAAAGCATGATAAGCTTGTGCCATGTTTTCATCACAGACTTCTCAGACCAGGGTAAGTCCTGGTCTTACTGACCTGGTCTTAAGACAGTTACCTGTCTGGTGGAAGAGGACACGTCAGAGAACCTCATGGCTTTGGAGGTAATGGAGTGAGCCCAAGGGCTTCTGCTGTGGAACTGAGACCAACACCATCTCAAATCCCCAGTGAAGAGAGGCTGAGCATAAGACCCCCACCGTTTGCTGCAGTGAAAGGAGTCTGGCTGCCATCTCTGCAGCCAGAAATAGACCATGGCAACAGCAGCTTCAACACCTCTTCTATTCTGTGGGACAGGAGAACGCAGCCTGACTGCTGCTGTGGGGGACATGGGCTTGAGAGGACATCAGGACCACTCTGACCACTGCTACCACCTATCCCTTCCTCTACTAGGTGCTCTATGAGGTGTCAATGAGGCATGGGGCAGGGGTAAAGACAGGCACAGGAGGAGATACTCAGTAGTGAGGGCCATAAATCTGGGAGAGGTGGGGTAGCTATTTTTATTTTGGGCATTATTCTGAGCACTTAGTGTCCATGATGCTTCCTTTTTTACTGTTTTACTGTTTTACTGGGCTCACAGGCGTGCAATCTGTAGCACAGAGTCAAGGCTTGACGTGGTAGGGCAAAGTAGGCTGCCCCCGTCAGTTGCAGAGTTTCATAGAAGGGACATCTGCAGTTCAAACTTCTAGCAGCTCTGTCTGTTCCTTTCTTCTATACATCTTGCTCACCCAGAACAGGCTAAATGGATCTGTCAGCCTCAACCTTGGATTTCTTCATTTGTCTCAGTACAAATTTCGCTGTCAGCTTCGGGCCAAGTTCAGCCATTCCTCTCTTCTAGCAAAGTAATTATTAAAGGGATTTGAAGCCTAGAGAAGAAAACAAACTGCCTTTCCCTATTAAGAGTGATAAAACAGTCTTACTGTAACTACAGGCTTCTCTGTAACTCTGAAAAACAAGAGAAGTATTCTTTCTGTGAATAAACTCAGTGTATTGGGTACATGAATCCCACCAGCAGCCCACATGAGTATGTGGTATTTCCAGATGCGTTGCAACAACGGGTGCTGCTCCTCCATGATGGCAGCGTGTAATACTGTCACAGCAATGGATTTATCAACAGTGCTCCGGTTACTGCAATTGTAAATGCTGATCTTCCAGATGTGCAAGAAAAATCATACACTCCGAAGAGAAATCTCACTTAGTGAACTGCAGCAGCACACTTTTAAGACAGGTACTTTGCTGGTGCTGCCAGCTATTGGTCTGTTCCACCAACCACTGGTAGCTGTTTTGAGCTAAAGACAGGCAGTTCTTGCAAAAGAAAGGCTTTTTGGGAAGACTTTACATAGACCTGTCTGCTCAGATTTTAGCTTCTTCCACCTCACAAATCCATGCCCTTCAGATAAATTGCACAACCCGAGTTGTACAGCAGCTCTCACCAGGCGTGTGCGTGTCTGGGAAGCCTCCGTAGGATTGTGGCCCATGTGCAAGGTGGCTCTACACAACAGGCAGTAGGTCTGGTGCTTTCAGCAAGCTCCTGGTCTGCCTTCAATGGCTGCTTGCTCTGCGATGGCCCAGTAAGGGCAATGTTTCCAGGAACGGGCTGCAGTTTTTCTTCATTCACCCAGAGAGCATGAGGTATCCCCAAATGCACGTGAACCCAACTCTGCCTCACACCGATAATGTGTTGGACTTAACTGTGTCTATCACTTTTTGTTCTGTACTAATTCTTACCTTTCTTTTCCCGTCTTGGGACTTGATGGTGCTTAAGCACTTTTAAAGTGGGTAGATTTGAACTCTGAATCTCTCACTGGGAGACGCTTTTTCCTATCCTCAATCATTTTTGCAGCTCATCTCTGAAATGCCTCCAGTATTTCAACATCCCTCTTACTAGATTGCTGGTACCAGCTGGGTTGATGAAAAAGCTACTCTGCTACTCAGATGGAAGACAGTACAGGGGAAGGTATCGGCGTGTGTTACCCAAGAGTCAGATAAATTAATGCCTTTTGAGGGGTTCAATCTACACTACAATCTGCGCCAATGAAATAGCAAAAATGAGTGTCTGTGTGGAAGATTATTTTGGGAAAATGTGGTATTTTTGGGTCTATCTGTCAAAAATGAAGAAGATGGTAGCCCTTATGGCAGTATTGGAGGAGATAAGAATAGCAGCAAGAAAAAAGATGACCAGACAAAGAATGCATATACAATACATGTATACATATATATACAATATATGTATATACAATACATGTATATGCAATACATGCATATACATATTTTTCCTTAAAGTGGCTGAGAGATGTTTTTTCTGCATGAGCCTGCTTTGCAGGAGGCATTTTAGAAGCATCTTGCGGGCTTTGTGAAATTCTGCAGCTGCAGAATAGCATGAGGCAGGAAGGCCAGTCTCTGCTTGTGCCCGTTGGCCGAGGGCAACGGGCGCTCACGCAGCTTGGCCGAGGCACGCTGCCAGCTCATAGCCAGGGGCATGGGCCAGAGCTGATGGGTTACTGGGAGGGGAAGTTGTTGGAAAAGGAGAATGAAATTGAAAATGTCATGCTTCTGAGTTCTTGAGAGAGGTGAGGAAAGAGCAAAATTACTGCAGCCTGGAGGTCTAGGAAGGTGCGTTGAGATCTGCAAGAAGCCACTTCACGTTGGTTCGTTCACCAGCCCATGAAACAACTTGTTTCTCCCCTTGCATTGCCGCAGGCTAATCCGCTTATGGCTTTTGTAAAGCTAGGAGCACCATCTAGTGGAAACCTATGCTGGCCCAGCAAAAAATTCAAGCTTTCTGGAGGGTAACAGATTTTGTCTTTACACTAGAAGGGTATACATTTGCTTTTATCTCGATTTACAAACACAGGAGAATAGTTTAAGTCTAGCATCACAAATCAAATGAATTAAAAAAGTGTTTTTATTCTGTCCTCATTCCTATCTAGCCATCGTTGCTATCAATTTTCATGGCCATCATAAAAATACAGCATATCCCTTTACGCAGTCCTTTCTTTTTAAGTGCTGTGGGTTCCCCACTGCTATACTTAACGTTTGGTGTTTTCATGTTCATATTACAGTACTCAGTGTCCTAAACATCTCCCTTAGACTCAATCTATGTGCCTGTAAAGGTCTGAACTAGGACAGAGGGGTGCAGTAGAGTCTGGTACAAATATAAAGTCTGTATTCAAGGAAAAATCAGCACAACAGAAGACCATAACAGCAATTGCAAATAGTCTATAGCAATAGATGTTTATCCTTTAAATTCCTATGCTTTATCTGTAGTAGACTGTGACACTAAGCTCTCAAAGCTACCTCCTAAGATATGTATTTTCTAAGATTTTATGAGAATAATTTTGTGCTGAGTTATAAATAAATATAATCAAGTAAATGAACTGCTTCAGGCTAGAAAAGAACTGTATGAATCTATGAGAAAGAATATGATAAATATCCCCTGCTTTTTTACTGTTTTCTCATAATGTGGTGGGTACAGTGCTTTCAATGAAGGTGCCAAGTGGCATATTTAAAGTAACAAAGCTGAAGAGCCTTAATACACAATTTCTGAGCAAAGTTTAGAATTCATTGTTGCAAGATGTTGTTGTGGAGACCAGAAATGGGTTAAAAACTGGCTTTAGGTGTATTTTTGGAGGATGAGCCTAATGTGGCTGTTGAACACAGCAGTTTAGCTGCAGCCTTGGAAATTTCCCATCTGCTGCTCACTGGAAGCTGGTAGGATTTATCAGTCTTAAGAGGAGAGGAGTGGCTGGACTGGTACAGATCATGGGCCAACTAGTCCATTATCCTGTCTCCAACGCTGTCCAAAAGCAGATGGCTTGGGAACAATAAAAGCAAACCTATAAAATACATCTCTTTTAAAACTTCCCTCGCTGAGGCTATTTCTTGAGTCTGCTGTGGTCTCTTTTACAACACTCAGGATTTTTTAAGTGCTCCTGCACCCTCCGTTTGAGCCCCACCAGACTTCTTGCAGCCACAGCCTCTTGGGTGAGGAGCTTCTCAGCTCTGCTCTCTGCTGTGTGGTGAGCCACTTCCTTTTGTTTGTTTTGATCGTGGCTGCTGCTAGATTAATTTGATGGCTTTTGCTGCTTGTACTGGACGAGACAGGGAACAGCCAGTCTCTTCTCCATTCAGGATATTGCAAAATCGCTCACTGTGAGCCCTGGTGCTGTCCCCATATGTTACTGCAGCACTGCTCCCAAGCTCTAGCTCTCCCCGGTGCACTGGGGCATGGTGAAATTTCAGCCGATTCAGGGGGTGTTTTCACCGTGACATAAGGCAGATTGCTCAGGGCGGCTGTGTTCCTTTCCTGTCCCCCACCTCTTCCCTGACCCTGCTCCCAGCCGCAGGCTCCTGCCTCCTTGTGTCCTTGTACCAGCATCGATCCAATTCAAGAGCTGTGCTCATAATAGCATCAGGCATCTTTCAGCTGCGTTACCTGTGTTTCCAGTTGTGGGAATGTGGTGCAGGGATCCCTGGGCTGGATTTTCCCAGAACAGGCTGAGATGAAACCAAATGGGCTTAGAAAAAAAAACCAAACAAAAAACCAAAGAGCCACAGGTTGCCCAGGACTATGGCCCAGCTCATAAACTCTCGAAGACGTGAGATGGCTCTGCAGGTGCTTCGCCTTCCTGCTGGAGAGCCCCCTGAGTGTGGGGTGCTGGGCAGAGGGCTGGGGGTGGGCAGGCTGCCATAAGGGCAGTGTATCCCAATGGATCCTGGAGCCACATAAAATAAATCTGCCTTTGGAGTTGGACTCAGCCATCCCAGACTTAAGCAAACATGATGGTATTACATGTCTCTATTTTGGTCTCTATTTTGCCATCTTTTTATAAATTTTGTAACTATACTAGCTATAAAATTAAATTGAATTTGGTAACTATTAAGTTAAACTAAGTTAACTAAGTTAAATATGGTAACTATTAGCTAACTTAGGGTTTTACTAACACAGAAAAGCTTCTAGACCAAGCGGTTTGCTTGAGACAGATTGGCAATCTCAGTACTAATATTTATGTAATCCCTTTTTTCTTTTTTTTTTTCTTTCTTCTTTGCTTCTCCTTATTGCTCTTCCAGATTCTTTCTTTCCATAACTTTGTCATACTTGCAATTTGTTTCCTTTCCTGATGGATTCGGCTTGCTGTTATATACTCAGCTGAAAAGAGTATGTTAAGGATGGGAAAGTCTATCTTTTGGTGAATTTGGTGCATCCAGGTCACTGATACTGTTGCAGCTGAGTTGGCTGTCTTGGGAATGGAGTAGTGCCATTTGAAACAGCAGCTGCTCCTGTCTGAGCCTCCAACCTTGTAAGTATGAATTGTGCCTGTGGCAGCAAAATTAATGGCTAACATAAAAGGAGAAATAGAAAGCAGGTGGCCTCTTAAAAAAGCAGCCAGAGCTCCAGGACCACATTTGTACTACAGAGCACATCATCAGCCATGCATTTTCTTTACCCAAAGTATTTTCTGTAACCCTTTTCTGTAACCTTACTCCTCATTTGACCCACAGTCCTCCCAGAGGCCCATCCATCAGCCTGGGAAACTTGATATTAAAGTATAAGTAAAATAAACGCATTCAGACCTCAGTAAAAAGACTGCAAACCCCTGCAATGTTGCATGTCTATTAATTTACATTTACTCTTCAGATGCTTTTATTTGTAAAAGCAATCGAGTCATTAACAGCCCTATCCTCAGAAGAATGTAATGCCATCATGCAAGGCAGCCTACAGTTGAAGTCAGCGTCTTCCTTTCTAGTTACAGTGAGTGATGTCTCTTTGTTGATTCAACTCCGTGTTTCATTGAACTTGATCAAATACATTTAAAATTCCTTTCTCGGAGATGAGCTTGAGGCACAGAGATCCGGCAGGGCTATGAATCTGGCTTTGTAACATCTCCATTTTTTTTTTTCAGATCTGCAGTCTCATCCACTACACCGGAGGATCATTCCCTAACAGTGGCACAAAACGTGAACCTTACTATTTTAAGACGTATTTAAAAAAGCTGCCTTTTAAGACAGGCGAGGTGAGCTACCTCGGGCTTCTTGTGTGAGTAAAAGCTGGCAGACTGGGCAATCCATCTGAATAGGTAATTAATTCACATAAGTCTACATTATGAGATACACACCGATACTACAGAACAAATTATTTGTAACATTTTGTAAGTACTAAAATTAATGTTGTATGAATTTGTCATTTCAACAAAAAAGTTATGGATTGTTTGTGTTATAATTTCATCTTGTTAATGTAAAAATAGGAATTTTACTTTCCCTGCCCTCTTGGGAAGCAAAAAACCAGTGTATCTAATTATCTGAACACTCAGGAACATAAAAGAATAGCAAGTGGTGAAATTATAAATCTGTTGGAACAACTCCATGTTTTCTGATTAAACTCTATTTCTGGTGGCTCTCAGCAATCATGTTCCTCCTATGTTCATAGTAATTGCATGTGTCAAAGCTGAGGCCTTGTGTAAACTGTACCAAATGAGTTACAATTTTAATTTAGGAGGAGATAACTGTATTTGCCCCTGCAGGCAGATTGCATCAGGTCAGAAGTATAAAAATGAATAAGAAAGAGAGTAGGGAGGAGGCTGGAGGGCCTCCAGGTTAATAATAAGTAGAAAATCTAATAAGGCTTACATTACAACAGTTGAATTTTAGGGGAGGGGGAGAAAAAAATGTAATTTGCAAACATGAAGCCAAACTCTGTTACTTGCATCCGAACCGTGTGTATGAGTGCTCATTTCTGTATGCACGTGGGGGTGGCTGGCTCTGGTACAGAACTCTCTTCGTATTTTACAGTTGAAGGCTACAGTGCACTTTACCCCTAGTACTACGCTGATGAAAAAATTTGAAAAAAGAGTTTTCAAAAACTCGTAAGCTCTCAAAACCTGGTGTATTTTCACCGTTTAAAAATGCCTACTCAATCCCTGTAATGGCATTATATTTCAGAATGCTTCTGGTTTACGCAGCACACTAGGTAATTGTCTTAATGTTACATTGCATTTTGAAAAGATTAGTGTCTTCATGAAGAAAGAACTATTTTTTTCTGAATCTAAAATATTTTTTTTATTTGAAATTGTATCAAGACTATTAGAAATATGTATGAATACGGCTAGGAGGCTACAATAATTTTTGTACATTTGAGAGCGATCACTTTAGCGATGACTAGATGCTGTCAGTATTTTTTCTTAGTACTCTTGGCCGTGGAAATTGTTTCTGCCTGACCTTCTGTACAGAAGACCAGAAAAACCCAAGGGTTGTTTGAAAAGAATGAGATGGTACTACTGCTTCTAATTAAGACTTAATTTAATTTGTCTACAGCCTTGCCAGATTTTCCCCTTTAAGGAGCCTGCTTCAAGCTGATTCTGTGTTTGTGCATGTTTGATTTTCACCTGAACCAGTCTGGTCATTTCCCAGAGTGAGATTACAAGAAGCAGCCTGTTTTGTACCTGTTAACATTTTCTTTATAATTGCTTCATTAAGAAGCTGTAGTTCCTTTGTGTTTTAGTGCAGGACAGTTAATTTAAAGACCATGAGAGATGGATAATCTGCTACTTCCTCTATTACCATGTTTCAGAGGTAAACTACCCTCCCCATAACAATATTCGGCCTATTTAATAATGTGAATATATCAGGCTTTAGTTTTCAGCCTTTAGTTCTTATGACACTTTTCATTGCCCGTGTGAAAAGCTACTTAATACCTGTATTAGTATTTTTCCCTCATGGAGATAATTATACTGTGTAATCATTTCTCCTCTCAGTCTTCTCTTTCATAGGCTCAAGAGATTGAGGTCTTAAAGTCTCTCTCTCACTCTTAGAGGCCTTTTTTGCAGTTTTTGAATACTTTTTTGAATCTTTGGACCATCTCCAAATTATGCATTGCAAATGACAGTGCAATGCTTTCGCTGCGTTTCTTTATGTAAAAGGAAAGGTGGTCCTTGTGATTTTTTTTTACTCTCCATTGCATGAATGTATTCTGAAATGTTTTCTGCTCTCGCTTCAGTTTGAGATCTGTTCCCCCCACATAGAGGGTATCTTTGTGAGCACCGACACGAACAGCTTGTCCCGTAGTTCCATGCAGGCTGTAGATGCAGCTCTCATCTGTGTTGCACCCGCCGCTCTCTGACAGTCTGTATGCATTCAGAGCTCTGAACTGAGCCATTCACTCAAGACATAAAAGGTTTTATTAAGAACTTCAGG
Source organism: Rissa tridactyla (assembly GCF_028500815.1). Taxonomy (NCBI): domain Eukaryota; kingdom Metazoa; phylum Chordata; class Aves; order Charadriiformes; family Laridae; genus Rissa; species Rissa tridactyla. The sequence goes on along the minus strand of NC_071467.1, from coordinate 70,150,150 downwards.
ACAGAGCTGATGTGTTTGGGGTTTTTTGTTTTTTTTTTTTCCTTCCCCACCCCCCCCCACATCATTGATTAGCATTAATTTTTCATTATTTTGATAGCGTAACCCAAATCATCTTCTGAACATGTATGAACACAATATGTATGAAGCAGAGCCTGCAAAGGCAGGAAAATGGAGTAAGTGTATAGGAAAGACACAAACATCAGCCTTCTTTCTGCAAATGACCTTCATGTGTCTTCTTTTTTGGGTAGGGTGCAGGCTGGAGACTCAAGGGGAGTACACAAAATCACTAGGAGATTCCCTGTTGTAAAAAAATCAGTTCTGCATTATAGCGAAGTCAAGGCTTTCAAGTGCCAAAAGTGAAACTTTAAAAATTTGTTAGTAATTATTCCAACAATGTTAGAACAATTACAGAAAACCACTATATATAATCTATATGGTAGTCTTCTTTAAAGCTTTCTTTGACTTTACATATGTCAGCCAAGATTACAGACTTCAAAAAGTCTAATGAAATTTGATAACTGAGCACATTTTCCACCAGCGTATTTGCATAAATATATCGCAACAAATTTACTTACCATGTCTATTTGTTTTTTGGTTTTTTTGTGTCACTTTTGAGCAGGATGACCTAACAATCCATCAAGAATACTGAAGTCTATAACTGAATAGTTTGAAATTGATTGTGGTACTGATTTAATATTTGAAGAAGGATGAGAAGACAGTAAACAATGTGGGCAGAAATCCGCTCCTTTTCAGAGAGATGCTTTAATGTAGTTTTGTGCCCAAATGAACCACAGATGTAAATGCGCTCATGCATTTTAGATAAAGGAAAGTATTCAAACTAAGGGAAGTAAAATCAATTATAGGTTTTATGTTCCTTAGCAAACAATTCTATCATTTCCATTTCAATCTCCTACAAAAATATTTCCTAGGATAATTTCTGAGTGGCCGAAGGCAGATGGAAATACTTTAGTCTTTTGGCAAACAAAACTAGTTCACGGTAGAGTCACCTGCAGTGTTTTGTAAACTGGTGTGTTTTTGCAAAGCGGGATTGATTCCATAGGAAAACTCCCATCCCCCAATTCCTAGAGAGAAAATCTTTTCCTGTCCTGTATTACTCAAAAGCAAAACTGCCTTTAACGTGAGAGCCAACATGAATTTTTATAATCAGACAGTTTACCGTGAAGTATTCAAAACCAGAATAACATGACAAATTACAGTTTAGCTGATCCTCTTGGAGTTTCAAAATGACATAATTAAATGTTTATCCTGTTCCATGTGGTCTGTTAGCAAACATATTTCCATTGGATATGGACCTTGCGTTTTCTCAGAAATAAATAATTGTCTAGCAATGGGAGATGTTTAATAACAAATGTAAATAAGCGACTAGAAGAAGCCTTCTTTCTCTGGATCTTAGTTTTCATTTATATGCTGGAAAAAATGATACAGAATAATCGCATGCACAAAAACTTCTTGTGTGGAGGCAGTTACTGCTGATTTTCATATTAGTAGTTTTAAAAATGAGCATTTGGATTAATGCCCACGAGATGTGAATTCAGATAAAAGACAATGGCTTATATTTTGTTCTCTACTATTGTCTAACATGAGTGACTACATTAAAGCGATTGAAGCTCCTGCAGATTTACATCAGCATTAAAAGAAAGTGGAATCTTTCTCAAAGTAATGTAATGAGTTCCTGCATCCTGCTTAATCCTGTTTCACTGCAGCAGCCTACTACAGCTCGCATGCTGTTAATTACTCTTAGTGAAGCATACTTAACTTCAATTGCTCCTCAGGGCCCCACTCCCTGATTCCAAATGACTTCATGTGGAGATCTTTTCTGGCTAACAACAACAAACAAAAAATTATACTGTACCTGCTTTCATTACTGCCTTAGACTATTAGTTTTTTCTTTCAAGTTTGAACTTCTATGTGTTTACAGGTTTCTTTTTTCTGGAAAATTATTGTAGGACTTCATCCTTTTTTTTTTTTTCCAAAATATCTTACAAAATTTGGTAAAAAAAAATATAACTCAGTCTTAAAAATATTGCAAGTTTTTGGGTTTGGTGGGTTTTTTGTTGTTTTTCTTTTTGTGTTGTTTGTTTTTTTTTTTTTACGTTATAAAGAATATATATCCATTGGTAAAAGTTTGCATAGCATAATTACATATATTTCTAACATTTAAAATCATTGTGATGTAACCACAATATACTACAATATTACAAGCTAAGGATTTGAAAGGCTTATTCTTTGAAAGCGCCCTTGAGTTTTGTTGTTTTGCCATCCTGTTATTACTGAGAGTTCAGCCCTGTTTATGAGACTTCTCGATTTCTTACTACAAACCAGAAACAATCTCTGTCTTCTTCATCCAAACACCCTTCTTTGACATTTGAGTCCACTGACAAGGACACGTGTTACTGATTCTAGACCTCTCAGAAATATCAGGCCTCGAGGTTGAGATGGGAGTGATAATAAAGAAGAAAAAAAGGCAGCAGTGGTTTGCGTCCTCAGCAGCAGCCTTTTTGTTCAGCCTGTCCCTTCTTCTTTGTACCCAGGGCCACTCTCCAAGCTGCCACCCTTTCCCCTTTTCCTTGCACTGTTCCTCCAGGATGACCACCACAGCGATCCCTGCAGCAAGAAGTCGGTGCCTCTCCCTGGCTTCTGCTTAGCAGAGCTCAAACCAGACAGACGTGCAGTCACGGCTAAAGGACACATACAAACCCAGAGCCAGCAAAAACATTCACAGTTTATCCATAACCCTTTTCTCCATGCCCGTGTTCCACCATTTGACTGAGCAATGGCTCCCGCTGTGTAAATGACCATTCCTTTTCACTGATGATTGATCTTTGGGCTCCCTGCACAGCCATAATTCTCCCGTATTTTCCTTCAGAGCTGACATGGAAATATTGAGGAATATTACCCTGACAGCTGATCCCTGAGAGACTTTATTAGGAAAACCCTTATTATCGATGAGTCCTCATTAATAATTACATTTGGGCAACCATCATTTAGCCATTTTGCAACCAGTCTAATATGAATAATGACTTCTGTAGTGATTTTTTCTTAAAAAGCTGTGCATTACTAAATAGAAATCTTCAGGGGCAAAGCTTGTTTTTATAGCTATACTCAACATTAGTATTAATAAAAATGCAATGAAATTCAATGCAGATTGAAGTTGGACACAATCAATGTGTTGTGATGACAGTTTAAGGGAATTCCTCAATGTCCTTTTTGTCATGAAGTCAGTCCCTGAAATCATGTTTGTTGAACATGGAGGGAGTCATCAAGATGCAAAATTTGTGACCATGAGATTCTATCTTTTTGTAAGAAAGTCCCCACTCAAAATTGCACTGTTCTATATACAACACAAATATAATTTCATCATGCATGCCAAAGATTAAAGTGAAGGCTAATCCATTTTCATGACAAATCTTCACAATGGTGTCAAGTCCTGATCCAAAGTGGACTCACTTTCTCCAAACTGGCACTTTCTCCAGAAGTTTTCAGTAAAGCAGCAAAATGATTGTGCATATCAGTAATGGCGTGTACCTTCTCTGTGCAAGGACTAATTAATCTGCATCAATAATCTAATATTTTCATTAATTGTCATAGGTTCATCATATTTCTTTCAGTAACATGACGGGATTCCCTCCACTGGTAAGGGAAGAGACAAATATTGCTGAGGGTTCATCTGGAGAGGGAGTTAACTCAATTTACAGCAGCCTCACAAAGTTTACAATCTTTTAGTGGTGTAGGCATTGCTCCCTTCGTAGTGATGTCAGTGTGGAAAACCCTTGTCCATCCCTCTCGCGTGGCTGGGAGTACTGCTGTTATTCCAAAATTAAGCCCAGGGAGGTACGGTCCCATGCACTACCCAGATACAACTGTAGTTTTCTGATAGTTTTCGTTATATGCTTCATTCTTCCTGGTAAGGTTTTGGCACACTTCTGGCCTTCTAGACCATGTCTAGGCTTCTATTTTGGGGCTTATGGTCCCTCAGACTGCTGGAGTAGGTTGATAAAATATTTATTTTGCTCACAGATCAGTAAGCCAGCTCTGTGGCTTCGTTCACCGCGGTACGTTAGACAACTAGTCTGCAAGCTGATATCGCGGGGAGTATTCCTGAACCTTTCTAGCTACCTACATTAGCAAGGACTGAGAAAAATACCCTTGTTTCAGCCTCTGCCTAGCTCAAGTTTAGTAATATTTTGTTCTTATCTTAGACATAAGGTTGAATGAGGAAAAGCATCCTGAGAAGCTGGTTGTAACAGGCACAGCAAGGAAACTCTTCACCCAGTTTTACAAAAGGGACATGAAGACACAGGAATAGTCTGCTGTCACATCAACCAGAACTCTAAGTTTAGACGTAAACCCATCATTTCTAAAACTTGGGCTGGGGTAGAGTGCCAAATATACAGCAATACAATAGAGATAAACATAGAAGGTAGGCTTTTTTAGCAAGCATTTTGATATTTATGAATTGCCAGTTGGAATTGTTAATTTGAATGTTTGAGTAGAGCAGCTAATTAAGATGTATGGCAGTAGCTGAGCACTGATGTTTCAATATAAGATCATCAAGGATTATGTTTAGTTACGTATCTCTGCTTCTGTTGCCCTTGGTTTGCCTCAGGAAATGGAACTTTATGAACAATTTTAATGAACAAACAAACAAACAAACAAAAAATCCAATCTAGGTCAAATGACATTTGTTTTGGGTTCAGTATTTCTCAGGTTAAATTCTTTAGTCAGGCAATAGTGTTTATTGCAACAGAGAATTGATTGGGTCATGTAGGGCACAGAGTACAAATAGCAGTGTCATTCACCAATAGGTACCACAATTTCCTCCAACATGTACTGAACTCTTACCGGTCCTTCCAGCACCAGTGGAAGAGAAACAGGAGAGAGTATCGGTAAAACACACTTCGTTTTCATTTCTATATCTTAAATAAGCCTTGAGGCTAAGGCTCAAATGAGTGACAGCCTGGCTTATGCTGTTTTGGTCTACAAAAGTGTTTTATCAAATCGGTAGTGCTGTGTGTCAGTCATATGTGACCTCTGTATGGAAAATGTTTACACGATATTATTAACTGTTTTGCTCCAGGGTTTCCTCATGAATCTGCGATATTTTCTGCATTAACAACATGAATAGCTGTTATACGTCTGTAACCAAGTTTCCCAGATCTCCAACCAACTTTCCAGAAACTGTTGTTTGAAAATGCCCTCCTACACATGCCCAGAGTCTTATCAAGCACCTTTATTCAGGTGTTTTTGGAAAAAGTTATTATAAAATTTCAATTTGGGATTTCTGTGTTGCTTGATGGACTTTCAGCCACAGTATAAATCATCAGTTCCCAGTTCAGTCTCCCCTATTTAAAAGCATATAAAATAAAAAGCAATGACAGATGATTATACAACACAGAGATATAAATATGATATTCCCTAGTGTATTATTGCTTTTTCGCAAAAGACACACCATTTCTCCAAATAGATTCTGTATGGTGTCCACTTTCTCTAGGAAAATGATTTTTCTAGCAAGTCATTTTCCAAGTCCTTTTAAGACACATACATCGCCCCTCTCCTTTTACACCACCACATACACTACCTCTTTGCTCTAAGTTATGTTTTTCTCTCTGTCTTTCCTTTCTGTCTTATGAGACTTGTTTTACTTTGGCAAGGTTATTTCTCCAGATCCGGAAGGAACAGTTTCATGAGTGACCTGTGATTTACTCTTCCCCACCCCAGGAAGGACCTGTATTTGAAAGCTATACCTGATCTTTTATACCCTTAAAGATAAAAGAAGGTGTTTCAGGCAGTCTTGCTCTTCAGCTGCCTTATATTTTCAAGTAAAACAGCCTCTGCAGCCTTGTGGCTGAGTAATGGAGCCAAAATGTGTTCACGTAGACTGGGGTGGTTTGGCTAGTGTCAGCTATTGTACTCATTATCTTTTATGATCCTGACCCACAACTCAGTTATATCAGTGAAGCAGCGTTCCCACTAATTCTGCTTTGTGGGAAGCAACATATTGTTGTTCCCCAAACAACAAACTGCACCTTATACTGGCATGCTTTGCCCCTTTGTTTCCTCCAGAGCTCTGGTTCCTCAATGGCTCGTGCTGCATACATGCTAGAATAGTAGGATTCCCATCTGTAGCGCTCCGTGTAGGTCCCTCTGATGGGAAACTCGGACGAGCGTGCAACAATAGTTCACTGAGTTATTTCTGCACCCTACAGAGAACAAAGGCACAGATCTAGAAAATTTTTAAGAATGCTCCTCCAACACCATCTCACTTAATCACTTGCATCTCACTTTGACAAACTCCCATACAACCTCATAAACATGCCCCAATGTATTTCTGACATACTTTCCACCACCTGGCATAAGGACACAACTGTGATAACGTGTCAGTAACTTCTTATGATTTTAGGTACCTGGCTTATTCTCAGTTTCTTCCTTTGTGTTAAACCCATGAAATAACACCTGGGGTCACAGGGTCACCTAAAGAAATCAGGACTGTCACAGTCATCTGCTTAAGTGGCCAGGTCAAGTCCAGGAAGGAGTACTTCATGCTTCACAGTCTTAAAGGTTTGAGGCCAGTGCTCTGTACTAAGCTTTGGAGGAGCCTGGCCTATATTTTGATCCTCTTGGGCCCTGAGGGAGGAGACAAGGATGGAAAGGAAAAGCTGTCTTCTGGGGATGCCAACCTGCCTTTCCTGCAGGATTAGAGGGACGCTTGGAGTGAGGCAGTGCCTCTGGTGCACGTTCTCCTTTGTCAACACTTCGTTCATGCTTACAGAAGACCCTCTTTCCCCATTCATCCCCACTCATCCCACCCGGGAATGAAGAAGGCTTTGATGTAGCCTCCTGCCCCCTGACAGCCCTGAATCATTGGAAGGACACTTCCACATAGCAACTACCTGCATCACTGCTCAGGTTTTTGCTAATCAAAAAGCTTGTTAAAAAGCCTCTCCTTTCTCAGACAGACCTGGATGGGCAGCCAGGCGCCACCGCACACAAACACACACGCTTCCTCGCCTCGGTCTCCCAACACAGACCAAATGCCCAAGCACTACTTTCATTCTTTTAGTTTTAGACTACAAACCCATGCAGACAGAGTGTAGATACATGCTGAGAACTTCTGCACTGCTCAAGTCATAAACTTTGGTGATTTCTTTTTGTCTTACCAAACGCCGCTCAGATTTGGTAGAGATATGAAGTAGTGCAAAAAGAATTTTTCCTAGCTTGTTTTCCCCAGGGAGATGCAAGATGTCAGGCTAAATCAAAAAATTCACATGCCGAAATGATTAAAAGAATAGTTCTGGCTTGCTGTGCACAAGTTGGGAAATGCCCAATTTACAGTTACTGTTTAGCTTTCACTTCAGCTCTCTTGCACTTCTCACCTGTACAGTTTATGGCATGGGAGTCACTCAGGAGAAGCTGCACATACTCACATATAGTAAATCCAGTTTATTTGTCTCTGGGGTAGCTCACCACTATTGCCGTATTCTTTGGTACAGAGAGTCTCTGCCACAACCCTCCTGGTTTGTACGTAAGAGGCTTTGGATTATTTGTTACTTGTTAAAGCGGAACTTGTCATTACAAATGTGCACACATACTAAATAACAATGGAATTTCCTCCCGATGAATTCTTGGTTGTTAAAAGACCAATATGTCAGCTTAAACACTGGGTTACAGGCTGCAGACACGTTGTGGATTTAAAGCCCCGCTGTCAGTGGCCACGTTAAGTCAGATGGCAAGCAGTCAGCGGGGCTGATATGAGCTAAAGACTTCACCTTTTAACAACAATAGTGATGAGTGGAAAGGCTTATCTAAGTTTTGCACCGAGCAAAAAAATTGGAAGCTGAACAGGAGATACCTACAGATAAGCAACCTGATACATGAAAGAATCCAGTGTGCTGAACATGTCCTTTAGTGGTCAGGAAAGCATCCCGATGCCATGCTTGGTGCAAAACCAAGCAATGTTTTAAGCTGATTGGAAAAAACATGCATATGGCACTGAGCAGCCACGGGGAGACCTGCTTGTTCAGGAATTTGGCAAAGCCTGTGCAGGCTGGCCGGGTCTGCCAGCCAGGCTCCTTCTCCTGGCACCTTGGACTTTCACTGCGGCAGGTGAATCTTCGCGGAAGCAAAACCCTGGTGAGTTCAAAGCACTGGAGGAGGAGGTTCAAGGTCAGAAATATTGCTTTCAGTCCGCCATGAATCCAACCTTGGGAACATTTACGGTGCGGAGAAGACAGGTCTTGTTTATAAAATGCCAGCTAATAGCAAGCTGTCAGTGAGAGATGAGGAACACATTGCTGCTCATAGCGTTTGTTGTTTGGCTGGTGTGGTTGCACTTTGGGGCAGTTTGGGACAGCCTGCGTTTCTTACATACGTTCTGTGAGACAGGGAGGAGAGAGCGCTGCTGCCCCGGGGGCAGTGAGCCCGAGCAGGTGGAGAGAGGAGCAGGGGGGGACAGGCAGCAGCCCTGAGGGAGGGACCTTCCCTACAGGGCTTCAAGGACCTGTTTAAACACTTGTATCTCAGAATTTACGTCATTCAGTTAATAGGGTTTCTCTACTTGACAAGTTACTTTGCACCAATATTTTACGCTGGGTTCTAATAAATCCTGCTTTAAAAGCTGGAGGCAGATGGTGTCTCCTGGTTTGCTCACTTCAGAGATATGTGGAGCAGTTCCACCTCAAGACTCTGGCTGATTTAGTCCCACCATCGGTGCTGAGCACGGCAAACAATCTCAGACTGCACTGGGTGAAACTGCAAAACAAAACTGCCCATCTGGGTAGAACTGATGAATGAAAACTATTTGGGACCTGTAGAGGAAAGGATTTACACTTGGAAAAAGGAAAAGCTAAGTCCCTGCCCCTCTCTAACACTGAAAAGAAAGAGACCCAGACTGGCAGTGCTGTCTGCAGGGTGTTTGTCTGACGTTCAGGTGCTCCGATGCCTTCTCAGGATGTAAAAGCATCCCTGGGATTAACGATGCCACTTCTATGGCAAATTTTAGTGCTTGAATTTGTTTTCTTATCACCTCACACCCCCGCCTGTAGGCAGGGACAGCCGCTGTTTCTTGGGAAGGAAGCGCTTGTCAGCCGGCGACGATGAAGAGTGTTTTAAGTGAGATGTTCCAGCTGTGGCAGGCAAAGTAACTCAAAAGCAAGCTTGGAGTTTGGTGCAAGCATAACTTGCAACAGTTTGCATCCTACCGGATTCACCCGAGAGGATGAAATATCACTATGGATGTATCACACACAGATTTTATGTGCAGCTTTGACAATTAGGTATCAATCCTCAAACCAGGTTATTATATCAATAAACATTTTTTTTCATACTGAAATCGTGTTTTCTGCTGGGAATACATTTTCAGCAGTCCAGCAAAACAGGATGATGGCTGTTGTGACAGCCAAGCAAACTGATCCTTGCAAACACTGGATACTTTCCAGCTTTTCTTGGCCCAGCGAGGCACAGCCAGTCAAACCTTTCATTTTATGCTATTGTCTTGTATTTTGGCGATGAGCACATGTAAGAACGCAGATTTTTTGTTATAATATATTGTGCATTGAGCATTTATTCTGTAAAATTTGCATTTGTTAATGACAGTTTTGTAGAACTACAAAAGAACTTTAGATTTCAAAAAGCATCACCTCCAGAATGTTGAAAATTGATAATTTCTGAAAATTAGCCACTCGTGGATAGAAAGCCAAATTTCCAATCCTTTTTGAGTGATACAATTGTAGCTGTAATTAAAGATCGTGCCATGATGCATACGCTGACATAGATTCTCCCTTGGAAATGTTTGGTGTTCAGTCACCACTGCCTGATAATGTCAAAATTATCATGGCAACAAAACTATGACTAGTGGGTATGGTGATGTTTAACAGTTTGTATCTTAATAGAGTTAAAGGAAATGCTATGAAGCAATGGAAGGATACTCCTTTGGCCTAAAGGCTCTTACCCGAACATAAAAAGACTGCTACAGGTGAAACAAACAGTTTCTAGTGAAAAAACAGAAAAATATTCTGTGTAAGTATGTTAAGAAGTACTGTGTCTAAGGTTTGGAGTTTTATTTATTTGTATTGGAATGCAGGATGAATTTGGGTACATCATGCAGTGATTTATGGTACAGTTCGCAATTACACTTTGGGGTTTTTCCACAGGACCACTGCCTCATCTACCGCACAAAAGCGAGAGCTCTAGCTGCGTAAAGCTGCTTTTTAAATATATTTTTAATTTTATGAGTCAACAGATGGGCCCTGATTTTCCTTTTTGAATGCTGCCCTGAGCTAGCACCAAACAAGGATGCTAACCTGGCGTGCCAAGGAAATGAGCTCTGGGTGTTACCAGTGTGTGCGCCCATTTCTCTGTTCTAGGGACCAACTCTTACTCCACGCAGTGACATTCAGTGATGCAAATGGTCATGGTCTCTGGATACTGAGAGGTAAATACCTTCATCAGGACACCTCCAGCAGTTTTATTTCAGGGGCATGGCTACACGTGTAGCCATGTGTCAAAACATGGAGATGACCCAATTCTCCTCTGCTGCTGGTCACACATCTGAGAAAAGAGCTGACCTTCAGCCTGTAGGTCATAGCAGCTGCAAGTAGCCCTGAATGGATGTAATACAACGAGTAATTTAAAAATGTTTATTTTGAAAATATTCATGGCTGCAGCCTATTGGTTTTTAAACATCTGTTCACTATTTTTCCTCTGATGAATTTTTAGAGACAAGGAAAATCACCTAAAAATTCTATTTTTGCCTCTGTGCCCGGGTGGCACCCAACATGAATCCTTGCAGGCAACTGCCCAAAGTAGAAAAAAGGGTGTGCGAACCTGTTTGCAGCTTGATTTATTTAGCCATAAACACCAGCTCAGGACTGGTGGTGACTAAATAGCATGTTGGATAATGCTTTCTTTCAGAAATCTTAGATCCATACTAACGTATGGTTCCTGGGGAACAGCTCCTCCTTAAGAGAACAAAGCAGGCAAAATATTCTTATTTCTAGTTCCTTGAAGACTTTGTACAGTCAAAGCTAAAGCTAGCTGGCACACATTATACCAAATCTGAACTAGTTATTAGTTTAAAAAAAAAAAAGGAAAAAAAAAGGTAGACTGTATAAACACCATTTCAGCATATTCCCTTAATCTTAGCAAACACCAGGCCAAATTCACTAGCATTCAAGGGAAAACAAGACACCTGTACAGAAGAGAAACATTGCTAGCCATGAGTATGTAACAGTTCACATTTCTGGTTGGAACTTCTCAAACTGTGATCTCTAAAACAGTGCTTATATAAATGGAGAACGGAGAATAAAATTTATCAGTGTAATCATTAAAGAATATGTGTCTTCTGGCAGAATAATTTCTCTTAAAAGACCTTAGACATCTGCTCCAGTAAGTCGCAAGCCTCTCACGACCTTTGCTCTTATGTCAGGACTGTTCCTCATCTACAAGTGCTGCCATCTGCACCTAAATAAAAGGAGTCCGAAACATTAGCTGAGAAAGAGATGGGAGGAAGATTTCTCTGAAATCCTTTTCTTATTCAAACCATTCAGCCTTTTGGTAATACCTACCAGAAAACTCCCCAAAGCAACACCCACCCGCAAACACTGTTGCAGGAAAAGAGAACTATAAAATAGTCTGTCTGCTACAGTCTGGGGAATTGCCCAGGTCTGTCCTGCCTCTGCTTTATCTACTTTCTCTATCGTGGAAATCTCCTCCTTGGTAATTGTTTGCCTCCTCCCCTTTAGAAACATGCTATACATATAGGTTTTATATGTCTCGAAGTCCCTTGTGTCCTCTGTCCATTTTGAATGCACCGGTTGGTTCGCACCGAAGAGCTTCAGTATGGCCCTGCAGTAGCATATGGGTTGAGATAGACATGGTACGTGGTATGCCTCTCACGTAGAACGCACTATAAGCCACTTGGTACCAACATGGCTTATGTATACACCAAAGTTGTTACTTTTCATTGCCGGAATCATTGGTCTGCTGTAAACACAGCCTTTCCTTGCCTTTTATGTCAGACAGTTTGCAATTGCGCTCTTTTCAGAGCATTTCAGAGCAGTGGCTGCAAGCACAGGACACCTATCTGTGTGTTAAGGGGACAATATTGACAATACAGCAGTGGGACGTTCTCCTTCTTACCTCGCTGCAGAGTTGGGTGAGGGTGGAAGATATAGACTGGAAATTTTAGTGAGACACAAAGTACCGTGACTTGAACTTCTGCAGCCTTTCCTTTGTTCCTGGCAGTGCTCTTAAAATAATTAGGTTATTTTTGTAATGTGTGCCACAGGGACATGTAGAAGGCTATTGTGTGTCACACGCAAACTGCCTACTTCCAAACTTGTGACACTCAACACACGGGTTAAGCATTCAAGAAATACTGTGTGCGTGTGGAAATGTCACTCACAAAGTGGTGACAATAATGATCTTTCAGCAATCATTTTGGTCTTTGCAGCAGAAGTTTTGGCACTTCTTGTTTTTTGGTCAGTGCTCCCACGTCTGGTTTAGTCACAGGATCCAAACAAAGAGCTGAATATGTATTCTTCTTTAAAGGCTTTTCTGCGACTTTGCTTGCTGTGTTTGCTCAATCCCCAGTGCAATGTCACGAAACTTAACTGCTGTAAGAGGACAGCTGAGGGCTGTGCGACCCAACGAGCACAGAGGGAGCAAAGGCAGTGGGCGCCTACCTTAGGACTTTGGCAGTTCCTGTCCATGTGAACAATTTTGTTGCTTTGTATAAGGAAATGCCCAGTTGTTACTGAAACGAATACGGGAGGTTTCCTTTTCATTTCTTTGAACATGAGTTGATGTAGCTGGGCCTGCTTTTGTAATCTGTTGGTGTTAACATCTTCCAACTTTTTCTGAAATATAATTGACAAAGCCACAAACGAGCGACACATGCCATTTTTCCTGAAAGGAAATACTTGACCACTATAGAAACTCAGGGTACAACAGGAGAAGACATGTCTGTTAATACAGATGTAGTTAGTATATAATACAAAAATGCATGCTGGGGTTTCCCATCCTTGCTCACTGTACTATCAAACATGAAGAGAGGTCTTCACCTCTAGTAACTGAACTTCGGGTGCTGAACTTTACATCTGTTTTAAACAGAAAATTTAGGGAAGATAATTGTACCTGAATTGCCTGTCCCTGAATACTCCTTTTGTTTTCTCTTCAAGATTATTACCTGTTCTGTCTCTGTTAAGAGCATGGGACACCCATAAGTGGAAGTAACGACCAAAATACTCAGATGGTAACTCGCACTTTTACCCTTTGAAGCGTGCAATACAGTGAGTACTAGTTGTCTGACGCCCCCTCGTGAAAAACCTCCGGTTTTAGGGGCTTGCCATCTTTCTGGGATTGTGCTAGCACTCTTGCTCTGTGCGCGGCTGGGCTTGGCGGCCTTCCCCTGTGAGACCTGCTTTGCTGGAGCGTCTCTCCATGCTCAGCCGAAGCTGCCCTGCCAGCCCGTGCTCTCCCCGTTTCACAACCTCTTGGTCGTAAAACCCCAAAGCTGAGAGTGGCCTCTGCAAGGCTGGTGTTCCCTGCAGAGGTGGCTGCACTGCCTTCTCCCGGTGGCAAAACGAGCTCTTCTCTCAGCCTCTTCTCTGCAGCAAATGCAGAAATATCATCTGCTCTTTCCTCCTCCTTCTAACTGAGCACCGGCCACAGCCAGGACGACCTTTGTCAGAATATCCTTATGATACTATTTATGCCTTGAATTGTTGACATACCTTGTCAAATAATGGATTTACATCCCCCCTAGTTGATGTATGAAGTCTGAACCTGATTTATACGTCACGCCACTTTGTATGCTATCGCATTCATTTCAGAGTCATTGAACTGATTTATGGCTTGAGCCTTTGAATTATAAATCACACCGGTATTCTACATTTCCTGTAATTTATTTGTAATCCAGCACTTTTTACTTTGGTTATAATCTTTGCTTTATTGATTTGTCTATACAAATAGAAGAAAGGTGGCAAGCCTAATGAGGTAAAGCTGTAGGGTACACTTCGCAATGCACAGTGCGTCTTTAGCATCCCATGTCTCATCACCCCAGGCAAAAGTATTCTAGCCCTTGTATAACTGCACCACACACAATCTCATGAACCATTCTGCAGCCCTGCAAAGGTCATTGCCAAACTCAAACCAATACCTTTGAGGCTGGCCTGCTCTGAGCCGCTGTTTCCCTAGGTCTGTGCTTGTGCCAGACAACCCACATGGGACAAACAACCAGCATCCATTCGTACAGGCTCTGTACACCCGAACTGAGCCCTGGGTGCATTTTTTTCCAGGATAAACTGAATCTCTTTCTATACTGATTAAATTTCATTGACTATTTTTCCAGATTATTTTTAATCTCATACTTTTTACTTTGGACTCTGGGGTTCTTCCACTGTATCTACAGTGCATCCTTGCTGTGCTGGGGAAAACTTAAGTGCCACATTAATGCCCTGATGTAAAATTTGCATTTTCTGTTCCGTGTGTCTATCACCTTTTATCCCACAAAACCATGCAGTATGGCCACTGGCATTATTACTAGAGGCCGTGCTCTGTAGCCCTACACACAGGGCAGTGGAGGATAGAGCAGAGCAACGCCCTCGCAGAGGATGAGTCCTCCCTTTAGGACAAAGAGCACCTCAGCATCCTTTTTTGCTCTATCGCCATTTCTGCCCACCAGCTAGATCCAAGCTTTCATCTCAGGGTGGAAGCAGGGAGCTGAGGTCACTCTCAGCTTTGGGGTTTTACGACCAAGAGGTTGTGAAACGGGGAGAGCACGGGCTGGCAGGGCAGCTTGAGCTGAGCACGGAGAGACGCTCCAGCAAAGCAGGTCTCACAGGGGAAGGCCGCCAAGCCCAGCCGCGCACAGAGCAAGAGTGCTAGCACAATCCCAGAAAGATGGCAAGCCCCTAAAACCGGAGGTTTTTCACGAGGGGGCGTCAGACAACTAGTACTCACTGTATTGCACGCTTCAAAGGGTAAAAGTGCGAGTTACCATCTGAGTATTTTGGTCGTTACTTCCACTTATGGGTGTCCCATGCTCTTAACAGAGACAGAACAGGTAATAATCTTGAAGAGAAAACAAAAGGAGTATTCAGGGACAGGCAATTCAGGTACAATTATCTTCCCTAAATTTTCTGTTTAAAACAGATGTAAAGTTCAGCACAGGAAGTTCAGTTACAGAGTCCAAAGTAAAAAGTGTGAGACTAAAAAGAAACTTGAAAAATAGTCAGTGAAACTTAACCGGTAGAGAAAGAGATTCGGCTCTGCTGGCCCTGATCCCGCTCGCCTGGGGGCCATACGCCCCGCGTGTGCAGTGCTGGGCTAACTCCTTTACATGCTTGAATACGGATTGAGATTTCGGGTTTGTATTTTTGCGGTGTGCTCCGCTGCTCCACGCTGGTGTGCTGGCTCCCTCCCAGCCAGATGGGTATCTCTGACGCCGCGCTGCGTTGGGCTGTGTACATGTGCCCTCTGCCAGCTACATATCCATTACAAGTTCTCGTGGAAATGCCAGGACAACTTAACGGTCTGGGTAAATAAATCATGACGGAATGACAGAGCCCAGCGTGACTGCCAGCTGGGAAGCGGGGCTGGACCCGGGCGGCTGGGCAGGATGTGGTACTTCAGGAGCGCAGGGCTAATCCCTTGCTGCTACTGAGCACCGTGAGTTTTTCTCTTATCTTAGATTTATTAGGCATAAAGCTGTTTACTGCAGTCACCAAAGAAACAATTTTTCACCACCGTACTTTGCTGCTGTGGAGTGACTTGCTGCATTACAAAATGACCTAAAATATAAGACTTGTCAAAAAACCTAACAGTTCAATAAATTTGTATTGTATTTAACAGCGCACATAAAAAAATGCAAAAATTAAAATCCAAAAGTTATTGTTACCTCTTTTTTTTTTCACATTTTATGTGTGCTTTTTTTCAGTTTTATGGACTTTTATCCTTTCTCTTTAAAAGATAAATGAGATTTATCTAGGCCTGTGAATCTCTTCAGCTTCTTACAACTATTTTACTTCTCAAAATCTAAACAAGCTAAGTTTTACGTATACTATTCTTTTTTTTTGAAAGATGAAGCTGAAAAATCCCATGGAGCAATGTGCAACTTGTCTGGGATTACTCACAGCTACTATCTGAAAAAAAACAGAACTTCTTTAGGAAAGCAGATGTTTCTTAGGAAGTTGTGGCTATTGTCCATCAGGGAAAAATATTTCTTTTGCTGTTTCAGCAGAGAAGGCCAAGCTACTTCCATGTCCACACATAGTCGTCTCCTGCTGAAACCAAGCACATGTACACTGCAGTGAGCAAGGCAGTGAGAATCCAGACCCAATTAAAAAGAAAGGGAGAAAACACATGGTGGTGGAAGGGTCCCATCACCCTCTAGTCATAGATGGTGGTTCCTAGAGGAACGGGTGTAAGGACCACGCAGAGGCCGCTGTGAGGTCCCTGGAGGAGGTAGCAGAGATGTTACTGAGCAGTTTCTGAGGCTCAGCCAGCCACCAGATCAGTAGCCCATGATGCACATCCCTGTGCATGCACATGGCGGTGTTGGTTGGGAAAGGTCCAAAGCAGAGCCAAAACGACTCTGAGGCTCTGGCAGGAGCAGGGCACAGATGTCAGGGCACAAATATTGTTCCTGCCAGTCTCTGCAGTGAAGGCACTGGCAGGGATGGAGGCATCCTAGAGAGAAGTACACGGTTTCATATCTGGTGTTGGCAGCAGGCTTTTGGGTTTTGTCAGTGGTGGGATGTCGTTCCAAAAGCTGAGGAGCAAAGATAAGAGTCCACCTCACATGCAAACACACACAAAAGAAGTGGGCAATTTTACATTTCAGTTTGCTAATCTAGTGAGAATATCTTTAACACAGAATAAGGAATAGGTGCAATAAGCCTATTAGGAAGTAAGATTATAAGTGAGCTAGACAAGTGTATAAAACTGTTAAGGAGTATATTTATTTTAATAGAATACTGGAAAGAACAAGGTAAAGGACAATGGATCATCTTAAAATACTTGTAAACTAATGCAAGACATCTGAAGAATAAATAAAAACAGTGAAAATTTTAATAAACACCTGAAATGATGATTTACTTGGTGTGAGAGAGTTGCTGGAATAATTCACATAGTTAGAACTGGATCCAGTTGACTCCTTGGCAGTATAGGTGAAAATCTTAGTTTACTATTTCCAAGGACAATACAAGGTAATTTGTTTTTTCCTTATTCACGGGGGGTCAATTTTATGAGAGCATCAGACTGGATTTCCCTGACACTGTCTTCCCTGAGTGAGTGGTAAAGGTCCCTGATGGACAGCCCAGCTCCGGGTGTGCTTGGCTTGGCCATGGCCCAACCCATCACCATCTCTGATGCTCCTGTGAGCAGCAATGAGCAGAGGGCTCTGTGCTGGTCAAGGGTGGGTTTTGGAGCAGCGGCTGGAGAAGGGGTGAAAGAGGAGGAGGGCTCCTCTGTGGGAAGGAGACGTGCAGAGAGGATGGGGACTGGCTGGAGGAGCGCTATGGGAGTGGGGAGGAAGGGGAGGAAGGTTCTGGCTCCTGGCAGTAGCTGGATATAAAGCCTCAGTGGTGGCACTGCCAGGACACAGGCAGGAGTCCTTCCCATTGACATCCAAGCAGTTGCTTGGAGACAAAAGGGTAAACAGGATTGGCTGTATTGGATCACCTCACATTGTTGTCTCTGTCTTACCCTGGCATCAATTAGCCTACTAATAAAAAAGGCTTGTCTTGTGAGAACAGACAAGAGAAAAACTTAAGAGAAACACTTTGAAGCCCTTACCCTGAAAGCCAGGCTGACCTGCTGTAAGAAATCTCTGCCTGTTGGCGGAAGGGACAAGTGCGTGTCTACTTTCACAGAGGAAATCTGCTACAAGTAACAAAACCAACAGCTGGATGAGCAACTGGCAGAATCAAGCCAAGTGGGCCGTCTGAAGATAACAAGGTTTTTCAGCAAGCCAGACAGCAGCTGAGAGAGCACTAGGAGAGGACTCGGAGCACCCAGGTCTCCTTTGGGTGAAGGGGTGGGATGTCTCGATTTAGGAGCCAGCAAAGACAGGCAGCAGAGAGTGTCTCTGAGGGCTGATCCTCACCAGCAGGGAGGAACCGGATGGGGATGTGATGGTGGGAGACCACTTCATCGAGGGTGGTGGGATTCACAATCCCTCAAAAAGGATGGAGGAAGAACCACAAAACACAGACAGTGGTTTCAGGGAGAGATGGCGGTGGCTGTATGAGAAGCAGTACTAATGGCACCAACGCAAACTGTTCTGCTGAGGAAAAAGAGGTGGGCAGTGACAAAAGAGGCCAACGTGGCTAAATTATGAGATTTTCATTGTTCTGAAACAAAGTAAGCAAACCGTCAGAGCCATGAGGGCACTGCCAGCCCTGACTGTCCCTGCTCAGCCCCCTGCGGCTCCCTGACCCTACCCATGGCCCAGCACCCCCTGCAGTGGGGCCACTCTCCCGCTCCCCACAGCCCTACCCTGTCCCAGGGCGAGGATTTACTGAAAAAAACCCGGTGGAACCAATACCTGCAAGCTTCTCTATGAAAGCAGTAAAATGAGTTACAAACAGCGCAGATCTGTCAGAAAGAAGTTGTGTTGATTTGTTAAACTTCTGCAGCAAGATGACATATCTCCTGGGTGGATGAGAAGCAGTCGGTGGCATTCGTCACTGCCTCGTGTGATACACTGACAACCGAGACAGGGAAGCACAGGCTGGACAAACTGCAATAAAATGGTAGAAATTGTTTGGAAAACTATGCTCAAAGACTGTTTACGATTGATATCACCGTCAAAATGGACAGGGTCCGCCTTGTGTCCATAACTGCTCAGTATTTTCACAGGTGACTTAGAAGATGGGATAAAGAAGATGTCTATGAAGGTCACAGAGGGTATGAAGAGGAAAGGACTATGAAGGAAGGCGCAGTTTGAAATCATAAGGCTCCTGACAAACAGGAGAAATAAACTGTAAATGATCAGAGGTCTGGGAAATGTCTCCTGTGAGGGAAGTTTGAACAAACAGGGGTAGACTAAAGAAAGCAGCATTAAACTGTGCTGGCAGCCTTTGCTAAAGTGGCTACAGGGCTACAGACAGATAGCAGATGCATGGAGACTTGCACAAGAATCAACGGGTCAAATTGCATCTCAGTAGACTCAGCTTAGACACCAGGAAAAGCTTCTGCGCTGTAAGGATGGTGAGACCCTGGGAGAGATTCCCTCAGCGTGCCAGAAAGCCTCCCCCTTGGGAGGTATTTAAATTCAGATTATGCAAGTTTATATGAGGGTGACACAGGCATCCCTAATCTTGGTTTGGGAGTGGAGAACAAACTAGATAGATAGCCATTTGAAAACTTTTCCAGTCCTGAGTTTTATGATTCTGCTGAGCAATCTTGATTACTGTGCAACTGGTTAGTCCTCGGTATCACCTATCACACTGCCGAGTGGTCTGTGGTCACCCGACCTTTGTCATCACCGATTTATTTTTTTTAAGCATATAACAATGTTAAATAGTATCAGATTTAGCTCTGATCCTTCTTTTACTTTACTGGGAAAATAATATATGCTATAATATTTTCCCATTAATGACTACTGAAATCTAATGATAGTCATCATCCAAATTAGTCATTGTTGCTGTGCAGACAAGTCCATCTCCATGAGATGGACATGTGAAGAAGGTGCAAGTGTGGTTGAAGTTTGGATTGATGCAAGCGTCGGTAGCATAAGAGGAGGATGCATGTCCCACGATGAAGTAAAAGCTTTTATTTTAGAACAACATAAAAATCTGGACTGCTGTCTCATGAAAAAGGAGCTGCTGTATCCATATTATACATATGAAGTACATTAGCCTAGAGTGTAATAACTTCCGTATGTATATTTTGAGATTTCACAAAATATGAAGCAATGCAATGGATTAAGCCTCAAAATATCCTTCTGAAGTGGGTGATCAAATACTACTATTCCTAGCTTTTCAAACATGAAAGCTTAAGATGACATGAGACTGGCTACTGTACGCAGGCCTTGAAATCACAGGATCCTGATAGAGCTTTGCTCATATTATCTGCATCCTGTTCCTTTCCTCATATTAATTAGGTAATTTGAACATTAAAACATAACCAAGAAAAAAGGGGGGATGGGATGGGATTGGTCTGACTCTGCAGCAGAGGAAGGAATCCTCTCACCAAAAAAGTAGATCATCCTAAAAAGACCGCCAAAACAGTATTTTGTTCTGTTAAAACAAATATTCTGTTTTGTTCTAACTCTTGCGCAGTTTCTTTATGGATGAATGGTACTAAAGAGCCAGTCCCAACCTATGGTGTGTCTGGGAGATGCTTGTACATTGTGGACACCTTCACGAGATGGTCGCAGAGGTCTAACTCACCAGGTGGAACAAGGCGCAGATTGGTCGCAGCAGCTGTTTTCTTCCCGTAGGCAGGAAACTTTCTGCAGCCCATCCAGTGGGGGATTGCGCCTCCCGGGCTGGTTGCAGCTCTGAGATGAAGGATGCTGCCATCTCCCCAGCACCCTCGTGCCCTGCTGGGTGCTGCTCATGGAGGTTTATAACTGCTTCTGCTCTCCCACTACGCTTAAAACTAACATCTCGCAGTTTTATGTACTTTATAGAACTGTTGTCTTTTATTTGCTCTTTCCTAAGAGGAAGGTATCAACAAAGATACCAGTTGGAAAGTAGATGGACTGGGCATTGCAGGGCTGCGTTTGTAACTGCAGAGATAAGAAGTATCCACTGCTTTATTATTCCATATTTATAATACCTACCCTGAATCTTGTTGTTTGGGAGGTTTTCTTTTTGTATTCAGGACATTTCATTTCGAACTTAATCCACTTTCTGAGCATGACATATCTTAGTTACAGGTCAGGACTTGGCTTTTCTAATGCTATCGTGCTAGTCAAGTGAGTATTGTTGTTTAATATCACCCAACACTTCGAGTTGTCAATGTCCTGAATATGATAACCTGCTTCCTCTTCCCTGCAACATGTCACCCATTAGCATTCCAGCTGCATTACACACTCTCTTTAGGGAAACAAAGTTAGGGCACCAGGCTCTCCTAACGTTAAACAAGGTGACTGACTTGTGTTGAACGCTCGGGGTTCAGCAACAGCAGTGAATAGACATGAACGCTCACTTGGAAAAAAACTTTCAGCTGGTTAAATTTAGAAAAAATACAGTCTCTTTAATTATGTTACTTGTCCCTTCAATTAATTTGTGATTTTTTTTTCTTTATTTACATATGTAATAGAAATTGTAATTTCTGAAAATTTTTTTACTTGCTGATTATGTCTTAGCTCTGTATTTGTTGCAAGTCTATAGCCAGCTCCTAGTCACTTAATGCACTGAACTAGTAAGTTTGATTTTAAGGCTCACCTCATATTACCGAAGAAATCAGGATTTGGGTCATATAAAGTAATCCACTGGAAATACAATAAACAGTCATTCAGCGTGGATTGTATTTGTAAAATTTTTGTTTTGAAACAACAATAAAAGATAATAGAAACCAGAATGGAAAGGATCTTTTAAAATAAAAATTCCATCCATTTGCTGAAGTGAGACTCATAGTTTTCCTTGTATTTTTTCCAGTCAAATTTTGAAAACCCCAAGGGACATTAAGTAACAAATTAGACATGAGCTTCCAATATGTTGTGCCTATGAAAAAAAAGGTCAATGTGGTTTTGGGTTGCATTCACCAGGCACCCTATCATCATATATTGGAGCAGGAAGCTAATAATCTTTCTTTATGTGGTTTTAGGATGCACAACATGCTCTTGCAATGCTGTGTTCAGTTATGGGCATCTTATTACCAGAACGATATCGACAGATCATAAAAGCACAAGGGCTCAGGTCATCTTCATTTGTCACAACAGTGTGACATTCCACCCTTCTCCTTTTCCCACGAGGGAAAAAAGGCACAACAGAATTTGACTCTAGAAATATTCTGATTTATTTATTACTAAATTATGGTAATAAATGCATTGTTCTTATATTATATTATGCAAGTTTAAGTGACCTGCCAGTCTTGTGAGAACAATTCTGAATCCTTGCTGTGTATCAAAAAACCAGAAGACCATGGCTTGCAGGTGAAAATGAGAAGTACAAGATGATGTTGCTGTATATTTCCTGCACTAGAATGGCAAAACAATCTAGGTGTCCTCACATAGATTCACCATTTCCTGAAGGTTGTTGACATCTAGAAGTCTTTCCAGGATACCAGAAGATCATGGCATGTCCATAAAACAGAATGATTTTTTTTTTTCATTCCTATTACAGGCATTACTATTATTTTAAACATTTGGAAACCTGTAAGTACTCCTAAGCTGATCGCACTTGTCTCCTTTGTAGAGCATTATTAAGGTTTCTTAATTATTAATGTATTTGCATTACAAACTTTTGTGATTTTACAAATTTTTAAAATTTTGTTTCATTAGTCAATGCCCAAAGAAAACATTTCTCCTTTCTTTAATTATGAAACAGATAGTTCAGTAGGAATTTTCTCATTAATTTTCTTGTAAAAGCTTTTGCAATTCTTTGGAGTTTCTTCAGCTTCTCAGTGGAGTAAAAGATTTCCAAATGTAGGGCAACTTTTGAAGCTTTATCCTGCATCATGCTGGATTTGAAAATATCCTTTCTGAATCACTGATGCATAGGGCTTCGGATATGATTTCAATTACGCCATAAGAAGAAATAAGAAGAATGAGTGCATTATATGCTTATTCATGTTTCGTGGGAGACTATCACCTGGAAAAGGACTTGATCTTGGCCAGAGTGGGGAGCCCTTTGGCAGTATGGCCTCGACCACACCACAGACCCTTAAACTTGGAAATAAATCTATGGCTTTAAGAATAAACGTGCTCAAACCACTTGTAAACTTTGAAGGCAGATTGGCTCGTATAACATCCCATGTTGCATATCATATATAATACATAATGTAAGGCACGATCTATAGGTAGAGTATAATATCCATACTTACATAATAATATACACAGAGCTATATGCACGTGTGCGTGTCTATATGCACACAGACAAATCTATCCATACACATTAATACACAAATATACAGCAGTAACAAATCGGCGTACATCAGAAGACCACGCAAAGGCTTCGGGAAGGTCCATGGGTCACCCCTGCAAAGGCGGAAAAGGCAGGATGGGTCAGCATGGGGCTGAGCTCCCTCTGCCTCTGTCTCCCTGTGTCTCTCTCCTCCTCACCCCACGGCCCATAGAAGTTCACGCCATAAAGGTGAAGTTCGGTCTATGCCACTGTACAGGCACACAGCCTTTAAGGTAGACAGGAAAAGGTTTTGTATGAGACAGGAAAACTTACTGAGGGAAATTGTGTGGGTCAGGCTTGGAAATCACCACGGTTTCTTCAGCCTTCAACTCTCTGAACTGGATTCCTGAGCGACTGAGGTTACGGTGCCTGGCTCTGAGCTGCCTGAGGAGATCACGGCAATGACTCCTGCTCTTTGATGAAAATGCGGGGTTATAAAACTAGGATCCTGAAATACAGATGCCCCAGAAACACTGTGGAAAGGCAGAAGGCGCACTTCGGGTCCTTTATCCTTGAGGAAACTGAAATTCTTCCTTAAGCACCAAAACCAATCGTTTCATTTACAAAGTCAGTAGTTTGGTAATTATAATATCATCAGAACTATGGAAACCTGCTCAAAGCATAATCTAGCGCCTGCATAACATTTTTCAGTTGTATTTACTACCCCAGGCAGACTCATTGTACATTTTAGGATGCCATCCTGAGTTCAGTCTTCCCTTTGAAACAGTGTTTTCTGCAGCACTGTATTTGCTCTCATCTCTCCTTAAAACTTCATGCTCTTCAGTTTCAGCAACCTGTACATTTTGCTGAAATCTGAACGGATTTATAGAAACAACCAGAAACGTCTGCTGGCTTTTCAGTTTTCTTCTATTTACACATTTCAAAATGCCACAAACCGGGGAAATTCCTGTTGCCACTGGTACCCACATGCCCCATCCTGCTGCTACCCAAGGCACGGCAGTGCCAGCATCCCTCTCCCTGCGTGCCACCGCGGTCCCCGTCGCTTGGTGCCAGGCAAGGATGCTCCTGGCTCTTGTCTTTTACTAAAACTCTCCGGTTTTAGTTGGTCTGTCTCTCCTTTGGTAGGATGTACTGCTCCTGGCCAACAAATGGTGGAGCTGTTGCTTTGAGAAATGGGGATGAGGATTTCGGCGCTCCCAAACTGCTGCAGAAAGGGGAGTTGGCAAGGCAGGTACCTGTTTTTCACTGTAGGACCGCTGAAGGAACACTTCTGTCTGTTAGACGGATGCCAGTGGAGAACAGAAATGCATCAGACCTAAAAAGACTAAAACTTTTTTTTTTTTTTAAAAGGCCGCTACGTCAACAAGGGTGGCTAAAGTATGCTGCTGATTCTATAATCTTCACTTTCTGAAATTGGCATAAACTAGAGTTAAACGTAGCTCGTTTGGTTATTTTCTTTTTTTCAATTTAAAAAATCTCTTCATATGTAGCAATTAATGTTTTAATTTTGTAAAGACAAAAAAAAAAATCAGATTTGTATTTTAATATTCATTCCTGGAAGGTAAAGAAAAAGTAGGGTGTGGATTTTCTAATGCACTCAGTTTTTGTAGTATTTTCAACAGAGCAGTTCAGATCACTCACTAGAACTTTACAAAACTATGTCGGAAAAGGAAGTGCAAAAAAAAATTGCTTTTATAAGACCCCTCAATCGTTTAGAACAAAATTTTAGTTAGATTTCCTAGAATTGTGTTTGTACAAATCTTTATTTGAATACTTTTCAGAGATCTGTTCCTAATAAAAACATGGTTTTTTTCATTTCAAATGAGACATTAATGACAGGTTTAAAAGAATTTAAAATAATTTATCCCATGCAGACACTGTTTTGCAACACAGGGAATAAAATTGTATGTGACTGCCAGAGCTATTTATTTTTTTAGATCCTTAAACATAATGATGCTAATATAGGTATTCGTGGGAAATTTATGTGTGTGTGCAGGTTTACATATCTATCCAGCTATGTCTGCCTAGAGCAGGAAAAAACCCCAGATCAGTCTTTTTCCCCTGTCATTGCAATGCATGCACAAAAGCACGAACCTGTGTTGTACTGCCAATGCCACAGCATAAGTTCTGCTGGTTCCACCCCACCTACTGACAGTCTTACAGATTTGGGGCCAAAAGATCTGAGTTGTCCTCCACACGCCTGAAAGTTATGCTTGGGATATACTACTGCCTGGTAATAGTTAGTAAGACACTAATTATATGGCAGATTAACGAGTACGTCCTGGCCTTCCCACTGCACAACGTGCTTGATCATTTGACTGTGGGTTGCTCCACACAACGAAAACCCAAAACAAAATAGAAACCCCCCACGCTCTCAAATCCAGCGTTAACAATTTGCAAGGAAACTTGCATCTGGAGAAAAAAAGGCTGAGGGGAGACCTTATCACTTCAGCTACCTGAAAGGAGGGTGTAGAGACCTGGGGGTCACTCTCTTCTCCCAAGTAACAGGCGATAGGACAGGAGGAAATGGCCTTAAGTTGCGCCAGGGGAGGTTTGAACTGGGTATTAGGAAAAATTTCTTCACAGAAAGGTTATCAAGCATTGGAGCAAGCTGCCCAGGGGAGTGGTGAAATTGCCATCCCTGGAGGTATTTAAAATACTGGTCGACTTGGTGCTTGGGGACATGGTTTAGTGGTGATTTTGTCAGAGTTGGGTTGATGGTTGGACTCGATGATCTGAAAGGTCCCTTCCAACCTAGGCAACTCTATGATTCTATGATCTAACTCTGAATAACATGAAGCATTTCTGTGTAATTTGGTTTTGAGCAGCTGTATGGAAGCTGGCCAGACAGGAACGCTTTTCCTCTCCGTCTCTCCCTTTGCCGTTCTGTTTTTCTTCAGGTGGGAGCGACCGCTTGTCATCAAATACCATCTGCCTCCATTACTCCTCAGCAAGGGTAATGGATGGGGTTTTATTACTGGGTCTTCTCAGATCCCAGAGGATCTACCTATACAACCTGCCGAAAAGCCAGTATATTTGAAGCAGCATATAATTTGTGCTTTAGTCTTACCGTGGTTGTAACTAGAGGTGTGGGATTTTTTTAAGGGCTCGTTGTTAAAGGGGCGGCAGGGTTCACAGTGCTGCAGTCTTTGCTGGTCAGATAACACTTTGTACACAGTGTGTACCCCTGGAAGCAACAACCTCAGCGATTCAGCCCTAGTGCTGTCCTGAAGCTGACCGAAATAGATTTACTTTGACACTTGGTTTAGTTTGAGTCTCTGACTGACTTACCGCAAAACAGTTTCTATCAATCAGTGTGCTTTAATTGCTACTTTTGTGGCTGTTTCCTGAAGCAAAGGGGAAGAACACGTTTTATAAGTGGTGTGACAGGATTTAAAATATGATCAGACATTGCCAGAAAGCTGCATGGACATGTGTAGAACTTGAAAACTACTGCTGAATCCTTTCTAAAAATCTGGGTAGATAGCAGGATGCTGCTGCCGCTCTTGAACTGAACTGTTGACAAAGATTTTAATTTGTATCTCAGAAAGCATTTAAACTTCTCTTTTGCAAAGAAAACCCATGTTCGCAAACCTAATGCTTACAGCAGAATTCCCAGGTATCGCTCGCGGTCTGGTCTGGCGAGGAGCAGACTCCAGGGACCTCCAGATTTCAGATGTTCCGAA
The DNA here is from genome assembly GCF_028500815.1 of Rissa tridactyla. Classification (NCBI taxonomy): domain Eukaryota; kingdom Metazoa; phylum Chordata; class Aves; order Charadriiformes; family Laridae; genus Rissa; species Rissa tridactyla. Next base: position 70,123,407 of record NC_071467.1, on the reverse strand, counting down.
GTTTCTAATTTTTCAAAATCTTCTACTGGAGCAGACTGCACTACGGTTTTAATAACTCCTTTTGATAAGATACTGTATCGTGGTGATAAAATGCCTCAATTAAATTTCTCATCTTTTATAAAAAATGACTGAAAAGTAATTCGACGTTATAACTGGAAGGTGCTTAGTTGGAAGTGGATTTGGGATCTTCATTAGAGTCAGTGGCTTGGAAGGAGGCATTTAGATCCATTCCATCAGTTTCCATCTCTGCTAATGTCAAAGAAAACCAGTCTAAATAGCTGTCTAGAAAGATTTTCCCCCTGTGGTGCTGTGCTTTAAATTAGATGATTATGAAGTTTTCAATGCAGCTAAGTGTAATTTATATTAAACCGAAGTATATCTTATTATTTCTGAGGCTGCACTTGAGCCTTTGGTTTCAGGTTGATGAATTATTTTAGCAGTATTCTGCATATTAACTCATTCTCACAATGGATGCAAATGATTGAGAGATGGGAAAAGGCTGGTTAACTAACTTGGATGCAGCAGAGCTACAAAGCAGAGCAAGTAGATGTGAAAACTGTTCAACTTTTGCCAGTCCAGTATCTCTGCAAATATCTTCATGTATTTCTCATGTAGGAATTCTCAGCAAGATCGATCTGCTGATGGCTGGTGGCCAGGACAAAGCCATTTATCAGCTATTAGGGTCCACGGAAGCTTGAGACCAACAGCTACCTTGAATTGCTCTGTTCTCCTGAAGAGCAGAAACTGCTTCCTTTTAAATTTCCATTAAGTTTAATTGGGGTGGCTATTTCTGATTTCAGGGTAATTTTCCCTTCCTGTTTCGTTGGTTTTGCAGACACCATTCATGTCTGTTCTGCCATGGTAGATGGCTACTGGTACTAAGCTAACTAGTTTGAAGCTGGCTTAGGTTTCTTTCTACCACAGGGCGCTCCCTGGCTGTCACATTCATGCTAACTGCAATATATATGTACTGATAGCTATAGACAAGCTGGCACCATGCTACTCTTATGAGTACCAGCTATACCCACTGCTAGTTAAACCAGACAAAATTTCATTTCCATTTGCCTACAGAAAGACTCATTTGTGCTCTCCTTTCACATTTCCTCTGGGAACATGCTGTTGGATCTCTTCATCTGCCCTTAAAATTTCTCTTTATTTGCTTTTACAGACACTTAACTTTTTTCCCCCTGTAACACTTAGGAGGAGAAAGGTAAAGCTTATGCAAAAGCTCACTCAAGGATGTTGATTTTGAAATCATCTACTTCTTGAGGGGATACCCTAGGCATATTCTGGGAAAGTTAAGCTGTCAAACCTCATTAGCTGCGCCTTTTCAACCCGTGATACATCTTTCTCTAGTCTCTTCAACATTTATTAAGATAATTCACTTCATTTTTTTTTCCCTAAATAAAATATATAGTGCTTGATCATACACCGATGCAAAGTGGATAGTACACTCCAGCTTAAGATGCAGCCCCATAAACTTCCAAAAAGGACATTATTTTGCAAAGACTTCTATATGCAGTGCCAGCATTGGTGAGACATAAGGTAGCTTTGCACATATATCTAGGCTGTTTTCTCTTTGCATGCTGAAAAAAAGAGTTACCACAAATTTAGACCTTCAAAACCAGAAAATATCAAAATATTCAGCATGGACTGTAAAAAATTTGACACTGCACTGCTGAACATATTGTTATTGTACAGACTATACTTGAGAAACAGAATGTGATTGTGTAAGTAATACTTGCTATTTCACACTCTCAGGTACTCGATGTCTTTGTAACCAACATCCCAGAGCGCTCTTTTTCTACTCTGGATTCTCATAAGGTGGCTTTCAAATAAATATTCATAGAAACTGAAAAAAATATATGGCAAGGAATTTGTCTATGCAAGTAAAGGAATTTACAAAACCTCATGAATGTGGCCATTCCAAAGATGGAAAAAAATTTTTGACTGATGCTTGTATAATCAAGCTGTCCGTGAATAACGAACCTCAGAAATCCTTTACTCTTCACTGAGGTCTATTGAGCAATGAGTGAACTTTACAGGATTTATCTTTACTTAGCCGCTTCTGTTGTAAAGGCTAAAGCATACAGTTTATACATATTGAACCTCTGGTTAATTATTTTTTTACATGCATTAGCACTGGTTAAATTAATCCACATTAAGTGACAATGATGTTAACTCTGTCCTGATTTAGCAGCAGTTATCATTCAGTCTGTCTGACTAAGTAGTTTTCCTAGGAGAAATCCTAAAACAACATATGCTTGCAACAGCAATGGGAAGTTAAATACATTGTACTACGATTATATTTTACTGTATGGAGAACTTTTCATCAAAACATTGCATTACGATTGAACACTGAATCATGTTCCTGCCAACAAGTGATGCATCAAATCAGTGTGATTACAGTCAGGATTGAATCAGGAAATGAACTGTCAGAATCAATTGACGGTTATCCTGCTTTTGGAAATTTGTAGTTGCATCAGTCAGAAATGGATTTGAGAGAGTGGACCAATAAACGCACATGAACCGCTGAAGATAAAAAATCACAGATCTGAAACCAAACACAATCTCAGAAATGTTGGATGCTTTATTTTAATATAAGCTGGTTTTCAACCTGATTTTAAGATTCATAAATCCATCATCTAAATCACGGGCATAGAAACGGGAAGAGAAACACAGCAGAAAGTTAATAGATTGTGCTTCTGTCATCAGCAAAAATGGAGATGTGTTTAATGCTTCTTCCTGGTGCAGTGTCTAATCATCCCAAATCCTTTTCCTGTTACAGTCCAGGTACTCAGGTACTCGGCAAAGGTCTGTGTAATAGCCAAAGAATTAGAATATCACCAGGAAATGTTAGAAAACCTCAATGATTCAAGGCACTATGGAGTTGTTACATGCCATGTTAGCCACCAACAGTCTGGGGAGCTCCCCTCTACTCCCCTGGGGCAGCAGAGCAGAAATACAAGAATGAGAAAGCCCTTCCGCTGTGTCCTTGCAGCAGCAGCAGTCTCTGCTTCCAGTCTTTGTTCCAGTCAACTCGGTAGCTTTCTGAATAGCAGCAAATTCGAAGCAGGCCCTTCCAGTCCTCCCTGGAAAGATCGTGTTGCCCCTGGGACATGCCTGGCTGGCACCCTCCTGCCTTCAGCAGCCCCTCAGCCCCGGCGGCGCTAGCAACCTCCAACTCCTGTGTCACTCCTTCCTCTCCTCTCCCTGCCACATCCCACCACATGAAAGCTTCTCCCCTGGAAAGTGCTCTAGGGCAAGGGCAAGCGGGACTCTGCTCTTATAAATACACAAAATTCAAAAACTGAGAACAAGCAAGTAAAGCAGATGCTGTCTGTCAGGTTGGGTAACTCCTTTCTTTGTGAGCATGGCTGGAAGGGGAGATGTAGCTGCTTCCCCTTTCATCCAGAAGCTCAGGGGACACCTTACTCACCCTTTTCTTCCTGCCTGAATTTAACTCTCCCTCTACTGCTATCAACTCTGTATTTTTAACTAGTTCCTGGTGAAGTGACTTGATTTCAGTAGAGGGACTTGGTAGAGTCCTCATCGCTGGAGGTTTTCAAGATGCGGTTGGGGAGGGTGCTAGATAATCTCATCTAGGCTCCCTTTCCCATGAAAGGCTGGACCAGATGATCTTTTGAGGTCCCTTCCATGCTGGGCTGGTCTATGGTTCTATGACTTTGTTCAGGAGTTAGCTGAGCCAGGAGAGACATGACTCTTCAGAGGAATGGTTAAGGCATTCATGTAGAAAGAGTGAGTCCTGGGTTCCAATTGGAGGCACAATAACTGAATTAACTTTGTAATTTACATGTGCATTGCATACATGGCACATATAGTCTCTGGAGCAGGAACTGGAAACTCTCCTTCCTCAAATGTGATCACATAACTAGCGGGCTAAAGAATCAGGGTCCATTTTCCTCCTCTCTCTCTTGACTCAAACAGGTCTGTTCCCCCTGTCACACAGCACAGGGACCTGTGGGTGCAGAACTTGTCTCAGAGGCAGGAGATGTGGAGCTGGAAAGTCTCAGGCAGGGGAAGGAACTTATTTCCTCACTAATGTTGAGCTGTTCTGCAAGAAAGAGGCTGCTAGTGCATGGTTTGGAAGAAAGCCCTTGGTGTTTCTTCACCTTGGCTGCTGGAAGTTGTTCAAGAGAAAGCCAGAAGAAAGGGAGCCTTAAGCAAACAGCTTGAAGAGACAGCTGAACGACCATCTTGAGCAGGGAAGCCATATGGTGAAGGAAGGGCATGTTTTCAGAGACTGGCACCAGCAGGGGCAATCCTGTTGGCAATCTGACGTCTGCTCTGCAGCCGCAAACTTGTTGAGGAGACAGCCCTGGGGACTACGAAAGTGCTGGAGCCTGCTGTAGTCCTGGAAACATGGAAGCTGCCTTGTATCACTGAGTACCAGGATGGTAGCAAATATGGAAGTAACGGTCCTCTCTTGATCTGAGTGCCTTCAAAAAATGGTGATTCACAGACTGAAGCACCCAAGTGTAAGTATGGTCCCAGGGGGGAAAAAAAGACTGCTTTTTGCATGAAGCTAGGATTGAAATGCTGTTCTGATCCAAGCTTACTTCTCCCGCATGCTAGCAGTATGCCCAGACCTTCATCCCATATGTCTGTAGAGTACAGGATCATGGACATCCCTTCCCATGGGTGCTGGGCCATCGTGTCTCCCAGAAGGTAAAGTTGCATGGCAGGGAGGAGCCTCATAACCTAGAAGTTAGGGCGCCTGGCTAGAGGGAGGAAGTCCTGGGATTTGCTACCTTTTCTTTTTACGGTTTGTATGTTTTATGCTGGAGACCTGTTGGATAAAAATGAAACCATTGCAGAGTCTGCTGCTGGGATGTTAGAGGAGAGAGATCTATACCAAGAAGCCTGACATAGTTGAAAATATAAGACTGAAAGAGGAAGGTAGTAGAGATAGCTAGTGTCCAAAAGTTAATTTGAACTTTTTAGTACCAGCATCGTGAATCTGCCAGCTTATGGCTGTGTTAAGCAGTGTTACACAGTTTAGTATCCACAGACCTTAGAATATCAGAAAAAAAATCAGCAAAACTAACATGTGGATGTCAAAGACTATATATTGGGGGCAATGTGTCAGTTGTCAGCAAAGGAAGTCAGCACTAATGTGCCTGAAGAATATCGCCTCTATCTCTGCTTGCAGAATTAAGTTACTTGTAAAACATGGAAAAATCCAATGTAAACATAAAATATTGGTGAAAATATTTACTGTTAGAGAGTTTCACATCTTTGAGCCATGACTGTGATGTTTGGGTAGGGGGAAACAGTGTAATGGGCATTTCAGAAGACAAAATGAACTAACATTGCATTAGGATTCACTTATCATTGCAATAGATCCTAGTCCTAATTGTATCAGAGTGTATAGGGCCCTTTTGTCATGCATATTGTTAGATAAATTATAAGCAGAAAAAATTAAGACCGAAGCAGAAAGAAGATAAGCATTTGCAAATCACACCTAGGACAGCAGGTTTGCAAAGAGCTCTACTCACTGCAAGCAGGCCTGCTGACTCCAGTCAAACACCCAGCAGTGTCTCAAGGTAACCATGTGCCCAAGGCGTCACTGGAGATAAGTGCTGATCAATAAATCGTCATTAAAAACAACTACCAATACATGACAAGCCTGCAGGAAAATCACAACTTAAAAAGGAGAATAGTTACAAGAGAAATGCTTATTTCTTTCAGTGCTAAATTGTTCAGCAGCAACTGAAAGATGCAGGTGTTTTCTTTACGTTATAACTAAAAGTAGAAGCATCCATATCAACAGAGGATGCAAATACAGTTACTTCAGTAGTGTTAATGCTGAACTTTCTACTAAAACCCCTCAAATACATAAAAGCATTGCTTGGTGTTCTACAAGATACAGATAAGGAAGAATCGGGCTTTTATTGACATGATGTTTGACCACTGAATGGGGGAAGCCAACCATCCTCCTCCAGTCCACAACATGAAAACAAGAAAAAACATGTGTTTTGCTAAAAAGTGGCTGAGGACTCTACTGCTTTAAAACATGATCAAATTATCACACTAGCCAAATATCTGTAACCATTCATGTCTACTCTTAGCTTTAGGTAGATGAAAGATAATTGGAATTAACGTGGCTCACAGTGAAAACCCAGAAGTTTCATGAGTTGATGTGCACAACTAACCAAACCACGGGAATGCCAAATTGCTTAGTGTGTAGCTCAGTGTCCCACCAAGATTTACGAGTGAGACATCCTCTGCACATATCGTGTGCTAGCCTGACCCGTATAAAGCAAGAAATCTGGGCTCAGGTGTATCCCTGTGCAGAGAGGCTTGAACCTGGCTTACACTGATCATGGAAGATGATCTACCCACAGGGATACTGGGTGAAACAGAACTGGGGGAACAGAGGGAGGGGAAGGGGAGCAGAGGAGAAGGACATTCTGCAGTATTTGCTCTGCCACTTCTTGGTTTGTTGTGAAAGAAGGGACTACATTATCTCCAATGCCTGGAAGAAAGCTTCAATGCCTAATTCCCGGAGAAAGGCCATAGTTACGAACACCAAATTGAGATAAACATCAAGAATCCTGGGAGGAATAGGACTTAACCCACAGCCTTCCTATCAGCATTGCCTTCCTCAGCATCTCTAGCTTCTTGTTTGGCATGCTGGTTTCTGCAAATCCCATTCCCAGACTCTTTAGTCTCACTGTGTTTTCTACAAAGAACCTGCTTCTGAATAAGTCACAGCTGTGAGCTGCACTAGGCAAAACTGCCTGGAAGCTAAATGCTGCAGCGCTCAACATCCAAGGGCCCTCATGAATCAAGCCAGAATGTATCACATTCAAATAGAAAATTGGAAGATACACTTCTTTGTACACATTGAATATTGATCTGATTTCTGAAATTAAAAATGCATAACCTATTCCTTTCAGAAGAAATAGCTGGTCATGAAATTCTGATTTTCCAGTGCACCTAAATAAATGGACTGACGCATTCTCTTTAAACACCAAGTTTGCAGAAGGAGGGGGATTGTTTCTTTAGTTTTTGCGATTTATCAATTTACTTGTTTTACAAAGTAGATAACTAAATTTCAAAGTAAAAGATCTCATCAAAAACAGGAAAAGGTACTTATTAAAAATCTTAACACTAAGTAATATTGTGTGGGGAAGTAAGGCAGGAAAAGCCTCCTCTCCTCTCCTCTCCTCTCCTCTCCTCTCCTCTCCTCTCCTCTCCTCTCCTCTCCTCTCCTCTCCTCTCCTCTCCTCTCCTCTCCTCTCCTCTCCTCTCCTCTCCTCTCCTCTCCTCTCCTCTCCTCTCCTCCTCTCCTCTCCTCTCCTCTCCTCTCCTCTTTTTTTCTCCCTTCACGCTTCTTCACCTTTTCCCTCTGGAAAATTCCATGAAAAATTCTTCTGAGGTATCTCTTGATGGGCATTATAGATTGAGTATTTCTGCCCTTTCGCTTTCTGCAGAAGTTCACACCCTGTGCTCTAAAGTGGTATCTATTCCGTGTGGGAGGTAAGCAGTAGGCAGCTCTGTGTCTGTCGCAGTACATCACAGGCGATGGTGCATGAGGAAGAGGAAAATAGGACCGTGGTGCCACATTACTAGACCTGTGAAATGTAGCAGTAAGAGTTCAGAACAATGTCTTTCTTTTTGGGGGGTCAAAGAACAATCCTCCTCTAGTTCTTTCTCCAGTCATCAGGTGTTGAAGTTTCCAACGAAATACACCATTTAAGATTTTATGTGCCTGCTTCCAGTTTACTTCTTTGAAAAAAAATCAGTTGTTCAATTCAAACTGTTTTAACAGCAATTGTTTAACCAAGCCTGGTTCCAAGTGATTAACAACCCTTACAATGTAGCAACAAAGACTGTATGTTTAGAAAAAGAAAGATTATATTTACTCACTTAGAATAAACACTGAAATATTTATAGCAAGACATAAAATCTTGAGTAGGTATTTCTTGTAAATCAAAATTTAACCCTCTAGCAAAAGTAATTGCTTTCCCACTACATTTCAATTGATAAAAATAATTAATGGAAGTATTAAATATTGTGGTGACACAGTATGCATTATGTGTGGATTAGTTTTGCCGATTCTCAAAATAAAAAAATTGGAAAATACATAATATGTTTTAAGTATTAGAAACTACAATTTTTTCTCACTAAAGAAAATCAGAACGCTTTTTTCTCCATAAACGTTTCAATTCAGTAAGACCAAACATGCCATGAAACCCCATGGTCTATTGGATTAAGTATGGAACTAAGGTTGCTCTTCCCACCTTTGTCACAAATAGTATTTTGAACTAGAATTTCCCAGGCATTTTTACTTATAAGATAGAAGTTCACCTTTTTCATTCATGGGGTCAAATTCAGAGACTTCTGCCTTATTTCATAGCAAATTAACATTAGAGCCAGGCCTAGAAAAGAGATCCTCATTGACCAAGACCATACTTAATACAGTCTTTCTTTCTATATAAAAGACAGGCAATTACATTTACCACAGGTAAAAATGTGTTGGATTGCAGCCTTGGGCGTACAAGTAAATGAATAATATTAGCTCCATTTTATGGATTTGAAATATAAGACTCTTGACAAAATAAAGACCAGATTCTTTGGTTACACTGAATAAACCTTGTTACATGAATAGATATGTTCTTTTTAGTGGGATTTAATGGTAAATCATTACTCATTGTGAATAAAGGGGTAATGAGTACGGCAGCCATCTGTCACAATTTCACTTCCCGCAGCAGGGATTAGACATAAAACTGAGTTAGCAATTTTGATATTTCACCTCACATACTGCCCAATCCTGGGCACCCCACACAATTTTCCAACAAGTGGCCCATTAGTCAAAAAGTTGTTGCGCCTTTGCTTATGCAAATTTAAAACGCCATGCATAAAAAGGTCTATAACTGATTTGTGATCTGATGTAAAGCATGCAATGCTCTATGCCTTTTGTCTTCCTATCAAGTTGATTTTCATGCAGAATGAGCTGTAAGACTGATCACTATGAACTTCCGTACCTGTAAAATGGGATCAAATCCATTGAATTTACACTCATTCTGAAAACACACAGGATTTTAGAAACATTTTCATCCTTTGAATATCATTATTAAGTCAGTTTCTACATCATTACAGTCTCCTTTCTCCCCCTTTAGACTAGAAATCATTGCGGATTAAACTAAAAAAATGAATAGAGAGCACACGTTAAACTGTGATAATCATCCTCAGCCTTCTGTTGTGGAGAAGCTGCTGGGACTAAAGTAATGTATTGGACTGGAGGTAAAGTATTGCCAGTTTCATGACATCAAATGCTGTGAATCTGACCTTAAAATAAATTAAAAAGAAAAAAAAAAGAAAGAAAAAAGAAAAATAAAGCCATCGCTTCCAAAAAACCCCAAAGAATCATCTTCAGTAATTTCTTGGTATTATTTTACCTTCTTTCCCTGCTCTCTTCTCTGTGTGAGACAGTCCTGTCTGCTTTTGGGACTTACTCGTGCCTAACAGATCTGCTCTAACATGGCTGCGTTCTCCACCTCCATAGCTCAGTCCACAGCAGGGCAGTCTGTGGGGGCCGTACACAGAAAATGCACAACTTGGGACCCCCATGAACGTTGGGGTGCTGCTCCTCCTCCTCCTTTCATTGTCTCTTTGAGAGCACTTCTACTTGCCAGGGAGAAGAAAAGCAGGATTGCCCTGCCTGCTTCCCAAGAAGCCTAGACAACTGCTTCTGTTCAGAAGACAGGCACCTGGGAAGTGAAACCAACCTAATATTCATCAAAAGGCTGGCATTTCTTTCATGGTAGACATTGACTGTAGGATAAACCAAAACCTCAAGAAAAATACCTTGGTAAAACTGAAGTAGGTAACAGACCTTAGGTGCAAAGGTAGATGTATACAAGTTCCTGAGACTCCCACAGTTAGAGAATTCAGTTTGAGAAATGGGAGCCATCTGTGAAACCTGGGTTCAGGTTCAAAGCTGACCGTTGGAGTGCTGAAGGCTGAAGAGGGACGTGGGGCTTGGGCTTGGGTTTCTGTAGACTGAAAAGGTTCTCCTGGCCAGCAGCCCTGTGAAAGATGGTCTGTCCCACGTTAGCAAACGAGAGACCTCCCGTGCTAGCGAGTAATGTAATGAGCTTACAATCAGGAAGGCTTACAGAAAAGAAATGGCCAATATGGGGAAAAAAGAAAAAAAAGAAGTAAAATTGCCACCTGATACTACCAGAGATCAAAGAATTCCAGCAAATAGTGGAAAGTGTTGGGCTTTTGCACTTGTTAACTGATTGCACGAGAGGAAAGACAAAGGAGAAAAGCTTAGTCTAGGCATCTGCTTCTCTGTGAACTGTGACAAAGACATGAAGAGGCATTTACTTGTTATCATCAGCCCAGGGAGAGCCGTTCTGAGAATGGAAATGCTAATCATCAATCTCCCTGTGCATGCAATGTCTCTGTTTAATAGCTGATAGAGCGTCTCCAAAGGGGCTTTTTTTTGCTCTTTGTTTAAAATGACATATAATGGACCTGGACTTATCAGTGTCTCTAAATGCATTTTCTGTGCTTTATCCTTACTAAGGGATTTAGTCCGTTCTAATGAATATGTGCAGAATTGATTTTGAGCTTGGTATAATTTAATCCATCAATTTAACATTAAATTAATATGCGAAGGGGGTCTCTTTGTGGATGAAAAACAGAAGGGGAACGTTCTTATTAATTTAAAATGGACTTGAGAAATGGAAAGAGGCTGCTGCTATTAGTATCTGCCACTGGGCTTAACCACTGGTTAGTGAGTTACCTTGTGTGAATGCTGCAGCGGCTAAAGCCACGGCAGCCGAGAGATGCCTAGCACACCCAGAGTCTGGAGCTTGGGAGGCTGCCGTCAGCTCCGCGGGTTTCAATCCGCTGAACGATATCTTTCTGGGAACGCTGGTGGCCAAAGGCTCCTTGCCATCCTCCTGCCGAAAACACTTTTCTGTAGATTGGTGCTCCCCAGACAATTCTTCGTGTGAGAGAGGAGTCCAAACCAAAGCCGTGTCCCAGGAACCATTAAATATTTCAGTCCATGATGAGATTTCACAGACTCCTTATTCTTGAATTGGCCGTGTTCCGAATAGGAAAAGATGCCTAGAAGGGATGCAGCTTCATCAAGTAGCACAGTTTTAAATGGTGCTTTTAACTCACTTATGACGATCTAATAGGACTCGCCAAGATGGCACATACCAACAACTAAGGTTTAAAAATTGTAGCTATCATTTTAAACAAGGACATGCAAGAAGGGCACCGGTAGCTGAAGCATATTTATCCAGAGCAGCATGCTTTTAAAAATCCCTATCGAAGGCCCATTTTAATCACTCGATCATTTTCCTTGGGATAACATCAGACTAACAGGCCTGTTGACTGATCTATCTGGATTCCCATTTTTAGGCAGCAGCACAATACCAGGAATGCTGGAGGGCTGGGAGGAAGCTGCCTTACAGCTGCTGCTGTGAGTGACCCAGGGGTTCCTTGGTTTCACCTTGCAGAACTCCTGGAAGCCACATGCTCCAGACTTGCTGAATCTGTGGGCATTTTTAAAGGTTGTTATTAAAATACTCCAGGATTACAGATGGAGATGAAGGTTTTTCACCATCATTATGTGAGATATCATCTGCCTCTTGCCCCTAAGAGCACTGGTTCCCAAGAGTGGAAAGGTGGCAACAGAAACATGCTGATCCAGGAGACCCAGAAATACTCCAGAGAAATGTGGCAAGGGGAATCAGTGGTTTAGAAAGGCTTTCATGTGTGGGGAGACAAAAACAAACTAGGAAACCTCAGCTTGGACAACAGAAGATATAACAAAGTATAGCAGGGAAAAATTGTTGTTTTAGCATATCCAGAGAACCTGGTGACAACCTAGTGAAGTTATCAGGAAGAGTTTAAAGCAAAGGAAAGTATTCTTCATAATACATAATTAAATTTTAGAATGCATTGCTGTAGGGGATTGTAGAAGATAAAACTTGAATCCAGAAACACACAGGAAAGATTAGTGAACTGATTTGTGAATATTAATATTTTAACCAGAGAGTTGGCTGCCCAGGTAGAAATGGTAGTGGAGAAGCATTTTTAGGTTACTGTTACACTTTGTGCAAGAAAGGCATCTTTTCCTGTATCAAATCATCAGGGCTTTTTTTTTCCTTAGATGACATCTGCTGATTTGCAGCAGAAATGTGAACACTTGATAAAGAAGGAATGCAGAGCACAGGGCAGGAATGCACTAAGTAACATGACACCCTGGTTAGAAAGACTGGGTGTTTTTTACCTCGCTCCTAATAATATATGGATGATTTCTCTTGCAGTATTAAGTGTTAAGCTGTAAAAAGTCTGATCTGCATTACATGCAAATCAGGATGCTTTCTCTTGAAATGATTTAATGTCCTTTAACCATTCTATCTGTTCAGGTACACATCAGTTCAGAAAACTGTCCATCGGAGAGAGCTGGTGGAAGCAAATATTGGAAAACTGACTACAGTGGAATAGATATTGCCTCACCAAATAGAAAGTACGCGTAGAAAAAAATGTGAACAGCAAAACAAAGTTAATGGTCTTTGGATTTGTTTGCCTTAGCTACGTGCTAAAGCTGTGATGGATCTCCGTCACAGCTTTCCTATGCAGCTCATCAGCTGAAACCCCATCTGCCCACAGAATATTGCGAGTGACATGCAAAATGCCTATGAGAAAAAGAAAGGGGGTGAGAAATAAAGATTTTTCCCCGCCTACAGCTCCTCTATAAACCCTTAACACTTTGGCAAGACACTTGTCATCAGGACTAATCCTTCTTGGAAAGGGCAGATCATCAGAGCCTCGTACCCCTGGAGAAGGAGCCTTCTCCAGCAGCCCTGAGCAGAGGGACACAGACCGCTCTCCCTCCCATCCCTCCCCACCATGGCTGGTACAGACTGTCAACTCAGCCCTGCAACTCCAGTCCTACTGGAGATGAAACAAGCATGTGACACTAGCGCGCATTCATTTTTGTGTGTTTTCTTCCGAACTGCCCCTCCACCACTTTTCAACCTGTACGCTTAAATGTGGCAAAAAGGGGAAAAGTTCATCTGCCTTGCAGAATTTGTTACAATAAATGTCTCTGGAAGAAAATTGTAGCTTGTTAACAGACCTTTTACAGTTCTAAATATATTCACTGGCTCCTTGCAAAAAAGCTTGTTTCACCTCATCGCTTCATGTGTGTTTACGTCATTGTAAAATCACTCTCATGATGTAATCACTCAAGAGCTGCAAGCGTTAGCACACTAACTGCACTCAGTTTGGCCCATGACTTGCCATCATTAGAGCTGCTCAGGTCAGTTTTGGCTTTAATCCTAATCCTTCTTGCCTTAAGACTTGTGAGGACAGTAAAAAAGACCTGCTGAGAGCCATTCCCCCCTCCAGTCTCTGCACCTTGCTCTTGTGCATGACACCGATATTCCTTACCTGTTTGGGAGCAAACCTAAAAGTGTACCAGGAGCAGAGCCCTGCTGCAGCTGTGGCACTGGAGGAAGCAATACTGCTAAATTTCTTCCTCCAGGGCCAGAGATGGGAGGAAGCGGAAAGAGAACCTTTTTTCACCTTTGTGGCGCCCACGTCCTCTTCTGTTTTCCAGAGGTCTGTTGAGCCCAACATTCAGAGAGAAAGATCTGTGCTCTGGAGAGGAGAGGGGAAAGAGTCCTGGTTCAGTCATAGGGGACAACCGAGGGCTCTGCTTGGTACGTGGAGCAAAATGTCATCCTGACCAGACAGTTAATTTGGCCTGAAAATTCAAAGCTGTCTATGCTGTCGAGGATCTTGAGCTGCCTCTCATAATGGTCCAGCCCATCAAATCCAGTCAGATATTTTCTCTGAGAGTCTTTGGTGGAGGACTTTGACAAAAGCTTTTTGGAAATCATAACCCCTTGTCCCTCAGGACAGCCCTAATCAGACCGTTTTTGCTCCTTCAGAGAACTCTACCCAATGCAGGGTCCATGGCTTGTCTTTGCAAAGGCTTATGCGAAGGCTGCGTCTTTCATGTCGCACTAAATTTATCCGTCTGCCTGCCAATGCTGTCCTTTTTTTCTAATGCTCTCACTGAATGTTGATTCTCTGATAAGCTTCCTGCTGTGGGTGAGTTTGAAGGTTTTTTCAAATTGTAATATTTTATTTTTTTTATATTTTTATTGTTAATTTATTCCAGTTACTGTTAATGTTATGCCTCAATCTGTATTGGCCTGCATTATTTTGGTCACCAGAGTTGAGGTTCAATTTTGATTTGGTTGTTTGAATGAGTTCTGCTTTTTGGAGGATACAAGCTTTGTACCAGTAGCCCCCTTATTATACCGTTTTTCCACTCTGATTAGGGATAGGAGTGTTTTGGTAATAGATGCTATAACTATACCCTGATTTTCCAATAGGTGGCCTTTAATATGATATAAAAATTTATATTAAAGAAATAAACATTTATGATAAGAATGTTACCCTTTCAACTGCTTTTATTTTTCATTTCCCATTTTTATGCAGCTCTCCTTTTCAAAATTAAAAACTGCCGTTGTGGATATTTTGTGCTATTTTGCTCTGAAAGGAAAGCTGAATTTAAAACATCGTGTTGCACAATTGCAACGTGGTTTTTCAGCGGTAAACTTTCAGACCAGGCTCAGATCAGGAGCTGCTGCTTCTTGTGTGTGTATGTCAGAGGTCTCCCACTGGACTCCAGTGGGCCTTCATACCTGGTGTGATACGTGGTGGCCAAGTGGCCAAGCTGCCTCACACTCCCCTGAATTGTTGTCCGTCAGCCAGAAGGAGAACATGAGTGTATGCCCTCCAAAGCGCTACTGCAGTTTCTCCTGCAGCACAGTAGGACCTATCACAGGCAGTTCCTCCATGCACTGGCAAACACCAACAGATTTCGTCTGTTCCCCTGGTGACCCTTTCCACGGACTGTGGGGAGAGGCAGAGGCTGATCATACCCTTCCCTGTACCTGCCGTGGTCCTGTGAAATGTGTCTGAAAAGACAGCGATGGCAGTCTTGGGGCTGGAGGCTGGAGAAGCAGAAAGAAGGCCACGCTCTCAAGTGTCTGTTTTGGCTGAAATGGGCTGGCAGAATGGAATTTATGAAGGAGTCATGTTCTGTGGCAGGAGGGCAGATCACAGAAGCCTAATTTTCATGGCAAACGTAGCTAAAATCCACACAGGCTGTCCTGGGTAGTACTAAAGGTACTGCTATACCTTTAACAGGTTCTTGAATATTAATTACAAGTCTAGGATGACTCAGACTTTTTCCCACTCTGGAGTGAGAAAAAACTTTACTGTATATTTGTCCTGGTAACATATATGGCTAACAATGCTGTTATTTCTCTTTTTACCTATTCCTTTTCAGTTAAAGTAATTTTTTCACCATCTTCTCCCTGTGACTCAGAGGTGAATGGATGCTACTTTCACAGATAGAGCTGTGTAGATAAGTTTTGTTTAAGTGCTTTTCAAAGGATGACAGCATAGCATGGGCATCACAGGGATGATGAAGCTTTGAGAACAACTGGAAAGATCCCTGTTTGAAGTGTGAAGGTATGCAGTAGCTGAAATTTTTTTTCAGGCTTGCTGCCTGAGCACACTGGGAGAGGAACACACTGACATTTTCCTGCATTTGAGGGATGAGATTATGCTTTAAGCTAGGTGACTAAAGAAACAAAACCATAAAATAGAATTGCTGAAAATCTGTTACATACTTGATCTCCTGAAGCATTATTTATGAAAAATAGGTTTGGTTTTTTTTTTTTTTTTCAGAGTGCCCGGAGTGACTCTGTTGAAGATTTTACTATGGAGCTGTAACTTATACAACAGATTTACTGCAAGCCATAGCATAGCTCCATCAGTGCCTGGCATGCTGAAAAAATAGAGGGTCATATCATCTATGGTGTGAGAACACTGTGGCAAAGATATAACTGAGAGCAATCACTGTGGCTAGACAACATACATGGTGGGGTTCTGCTATTCATGTAGGCAATACCTAACATATTAAATCCCAACGGTAACCGTTACCCCAATATTATAATCAACCTTTCAAATTAGCAAAAGTGGATAACTGTAGAAGATTTATTATAGTGTAAATCACTGACTACTTTCATTGCAGATCATTCCAGATTCATTGCATCATACAGATGCTTGTAGGTGTCTAACCTGCTAAGAATGCGGCACGTAGTGGATGCTATGAAGAAAAGCAATTGACAGCCATATCCTCCTGTGACTTATCTCAAATTCCACCTCATTGTTGATAAGAAATCATTTTAACCTGGGCAAGGAGCACCACTGCAAGAAGACATCAATGTCGGAAGACATCTGTGTAGTCAAAGACTTAAAGACGATAATTGCAAAGCTGTGAGTCATGTGAAGAAATAGGTCTAGCAAAAGGACAAATGAGGTGAAGTACAGATTGTTCACTGGAAATGGCAAATTAACCATCAGAAAACTCAACACAAATTTGGAGCTTTGTGGGGTGTCACTATCCCAGGAATTGTGTTCTCTCACCACATTTTAACTTTCTTTGTGTGCTGGGTTGGCCCTGGCTAACAGCCAAGCACCCACTCAGCTGCTCAATTATTCCCCCCTCCAGAGAGACGGGGAGGAAAAAATAGAAGAACAGGAGCAAGAAAGCTCGTGGGTCAGATAGGAGACGCTTAGCAGTTACTGCAATGGGCAAAATAGATTTGACTTTGGGAAACAAGCTTAATTTACTGACAATTAAAATAAATATTTAATGACCAGTTGAGGTAGTGGGAAACAAAACAAAAAAAGAATCAAACAGTAACACACATAGGGAGAAAACACTTTTCATTCCCCATGCCTAGGCTCAACTTCACTGCAAGCACCCCTCTGCACAGAAGCTGCCCCTGCAGCCCCCCTCCCCGCCCAGTACTTCTCTTTTCTTAACAAGTGGCTGAGTGTCTAGATAGTGAATACCATGAAGTTACTAGCTAAGACCTGGGACCATGACATGAACATGTGGCCACACCATACATTATAAGCCTTATGAATGTTTGCACAGTGAACAGGAATGCACACATGCAAGAAGCAGCTCTGGCAGAAGCCCGTAAGAAGTAGATTTGCTCAAGGTGCTGTGCTGGGTTGTGATGTCCTAACAAGAGAGATCACAGACCATTGGCACCCATCTTCTTTATGAAAATATCATCTACTTCTCCCACCACAGTTGCACCAAATAAAGATTCACATGGGTGAAGAACTGTGGTAAAAACCTCCTTTGTAATATCCATTTGATGCCAGATAACGCTGTCAAGAAGCCACCTGCCTAAGACAGGTGACCAAAGGTGACAATGACTCCAGTGGTTTTGACTTCATTAGCATCCAGAGCTCAGGAGACTGGCTGAAAGCTGGTCAACCCAGCAAACCAACCAGAAGCATCATTGACTCGCTTGGTGCAGCCACAACGCTGGTGGCTTCCAGTGACACTTGACTCTTTGCAGTATGGTGCCCACAGATAAGAGACAGTGCTGCTAGATGGATGCTGATGAAGTGGTAGCATATCCTTTCCTACTGAGTGACAGTGTAGGAAAGGACGACTGACAAAACATCCTCACAGACTGGCTCTAAAGGCTTTTTTCCTTTGGTTTAAACTGTAAATGAACTACCCAAGAGGATGCCCATGATGATACAAGTGACACATGTACCAGCAAAACAAGTCTAGAGCGCAAATCTTTCATTCGGTGGGGATGAGAAAGGCCTGCTTGGGGCCCTAGTTTGAGTGGTACACAGTAGGGTTTTTTTGGGGTGAGGGGAAAAAAATTTCATAGCATGCTATAAAGTACTGAGTGAAGGAAGCTGGAATTGAATGAGAATGAGAATTTATTCATAGTTCCAGATTGTTAGATTAGCTAAAAATATGCTCCTGTTTGATTAAGCCTTTAAGATAAACTTAGGTTTTTAAATCTTTTCTGCAGCCAGGAAGGCTAGAAACAACCACCTTTTTTTCCTCTCTCCTAGAAAGGAAGATTTCTTACGTATTTGCAGCCTCCATAAGGTGAATCTTTAAAATTCAAACCATAATGGAATATAAAGGAAAATCACAAGTTTGCAATGATGACCTTTGATCTAGGAGAACCAAGATCTACACAGAATTCCTCTTTGACCTTTTAGCAAATAATTTAGCCACATAGGATGAAAAGCTGGCAGAAAACTGACAGGTCACTGAGAGAGTCGTCCAAGCTGTAGACAACTACAGCAAATACCCTTATTAACACTTATTTCAGACTCTGTTTTAACATTACATAGGTGTTTTGCCCTCCACATCTCCTATTAGAGGACTGTTCCAGAACTTTGCTTCTCTGGTACTTAGAAACCTTTTTCTAATTTCCAGTCTAATTTTATTCATGACTGGTTTATACTAATTTGTTCTTTCGCTAACATTATCTTTTTCTTAAATAGCTCATTTCCTTCTGTGGCATATAGCCACCTGCTGAATTTATATAGTACAGTCTTAACTCCTCTTACCTTTCATTTTTCTAGGCTAAACAAGGCAAATTCTTTTATATTTCCTCTTATACTGTAGGCTGGCTGCTCACTTAGCCATCTTTCTTGACCTTTTTTGCACCTATTCCTATTGAAATTATTCATCTTTTCTTTTTTTTTTTTTTTTTTGCAATGAGTGGGCAGAAATTGTATAATAATTTGTGGAGGGTCTCATGAGGGCTTTATATAAAGTGTTCATATTTCAGTCTGTATTGAAAATATTTTGTTTAGCAAATTTTAATTTTTTATTTTCCTGATCATCTCAGAGTGCTGTAAATCCTGGGTTTGGGTGCTGCAACCAGATATAAGCCCTGTAAAATTATGAAGCCATATTCTGACAATACTAGTGCTATCCTTAAAAGTAGCTCTGTTCTAAAAGTCTACCACCAGGTCACCATTCTGTACATTTCTGTGGCTACAGTGCTAGATATATATGCAGATGAAAACATTTGGAAACTTAAAACATTCATCTATTTAGAATATATGTGATAACATTTTTTAGGTGTATCCCAAGACTCAGTCTGCAAAAGCACATGGTACTAGAGAACAAGAATAAAAAGAAAGAAGAGGAATGAGTTGACTTGAGTTTATACTAACTGACTGGGGAGAGGTGGGCTAAACAAAGGTGACAGCATTTAAAAGATTAGGAGGCAAATGTTAAAAAAACCAATACGAACACAAATGCCTTCTATGTTGTATAATGCATTAATTCCACTAGATTTTATTACATACACAACCTCTTCTTTAAATTGTTCCCTGACCAGAATTGTCCATCTCCTCACCCTTTAATAAAACCTCCAATATTTACTCCATAATAAAAAAGTAAAACATATATTCCATAGTACCTTAATATACTATTGCAAACAATTAGGTCTTTTACTCTTTTCTTTCCATTTTTTCACGTGAAAAGGCATAACGCAAGATACCTCAAATAATTAGGTTTAGTTAAACACCGTTTATGGAAAAGAAGGAGGAAATGGTTAGAGGGCTGCAAAATAAGAGAAACAGAAAAGCAAACAATCATTCCCTGAAGTACATAAAGGGTAAAGTTCTTCTATTAGTGAAGAAATAGAAGGGGGGCGGGTAGGAGATGGAGGAGAGAGTTGCTGAGTCTACTACCTCTCATTAGCATATTAGCTTGCAATCTATTTTGTGCTGAATACCACATCTTTCACCCCTGTTCTAATTTAGGCTGCAAAATAAAGATCCCTACTGCAACCGCAGCTGACAATGTGTCCCTTGCTAGCCATGCGTCTACGTGGGCCTAGCTTGCAGTTCTGGCTAGCCACTCCTCCTGCCACGCTGCAGTAGCTTTCGGCTTTTCACTACGCTCAGCTCCTAGCTGGAATACCGCAGCATTTAATATCTTACTATAGGAGAAAAAATGTCCTGACTGGAGTCACTGCTTCTTGCGGTGTGTAGGAGGTGTGTGAGATGTCTCAGGTGGCATCACTTTCTTTTCAAAGACAGTTTTTGGTTTTACATTTTGATTTCGGTTGGGTTTGGGTTTTTTGGGAGGTCGGGGGGGGGATAGTTGATTTTTTAAATTTCTTTTTCAACAGGTGCACGGTCAGTTTATAGGGAATCCAAATAGTCCCTCCTTTATCTGAAACTGGATTTTAAGGTCTTCGGGTGAGCAGCAGCCCGATCAATCAAACACAGCATCAAACTTAGACACTCTTGTGAAAGTTTAGTGCCGGAAGCATGTATGAATGACTCGCTTTGCAAGTACTTCCTTAGACACATCTGGTTTTGAGCTGTTCCTGGTGATCTCCCTAAGGAAGGCTGAGCTCACACAAAATGAACCCACACCGTTAGGTGTCCTCGCATATGCTGAGCTGGTTATCCTGCTAGACTCCTGTCACGTAGAGAATGTGGGTCTCTAGGAGCTTTTAGCTAATGATGAATAAGACATGGGAGGTTATATAAATGGATATTTCTTGAGTCAGTGGAAAGAGAGACCTTTTTCCATATGCAGTGTGTGACACCTCAGACCTACTTATGAAACATGCAAAGGCATGTACAGAGTCAGTGAGAAGACTCAATAGGAAGGATTTTCCCTGCTGTCCTGAGGTACTGCCCACTCGAAAAGCCACCTTCATGAAAAGATAACCCAGAGAGCAAGTCTTCAAAGACTCACGTCAGAATCCTGAGCAATATGTTTAAACTGGTCCGAAGAACAAAGTCTGTCACTGTTTGAATTACTTCAATTCTGTACTCCAAAAGCTACTGACTGGCAGAAGGCTGGATGAGATTACAGCATGGTAAATTGGACTGGGAGATGAGGTAACCTTCTTTGAAATCCAGGAGACTCCAGTTCAGGGTGAAAAGATCTCACTGCAAAGCAGGTCTACCTCATTAACTGAGTGTCATGAAATTCCTCCAACAATAAAGAATATCCCATCCTGGTGTTAAGGAGTGCCGTTCAGTGGTTGAGAGCCTTATTTCTGTGCTGAAATGGACAAGCAGTCACCATGGCTTTTCACAGAAGAGACAGGATTGTTTTATTTTGGCTGGAGGTGGAAGGTCAGTATCCTCTGTACCACCCTATACAGCCCTAGGACCCTGCCCGAAAGTCAACTGAGTAGCTTCACAGTCAAGATAAACATCCACCACGGCAGCCTCAAATCTGCAGGAAGAAAGTTGAAATGCCATTTCTGAGCGGGTTTCATCATCACAGAAGTGAGATAGCTTATACACTGTGATGAGCACTGCCACATTAAAAGGCATCACCTCATAACAGCCCTGCATTTATTGATGGTGTCAGGCTCATCTGTATCTCTGTAGAAGAAGAGTATTTTCCACCTCTAGAATCTTGGTATTGAGACTCGGTGCCTCTAATGCACTGAATTGCGAGTATCCCCACAAAGCCATACCATCACTTATCTTCTCACCGCAACCATATTTCAACACTCTAAGGGACTCTGAAGAAAGACTTTCTAGCAGGCTTACCTTCACTTGAGTGTCTTACTTTTTTACACTTGTTGAGATGGGACAAACACAGTTGTGTCAGGGGACATGAGCTACATAACAGCGGGAAGCCTAGCCTTCGGCAGACTGAATCTGGGGATAACAAGGTCCTGGCAGTCTGGAGGAGGTTGCATGTACCACCTGCACACAAAGACAATGGTAGGCTCTTCAAGCACAAGGGCATCCATGCCCTGCTCAGTGTCAGCTGAGCATAAGCCTGTAGTGACAGACAAGGGGCAACGGTTTTCAGTTGAAAGAGGGTAGATTTAGATTGGACGTAAGGAAGAAATTTTTTACGATGAGGGTGGTGAGACGATGGAAGAGGTTGCCCAGAGAAGTTATGGATGCCCCATCATTGGAAGTGTTCAAGGCCAGGTTGGATGGGGCTTTGAGCAATCTGGTCTAGTGAAGATGTCTCGGCCCATGGCAGCGGGGTTGGACTGGATGATCTTTAAAGGTCCCTCCAATCCAAACCATTCTATGATTCTATGAGTCCACGTACCAACTGATAATGTCTCAGGCTGGCTGGCTGATAGACACTACTGGCATGCGTGACTACAGCACTGAGGAATGCATAAATGCTTTTCAAGCGAAAGTCAGCTCTGAGAAACTTCTGTGGCTGGACGTTTCCACAGCCACATGGCACAATGAGATTGCACTTCCTTGCTAGGAATACGACTCCACACATATCATTAAGATCACTATTTCTAGCTAGCATGACAGAAGTTTAGTGACTGAGAAACAGCATATGTTCATGACACTGTGCTCCCAACGCTCCCCTTATATTTTATTACCTCTTTTCCATTTCATTTAATTTTTTCCACCTTCCATACCCAGTCCTGGGAATTGTCCACATACTCTGGTAGCTTCCTTCATCAACAGAAGGCTAGTTTCCTAGGTAGGATCTATCCCATGACTCATCAATGTCACAACATACATGTCATTTTCATCAGGGACAAAGATCATTTGCTGCTTTCTTGCTTAGAGCTATCTTCAGACCCAGGACTGGCATTAGGTCTGGCATAGCCAGGATACGTGAGACCTTTTCCTCCACCCTTGCTCAAGGCTTTTTGACGTCTGACCGTGAGACACTCTGACCATGGCAACTCACATATAGACCTGCCTGGAACAGGAAATACTCTGGCTGTGGCAGGTGCTCTAGGTGGGCGTGCAGCAGTGGGAGTAGTCCGTGTCTATCTATCTGACCTGTGCTGGTAGCTCACTGCTCATCCCAGACATGCCAGGGACGGGCACTGAAAACAGCACAAGGGTTTTGATCCACTCACTGCTCAAAATACAGAGTCAAAGTCTGGCACATCTCGTCCAGGTGACACGACCGAGTCTTCTCATCTCCCTTGTCCTTTCTTCTTGAAGCAAAACTCATCTGTAAGTTGTTGCAGAGCTGGAGCCTTTCTATCGTTTGTAGTTAACTTTTACTTTAGCAGTTTTACTATCAAAATATAAGCATGTATGTGTGTATATACATATAAAAATTTGTTGTCTCTTCTCGGCTTTTATCCAAATAATCCTTCTAGAAGACAATATGCTGAAGAATGGCTCTCGCTTGGACATCCTCATGTACAATCCCTAGGTGGGTAGCCCTGCTAGCTTTAGCTTTTTGGTAATGTTTTTTAAGTTGTGTGATATTTTTCTTTTTACACCAGAAAAGTGATTCCTTTTTACACCAGAACTCTAATATGTCATCTTCAAAACAGTATACCTGCATCTTGCAAATGTTTCTCTTTTAGAAACTTGTTTTAAATTCCTTTTCAAAAGCCTCTTCAATTTTATATACTGAAATTCTGGGGCTTGTTCCCTCCCATGGGATGTTGAATTTGAATATGTTATGGTTACTATTGCACCATGGCCTTTTTTTGTCTGGTGCATTCTCTGACTAACTGAGCCAAGAACCAGACATTCCTTTGTGTCCAAAATACAGTAGACATCATTGCACTGTGCACAGTTCATGCTGTTTACACAGGGACAAGTGAACTCATCCATTATTTCAAAGTTTTCTCTCTTTAAAATGTCCTTAATCTTCTGAAACACATCACCTTCAATGAACATCCTGGTAGGTTGTCTGTAATATAGCACCAATATTATATGTTTTTAGACAGACATGGAATTCAAATCCTTATGTATATGATATTTAATTATGTATTTAAAGAATCTGTGTTTTTTAACTCTACACTTTAAACCTAGAAAGCCACTCCTTCACAAGCTAGCTTGATCTGCATCCAACTAATTACAATAGTCTACTGATATTTCTTCTATGATGTTGTTTAAAATCTGTCAATCCTGGTTCATCTCCCTCACTTTCCTTAGAGTTGTATAGAAATACATCATATTCGGGCTTGATCTAGTTGCCCATTGTTATGTTTCCTAATAAAAAAGAACATTATTTATCAACACTGTTCCTTGAATTTTACTGACTTATGTCCACCTCTTTTTCACGTTTACAGAGCACATGTAGAATCATAGAATCATTTAGGTCAGAAAAGACCCTTAAGATCATTGAGTCCAACCATAAAACTAATACTGCCAAGTCCACCATTAAACCATGTCCCTAAGCACCACCTCTACCTGTCTTTTAAATACCTCCAGGGATGGCAACTCAACCAATTCCCTGGGCAGCCTGTTCCAATGCTTGACAACCCTTTTGTTGAAGAAATTTTTCCTAATATCCAATCTAAGCATCCCCTGGCACAACTTGAGGCCATTTCCTTTTGTCTTATCACTTGTTACTTGGGAGAAGAGACCGATCCCCACCTCTCTACAACCTCTTTTCAGGTAGTTGTAGAGAGCGATAAGGTCTCCCCTCAGCCTCCTGTTCTCCAGGCTGAACAACCCAAGGTCCCCAGCCCCTCCTCATAGCACTTGTGCTCCAGACCCCTCACCAGCTTCACTGCTCTTCTTTGGACTCTCTTTGTCATCCTCTTCTTGGATGACATCACTTGCAGAGCATATGTCATCCTGAAAGTTTTTTCTTTCGCATCTGCTGGGATTTCCCCCTCACTTTCCTACAATCTTCCTGACTGCCTGCCTAATTGTAACCACCAGCCAGTTACAGATTGGATCTATATGGGAAAATAACATTTTTGTAAAACTGGTGTTTTATGTGCAGATAGTTCATCTTCAGGCTTATTATTATTG
The DNA here is from genome assembly GCF_028500815.1 of Rissa tridactyla. NCBI lineage: Eukaryota > Metazoa > Chordata > Aves > Charadriiformes > Laridae > Rissa > Rissa tridactyla. The sequence goes on along the minus strand of NC_071467.1, from coordinate 70,098,777 downwards.
CTAATATTATTATTTTGCTACAAAAAGTTCCTTGAGTTCTGAGACTAAAGGCTCTTATTCACTGAAGAAACTGAAACGTAAAGTCCATCAATAGCTTCAGGGCAATTTTTCACCAGAGGTAGTTGTCTGGAACACTTTTTTCCTCTCTCTCTTCAGATTTTTTATTTTATTTTAGCAATTACATGAAACATTACTTCATCCTTTATTATTCTCTTGCCATTCCTAATAAGCTGTGTTTTAATTTAAAACAGCAATTTACAATTCAATTAATATATAACAACACAATCCATTGTAATCACAATGCGATAAATTTGTGTTTTAAGTAATTTTTAATGCTCATAGCAGCTGGATCTGTGAAGTGTGGAAATAGCTGCCATTTTTCACCATGTGCAATACTGTCTGTGCAAACCACCACTTTTTAATTATATCACCACCGAAGCCCAATGTATGGAAAATGGAGCAACTGTAATTGCAAAGGAAGAAAATCTTTGCTTATAATATACCATTAATACAGAAAATACAAAAGTAATGCCAAGAAATAATTAGTAAAGCTGACATAAGGGTGAAATCCCTGATATAATCACTATTTAAAGACGTGATTCATATTGATATCTTTCAAAAAGTAAAGGGTTGTGATTAATTTACCTCATCCAACAAAGAATTACAAGATTACTACATCTGACCAGAAACTTATTCTCTAGAAATTGTAAATAATGCATTATTACTTTATTAGTGGATGTTTTTTCCTTTTCTTTTGTGAGTCAGGTACTTTTTCAAATTTCTGCATTTCTATACTATGTAGATAAAAACTCCCAAGGCTAAGTCTTCAACAAGTTGACAGTTTATTTGACTTCAATTAAACTACATTAATGCTGACGTATTTATTACTTATAGTTGCCTGTAGCTTAGATGTTAAATATGACCCATCATATGCAGCTGGAAACAGTACATAAATCATCTTCCAAATTCCACTCCAAAAAAAGGAGTGTGACTCCTCCAAGCAGGCCCCCTCTTCTCTGCCTACCAAGGCCATTTGGACTTTCTATGAGCACAAGCTCTTGCTACTACGGAGATTTATCAGTAAGAGAGACTATCCACTCTTTCGTCAATGTTTTTTGCCCTTTGAATCAGGTGTAATCCTATTGCATTGAAAGGAACTGTTGTGCTGTAAATGTAAAATCATAAAAATGTCTCACTACTTTTTTCCTCTTCTATCTAATAGAGCATTAACATAGGGGTTTTCTGTAATCCTGATTTACTTCTAAAGGGACTTCAGTACACCAGCTTTCCTTTCATTTCTCACCCCAATAGGGTGCCCTATGTCAGTTTGCTCCTGGCCACGTGGAGAGTACTCATCAGAACTAATAATTCTACTAATGAAACCTGCAATGTAAGTGCTTGAGGCTTACAGTTTTTGAAAATGGGAATTAAGTTGCTTTCACCAACCTGCCATTTGATTTAGATTCTTTTTCATTTATTTAATTTTGGGACTTAAAAGATTTAGAACAATGTTCCCAGAATTATAAAAGATCATATATAAAAAAACCCCACCCTGGAATACATATCCCCTCTTAAGTTATTGGATAACCAAGATCTTTCTTAGTTACTAGAATGCTATGATTTTCACATTTCTGAAGGTCAATAGGAAAAGGAAATAGGTAATATTAAAAATCAGAAAATATATCCTGTAGACAGAAGTGAAAATACTGAAAATTGTCAGATGGGAAAGTGTATCTATAAATTGGTTATCCTCAAAATAAACATTTTTACAGGAGCCATTTCCATTGTATAAATGTATATAAAATAAACAATCATATTCCTTTATGAGAAGCATCATTATAATACTCATTGTTGAAAAATACAGTGTAAATGAAATGTAAGGCTTTTTTTATTGGAAACCTCTCTTGTACCATAGAAGTCAGTTTCAGTTTAGAAAATGGATTTACTTGGAACAGAATCAGGACCAGGACCCCAAAAATGTTAATTTCCTACTATTCTTTATTCAAATGAAAAGATACTGTCTCTGGCAATTGCACCATAGAGAAAAAAAATGCTGTTCTTTTATGTTATTACTGGATTTTCAATTCTTACATTTGTCATTGATATATGTGGCATGAAAGTAAAAAATGCATACATAACATAAAGGCTGAGTAAATATACATTAAGGAGAACTAACCCATCAAGTGATTTTACCCTTATCTGCATTTGCAGGTTGGTTAGATCCATCAATGTAGGTACGGCCAAACTCTATAATTCCATTATAGTGGTAGGAGGAAGAAGGTGGGAGTCTTTGAGGTGACGCCATGTATTGTATAGTAAAATTCAGCAAAGTTTTATTTTCAAATATCTGGTGGAGAAGGGGCAAAGTATCTCCAGTAATTTTAAGGACATTTTCCAAATGTTTATTTAGATAAAAGATAGATAACAGTAAAACTATAAAACCTGCAGCCAGATAACTAGGTTTTATTAATGACCTGCCATATACCGTGGCCGGATAATTAAAGTTCTCCCTCCCTCCTAACCCCCTCCTCCCAGAAAAGGAGAGAGTGGACAAATTTATTTGATAGTTTGATAACCAGGGGACACTGGTTGAAAACTATTGATACAATCAGGGTCTATTCAATTTGCTCACGACAGACACTCCTATCTGCTAATTTCACCTGTGAATAGTTAATTATGCCCTGAATGCATATAGTCGAGCCATTAATAAAATTTGTCTGTCATAGGTTTCTGTATTTCCCTTTTTTGTCATCCTCATGTGCATTTTTATCTATGGGAATCTCTCCCCTTTTTTTTTTCTTTTAACATTGCACAAGACAGATGTTAGTGGTATGGGTATTTCAGCAAGGCTACGTTATAGATGGCATACAGCATGGATCAGGATTGCTCTTTTAGCCTGCAAAAGACTGGGCCTGTGTACATAATGAAGTTGCTGAAGCATGAATGATAATGGAGTTCTTAACCATTTCACATTTTCAAGATATGCTTAGGGAATTTGCTTCCAACTAAACAAATGCAAGGGAAAGTGTGTCTTTTTCTTGGCAGGCTCATGAGGATTTTACATATATAGGATGGCTGGTTTTACTGTTTCCTTTAAATCTGGCTGCTGTCCTTTTCCTAAGACATTTCTTTGGGTGAATGCAGGTATCAAACCCCAGATTTTCTCCCCCCAGTCATCTGAATTTAATAAAGTGCATATTGTATGCCAAGGCAATTTGTTTCAATCTCTGAAAGGCCTCTCAGGACTCAGAAAGCTTCTAAAATTCACATAAAATTTCCCTAATTCTGCCATTTCCTTCAGCTGGGACAATTTTCCTTCAGTATTCCCTACCTTATAAAGAGATTGCTCAGTTCATCAAAAATCATTTGTTTATTCATAATACTGCAGGCTAGAACATGCTGCTTTGTCTAACATCTCTGAATAAAGGTATCTAAAGAACAGTAATAAAACTAAGTAACTCTTCCCCAACTTTCACTTTCTATTTTTTTCTCCAAATACAGACCGTTTTGTTCACAATCCAAATGTGGTCTTTAAAGTTGCTGAGGGCTACTGTCTCCTTTGAGGTAACCCCTCTTTGCGGATAAATCCTCCTGGTTTCCTTGTCCGGTAGTTTTGTTTGTTTCCCTGACCTATGCATTACCAGTAAAATCATGTCTGCTTCTTACTTGGGAAGATTACGATGGAGAAGATCATCCAACTTTGATTGGACAGAACAAAGGACAAAGGATCTGGGCCTTGCTGGCCTCTCCAGCAGCGGACATCATTCCAACATTGTCATAAAACCTAGCTGTACCTTAAACAATTTAAGAGAAGATCATCAGACTTTGATACAGGTTGGTGTCTGGCCTCCACAAGGACTGGGGAGTCTTGAAACCTTAACTTCAGCTTTACTCCTTAGGTCTTCTGGGTCCAGTCCTCTGTATGATGACTGTGATTATCATGGTGTGGTTTTCTTAACAATTCTTTCTCTCTGCTAGGCTGGGTCAAGCCTGAGTTTTTACTTGTTCTCTTCCAAAGAGCTGAGTTGGCTTCATGCATTTTATGTTTTATGAAGTTATTCTTTATTTCAGAAAAAAATGTAGAGATTCTTGCTACCAAGTTTTCCCTGGGTATATTTTTCATCCCTTCTTTTAAGGTTTCTGAGAACTTTCTTTGCTTGTTGGTGAATGGTAAGGAGAAGCTTGGATATTTTCCTTCTCTCATCACCCAGTCTCACTGGATGACAGTTCTAGATAGTGTTGGTAGGTTGCCCTGTGGTGTTCATCACAGGGGTGATCATCAGTGGGGGTGGGCACAGAAGAAGCTGGAGAGCAGACGTGGGGAAAGGACTGTTATTTATGAGTGTGGACAATGCCTAGAACAATGTAATTAGTGCCAATAACCACCATCAGAGACCTCAAACCAGGACAAAAACAAATTATAAGAGCTGGCTAAACTCTTTCCGTATGATTTTGGTCAAAAATTGCATTTAAAGTGAAAAGTTTGGCAAAAGTAGTCCGATTCTGACAGGAAGATTTCGCCAGTCAAATAAATGGAAACAGTGACTTTCAGAAAAAAAATGCAAATTAAGGAAGTTTTAAAAGGTTCTCATATTCTTGAGTGGAAATCTGAGTTTTATTTGCTTTTATTAATAATTCTTGATTTTGAATTGAGTCACAAACAAATATTTGACATTCTAGTGAGGTTTTTTTTGTTTGTTTAAGTTTCAGAGCCCTAACAGTAATTACAGTCAATGACACTGTGACACTGTAGCAGAGTCTGTTCAAGATGTCTGAGAAGGTGCCCTGATTTCCATGGGTAAAACTGAGTGTGATCTCACTTCTAGGAACAGTCTGGTACAGAAGGAGAAAAGGACAAGTCAAGTATTTGCCCTCCATCATCCCACTTATTTTTGTGGAAATACTTTGTGTTCTCCTGCTATTGCTGCTGTTTTGGGGAAGGTTTCTGCTTGACTCCTAAAGGCTCATTACCAAGCCCTAACCTTTTTTTTTTCCTGGAGTGGCATTAACAACAAAATGAAGAGTTAGCTTGCTCAACCAAAGTGAACTTGCTTAAAAAGTGAGGGGCTGGATAAAAGAAGAATCTGGGGTTTACCTACAGTCTAGTTTTGGAAACCTTAGGGTGAACTGAGGATGCATTTAATTTATTCCCCACAGTATGAGGCATAGAAATATACTAGTTTAAAGTTAAGGCTGACGTTCTCACATGGCCTTATACCTCCAGGTGCCCAAACTTGGACTATGGTACCTCTGCACTGGGGTTTAGGCCTCAAGAAAAAACAGGTCTCCTGGGCCAGCTTCTCTTCTGATCTGTTCACACTTTTATATGCAGGGTGGACATAATGAGAATTAGTTAGGCAGAAACTCAACCTGAAGGTCAGAAAAAGAACACAAAGTGTGGTATACCATCTTCCCTCTTTCTGTGACTTCTGAATGCTCCTCTCCTATTTACTTCCAAAGTTAAATATTTTAGCTCAAACCCCTGTAACACACACCTTGATTATGTTAATTTGGACCCAAACAGTAAGTGCTGGGACAACTATTCTGAGAAGTTACATGATGCCCAGGGCCCTTCAGTATTTCCTTATGGCTCCCAAGTAGATCTTACAGATTTTTTGGTATTGACCTTTTTAGACTCCTAGCCTAGCGTAAAAGGCTTTTTTTTATTCCTAAATACTTTGCTGAAGTTATTACTGCTTGCTTCCCCTTTTCATACTGCAGATGGAGTTCCTAATAGGCTACTTTCTATGTAAAATAATCTGTTCTGGAAATCATTTCTAGTCTAGAGCAGTCTTATTTGTCTAGGCAGAAATATAGATTTGCTTTGGCTGGACCTCAAAGAGAGACAAATGGAAGTATCCAGCAAAACATATATAGCATTTGATTAGGTGTTTCTGTTTAGCAGAAGGTAGAATAAGTATATTCTCCTTCCCTGCCCTTCCCTTCCCTTCCCTGCCCTTCCCTGCCCTTCCCCTCCCTTCCCTCCCCTCCCCTCCCCTCCCCTCCCCTTCTCTTTCTCTTTCTCTTTCTCTTTCTCTTTCTCTTTCTCTTTCTCTTTCTCTTCTCTCTTTCTCTTTCTCTTTCTCTTTCTCTTTCTCTTTCTCTTTCTTTTCTTTATTGGCAAAGCATCCAGACAGCAAGCAAGAGTGGTTGGTGTTTTAGAAAAATGAGGAGTTGATGGAGGAAGGAGCAAGACCTCTTCCCTCCAGAAACAGTCACCAGTCATGTCTCAAGGTCTCATAAAATGAACATGGTACCACAAACTGAATGGGCAGCTTCTTCTCTGGCTGAGCTTTTCAAAAGCTCATACTGGATAACTCTCACGCGACTGCTGGGATGGACAAGGGGTTATATTATGCTGGAAATCTTTGGCCAAGATTTCACCTAATCTATTCATGCTGATAGGCCAATCTAAGCTGAGTCCAAGAGGCACAGAGGCTTATCAATTTTGCATGTTTGGTTGCCAACGAATTGCAGAGCGTTGCAACCTTAACAGTTGGTCCTCTGCATTGTTCTTCTGCATGGAGTAGAAGACTGTGATCACAGCAATCTCCCTGTGTCTGAAGTCTATGCTAGCGGAGGTGGAATACTCCGTCAAATTATCTTGTATCCCTAACCGTATTAAACTTGCTAACTTACATCTAATGTGACACCCTATACAGCTAGTTTACGGAGTTGAGCAATTACTTCCTCTTCTCCTCATTGACCAGAAAAACCTATGATAAGGAACATCTCATCTGGTTTATGCAGCTATTTTGTTGTCGTCCTCTGCTTGCCAAGGATCCTCCAGATGCTGCATGATTTTTCAGAGTGTTTAATGAAGCTGAGCTTGAAAACCCTGATGAAAGCTGTCATCTTCATTTGAAGTTCGAGACTGCTCCTCAACCCATGTCCCATGAATCACCAAAATGCAGAGGAGGGGCACGAGGGATGCTCTGAAGTCACCCAGAGTTACAAGGATGAACCTCTGCTATCTGTTTTCCCAGTCGTGCTCCTTTGAGTAACAAGATATTTTTACGTATGTGTGTATATATACATATTTACCTTGCTGATACTATCAAGCCATTCACTCCAGTGACTGGCCATTTCTCAATATTCCATAGGCAGGCAAACCTTGATTTAATTACATTAACTTATTTCAAAAGCATCTTCCCTACCTCAATTACTCAGTTACAAAGAAGGGCTCTTGCAAACATTGGAAATGTCAGAGCTCTTAAGAAAAGGTTTTGAGTATTTCTTTAATGGAAAGTCATAAGTATGAAGTTAATACCAACGCCCCTAATAATACATGTGCAGGGAACCTAAGAGGCTTTCTTGTTTAATTGGACTGTTTCACTTCAGTAAGTTCATAGTGTGAGCAGGAAGCGCACAGAGGACAGTGCACATGAAACATCTAGAATGACAGCTTGAATACTCAAGACTTAGAGGTTGGTAGATGGATATAATGAATTCATCCAACCTTAGTGAATGGCCAAAAAATATCCCAGAAAGAATATTAACTCATTTGTATCTTAAGGACTGTACTGTGCAAGGCTTTCTTTTTATTCTTTGGACAAAGAGAAAATTTACACCTGTATAATTAGACAAAAATAACTTTTCTGTTTTGGTTGTGTGTTTTTTTTCGGGGGGGAGTTGTTTCTTATTTTTTAAATCTGTATTAGTGAGAGAAGGATTTCGTGGTCGATTTCTGGAAACATGCTCAGTGCTTAGCTGTTACCAAAACTCAAGTAGAACAGTAGGAACTACCAGGACAGAAACAGAGAACAAAATAGAAAGCATTATCATGTCATTATATAAAACACTGTTGTGCCTAGGGATATTGTGTGTGGTTCTGGCCCTCTTTATCACAAAAAAAAAAAAAAAAAAAAAAAAAAGTTATAAAGCTAGAAAATGTGCAGAGAAGAGTGGCAGGATCAGGATCTGAAGTAAGGAATGATTTCTACACAAGAAGAGATTAAATAGCCTCGTTATGCAAACTGTTGGAAGCTGGATGAGATACCAAAGGGAGATACTACCCCATGCTTTCCTTTGATGCTTTCTCTCTAAGCATCCAGTAATGGCCACAATTAGAGGCACAACACAGGGTGAGATGGGCCTTTGGTCTGAAACTCTGCAGATGTTCTTATGAGTAGAAAGGCTCCTTGCACGGCCTTCCTCACCCGTGGGGAGAAATGTCAGTGCTCACGTAATGTAAGGGATGAGATCAAAGTGTGGATGCTGTGAAAGGGGAATCCTTGGTGGCAACAACCGGAGATTCTTCCTGCAAATGCCAAGTATTTGGTTGCTGTTGTGGATACCGTGAGCAATGACACCAGGCCTCCCTCTAAAATTAATTTTCATAATTTGTCTGTGCATCCTGCTCTGCTCCGTATAGGGAAGCAGTTTACCAAACTGCACTGCTAGCACCAGGGCTGGGGCAGAACTGTTTACATTATACTGTGTCCAGCAGCCTCAGTTACCTAAGATGGAGCTCTTCCTCCCACCCCCATGCTAGCTGGGTTTTACTTATGTGTGCTTTGAAAGGGACCAAAGAAACTGAAAGTACTAGCAGAAAGTAATAATGGAGAGCAGAGCTGCCATTAGTCAGCTGTGGAGAAGGCAGAGGCTGCTTGTTAGAGTTTCCAGCAATATGAAAGCATTGTCAAACCACAAGACAATGCGATCTTTCTTTAGCCATACGAACTCCCATGCAGCCCTGAAACAGTGGTATTTGTCATGGGAAAATGCTGAAGTACGCTTGTGCCAGCAAATGCCAGCAGTGAACTTGACTGGCTGCCAGATGCCATGAGAGAGAAAAGTCTGGCTAGAGAGCTGTGAGCCACGGGTGGTCTTGAAATTGAAAGGAACAGACTAGAAGTGATCAAATAAACAGCGCTGACTGTGAAGTTTAAGTCTGGGAAAGCCAGAGGTACCAGGCCAGAAAGATGTCATGCACTAAGGGACTGAGTTGCCATAACAAAAAGGTTGTGTAGAGCTGACTCAGAGGCATGGCATCTCAGCCTGCCCATCTCTGCCTTGCTCTCTTAGCTGGTTCATGAAGCCAGGCTGCTGGCTGTGCGGGACTGGTCCACGTTTGAAAATACAGTGTATCCCTGCGCTACATCCTGCGGGGTCCTCTCCCTTCAGGCAGCCAGAGCTTCCCTGCCAGGAGGCTGCCAGCTGTCCAGATGATTCCTCCCTCTGGCTGGTGTCAAGTGAGTGACGTGGAAAACTTGCAGGACACCATCCTCAGAGCCATTTTTGTGAGAGGCTGCCCCCCCATGACGGGTGAAGATGAAGGATGGAGTGTCAGTGAATACCTTCCTGAGTCTCTCCCCCTGGGTCAGGGCACGTTCTCTAGGTGAAGATGTCCCATCCCAAAGATGCGCATTGCAGGGGGGCAGACTTGACCTTCAAAGGTCCCTTCCAATGCAAACTATTCTACGATTCTATGATTCTATGAGTGCAAAGCAGGCTGTGAGGCAGAGCTGCGGGGCACTGAGCACCGCAGCGAGAAGGCATGGGCACACTAAATGTTCCCAAATCCACACTAGCGTCCTCATCCCTGCAGAGCTCATCCCCATCCTCACAGACCTTTGGGATCTTTCTCCTTTCAGGAAAGTGATGTGGTCCGTCTGCCCCCCCGAGACTATTGCGCATGGCCATGGCAGGATGCCATATTTTCACATCCTTCCTCTGCACAGAGAGGGGTAGGGAAAGGCAGAAAGATCTGTCGCGGTGCTCAATTTGCTCTTAGCAGGGCTGTGTTTCCCACAATGAACATGGCAATACATTTTAAACGTAACAAATGTTCTCTCTCACTGGGATGGATCATCTCCTGAATAAAAAGTTAGGCTGAAAAAAAATGGAATATTCATTTACACTAAAAGATTGAGGAATCACCCTTTAGCAAATAAAAATGAGGAAAAAGAGCCCCAAACAACCCCCATCTCTTTCACACAAAGCATTTGAAGGCTGCCTATAAACAAGTCAAATCGTAAACCGAAACTTTCTTGTACCTTTATATGCACAGGTACAGTTATCATTGATTTTTATGAGATACAATTAATAAAACAAGTGATATTTCTGTTGAACAACGAACTGCTTGCACACAAGGTAGACACCCATGTTATATTTTGAACTAAAGCAAAGCCCAACAATTAGATTGTAGATACAATTGTCCAAGGAAGAGTCAAAGAGGGAGTTTTTCCTATGAGCTGTTGTTAGGAGATTGGGATCTTCCCTTTCTCTACAAGATGCATTAACCTCTGCTGCAACTCGTTGTGCAAGTACAATTCTTCTTTTGATCCATTAGCAGAATATGCAGCAAGTAGGTCTATCTCACTGCCCGGCGCAGTCACATTAATCCTGGCACTTGTCATTAGGCATTTACCTGCAGTGTTATCCATCCTCTGTGTGTTTTGCTAGACAACAGAGGGTCAGAATACATATTTATCACTCAGGATAAGCAAATTCTTACTCTGTTGAGCGCTCCTGTAGTTGAACTGAACCCCGTAAGCCACATGCCTAATTTGATTGCAGTGCGGGTAAACGCTGCCAATATCTTGTTGTACGAGTCCGACTGGTTTCTTGAGACAAACTCTGTTTCTGAAAATATTTGTAATATTGTTTTAAAGTTTCTGTAAGTACCAAGGAAAAGTGATGTTCGAAACTTTTGGATTCAAAAGCAAAACTCAGCACGCAGAACGCACGGAAGATGCCTGCCTAGAATAGCCCTGGTACCAGTGGCAGCACTAGGATGAAATTCTTACAGTGGCTGTCCTTTTTGCTATTTCTGTAATCTAACCGTTCTGTAAAATATTAAGTTTTCCAACGCTACCTCCAAATAATTTGCCTGTGTTTTTAAGCCAGCTTAACATTTCTTTTAGCTCAAATAAAAAAAAAAAAATAACAAGAGGGGAAGTGATGAGACATAACATCATTCAACTCATTATTTTTGAAAGCAGATTTTCTGCATATGCATCACAGCTGCAGAAATGGGTGAAATTTTGATATGACACTACAGTGCATCACTTTGCATTGTCTTTTGCCTATTTGAAAGAAGAGCATCTTTGGAATTGTTTGCAGCCAAAATCCTTCCCTTTGTAAGAACAACTACCATGAGACCAGCTACTAGCATTTGGAGCGGGTAAAGCGTAGAACCTTTGTAGAAATGTCAGATATTGTGAAAATAGCTGGGGACCCAACTATGCTCTGTAACAAAGGTCTCCATGCCTGTGATATTTTAGATCAGAAGCTTTGGTTTCTAGTATTTTAATATAGGTTTTAAAAAGAAATAAAAAATATATTACATTGCAGATGAACTCTTTTTTTTGCTTATAATCGTATTTAATTTACTTTATGTTGTCGCTGCTGCTCCAGGTCAGATTTCTTTTCCCAAACCATAGTAAAGCCACTGGCTCCTCCCAGGTTCCTTTGTTTCAGGATCATTTTGTTTGATCTCTGGTGGGCTTGGACTGTCCTTCTATGATGGAAAACCTTTCCAAAGTGAAGAAAATTGAGTTCATGTTGGCATAACCGTGCAGTGCAGCTGGCCAAAAGGACACAGACTGGTTTTGTATCAGAGATGTGTCTCCACTGTATGTCTGCTCTTTCATTCCTTATTGGTAATACTCCCACACCAATGGCTGTGTTATTGTGCTTGGTATCAACATCAGACTTGTTAGCTTGCATTTACTCAGATCACTACACTTCCCTTTGAAAATAACCGTAAAACAGTGTTTTTCCCTCTGTTCCCAGCACTTCCCTTACAGTTTCAGTAGCTTTTAAAAGTTACTAAAATGGCGTCAGCTGTTGCTCTCCAAACAGTGCCTTGAAAATCTATGTGAAAATTATATGGAAGCGCTGATTTAATGTTTAAGTTCAGTACGTACTATTTAATGTTGTCTTTAGATAATGCTAAAAAATAAGGACAAAAACTCAAAAATTTGTTACGTATTTCTCTTCTGCCTTTAAAACAAAACCCCCAAATGCTACACTTCTGACTATTCATCAACATTTCCAAATTCTGCCTCTTGATAGAAGCGGATTTGTAATGGTCAGTGGGGTTTCTTTTGCTACTGCTGAATAGTTAAAATCATAAGGTTTTGTCCTGAAACCATGTTGTAATAAAATCTTCATTGATATGTTCTTAGTATATCTGTATTCCTTGGCAGTTACATTTCTTAATATAAAATCTACATTATTAATTAAAAAGCTCTTTTTTAGTATTTGTTTATTAGTTTTTTATATTGCTGATTTTGTCATTTAAAACAGCAGAACTTTTTCATTACTGCTGAATTATGCGGTTTTGATGGCATTTTGGGCTTAATGGTATCAATTTTCATTCATATTTTCTTGTGGAATTCTTGCTTCTAAGCCTTTTTGTTCGAAGTTTTTTCTAGCTTTAGGATGCTAGCCTTTTTTACTAGTTGCCTAATTAAAGTCCCAAATGACTTAGACATGTGCTTAATGTGAGCTGCATAACATGACATGTAAGTGGAGTGTATGTGTACTTTGTAGACAAGAAGAGGGGCAGCTGCATTTGGCCAAGCTGAGAAATATGAATCTGATGAATCTTCTGGTGGATGATTCTTGCATTCTGGCAAGACGGTGCTTCAAGATCTGTGAGATTTTTGCTGCGTGGTATATGGTAAATCACAAACTTTCTGCTTCTTGTTATCTCTATCTCTGGAATGCCCAGTGAAAAAGGCACGAACCCTTCTTGATTCTCTTTTGTGTGTTTGGAAAGTAGTTACGCTTAGTTTTACTCTTCATAAAAAAAAAAAAATTCTTTTATATATTGCCTTCTCTATTACATTCTATTGACAGAAAAGTCTGTCAGGTTTTAAAATGAGACAAACACAATATTACAAAAACATCTCTGGAAGTGACTTCAGCTGTAAAATTTTAAATTATACTTAAATCAGGTGGCAGGATAAGATTTGTAAGTAATATCATTTATTAGAACAGTGGGTCTGGGTGTCACCTTCTGGAGTCTGGGACAATGGTTGTGTGCAAGGTGGAGGGTGCATAAGCCCTAACAATGACGTGTCCAGGTGTGCTGGTGAGCAAGCAAAAGGGACCCTGGGGTATGTACCAAGGTGGATAAGGCTCCGAGTGCGATGGCACATGGAAAGGAACAGGCTGCAGAGAGACGCAGGTCATGCTGTGTTACTTCCTACGAGGCAGGGATCACTCGGTGGCTTACAGGCCACTATGTTGGTTTTATGCTTCCCGAAACAACCCAGCATGCACCTGATCCATCTCAGATTCATCTTTCTGGAATACAGACACAAAATTCCAAGTATTATTTCAGTGGCAACGCAGTGGGGCTTGAAATTATCTCTAACAAAATAACGCTATACTCATTGTTTAACTAGAACCTCTTCTGCATGCCATTGGCATATGAAATTTGGATGAAATATGAAAGTAAGCTGTTATTGTAAGTTATATTAAAGTTTATAAAATTATTAATTAGCAATTTTATGAGTAAAAATGCTCCAAGGAACATATAGATTGGTCAATCTTTTAAATGAGCTTCATTTAAAAATGACTGGGATACCATGTTTTAATTTCTTTTTTAAATATGCTTTTTAATTTTTTCTTTTAAATAAACTCTTTACTTTTGCCTCCAGATTAAGAAGTAACAACATTCCACTAAAATAAGCAGTCAAAGACAATATTTCAAAGGAGTATACATACAGCTTTACAATGGAAACTGACTGCAATGTAAATAGAAAGGTTTCTCTCTTTCCTTAATCTTCTCCACAGAGTATTATGTTTATATTAAAAAATAGAATTAAGGAACAGTTGTGCGTCTCCTCAATTAATTATGTCTCTTTAACTGATACACCTGCTTCTTGCTTTTCTCTATTGTCTTTCACTGTTCGTCCTAACCCTTGAAATTCCTTAGTGTTTTGAAAAGTAACAAAGAAAAAGCAATTACTCCAAAAAGGTACATCAAGCTACCAAGGAAAAGTTTTTAACTACTCCCAACTTCTCGAACAGTCTAGACCAAGTAAGACAAAGTCTTGCATGATAATAGCTTTTCTATGCTTGAAAACTTTTACTTTGCTCATTTCCTTATCTCCTAGAATGAAAATAAAGACACCAAACCAATTCCACTCCAAAACCACATTCATGAAAAGTTGAAGTTGAGAGTATAGTTAATACATTAAAAGGATATAATGATGAAAATAAGCATCGTAAACTTAAAATACTTAATTGCCACTATCATACGTGAAATAAAGTCAGATGTGTGAAGGCATGGAAATGCACACGAATGTCACAAACCTTTGCTGGGCTCTGTATTAGAGTATTATGACAGAACTGAGATTAATCTTTCATGTTATCGTGAACATCACCACAGGCTATATGGTTTCACAAATTATTTTTCAAAGCATCAGAAACTGAGAAAGAAACTCTATACTGTCAGACATGTGATGCTGGGTTTTGCAAAAGGCCTTTGCAAGTATCTGGAACACTTTTTCTCTGTGCTAGTTTAACTAAAATCAATGTACAGGGTGCAGCTGTTTCCTCTGAGCTTGCTTTGATGTTGGAGCTGATATTTCTGCGCTTAAAAACAAAACAAAAAAAAGGTTGTTTCCAAAAGCTTTGCAAACGAGAATATTAAAAAAGAAAAATATCCGATCCTTCTTTAAGTAGAAAGATAGACCAAACCAAACTGAACAAAACAAACAAAAGACTCTAAATTGTGGCTTCAGCAGGCTTCATTTACATATGTTACAATTCTCCCCTCACCCCTCCATTTCTCCACAGTGCTGTCTCATCCTGCGCTGAGATTAGGAACGGTAATCAGATGAAGAAAGGGATATCATGGACATAGCAAAATAGTTATGAAGTTCATGTATAACAATCGTTTGTATATTAAGAATATCAAAATAATAAAAAGTTCGATTATTCTGTCAGTTATTCTGTTAAAAGCTAATAAAACTCTCTGTTGAAACTGATCTGTTCTTATATAACTAACTGGAAGCAGATTTTAACCATAAAGAAGTATTAATAGTCATATTTATATTACAAGACAATAGTAATTTTGCATTCTTCATATGGAACTGTATTGTATTTGTGTTCTTCGGAACATCTGTCACCGATGAATATACTCCATTTTACAGATGAAATAAGGTTTCACATAATAGATACACTATAGCTACAATAAAACCTAGAATAAGATTGTAGAATCATGCAATAACGAAGGTCAGAAAGGACCCCTGGTGTCATCTGGCCCAAAAACCTGCCCAGTGCAGGGTTGACTTGGAAGTGAGATCTAGCCCTGAACTTGGATCAGGTTGCATATGGCCTTTTCTGGTTGAGTTTGGAGCATCCCCCTAAGAAGGAAATCCCGTGGCCTCCCCGGGCAACCTCTTCTGATATCTGATCACCTCACTGTGAAATTTTTTTCCTCATAGCAAATTGGAATTTTCCTTCTTTCAACTTAAGCCTGTCGCCCATTGGCCTTTTTCTGTCCACCCCCGAGAAGAGTCTGGCTCTGCCTTCTCTGTAACGTCCCGGTAGGTAGTTGAAGACAGTGGTAGTTCCCCTCTTAGCCCTCTTCTTAAGAGATCCCTTGATGCCTCATACAAGTGAACAGAGAATGATTGTTTCCAACTTCTTTCGAGTGTGCATCTTTCTAAAACTCCATTTTGCAAGCCTTCCTCCTTTAAATACCAGGTGGCACAGACCATTCTACTAAACTTGTGAGCCCCTAAAAGTGTGTAGAGCTAAGTAAATTCCCTTTAGCCCCATATTGGTAATCTAATGATGGTGCACTCAGTAGCATGCTAAACTTTGATGGCTGTACCTCATTTTGTGTTCAATAAAAGATAACATGAGAGATCATTAGAGTAACTATGTCAGATTAAATGTATTTTCTTGTACAAAAGTCAAGTCCCTTCAGGAATCATTGCAATTTACTTTGTCTCATGGAGAACAATATTTTCCCGCTAGACCTCAACACAAAGGGCCATTACAAAATGTAATTCATATTTCATATGTTCAGAAACGTTCAGCACAAATTACAAATGGAGACTTTAGTGAAGTATTTATGTTCTGTTACCAACAAGATATGTATAAGTAATATGTGTCCCAGGGCTCCAGCCTACACTGCTTACATTTATTTGTTACAGACTGCACTTATACTTTGCAGTTAAACATAAGGTAAGTCATGTTGCTTCTTTGAAAACATAGAAAAGTGCAGCGGACAAAAACATTATTGTTTCTGAGATTTTCCAGCAGCTGCAGAACGAAGAAGGTGCTGTACATCGTTTAACTGTTAAAACAGTGATATCCAGCCCAAACTTCAAAAGTCTCTTCACAGAACTTCACCTCTTTCACCCTGAAAAACTTGCAGCTGCGCGGGTGCATCTAGAGACTAAAGCAAAGCCCTTAGAAAGGGACAATGAAAATAATTTTGCCCTATTTTGAATACTGGCATGGGTATGTGTCCTGGTAAGGAAGTGACACGCAGCACTTGTGACGATTTGCTCCTGCCAGGCGGCATTTCCTCTAGAAGGGGTTAGGCAGGGTTAAGGTTTTTGCTTGTGATTAAGTATTTTCAGTGCGGGGACAGCTTTCTGTAGTGTCCACAACATGCAAACACAATGTTTTAAGCACTAAAAAGTAGTGTATAGAGCTTGTGGTCTTCGAAACAAAAAACACAGGTCAATAAAAAAATCCATGTGGCAAAGTTTTCTTGCAGAAAGGTTTAAACACTATTGCGTATATTGATAATTTTACCCTGTTAAACCTACTAGAGAGGCCCAGAGCGCCACCTTCTCATAAAATGGTAGCTGTATTTTTTTAAAGAAGTCTCTATTTGATAGAAACTGCTGCATCCATAAGTAATATCCTGGTAGACAAAATCATCAGAGAAACAGTTTTCTGTTTAAGGATTATTCTGTTGTTCTTTTTATTGTGCTTTCTTAAAGTCACAGCATACACAGTTTTATTTAAAACTCCATTGATGTCTGAGTCTTGCAATTCTTGAATTTCAGTTTCAAAAAAATTGTGAGCGCTGAAAACTATAGCAAGACCAAGGCAGGAAAAGCAGTGTATCTGACAATTATATTCTCATATTTTCATTGCTAAGCAATTACAAATTCAAGAAAGTAGACATGTCATTCTGCAATATTAATCTTGACTCACACTCACTAGCTGTTACTGTCACAGTGTTTTTCCTTCATTCAGGTGAGTCACCTACCAGGGACCACATTAATGCTTCTCTTCCAAGAATGTGATAGTCGGCAGTGCAGCCAAGCAGCAGGGTGGTGCGCTGCCTGATTCCGAAATCTAATTCCTAACTTTACTCTCAGACTACACGACAGAGAGAGACAATCCCTCCCGAATTACCCCCCTCTCCCACGCCGTTCCTTCTTCCCCCGAGGCAGCAGTAGTGTCTGTGCGTGTGTGTGCGTGTGGAATTACATGTGTTTGTGTGTGTGTGTGTGTGCAATGCACCATTTTGAAAATAAATCTCAGAGAATGTGGATAGGTGTGGAGGCACATCACACCAGCACCATTTGTGACTCATATTTTGTGGTTCCGGAGGGGGCAAGGCCAAAATAATCTCTCTGTGTTTATCTGGGCATGCTGACAACTCTAGCACTCCCCTCTCACACACATAGTGACAATGACTTGCCAATCTCCTATTTTTTCCAAGAAAAAAAAAAACCAACAGCTAATAAGACTGTTCAATATAAATGCATAGGAGAAGAGAAAGTTGCACTAGAAATGGAAGCAGCGCTAAGACTCATACCAAATTATTATCTTCACTCACACTGCCCATATTTTTGAAAGGATGTGCGGAAACTGGAGAAAACAATCAAATTCAACAGCAGGAAAAAATACTGTAGAATATGAAATTTGAAGGGCTCAATTAGCTTATCAAAAAGAAAACTGAGAAGTGATATGAAGGCGGTATGATTAAAAGGAGAAAACATCCAATAATAAAGGATTTTGTAAAATCCAGTGTATAATCATGTAATAAACAATGGGAGTTAAAAATAGGCAAATTCAAATTACCATGGGAAGCAATGGATTCTCCTCCTTCACATCCAAAATTTATGGATTCCTTAAAAATATTCTGTTGTTACACAGGAAACATCTTGGGAAAGGGTTAAATGGATAAATTTCAGCACCTTATGTTATAGGCAGAAGGGGAAGAACATGACCATCGCGTAGTCCCTCAAAGTCTTAACATTTCTGAGGTTGATAGAGTTGAGGAAATTGAAGAGGAGCTTAGTTGTTCTTATGCAACTGAAGTGGGAAGCTTTTAAAAAACACTACTGGTTACATTTGTTAATTAAACATGTGACTTACATTTTAATAAGAGTAAATGAAAATGTGCTTACATTTTAATAAGATTTTCTTACTGAACCACAGTATCTACGCACATCTGCTAGAGCATAAATCCTAGTGCAACACAACTGTTGTGATTTCTGTCAAGAACAAGAACATGTGATACAGACGTGAGATGAAACAGAGGTTTGAAGAGTTTTGAAGAAGGTAAACAACAAAAATGTAAAAATAGCCAAGTAAACAGTACTAACTGTGGTATAATAAAGATATTCCATGTTACGTGGAAGCAAACAATCTCTTCCACCAAAATGTCACTGCTAAAACAGATGATACCATTTTAGACTTCATTTTAGTTAGTGGTAAGGACATTTAAGTGAAATAGTACACAGAAAGAAAACTTAGTTTAGTGATCACAAGTCAATTCAGTGTTAGCTACATGTAAGGCTAAATACAAACAGACTTGTAGCTAAGAAGGTAAACCTGAATAAACAAAGGGAACCGAATAGTGAATCCAGGTAGAATGAAGCCTCAGGGCCTTCAACATCAAACCCAAGGTGCCAATGTTAGTAAAATTTGTCTTAAACAAATGGGAAAAAAATCACGGGAAATGACTCCAGAGCTAACTGGGTGAATTTCAAGAAGGATGTTAAGAACAAGCAGAGACTCAACATGAAGTAGACCTTGCAAAGAACAGTAAAGCAAGTGACAAAGGACTAAAGGAGAAGTAAAGCTGCTATACAGTGACTATTTAACCTCTAGAAGGAAGGCATTTTCAGTTTAGCCTCAAAACTAAGTGAATACTTTGATTCACTTTCAAAAAATGTGATGTTTTAGTGGGAGCGAAAGCAAAATGGAAAATGTTAATAAGATTATTGAAACATAAATAGCTTCAACTGAGGCAGAAGTAACACTCAAGAAACATTATTGCATTCAAGCTGGGGGAGATCAAATAATCTCAAAGAACTGGCAAAGGAATCTCCAGTCTCCAGTTAAAGCATCACAAGAGAGATTTTTTCAACAGTCTTGCAATCAGATGAGAAGGATATTGGGGTATGAACTGGTGTTGGGATGACTGAGAATATGATTTTAAAAAAGCGAATGTAGTGCCTGTTTTACAGAATGAAAAAAATGTGACCTAAACCAATTTCAGACCTGGAAACCTTGTCTCAAGGGTATTTTATACTTTATAAGAATTTCTGAAAGAACAGATGAAAAAATATAGACAGAAAAGAGAAAATGATATGAAGTGCAATAAGAACGAATCAAAACAAAGTCTTGTGGGACTGACCTTTTGCGATTGATATACAAACAAACAGAGGGAGTAGATTTTGTCAGTTTGATTTGCAATAGTGGACCTGAAGAAGCGCCATGTAGGAAACCTCAAGCAAAACTGAGAAAATGGGAGTTATTGGAGAAAGTGTAAGGGAGGCAGGAAGCAAGGAAAACAGGTAAGCAAAGACTGGAAAGGGTGGTGCCAAAAGGGGCAGGTTGAAATAAAAGGCTGAAATGTTACTACTTAGGCTCATCAACTTTGGAGTCAACCTTATTTAATATTTTCATGATTGAACATCACAATTGTGTTGGAGTTATTCTGATGACACTGGTACAATGTCAAAAGCTTCATCAATACTGAAGACTTCTGGAATACTACAAGAGCAGGCAGTAGAGATGGAGAAGGACCAATGACATTGCATGTGGACATTGCGTGTTGACATTGCAAGGCTTTACCGAGCGTACTGCAGGCGATTCTTCTCACCCATGCCCAGAAGCAATGAACGGAAACTGGTTCAGGTGCGCAGAGAGGCTACTAAGACAACCAGAAAAACAGAGAACCCATCTTTATGGGAAGGACATCGCAGAAGGCTGCCTTGTTTGTCTAAGTAGATTGTAGTGCAGAGCAGGTTATGATTGCTATCTATAAATATATCAAGGGTGTAAACACAGTCAGGGGAAACGACTATTCAAATTAAAAGGCAATGTTGGCATAAGAAGAAATAGACATAAAAAGATCATAAAAGTATTTAAACCTAAAATTAGAAGAAGGTTCCTAAGCATTATCTTAGTTCTTCCAGAGAAGTCATTGCAGTTAAAAAGACCTAACTGAAATGAAACTAAATACATTTATTATATCAGTTTTAGGATACAGTTGTTTGTGATATGAAGGACAAGCCATCTCTGCCATGCTTTCTGCCACTGCAGCTTATGAATGTGTTTCCTGACTTTTGGAGTTATTTGTAGTAGAAGTTGTTTGTTCCACATGAAGAAAAACTTGGCTACAAAATTAAGATTGGACTGGTGAGTGCAAGTGCGCAATGACAGAGACATTGAGTACAGACATACATTTGGTAGAAAGTAGGAACTTTGGGGCCAGTTTTGGCTGGTGATGCAGTTCTGGTACCTTTTATAACTAGACCCGTGACACACATAGTGTGACGGCCTGTGGAAAAGCACCAGAATGAACTACAGACTCAGGATTATTTGTAGGACTCTGTGTTTTCCTTTCACTCAGTGAAGGTATTGTGAGAAGTTGTGGGGACTATAAAGTCAATATTGGCTGTGAAGGACTACTGAGGAGGGTAACCAGAGCATCTTCTGGGATGCAAAAAATAATGGAACAAGAAATGCAAGGGGTAAATTATATCTGTTACCTGGATGATCCTAACAATAGGGAAGAATTCAGAAAGATCCTTAAAGAAATCTGAAGGAAGTTCTGAAGAGATTTCAAAATTTACTGGGGACATTGTATAAAATCAGAATGAGACCATGCCAGCTCGACAGAATATCTTACAACCTGGAGTGGCTATTTTAAGTTGCTTTTGCAAAATTGATTTCAAATGTATAAGCTTTAATGACTCCAAGATCTGGCTTAATTCCGATACCACTGGTGCAGACTCACATGGAAGTCAGAGCAATGCAGCGCGTGTCATTGTCTCCAGAGATATGGCTCCTATGTGCACCACCTGTGCTGGGGAACCAGCAAGGGTCATCCACCACCCAGGGACAAAATTTCAGTATGTATTTTGGTTTTCTCTTTGGGACAACAGTCGGGATGGTGTTGTGCTCTTAGTAGTTACATGTGAAGAATTTATCCCAAATTCAGAATTGACTTCAGATTAACTAGAGCATTGTTGTTCTGCATTATAGAAGAAACACCGTATCTTCAACCCTAATTTGACAACAATGTTATGTAGCAAGAGCAAGAAATTGAGATTCTAGGGAAAAAAAAAATGCATCCACCCTTTTCTTTCCTAAATTAGCTATATAGACTTCTGTTGAAATGAGTACACCCACACATGGACACACACAAATCTAGTGTTCTTGTCTACCAGTTTAAATACAATTATACCTTTACAATGGTATGCTTAGACATCTCATATGCTATGGTTCTCCCCCTCTCACACTGTTGGGATTTAGGACTGGAAATAAGATTTTCTTAAAAAGTTAAAAAAACAATCAGAGATGGAGTGGAATTTATCACTCATACCACAACACTGAGTGGCAGTTTCCTTCCAAAATAGTTTTGAAAGGAAATATTTCCAATATTTCCTTCCAGTACAGTTCTTGTATGTGTAACAGACGTTAGAGGGAGAGGATAAATTTGGTAATGCCAAGATGTAAAAAGAAACGTGTTTGGTTAAGTGAAATGTATTGTGGAAGGAGAAAACAAGTAGAAGGAAGAAAGTTTTGACAGAATAATTAACCGAGATTCTAATGCTTGTGTTCAAGTTATTTTCCTCTTCATATACCCCCTTCGTGAATAAATAGTTAATCTGAAGATGTTAGCATTGAAAATAATATGGGGGAATGTGTGATTTTCCCATTTGAAAACTGTTTTGGTGGTGTTTCTCCACAGATACCACATTTGTAGTTTAATTTCTAGCTGAACTTTCTAGTTAAATTGTTAATGTAGTCCAAGCATGTCTTTGAGGACATCTGAATCATCAGCACTCTTAAAGGCAAGTTACTTATTTCAGTATTGAAATATTGGATTAGAAAACTATCTGCGGGAAAATATTATGAAGAAGAAGAGCAGGAACTACACCTCCTCTTATGCCAACCGCAGGCTATTGATTCTGCTCAAAATATCTCAGGCACTATTCTACTAAAGCTTCCGTCTCTCAGGGCGACTGCACCTCCCTCCACCTCAGCCGTACGCCCGGCATTCCCTTGCACTCCTTTGCGCGTGCAGAGGTGATCCTTTTCTGCGAGCTCATCTGCCCAAAACTTAATCACTGTTTTTGTAAAGTTTCAGCTGGAGCTGGTTATTCACCTGTTTGCGTTCGTGCCAGTGCAAGGCACGGAGCAGGAATGTGCTTTCATTTCTGCCTCAGCACCAGAGCAGGTGAAACGTCCATGGGCTCCCACCTGCAGTGGTTCAGTCAATCACTTCGCAACTGGACACATTCTCAAAATTCCCTTCTTTTACTGTGGACAGTACAGACAAATCGCCCTCTTAAACACTGTCCTAATCACTAAGAGATGGAATGTTTGGAAAAAGGAGAAAGGACGAATTCTTGATGTCTTCTCTTTCCAGCATTTCCTTCTCTAGCATAATCAAACATTTTTAAAAGCAGGTGAGAATGTTATGAACAGTATATATAGCTCCACTCTGCAGGCAAGCACCCTCAATACCAAGCAGTGGAGTCGTTCTCACAAGCTTACTCTTTGTGACAGTGATTTAGGACAAAATGAAACCGCTCCAACTGGGGACACTGGGAAAGCCGTTCCTCAAAGGGAGTTGTAGGCTAATGTTTAGGATGCTCTTCAGTCGAGCACAAAGCTCTAGCTCATATCCTTCGTGCATGTATTACAGCAGGTGGTTATATAAAATGCCTCATCTTTCTAAACAGTGCAAATATAACAAGTTTTTTGTTTAGCACTCAAATCCATTATTTGTGAAATCACAATTGTAATAGGGCCAGGGGGGGAAAAATGATGTGACTTTCAACAAAATCAGTGGTGAGCTTTTTTCTTAAAATGCCTCGGTTTTACTCTGTGTTTCTGCTTTCGTGAAAAAGTGGCGTAATAGTGAAAAATAATCAGCTCGAAGGCAACAAAATTAGAAGATTAAAAAGTCAATACTTCCTAAAAGATAGAAGCATATCTCTATGTTGGTAATGACTGCAAGTATTTCCAAGGCATAGTCAGAAAAAGAGGATCCAAACGATAAAGAATAATAGGGAACTTATTCCAATTTAAAAGAGATAATGAGAAATGTAGAATATTTTCCCATTATTGCCAAAGGAAGTACTGAAGAAAGTGATGTCAAAACTGGTTTCCCAGAACAACGGGGAGATGTATGAAGCTATTGTACACTTCATCTAGTGTCCTGTGATCATGAGATTGTGTAGATGTGTTTAGGAGATGGTCTAAATTGATTCCTGCCATCTCAAGTATACTGAGGATAAGAAGGAACAGGTAAAAAGCCAATTTATGGCAATAAAAAGACTTCTGTTGACTCAAGTGGCCTTCAGATTAAACATTTCTTTCAGATGCAAACAATATAGTTTATATGGTAAGTGTTTTCGTCAATTTAGGTCTATAATATGTAACATAATGTTTGTAATTTTTTGCATTTTTTATACTAATTAAATGTGTGTAAAGTGTTTCTTCTGCATGCCCTGCCCTCAGTATGCGAAATTGGTCCTAGGTGTCCCAGACGACTGCCGGTGACTCTTCACATGGCTGTCACAGGGACCAAGAATAACCGTGCACTGCTGCTCGTGAAAGAATGGTCTCAGATCTCCCTGGTGAGACAGATAGTGCCGCACTTCCCTTACTAGAACTTGGGACCATACAATACAGAATGATGAAATAACTGGGGTTTATTCTCAACAAAATTATAGAGAAAAAAAAATAATCAATTACTAGTTCTGCACCATTCATTGTGATCCAAATTGATTTTTTGTTACTTCCTACAGAAACATCAGAATAAAGAAAAGCTTTATTGAACAAACGCAGATTCCAGGAAATAATTCAGTAAGCCATGTTTCAGTCTTACGCGCATCTGCTGTAAATATCAATGTAGGGCCAAATCCTTTTGGCTGTATCTAAGTGAAGCCAGTTTCAGTTATCTTGCTGGGGCTGTTTATTATCCCAGAGTTGCCTCAGAATATATAGAATATATAATAAATGCAAAGTGTAACCTGATTTGAATGAGCCATTCCTACTGGGAGCTGGGAAACGGGAAAAAAGTGAAAATTCAGTTCTTTGAGGGAAGAAAAAGAATATCTTATGTTTTTATTGTATTCTTTGATTTAAATTATAAAGTTGCAATTAAGAATTACATTCTCTTAATCTGAAAATGAGTCTTTCAATGATATGAAGTGGTGCGCGGTTTAAAGTGTGCGCTAAGAGTTTGCTTCATTGCATCGTACATTTTAAAACCACATTGTGTGAGTCTGTTTACTTCACATTTGTCCTCTTTCCCCTGCCTTTTTTGCATAATATATTGGTAAGTAATAAGAAGCAGCACCGCAGCTGCAATTTAATGGGAAACACAACTGTTTATTGAACCAGATACCCATTATTAATTTAACAACTGAATACAAACGCTTCTGGCAATAAGCGCAATAATTCTGTTTCCTTGATTACTTAAGGTTTGCCATTGGCTTCGGTGGAAGCTTAATCCAGCCCTCAGAGGGGAGAAGTGCTGCTTTTTAACACTTGTAAAGAAAGAACAAGTACCAGCCTAATTTGGTTATCCTGCGTGCATTCCCTCTGTCATCTTTTATAGACACACACATCTCTCATGTGGTTTTAGGAAGAGATTAAAACTATTCTCTTTTTCACCATTTTCCTGATATTTTACGACTCAATTGGAACGCGAAATATGTGCAGTAAAGAGGTTACAAGTCATCCTTTGCAATGAGTTGTCAGAGCTCATAAGAAGTGAAAAAAAATTTCCATCTTTGTCTTGAAACTGTATCGCCTACTTTTTTTCGAGCAGGCATTGTATCATTCAAATTGGAGCACTGCATAATGGGGCCTGTAAAGATGTGTGCATTTCAGAGCTAATCTGGAGAGAGAGGAGTTACACCAGAGGTTAATTTGGCCCAGTGAGACTCTAGAGGGCAGTCTTGGTATAGTAAAAGGAATATATATTTTTCTGTCATTAGAAACCTCAGTCCTGTAGGTTGAGTGCAAGATGTTATAGTTTAAAAAGCGCAACTATTTTAAAAGAAGATTTTAATGAAGTTGTTTAATTTTACATGAAATATGAATACCTTTTGACGTAAGATAATAATTCCCAATAATGTAATTTAAAATCCAATATATTTTTTATATTGTTAAGTAGGATATCCATAGGGTGTAACGAATGCATCAGAACCAAAAGTAAAAAATATGGTTTGCTTCTTGGTTTTAGCTGGCTCAGGCACAAGTCAATTCATACGATGCATTTCCATCAGCAGTTTAAAGCTCTACCAAAAGTCCACCAGAAGTCCTTCGCTTAAAGAGAGTAGAATAAAATCCAACATACAGTGCAGATGCAAATTTAATGTCAGTTTTTAAAAGATGTGTTTTACTTTATAAGTAATTAATCTTTATACACAAGTTTTGACTATTGTTGGCAGAAATCAAAATTGCGTGCCTTGTAAATTTTTAATCAAGCAATTCTTAGATTAAAAAAATGCATTAGTCACTTTGACTATGTTTAATATTTTAGAAGAAGTTGTTCTGCAAGAAAACAAATCATTGGTAATGAAAAACAATGTGCAGCTTGTAAGTACTTACTGTGCAAACTTTTGAAACATGTAACCTTTGTTTCATTGCAGGCAAACAATATTGCAGGCTTGTTTTAAAGTAGGAACTCACTTCCTGCGTGAGACTTTCGTCTGTATATTTCAAAACATTTAGAAGGGGAAAGAGAATCGTTACTCCCATTTTATAGAGGGGCAGTGCTTTCTCTGTTGGCTACAGCACTCCAACTAGTCGGTGTAACAAGGTGAGTCAAGCGCCGGTGGCTTAGCTGGTCTGGGTCACGCACACAAGGAGGAGGCTGAAAGGTTGGAAGAGGTGCCAGATGGATGACAAGCCAAGCTGCAATCCCGTAAACTCCTGCTCAGTTGTCCTTCATTCATGAAGCAATTAAACTTCCTAGATGCCCCCGCCTTTGACCTTTAAAATTCTGAGGAGTGAAGAGCCTTACTTCTGCCCATTCTCCAAGCAGGAGGGACTTTTCCGCTCCAGCTCTGCTTGTTTATGCTTGTGCTTGAGCTGGACTGTGAAACTATCCGCTCCTCTGCCCTTGTCACGTGGGAGGTTGATCAGCTGGAGTCTTGGGGCCTCTCTACAGACTGTATTCGGCAGCCAAAAATATAGCCGCATCAATTTAAAACACAGTGAGACAAAAAGAAGCCACATTTAAGAGTAATTTTCACCTGGTTACAGACCTTTTTTTAAGCTGGCAAGAGCAGCATTCACCCAGTATGTGGAAGGTGGATTCAGTTCCCTCTCTGGCCCAGGAGGCTTTGAACCAACAGTTTGCACAAGTTTGTTCTTCCTATTTCAGTGGGATGTCAACCTACACTCAAAAAAAAATAAAAAAAAAAGATTAATAGGTCTACCGGGAGAAATAGGGAGGAGCTTGGAGAAGGACGCATTGTAGGGATCTCCATGCTAACCATAGGCAGGCTGGGATGCCCTACCTGTTAGACCAGGTAAGAAATATTTGCTGAACAATTCTGCTTTTTCTGTGGTTTTATTACCATTTTTAAAACTGTAAATCTATCCTTGGCTTGAGCTGATGCAATGCATTAAAAAAAATGATTTGCTGTATTGGAAGTCCTGTTCTTTTTCTGCTTGTGAATGTGTCTTTCACCTCTCCCTGAAAAGTATGCAGAGAAGCTTTCTCAAGTTATGGGTATTTTTTGTTTGGTATTTGACTTTCAAAACTGGATCCACAGCTCCTGGTGATCAATGCTTATGCTGTTTTGCAGTCTCTCTGAAACTACGATTCTGTCTTTCATAAATTAAAAACATATAAAAAAACAACCAACAAACCAACCAACAACTATGCCATTCTTTGCCTACTAGAAAATTCCTTCAGATTCCTATTGATGAAAAGGGCCCTTACAGAGATTTTCTTCTGATATCCAATTTCTTAATTCAAATTGTCATGGATTTTGTGTAATGTTTGATTAAGATTGATACAAAAGAGCATAATGTTTAAAAAAACCCCACAAACTTGCAGAGTCTTCTCAGTTGTCAATTTCCTGACAAGTTTGCTAAAGCATAAACTGTGTGAGCAACTTCATAGGCACTTATGGTTTTGAAATACATATATCACATGAAGCAGCTAATGTTTCAGTTGATTTTGTTCTTTTAAAGGGAGAAGTGTTCATTAAAGACTGAGTTCTTTTAAAATATAATGATTTAAAAAGCACTGTAAGTAAGCCTTTTATGTGCAAGTCTCCTCCAATGAATAAAGAAAAAGATCTGTAGGAATATTTATAATTTCCACTTAGACAATTAATTGAATTTTAAAAATACAATGTGTATGTCATGAAAATCTACTTTTCTGTCACAATTCATATCATCATTACTACTCCTAGTAACCTAACTCTCACAGAAATTGCAATAGTTGAATACTAAAAGCCATGCTTATTCTAGAGAAATATAACAGACAGTAGAGTATAAGGAAAGCAGTTTCGTTTAAACAAATATTACATCCTCATTATTTAAGTCTGCACTTTTTAAAGAGTGTTAAAACAGGGCAACATTCTTCAAAGAATAAAAAGTATTACGTTACAAATGTGATGTCTTTCTTTATCCAAAACAGAGGTCCTTGCCTTATTCTCAGTTCACATAGTATTTTTGTGAACCACACGATGAATTTTTAACTGACAGTCTCAGTAGTAGTACCAGCAGAATTTCACGGTTGTGCCATATTCAAGTGGAAAAAATATAAAATTCAGAAGTTGTGGGTTTTTTCATTTCGTGGGGAAACTGTCAACATAATAAAATAACTGCATTTATGATCCTCAGTCTTAAAATATAGACTTAGAAACATAGACTATTGTTGCTTCTTGTGAGCTTCCTGTTGATCGTTCCCTGTCAATGGGAGCTCACTTACCATAAGCAAAACCAGATGGGCTAGTATGGCATAAAGGAGATGGCAGGACAGCATATGGCAAGGGAGAGAAGAGGTGAAGATCCTGAAGCCATACCACCACTGGTCACCTCCAGTGGAGGCACCAAAGCAGAACAGCAATTGTGTCTCACCTGGAGTTTGTTGGGACTTTGTGGCTTTTCGTCAGACCTGGCTAGAGATATCATCTTTCTTTACCAGTCTTGGTGGTAGATCTATACCAGCAACTTAGACATCAAAAAAACCCCCTAGATACACATGTAGTTTACCTTAGATATAGATATAATAACAAAGTTCACAAAATCATTTCACTCAGATGCATCCTCAGTTCTTGTCCTTGTAAGTGTTTGGTAGGACACACTAAAAAATTTGTAAGGAAAAACCTCATGGAAGTCTACAGGTCTCTCAATGCCATAAATTCCTTTAGATGGAAACTGAAATGCCTAAATCTTTATCATCCACAGCTTGGGCTCTCTAGGTGTTCTCCTACCACCTGTCAAAGTATGCAGAAAGGGAAAATGTATACTCCAATAGTCCCTTAAAGCGGGAAAAAATAATATGTATTTAGGTACACTGGATTAAAGATAAAAATGTGAAAAAGCTTAATCATATCTGAAGTAACAGTAGAATTTCTTTAAAGTTTTCAATATTGTAGGAGATCACACCATCTAACAAGCTTCAGATTGCTTAGAATAAAAGCGTGTTAAAGTTATGACACGGTTTGGCTACCTCATCCTAAAGCAGCAGATGATGAGATAAACTTCGGGGGGGTAGGGGGGGGTATGTGTTCTGCTGCATTCCGAACCTTCTGAAGATGAGTTAGCTGTTTGTAGCAACAGCTAGACACAATTTCTGGAAAAAAGGTTAATATCAAACTAAATCAATATAACAGCAGTAAAAGAATTTATTACAGTCTGTTGATCTCAAATAGTAATTGTAAATGACAACACATAATCAAATGGATATATTGTCATTAACATAGGTTACCTCCAGATTGATCGAACTGTAAATAATAATGTGCCTACTTGGCATAACTGGATTTCTTACGAATTTGGGTGCAAATTATCATTCTATGTTTGGGTTCAGAGAAGTACAATATACACCACATCCCATACAATATGATGCAGAGGGTACCGTGTCATTTGAAGGGAAAGGAAAACACTGGGTATTAGGAAGCAGGAACTGGGAAGCCTCTGTATTCAACTATGAATAAACAATCGAACTTGAACCCTCCTGTCCAATGCTGAGGCTGAGAGCAATTTTTTTTAGTCCTTCACAGATATTATCCATATCACTTATCCCATGTTCCAAACCAAGCAAAAAATCAGTTAGCAGCATTAATGCACTGCCGAGACAAAGTCAATACGTTTTGTCTTGCTCAAGGCTTTTTGTCTGCTCTTAACAAAGTACTAACTAGAGCCATGTGGCCACAAGATGCATTGGGAAGTGGAGCTGAGCTTGCTCATCGTTGCCTAAAAAAATAGAATGTAATTGTACCTTACAGACAGCTAATCTGATCTTGGAAGGAGAGTTCTACTTTTTCAATATATGTAAAAAAGGAAGAGGTACTCAGTAAGTTTAAGGAGGTGCAATTGTGAGACCACCCGCCAGCTGAGAGCATCTGCATTCTGGCGCTCCATGGTCTCAAAAGGTATGTTGATATTCCTAATAACAGAAAGTGCCTCAAACATCGCTCCTGTAAAATCGACAGTGCCCTATGAGGCAGTCAGCCCCTGCTTTAGCCTTTTCTCCAGTATGAAACACAGCTGAGCAAAGTTTGCAGCAGTTGCAGGTGTGTCTGCAGCTTGGTGGGCTAGCAGCCAGCCCTTCCAGAGACACTGGCAGTATCTCCAGGTACGCGCACTACAGCTTTGCAGAATTCAGGTGCACGTTCACATCGTTTGTGTACACTGTCAGAGTACACTGAACGATTTTAACCAGAGGTCTAATTGCGCCAGCCTTTGCGAGAATTTCATTAGTCATAACCTTGATCTCCCAACTTTTTTCCTAGTCATTATACATAAATCACGTGAATATAGATATAAGCACTGCTGACTGTCTCATCTGCCCGTACATGTTTACTTCTCTAGGAAGGGGGATCCTGTTTCTTCTCCTTTCAGGGAGAAAGATTTTAGAGACCTAGGTCCTGAGTGAGCAATCAAAAGAGAATACACAATGCTCCTGACTTCTATTACACACACACTCAGATACTAACACAAGCTGAAAAAATGGGTGCTTTTAGTCAAGGTCATTTACGCAGTTGGGTGTGCTGAGGCCTTGTGCTGTGGCAGTGGGTCCAGGATTTCCCCTCCTGAGTGGAATGACTAACAAATAGCTACAGTTGAAGATATTCCAGCATGAATTGAGAGAGATGTAAATCACTGTCAAATTAACAAGGTTGACAAAGTGGTTCAGAAGTTCAGCACTGCTCTCTGAAAGTGTGAAAACATAGCGCAGAAAATACAAATGAAACCTGCAGGACTCCTCATAAGGGTCATTAATCTTCATACCTTGCTAAAGCTCTACCCGAAGTGCGTTTACAAAAACTGCCAACAGACATCGGTTTTGATCTGTAGAGAACGTCAAAAATACTGAGATTTGCTTTTCTTTAAGATACTGGGGTAAGGGCACCTGCGAGTCATTTAAGGGGCATTTGGGCCTGGGCAAATACAACATGTTAGGTCTGAAATGCAAGCGTTATCACTGGAGCAAAGTTAAGAGACCTCTAGCTGGCTCTTGTCTGTACAAGGGGAACCTTAGCTGGCAAAGGGCTGAGGGAATAATCTTTTCAAGTATAAGGGAACTGTCTCAGATAATGATTAATTGGGAAGGAGTGTCAATTCTTCTATCATGAACATGCTAGAGGATTAGGTGTCTTGCTCTTCCCCGTCAGGATGGAAGATTATTCGCGGTTGAAAAGACTTGAGTACTAGCAAGGTCAGCACTATTACTTTTGTTAATCTTGATGTGGTGCGATGTTTCTTATTTAATGCTTGTTATTTGTATATCTTTATGCTGTGTAAAAAAGAGCTCTGCCTTAACTTCCAATTACGGTGTGTGACTGAGGTAATGTGAATGGGACGACAGGAGTGGGAGTATGGCAGCACTGATGAGTTCTTTCTTTCTGCCTTCTGCTTAGTAGCAGTTGTCATCTTGTTTATTCTCTAAAATTACTAATTGCCACACTGCAATCACATAAAAGCCAAATGAAAACACCACTCAAGCACTTCCGCAATTTTCTTTTGCTGGTGCGTTCAACAGATGCATGAGTTAAGGCTCAAGATATTTTAGGGTTCTGAACTCCATGGCTCCCCAACAGAGACTTCTGTGCCTCCAAAGGAAGGGGTATTTTTAGATCCACCAACAGATAATGCTCATCAGTAGTCACAGTGGTTGGATGGATGCATCCAGAGGGTAGTGGTCAATGGCTCAATGCCCAGATGGAGATTGGTGACAAGTGGTGTCCTTCAGGGGTCCGTGTTGGGACCAGTGCTGTTTAAAATCTTCATCGATGACATAGGCAGTAGGGTTGAGTGCACCCTCAGTGAGTTTGTGGATGACACCAAGCTGAGTGGTGCGGTTGACGTGCCTGAGGGACAGGATCCCATCCAGAGGGACCTGAACAAGCTCAAGAAGTGGGCCAATGAGAACCTCATGAGGTTCAACAAGGTCAAGTGCAGGATCCTGCACCTGGGTGAGGGCAATCCCAAGCACAAATACAGGCTGGAGGATGATGGGATTGAGAGCAGCTCTGCCAAGACGGACTTGGGGGGACTGGTGGATCAACAGCTGGACATGAGCCGGTAACGTGGCCCAGAAGGCCAAGTATATCCTGGGCTGCATTAAAACAAGCGTGGCCAGCAGGTCGAGGGAGGTGATTCTGCCCCTCTACTCTGCTCTGGTGAGACCCCTACCTGGAGTACTGTGTCCAGCTCTGGAGCCCTCAGCACAGGAAAGAGATGGACCTGTTGGAGTGGGTCCAGAGGAGAGCCACAAAGATGATGAGAGGGATGGAGCACCTCTCCCATGAGGACAGGCTGAGAGAGTTGGGGTTGCTCAGCCTGGAGAAGAGAAGGCTCTGGGGAGACCTTATTGTGGTCTTTCAGTACTTAAAGGGGGCTTGTAAGAAAGATGAAGACAAACATTTTAGCAGGGCTTGTTGTGATAGGACAAGGGGCAATGGTTTTAAACTAAAAGAGGGAAGATTTTGACTAGACATAAGGAAGAAATTTTTTACAATGAGGGTGCTGAAACACTGGCAAAGGTTGCCCAGAGAAGTGGCAGATGCCCCATTCCTGGAAAACATTCAAGGTCGGGTTGGAAGGGGCTCTGAGCAACCTGCTGTAGTTGAAGATGTCCCTGCTTCATTGCAGGGGGGGTCAGACTAGATGACCTTTAAAGGTCCCTTCCAACCCAAACTATTCTATTCCATTCTATTCTCTTCTAGGCATTTATCTGTGATACTCAGTGCTGTAAACCCTGTGCCACACCTTAGCATGGCGGCTAAGCAGAAACAGTAAAGCCTATCATTTAGTTCATTTTACAAACAACAGAAACATCATAATAAGGCTCACAGCCCTTTTATCAAGGGAAATTAACTCTTATTTTATCACCAAATTGGGTGATATATTTCCTGTCAAAGTGAACTAAAATGACTGGACAGCAGACAGTGGTGTAGCCTTTACAAAACAGTTAATCCGTGAAGAAATTCCATTGATAAATTCTATTTTACTAAGAGCAGCCGTAATTATAAGTAACAATTTACTTCAGTTTCTTAGGTGCTGTCCCAAAATAATGGAAAACCATTGTCAACATAAATAAGTTCTTGTCTTTTTACTTATAACAATTTTCAAGCATGTGTACAGGAAAAAAAGTGTGCTTAAAAGTATAAGTATGACTTTAAATCACTAATATGTCATACGGAGAAGTTCTGACCTAGGAATTTTTTAAAATGTATGTATATATGTATGTGTAAATATTTATAAATAAAAATTTTTGAACGTGCCCAGAAATCAGCTTTGTTCATTGACAAATTAATCAGATTTTTCATGCACATTGAAATGTGACTTTTGAACAGTAGGAATACGCACACCTGTGAGTTTGCCTTGTGACAGTGCCACAGAGAAACTGGAGGCCTCGAATATGCAGCAATCAGCACTTCAAGCCTAATGACCGTAAGTGGGAGCACAACCTGTTTGGTATTCCATTAAATCAAAGAAGGAGTAGCTGATATGTTAATGAGGCCAACTATTATAGACAGAAAAATCTTTCCTTTCCTTTTCATTTTTAATTACTACTATGGGATCATGATCAGGAAGAACACATGTGCTTCTTTCTGTTCTATCCTGGTACCATCAGTACGATAATATCTTCCTTTAATTCCGAAGCAACTAGTTCACAAGGCAAAATAAAGATAAAATCTACAATTTCTAGAGTCTTGTTCGAAGCATTTCAACTGGCAACTGAGATCTATATAGCTGGTCGGTTTGCTTTTTTTATTCTGCTGTATTGAAATTATTTTATGTTTTCAATGCTGCTGGTATTTTTAGCTTGACTTCTGTCACCATCATCTTTTCTCTATTTTTAAATTGTTACTTCTTGGGATTCTCGGTGTTTCTTTCTTTATTTAACTGCTCTTTGTCATTGTTTTCCAGTGTGTTCTTCAAAACCCAGCTGAAACTGAGACTTAGACAATATTTCAATAATAACTGCTGGAATTTTACATTTAATTAAAACATATCTGAGTCAAATACATTCAGAAATTTTGTGCAATTCCACTCTAGGAAGAAAATCTGCAGGATGCTTTGCAACAGGAGAGGGAAAGTTGAGGATAATTTAATTGTTATAGCGAAAAAAAGATGTTATGGAACAGGCAAAGGGGACAAAACAGACAAAAGCCTCCTGTGTGTATTTTATCTTCTGCCCCGGAGAAGTGCCGGCACATCATACAACAGATGTGAGAGAGGGAATAGGGATCTACAGCTCCAGAAATCATTCTGCCGTGCAAACAACAACACAAGAAGTCTCACCTCTGCCCCACGCCTTCTCCCCAGCACAGCCCTCCTCGCGAGCTCTCCTTCCAGCTGCAGGGGCTTCCCCCATGCAGGCAGGTCCATGCAGACACCACCAGTGCAGAGACAATGTGCTGTTCCTCTTGGTGGCTCCTCAGCCGGGGCCAGCACAGAGGAATGCTTGACCCCCAAAACATGCAGGAGGGCATTGGCCCTACTGACTTGAAGGTGCCAGTGGGGGCTGGAAGAGGCTGTAAGAAATTGTGAAAGCAGGTGGGCTGAAGGGTCTTCCAGCTATCCCAGCTTCCAGACCCTCTGATAAGAAGTGCACAGACTTCGTGTTCCAGGGAAATGAGGGAAAGCACAAACCAGGGCTCAGTTTCCCTCCATTTTGGAGAGAGCATTATCCTGCATGGCAGCTGAGGCTGCTACTGGGCCCTCTGCCGCACACCTTGATGAGATCCACCAGGCCAAGCTGGCCAATCCATTGCTGTAGTTCCCCTGCTGGAGCCTTGTGAAGAGGAGACTTTGAAGAAGGACCCTCACTCTGGCTCTTGGTTCCCCAGTGACTCAATGTGACCAGGACTAGCTGAAGGGACTACTTCTCACTCAGGCCAAACCCTTGGAGATGCCCTGTTGGGTGCTCACTTGTAAATCCCTGGGTATTGACCATGAATTTTCAGTCCAGGGCACCTCATGTTCCTGATCAAGTCCTCAGGAAACTGCATGTTCCTTCTCCCAGGGAGGTGGGCTGTGCTCACTCTGCAGTTAAAGGTCAGCCTTCATGAGCTGACTGGGTGCCGCATATGACTTCTCGACATGACTTTTAAGAGCATAGAGAAGTCATTTCACTGCAGCACGAATCCAGTGTGGGGAATGTGATCCATTCAGGCCAAACCTGTACTTACTCGGACCACAACTATTTTGATGATCTGTGTTGCTTCCAAGATCTTCTCTAATTGACTTATCAGGAATATTTGTCATTCGGCCATCCAGCCTTTGACTAAAAGAAAGTGATGGACAGGCTGAACCATAACTATTTTATGAACATCTCCTTAGTCTCCAAGGGCGCTGCTATAATTAGCATTTCTTTTACATCCGCCACATGGTTTTCTAAGAGACCTTCCCAAGCTGCCCTGCTTTTATCAGGACTTCCTCGGGTCCTGGAAATCCTTTTCTGTGACCCCGGGTCCACTACAACAACTGTGCCAGGAAATTAAGGATTTCAAACAAAAAATAAAGTCTTCAGTGTAATGAGGTAGAACATTTTAGTATCAGAAACAAGGGTACATATAATTCCTAATAATATGTAGAGTTAAGCAAAAATTATACAGCTAATCCTTTAATTAATTTTTTTTCATTTTAATGTATAGGTTTTGTCTGTATTTCAAGGGGAAGGGGTGGGAAATAGAGAGAAAAGGGAAAATTTCTAATATTTTAACTTCAGGGAAGTGTTGCTGAGATAGTTTTTGCCTTAAATGAATTTTATTTTTCTTGACTGTGGAGTCATAAGATTTGGGGTCAATCAAGTTTCTGAAGGAAGAGAATTCCACATTAAGAATATTCATCTTTCTCTTTCTTGAGAAAGGCTTTTAACGCTTCTGTACTGTCGATGATAAAATATGGAGCAAAAGGGTGGGAACGTTTAATATACTGGAGCTGAAACTAAAACCTGGACAACGAAGCATGAAATGAAGTATGCTTGGTATCACAGAGAAAGAGAATTAGCAAATAGGTAAGACAGAGAAAGTATGTAAAAGAACAATCTTTATGCATAAAAAGACACTAGGATGATTGTATCTTGAAGAGGACAAAATTAAAGATGGAATGTGTTTATGAAGAAATAGGTTACAGCATGTGTCATACAGGATGTATCATACAAATCTCTTTTCTCCTCTGAAATATTTCAAAAGTGATACATGACTGGATTGCTTGAAGAACACTGAGTGCTTCAGAGGTGTAGGAATTTAAAGTATTATAAAGCAATTAAAAATTACATTCATTACACTGCGCGGTTTGATAGCATTATATACTTGCCTCTTTTGAAGGAAGGATGCTCTTCTGTTTCCAGTGACAAGGTTTCTTAAGGAGAAACCATAACAACAAGAGAAACATAAAGAGTTTCTACAACCTTGTAATCACACATGTCATACACAATGTACTATTTTCCCTCTTTATAGCAGAAATGCTCAGAAAAAATATATAGTAGATGCTTCAAATTATGTTTGCTGTGACAGAAGTTAATTCTAAAGTAAGTATTCCCTGAAAGAGAAACAGAGAAAACATTTTTACATGTCTATCATTTGTCCTTAGAGGACACAAAACAAATATGTTTTTTAAAGCTTGACACTGGTATTATTCTGTGTGGCCTCCGGCTATATGCTTTTTCCAGTTTGTAGAATTGAAGGGATAAGAAAACAGCTTTGCATTAAGAGGAACACATTGTACAGGTTAATCATAACCACGCAGAAATCAAAATGCTGCCAACAAAATAATGGCGTACTAGTGCCAAGGGAGTCACCGGGATGACTGTGAGGAAAGCTGTGGGAGAATAACAACTCCTTTGCATGTGGGGAAGTATTTCAGGCATGTGCTTCTAAATTAATTATTGATGTGGCTGAAACAGAAGTTTTTACTACTGTCGACAATAGCAAATACTCGTAAAAATTTAATTGGCTAAAAGTTAATTTCAGTGTTCCTCAATCATGAAATGCATTAATTGAGAGGAGCCTTTTTTAAAGATGTTTAAATTTTAAAAGGAAATAAAGCAGAAAAGCAGAATCAGGCAGGGGAATTTAACAAATGTAAAAATGTTGACAGAAGCAAGAGGCATTACTTAGTCAATATTGTATCAATTAACCAAATTAACCATAGTCCCTGATGAGAACTAAGTAGAATGGCATAATTTCCTAGTTTGTCTGACTCATTCACATTATACATTATGTGTGTACATCAGTGTATACAAATCAGGCAAACTAAAAGGCGGTGCCACATAAAATGTGGAAGAATTAGACAAAATAGTGTTTGTAAGGATTTTAAATGCTCTAAATCCATTAAATAATAAATAAATCATACGTCGTACTGGTGACAGTTGCTTCTTTTGAAGGGGAGTGGCTGGTCTGCTCCCAGCTACGAGCTTTCCTTAGGCTGCCATGAGAACCTCGGAGAATCACTTGCCTGTATTCTAAACAAATAGCATCCCCAGCCAGCGGTAAAAGTGCTTATGGATTTGCAGTTTAACTAGTTAAAGTGTAACTATACAAAAATCAGAAAAGTGAACACGAATAAATTCATTGTTAAGATGTGTGACATCATTCTGAGACTAAGATAACTGCAATGATAGTCTTTTTAGGTAATACTGACACCGACTTTTGAATTCACCATCACAGTTGAATAGCATAGTACAGCCATATTTAAATAACTGAAATGGAAAACTACATATATTATTGGGGGGCAAAGCTTGTAAAAGATTTTCTCTTCGTTTACTGGGTTTATATTTTTAACCCTGAGCATGTAGCATCTCTATTCCTCTGAGAAGCTGTTGAAAAGAATCTGTTCAGAGGGGACAACATAAAATATAACAGCATGCGATTTTATCACTGGAGCAACAGGACAGCCTTTAGTTCCCTTTGAATATAGGGACTTGTGGGTTACCCAGGAAAAGCTTATATATTTATTATGCCCATCAAGTGTCTGAACACAGCAATAAACTCACAGAAATACCTCTTTGAAGGCCACTCGCCCTCCAAATCCCTCATATGAGTAACTGCGCAGCGAAGTTTCCTTTGACGCCGGTATGGAAACCATGTAGGAGCATACGAGTGTTCACAGCGCTGTGAGACTCACTGTAACCTCTGCATTTTCTCTTTCTGGACAGCAATGAAAGCGAAGCACTTCAGTGTGCGATGTTGCTGTCGCACGGGCTCATTTGATGTAGTTGTGTCATCACTGTTTATTACATATGGTAGCATCCAACAGACAAATATGCAAAACTGATTTTATTTAGTTATTTTCATTTTAACAGTCATAGTAGGGGGCGTGTCTTAAAAGCTAACAATGCTATAATTTTCTTACTGAACTTTCTCTGATAAAAATAAAATTTAAAAATGTTATTAATTGGTAAGGGCCAGCTTTTAGCTCTGAGCTGTAATTATTCATGAAAAAAACCTGTTTGGATTAAACTGTACAGGAAATTGTCCAAAGGTCATTTCAGCTATGAGGTTTACATAGATAAAAGACACCCCCCTCTAATGCTGTATTGGTTTGTGACAAGGATGGTCCTCTAACAGGTGCCACAAAGCTCCTTCCCGTTGTAGCTTATTCAAACTGATTACCGCAATGTACTACAGTAAATTTGCTCAAAAGATACCTAAATTACAAGCCTTGTTCACCTTCATCTGACGGTTTGGAGACTTGCACATATATGCTTTTGTAAGAGAGCTAAAAAATTCAAACGATGTAACAAACTACAAAAGAAGTACCAATGGACAATCTTTTTTACCAATACTGATAACAAAATACCACTATAACTAGATCTAATCAATATTACCCATTGAAAACAAACTGCACACAGTGTGACATTTGGAGTATTTAGGAGCAAATTTTTCTACTGTTCTTAAGAAAAGGCTACAATATATATAGCCGGTGGCAAAAGCGTTAGGCAGTATGTGCTCCTGTTTAACTGAGGCCGGATTACTTATTAAAAGAAAAGTCTTCTGAAGGAGCTTATTTGTACAGAAGCTCAAGATTTGGTCTGAAAAGGCTGCTTCATGGGTTAATGTATTCACCTATAAATAAAAGCAGTGACAGCTCTCCTGTCAGTACATGCTGATGGACGGTTCCTTTTTCCACCATTACAGCCTTGTGAATGTGGGAAAATTAATTTAAGTGGTAGTTAATTTCTAATGAATTCCATTCAAGCGGTTAATATGGTCCCTTGATGTTATGGTAACCTTCATGGATCATTGCATTATGTAAATAAATTCTACTTTATGCTGGTTTATTTAAAAAAAAGGAAGATTGGTGAGTCCAGTCAAACCTTCACATATATAAACATGCATAAAATTTCCTAAGAAATCACTAAAAATAGACTGTTTAAGAGGAGTACACTTGATATCCTACAAAGCATGCCATTCATCTTTATAAGACACCCAATTTTTATATAATTTTGGCAGGATCATCTATTATTTGGAGCCGAGAATAGGACGACTTTTGGAGGGAAACCCTCTTTGCTCAAAATTGTATTAGAAATGCAGCCTGCGTGTCCTTGAGGGACTCTCCAAGCCCTTAGATCAGCTGTTTTGCCACGCATGAATCACCGGACAGGCTTCACACAGCCTGGCTCCCACCTTATCCCCTCTTCTGGGGAGACACCTCTGACTGGGTGGGCGCTGCGGAGA
The DNA here is from genome assembly GCF_028500815.1 of Rissa tridactyla. Lineage (NCBI taxonomy): Eukaryota > Metazoa > Chordata > Aves > Charadriiformes > Laridae > Rissa > Rissa tridactyla. Next base: position 70,058,980 of record NC_071467.1, on the reverse strand, counting down.
ACATCTGCATGGCATCTTACTCCTCGAAGTCACTCAGCTTCTTCCCACTTACTTCAGTGGGGTTTAGATCAGGCCTGTGCTATTTCACTGAAATTAAAAATCTTTTATTTTTTTAAAAAAAGCGTGCAACGTTTATTTTCAAATAAATATTAATGGTTTTCAGTATCCAAATTCATGTACGTGAACCTTTTGAAAGGTAATGAAGGCTTCCTTTTTCTGTGTCGTACCTACCGCTTGAAGGATATTAAAACCCTTGTGTAAGCACAGGGAATTCTGTGGTGTGTGCGCTGGGTGGCTAAAAATCACCTGGAGTTTTTGACGCCCCTGGTAGTATGTGTTGAAACTAAACTTTTCTCGTCCTCATGAGGAACTGATGACATTGGCTAGCATTTTAAAGGCACGTTGTTTTCCCTTCTGAAAACATGACCCCTTACATATGTCTAAACTTAGGAGGGGAAAAAAGACAGCAGAATAGCCTTTGCTCCTATTTGCTCTTTAAAAAAACAAAACAAAACAAAACCCACCCAAAACATAACCCGTTGTTTAGTCTTTTAGTCACCTTATGCAATCAAACCACTTGATGACAGACAACAATTAGTGCGTATGTAGGCATAAATACATTACAGCAGCCGGTCCAGTTAACTTAGGACCAGGAGACTTTAAAGAGTTGGGTCAGGATATTTTTGGCCTATTGACTTCATATATTTTTTAAAATACTGAAATACCAGCAGCTGAAAGTAATTACCACAAGCTTATAAGCTAAATTCCGCAGTATAAAAGGGTTTTGATATGGAACAAAAATAGTGACATGAAAATGAATAGAAAACAGGCTTAAATGAAACTCGATGTAGCATGTGTACGTCATGTAAAATGAAACTATCTTTCTTTGACTTTTTCTAAAAGAGGAAAACACAGTAGATGTAATCTACCAGGACTTCAGGAAAACATGTGACAGTTCATTTATGCAGTTAATTAAAACAGGGAAAAGGATTACCTAATGAATTTTAAGGTTGGTACGGAAGTGACTAAAAGTGAGGTGTTAGATGGGTGTGCCAGAAAACTAAACATTTATTGAGAATGTGCGTCCCTTCTGACACGGCACAAAAAGTGTTCAATCAAATGTGCAGGCAAGGTAGCAGCAGGAAACCAATATGGGGGGAAATGGAAATATTGTACAGGAAGAATAAAATCACCCATGAACTGAAGGAAAGTAGGCTGCTGGCTACTTGTAGGACAAAAATCCGGGCATATTGGTATCTCAAGTAAAGATGCTGAGGCACCAGTGTAAGCTGGCCCATAAGTTGTTCAAAGGCAATCCTAAAATACCGAGGCTGAGGTGCGTTTCCAAGAAACGGAGGTAGACATTCACCTGTCATATTGTCGAAACCAGAAATATTTGGGAGAACAGAATTATATAAAATATTTCAGGAAAGACCAACTCAAAAGGCATATGGTATAGTCAATAATGTCTAAGAATGTATGAGAGGAAATGTTTGTAGGCAGAAGCAATATCTTTTATTAGACAATTGATATTGGAAAAAAATTCTGGTAAGCTTTGGGCATACGTATGAATGACTTGTATACCCAAAAGCTTTCCTATTTTTTTTATATCAGTGATCTAATAAAATATATTACCTCTTCTTACAAACCTTATCTCACAAGTTCAAAAGTTACACAAAAGGTCTATTAGGATGATGAGAGGAGCAGAAAGTCTGCTTCATGAGAAAAGACGAAAATGACTTGTTCAGCTTAGGAAAACAAAGATTGAGAAAGGGCATGATAACTGCCTAGAAATAAATACCAAGTGGGTAAATTCCCCAGGAACAGAAGCGCTATTTAATATAAAAGATAATGTTGGCATAAGTATAAACAAGTCCTGAATAAATGTAGAGCTGGAGTTTGAAGAAGATGAGGAAGAAGAGGGAAGTTCTAGACTACCTTTCGAAGAGTGGTGTGAGCAAAAGACATTTAATTTTCAATGCAGAACTTAATTAATTTATTTAAATAATTATATTAAGTAGTTGCCAGAATAGCAGGGAGTTGGAATTTATGTATGTATATAGCATTTATGACCTTTTCCAGTGATCGCTATTGTCTTGACGAACTGGCCTATAGCTGATTGTGACCATACTACTCATAGGCAGCATCTTTTAAAGCGCCTGGAGACACCACAACTAGGTAATGCTTGAGGAGATTCCAAATGCTGAATGTTTCACAGGCCTTAACACCGATGACCTCTCCCTTGGCCCCTACCACCACCGCTCTCCAACCCACTGCTCATGCCATACACATTGTCTGATTCCTGCTTAGCACCCAACTACGCCACCTCTCACTGTGAGACTTAGCGTTGGATGCTTTTAATTTGGCTCCTTGTTTTTTCAAGCGGCATCAAGGGATGCACACAAAACTCGGCAGAAAGGATCTTCCATCACAACCTCCTTGTCTTTCCTTGCCTATTTTCCCCCTGACCACTCTTTGAACATCATATGTTATAAATCTTAAGTTCCTTAAAAAAATAGCGCTTCCTTACTACGCGCCCAAGACAATGAGATGGGCGATTTGCAGCCTTCCATGTCTGTGCTTCCATTAGGGGATGCTGGGGATGTATACTGCATGCCAAAGGCCATGGTATGAAGCAATGTGAGACATCAAGGCCAGCTGGAGCAGTACCGGAGACCCGGGATGGACTGGAGGAACCAGCTATACTGTATAGGAGAATGAGATAGATGAGTCTAGACACTGAACTGCTTCTGGGTTTCATCTGAGGAATGGAAGCATCCTGGAGGCTGTCCATCATGCGTGCAGGGCAGATGATCAAGTGAACAAGATGCAGGAGCAAACCCAGAGTGATTCAAACTGACTCATGAGATGTCTTATGTTTCAAAACTCTAAAAAAAATCTTAATGTATATATATGAATTAACAACTGCTTGAGTAAGAGACATCAAAACATAACTGCGAACGGGAACCGTCATGAAATTTGAATGTGTTTCACTGTGGTTTCAGGGGTATTAGTGATAGATACCTTGTGTTTTTATTAGAGATTTGTGAGTGATATAGATCAAACACTGATAAACTCAGGTTAATAAAAATCAACAAAGTACTAATAATGATAAGGAAGTCATGAGGAAAATTTTATGCTGCGCAACACACCCAAAACATTTTTGTTTTGTTAAATTCAAATGCAAAGTCATTCTGCATTTGAACATCCAGCAATTGGGCATTGCAGCTACACCTGCAGAACAGAGGGGCTGTGAAGTGCTAAGCGGTGTAAAGCCTTTATTGGTCATAGAAAACAGACAACAGACATGAACTCTTTATGGAAAGCTGCAGCAATAATGTGTTGTTCAGATGAAGGAAGCAGAAGATTGGTGAGTGCAAAATTCAGGAGCATTTTAACCTCATTGTTCAGCGTCGCTAAGGCTGATTCTGCCTACAGTTCCTGTGTCTGTGTTTTTAAAAAGAAATGGGGGGAGGCTATAGGAAATAGAAATATCCAAAGCTAGAAAAAATATTTGAAAAACATGATTAGCTTATCAAAAGACTAAAGGGTGACTCAAATTTAGCGACTCTGTACCTTCTGAAGAAAAAATATACAGGCCTCCAACAATGAAAGGCACAATAAAATTCTGTAACTGTAAATTAAAGCAAAGGAGCTCACATTTTTAACTGCGAAGTGACAGTATTTTGGAGCAGGCTTGTAGATGGGTGACTGGCTGCTCGCCTATCCACCACGTGGTCTCCGGCTGCAGCCCTCTTTTAGGCTTCATGGCTTTACCTCTGGTAGGACAGAGCCTTTGGATCGAGCCCCGGATCAAGTTACTGTTTCATATTCACTGTATTGTCATTCACTTAAATACATCAAATAAGTTCCCTTTGTGTGACTATGTAATTGGTGATCATGATGAACGACCAGACGACTTTCTTAAAACCAACTTGTTATTTAAGAGCAGGATGAGCATTCAAGGCAAAACCAAAGTACTTGGCACACGGTCTACATGCAACGGTTCTTACCTAAAGCCTGAACTTCCCATGAAAGTGACTTATTTTAGATATCTCAGTCACTACTTTTATAAAGAGCAGCTTCCTCGGTTATTTCCTTCATAGTGATGAGTCCCTTTTTAAACCGTATGGACTCCGAGACTGCTTGTTCCCAGCCTTTTCCTCATTAAGGCACTGTCTGTTACCAATCTTCAATCATATACAACAGAGAAGCCTTCCGTTACTCCCTGCCTGTTCCTTTGCTTACTTTCAACAACTAAATGGAATCAATGTATTTTTAGATCAAACAACTTCACAAAGTTCACTTTTTTTTTTCATTTTTTCACAATGTGGCACATAAAAACAGGTGGTTTCTTGACAAATACGGCTCTCTTTCAACACTCTACTCACATTTACAGACAACAGATTTCAAAGTCTGATGCACAAGCTTCTAGATGAAATGGTGAATTTTCCATTTCTGGAGGCAAGTGGATAACTCCAGCAAGTGACAGCTTCATCTCGGGTGCCAATATTCTCCCTGTACCCACTTTCATCATTTTTAGATCAGGTTCAATGTCTTCACTGTGATGAAGCTCTTATAAAGACTGCTGCCTCCTCTACGAGTGGGATACGGAACAATAACGAAACTGCTGCAGTTTATCTCCCAGAGGTATAGAAGTAAAACACCACCACTTACCTAAAAAAATGGGTCTGTAAAGTGTGACAGTTCAATAACAGCTTTGCAGGCAGTTCAACTATTTCTGTAGGAGGACAAATTCAGTCCTGGAGAGCAGAGGAGAGGGGACAGGTGAGGGGACAACCCCTCACAGGTGTGGTGGGTTAAACTGCCCCGGCTAGTTGGAAAGAACGCAGTCCCTTAGCCTCTGGGACTAACACATTCATCCCTCCATCTCCCCCCAGTTTAAGCTACTGGTACAGATTTCAAGCTCCAAGTCAATAATCTGATGAGCTGCAATGGAATGCATGCAAGTATTTAGATGTATAATCAGCCTTATTAAACTGAATGGGACTACTGTATCCTTAACTATTGTGTCCAGCTCTGGAGCCCTCAGCACAAGAAAGACATAGACCTGTTGGAGTGAGTCCAGAGGAGGGCCACAAAGACGATCAGAGGGCTTGAGCACCTATCCCATGAGGATAGGCTGAGAGAGTTGGGGTTGTTCAGCTTGGAGAAGAGAAGGCTCCAGGGAAACCTTATAGCAGCCTTCCAGTACCTGAAGGGGGCCTACAGGAAAGCCAGGGAGGGGCTGTTTGCAAGGGCATGTAGTGATAGGACGAGGGGCAATGGTTTTAAATTAGAGCAGGGCAGGATTAGATTAGACATTTGCATGAAGTTCTTTACAATGAGGGTGGTGAGACACTGGCACAGGTTGCCCAGAGAGGTGGTGGAGGCCCCATCCCTGGAGACATTCAAGGCCAGGCTTGATGAGGCTCTGAGCAACCTGATCCAGTTGAAGATGTCCCTGCTGCTTACTGCAGGGGGGTTGGACTAGATGACCTTTAGAGGTCCCTTCCAACCCAACACATTTTGTGAGTCTATGATTAATTTGCACCTTAAAAGCCATTTGATAAGTTTTCAGCAGTGTGTATCGAGGTATGTCCACCCTTGCTCATTCAGAACTTTAGAATACAGTGACATTGCAGATACCTGTTAACTAGCTTTGGATTACTAAAGCTAGAGAAACCTCTCTAATATCAAGTGCATGGAGCTCACTGAAACCACCGGAAAACCTTGGCATGACAGAGAAGATACTCTGAGCAGCGCCTGCAACAGCAGGTTGTGTCCGTTTCCACTGTTAAACAAATAAAAGCAAGCAGCCTGCTTTTTGCTTTTTCCTTGTTTAAGAGTATTTATGTTTTCATTTTATTTTCCTTGTAAAATAATACTTCCAACTTTTAATTTTCCTTTGCCTAGTCATAGAGTCATGGATATTACAAATCAGAAGAGTCACCTACTCTACAACTCTACAAATAAAGTCTACTACCCTACAAATAAAGGGAAGTTTCTAATTGTGAATACTTTGCAAAGACATTAGCAATGGCTTTCTTCTGCCCCCCCCGCTTTTTTTTTAATTTTGTTTATGTACATGGTATGATAAAACAATTGGAAAAGCAACGGGGTGTCTACAGAACCAAAACATAGCTATTATTTTAACTGAGTCTGGGAAACCCACTTTGGTGGTTTTGGAAAAGTCACCTGTCAGTCATCTGACCTCAGCGTGTACCTCGACTCGGGCAGACACAGCTGCCCCAGTACTACAGTTCCCAAAGACTTCTCCCTCACCTGTCGGTATTCAAGAGCTATTGCCCCGAATTCAGCAACCAATACTGTAATTCCCATACACACACAACCACAGCCAAAGTCTGACAGTCATCAATATACACGAGCTCCAAGATTTATCCTCCAGTTGACCTAAACACCTCTCTACCTGTTGCGTACCAGGAATCTGACAGTTTCATTCCCTAGAACAGTTCCAAGGAGTTAAGCAAGTTCAGTCACTCACAACTGCAAATGATTTTCATAATTGTACGATGGATACAGTCACCGGAGACATCAGTTGTCACGCTCCTACTCCACTGTGGGGATTTAAAGAAGAATGAAGAATTTCTGGAAGGGGTAACCTAGACACAAAACCAGCAGGAAACCAGAAGCTGAAAATGTAACTGGAGCCTGAGTCTTATTTCAGCTTTTAGTGTAAGGATTCTTCTTCCTATGTTACTGGGTCCTATTTCCCCCCTAAACCATTTTACATTCTAGCTGTGCTCTCCTTATCACCCCCCTCCCTTTCACCTTCTGCCCACACAACATCTGTGGAGGGGAGAGAAATAAAAAAGAAAATGCATACAACTATGGAACTAATATAGATCGGTATTTAGTATTCCAGGACTAAATTTTTGGCCTGGGTAGCTTAAGTAGCAGTTGTGTACCCTGTCATTTGAAAACAGCACAACATTCAGAAAGTCTGTAATGAAGGATGTGAACCCTTAGCTCCCAACAGCTAGGCTGCTGGTTGACATTATTTCAGCTTCTCACACTGCAGTTGTTGTAAACAAACCTAAAAAAAATAAACATGTATCACCACCAGCTCTAGTCACCTTCCTCATGTCATCCAAATTACAGAAAGCTACAGAATCTGATTTTTTTCAGAACACCTCTGTAACAGTTTGTGGACACCAACTAAAAAAACTTAGAAATGTGAGATTCAAGACTCCTGCCTAACAGACGGAGAAATTGAGACAAAGGCAAAATTACTTTTTCAAGATTATACAGCAAGTCAATGGCAGAGGACAATTACAATTCAGAGCCTTCTAGTTTCTAATCCTATAATCCTCTTTCCAAAATCTATTAGCACGACTGAATGTGCTGTTTCACTCATGGCTGTGAATGCTCCATTCTTTTGAACGCTGCACTCCAGGTATCACAAACTGACTGTTCAGATGACGACACATGAATAATTTACAGCCATGTTAAACATCTGAATTCATATTACTTCACATCTCAAGTTTGTGATGAGCAGCACTAAATTCAATGGGTTTAATTGTGGAACAATTTTTCCTAATTATAAGTTGTTTAAATAGGCCAGAGTCAGCACTGTATGAAAACTTAAGTCTCAGGCTGAAGGGGGAGATGAAAACATAGTAATTTGTGCCTGCCACTGTTATACAGTTATCCTCTCCCTAAATTTCACTCTCTGTTGCTGAGTGTAGACTGTATTTAACAGACACCAGCCTGGCATGAGTAAATCTGTCCCCGAGTCCCACACAGTGCATTAAAAAAGTCAGGCCAGAGATCGACTGCTATCCCCAGCTCTGGCTGGGACTCCTACTTGCAGGTCTCTCTTCACATCTGATGTTGCTCTGGGCAAGCGAGCCCTGGTTTGAACCCCTCCCCAGTGACCCACCAGCATTTGTCCTGTACCACAGAGCTGCCCATTTTCCTGACAGAACCAAGGGGCTGGACCAGCTGCCAACTACTTTTCCTATAAAAAAGCCAAAAAAACCCCAAACCCTGCACGCCCTTACTTCATCTGGTGGCCAATTCCTTCAATCCACACCTCAGACCTTGCACAGTCACCATCATCTCCAGGAAAAGTGGGTGGGCCTGGAAATCACTGGGTTTTCTGGACATACATACACTGTTTACCTTAAAGGTGTACCAAGAGCTACACTCATAAGATATCACAGGCCCTTCCTCCCGCCGGAACAACACACACACCACACACCTAGAAGTGTGTACCATTAACTTTTAAAACCTACAGGTACTTACACTGCTTAACTGGCAAAGCGTGTTAAAAGTGCAAAACTTTTCCAAGCAATTTCTGTGCTTACATTTTATTTTACATGCACAAGCTAATGCCTCTGAGGATTACTGTTCCCAGTCATTCTCACCACACCTCTATTAGGAGAGAGTTGTTTCAAGGGATGCAGGAAAAGTTGCATTAAAAAAAAGAAAGACAGAAAAAAAGATAATTCCGAAGCCTCATTGATTTATGAGTGATCCTAAAGCTTTGCAGAAACCTAAGGCAATTTAGCTAGAATCTGAAATTACTGTTTTTATCTTCTTTACTGTATACACCTACACAAAATGGTTTACAAACGCCACTCAAAAGGCAAAGATTCACAGGTATTGCCTTTTTTAAATTGGGTTAAGGTTTGGGAAACTGCAGAATAGTAAGTACACCAGAAACATCAGAGAGGACTTCCCCGAAGGAAGAGGAGGCTAAGAACAATTCTGAATACACTGGGAATGGTCAACATATCATTATACTAAACCTAAACACTACAATTTAAGGAATGGTTGATTACTTTACACTAATTAAAATACCACCATCTCCCCTCAAAACCCACAGTGATAAGCAGCAAGGGTTTACACTGGCATTACTGAAGCTACATGGGATTATGTCTGCTGTAATTCCCTAGCTAAAAGAAATTTTTACCTCACCTATGAGCCAAGCCAAAAGTCAGAACATCGTCTTCCAGTGTGACATTTTTAATATTATTTGCCACTTAAGAGCCCACAAGAGTTTGCAACTACTGGTTCTGTTATCACAGCTTTCAACATTTAGGGTTTTTTTTAAGAAAGATTCACTGTATATTGTAATAATTCACAATCAGCAGCATTTATTTTCATTTTGCTTTTAATTAAAAACAAAAATGTATCTCAGAGTCCAATGATTCAGCTTTGCCATTAGTAACTTAACAGCGAGGTGATTTTAAGTAAGGCTTCACGGCTTAGATGACAAGAGGCTTCCCACTTCAGTTCTCAGCATCCGTGGCCTGAAGTTACAGCGAGGGCTGTCGAGAACTTAACTCGCTACACCTCAGCGTTCAGGCGACACCTTATCACCGACACCACTTCGCCATTTGTGTCCCCAGCAGTCAGCTCTCGGCGGTCACAGGGCAGCCAGGGAAGAGGGAAGGAGCGGTTCCAGAAAGCAGGGCCCCGAGGCCCGACCGGCGAACACCGCCTTCGTCCTCTCCCCTCCGGGGGGTACCCCGCCGCAGCGCTCCGGGCCACCGGGCTACAGCTTCCTCTGCTTGTGCCGGGGGTTGGTCTTGCAGCACACGTACAGCCGGCCCCGCCGCCGGACGATGTAGCAGTCCTTGCAGCGCCTCCTCAGCGACGTTTTCGTCTTCAGCCCCGCGGGGAACAGCGGCGGCCCGGACAGCAGCGGGAGGGCCAGCAGGCCGCTGGGGGGGGCCGCCCCGTACCGCGGCGGCAGCAGGGCCTGGCTCACCGTAGCGGGCCGCGGCGCCGCCCGCCACCACGGGGCCAGGGAAGAGAAGGACGAGAGGCCCAGTGGGCGCAGCGGCCCAGCGGCGGCCCTAGCCAGGAGGGACAGCATGCTTCGGGGCCTGTGGGTTCAGCGCACCGGTAAGGACACCCGCCCCACTCACCTCCTTCCCACCCTCCCGCCTCCACGCCGCCCCCAGCCCTAAGAGAGAGCTTCGTGCACCGACCCGCTCCGCCACTGGTCTTCTCTTCCGCCCACAGCCGCGCGCTCGCCCCAGCAGCCGCGCGCATGCACGGGGCGAGGCAAGGAGTGCGCCTGCGCGCGCCCGCCCGCGGGGGGCGGGGGTCAAGTGGCCGGAGCAAGATGGCGGCGCCCGGCGCGACCTTCCGCCGGCTGCTGCCGCTGGGCCGCTGGCTGCCCTCCCGCCCACTGCCTGCCGTCGCCGCCCGGGCCTACGGCGTGCGGGCCTCCGCCACCGGCGAGCTAGTGACGCACACGGGGCAGGTGAGCGGGTGGGCCCGCGGCGGGCGGAGGAGGGCGGCGGCGGCCCCGGGGTCAGTGCTGCTGCTGCGCTGCCCGGGCAGGGCGGGCGCGTCCGGGCCGCGTCTGGCAGCGCCTGCGGGAAAACGCCGCCGGAGCTGCGAGCGGCAGCCTGGTGTGGTGCCCGCTGTGGGGATGAACGCGTCGGGGTGGTGCGTAAGGTAAGGTAAGGTGCGGTTTCATTAAAAAGACTGTTAATTAGGGTTAGGGTCATTAGCTGCGAGCGGACGTTGCTCCTGTGTCGGCGCCGTGTGACTCCATGGGATCCGTGTTCCTTAAGGCCGGACCTGGCCCGGCCAGCCGGGAGGCCGCCGTGGAGGCTGAGGGGAGAGCGCCGGCGGGGCGCGGCGGGGAGGCTCTTTCCCTGCAGTCACTGCCCTCGAGCGTAAATAAACACAAAACGTGAATTTCCCGGTTTGACTCACCTTCCAGTTGGCAGTGTGGGATCAAGGAAGAGTATTATACGTAACTTATAATAGTATTTTAACAGTATTATAAGTAACAAATCTTATGTTTGCCCCTATGATCAGAGCTAATGCTTCCGTTTACTGGCTTTAAACCCCCCCACCCCCTTTCTTTTTTCCAACCTAAAATTTATTTTCCTGTGTGAGAGAAACTGAAACTACTTTTTCTGTGCTGTACATACTGGTAAGATACTGGATGCAATACTTGAAACTAAGGAAATGATTTATTTAGTCTTGACGGTGCTGTAAGCCCTTGTGTTCTTTGTTTATGGTTATTACTTTTTCAATAAGATAAGGTTTATTTTATACTTCAGGTATATGAAGAAAAGGATTATCGAAGAGTTAGATTTGTTGGACGACAAAAGGAGGTAATTCATGCTACCTTTACTCGCGGGAGAGGGGGTGGCTTGTGGGTTTTTTATACCTGGTACTGATGTCCTCAACTTCATTGTTATTCTAAAAAAACCCAAACAAACAAAAAAGAAAAAACATACCAACCAAACCCCAAAACCACAACCAAAACCAAACTGTTTTGGATTTCAGTGGTTTTTTTTCCACTGCAGTGAAAATTTTTCTTTTAAGACAGCTTATAAGTAGCTTCTGTGTACCTCCCTGCTTTGGGCAAATTTGGAAAATTAATTTGCTTCTGCATAGTTAAAATCTTGATCTTGACTGAAATTGAGTTTTTAGTGAGGCCACTTCATTTCCAGAGCCTGGGAAGCATTTGCTGAAACAGTGATGTAACAAATGAAACTAAAATTTAGAATATTCTGAAATAACGAAGCCTCAAAAGCAAAGTCTAGTAACACCAGCATCAGCCACATGAGCTACTGTGAAGTTATTTTGTGGGCCTGTTGCTGCTGCTTATCAATAGAGTGAGTACGTGAAATTGTAAGTCCTTTAGCACCGAGTTCTAACGATTGAGCAGCACAGCTCCCTGAGGGATCTGCTGCCCTTTGGGAGAGAAGTAGAGATTGTTTCAAGCTAACTTGTATTCCTCAGTGCCCGAGCGTCTGATTAGTGCCTTACTGTGAATGCTATAAACTTGTATGTATAGTTGAGGCATTAAATATAAGGCAGGGGGGATTTTTAATGTAGTGGCGTATAATTATTCCCTTCCTAAATTAATCTGAACTAATTATGCTGGTTTCTGAGTTTTCGTATTGGGTTTACCTCATTGTATCGTGGATACAGTTTAACTCGTGCTGTGTGGCAAAAATAGGGATTCTACATGGGAAATAGTTAAATGAAAATGTCACTTAAAACGCTGAAGTAATTTACTTCTGGGAGGACAGTGGCAAAGTAGGTTTCTCCCAAATGCAGTGCCTGTTTCTGTGCTACTTCTGTAGCTGTAGGAAACTCTCCTTGAGCCTAATTCTCTGTACGGCGCAGGTCGCTTTGTGCCTTTGCCAGCAGCTTATTTTGGACTCACTATTTGTGTAGTGAGGAACACCCAGGGTTTTCAGTTCAGCCCAGTTCTTCCTTCTCCAGCAAAAGCCGAGCTTTAAGTCTGCTGAGCAAGTTTTGATGCTAGGTTTTAATCGTGAAGTGGAAATGAAATTTACATGTTAAATACTGAAACCATCCTCATCTGTGCTTATTAATGGGATCTCTCTCTAGGGGCTTTGCTGTTACCCTGTGGATCCCCCAGTGTGTTTCATCTGCTGGTATTAAGGTTTCACAGCCGTCTCTGTAGTCCAAACGTTGTCGTGTTTCTGAAGCTAAAGCTAGCCTGTGGAGTTGGTAACTGTGCTTTCTCAGTTGGTTCTTCGCCTTTGGTATGCTCTGGGTGGTCGAGCCTGGCTTGCGATCAGCCCAGTCCAGCCTCAGCAGCTTTCTTGTCTGGGGATGCAGTCTCTGGATGCAGGTGCCCTCAGTGAGGACATCTGGGCCCGTGCCTGGGTGCCACACGTGGTCTCTCCAAGCGGTGGCCAGGCACAGGGCCATGGGCCCAGAGTTACCTCAGTATTGTCTCCTCAGTTCTACCAGCCTCATTGTTAATGAAATCCATGCGTGTTAGCTAAAATCGTTGATATCTGTACTGGGTGTGCATAACTGGGAGATCAGTGCTCTCTGGCAAGGGCCTAAAGCAAGTAGCTGTGAGAAGACTTGAGTGTGGCAGCTGTGAAACTGCATCAGCTGCAGTCTAACTAGAGTTATCCTGCCCTTGTACAATCCTGAAGGTACTACAGGACCCTTTTTGACACCACCATTCTCGCTTTGGCTCTACCCTTTCTGTTGGGCTGGTGCAGCAGCTGAAGCTGTGAGGGGAAGCTTACCCCAGAGCTGGTCCGGTTTAAATATGAACTCCTGCCTCTCCTCTGGATCTTTGTGCCTGGGTTTATTGCAGGTTTGGTTTTCTCTGTCAGCCTTGCAGACCATTTACTGGCACAGGCAAGTAGGTGGAAAGAAGCAGCAATGGGATTGCCAAACTGGTGCTATGGCCAGGAAGAAAAATTGCTCATTGAATTATGCATTGGGTGAGGAGCGTTTGGGTGTGCCTTCTTTGGGTGTGCGTATTTGTTGTGGTTTAACCCCAGCCGGCAACTAGGACCATGCAGTCGCTTGCTCACTCCCCCCATGGCAGGATGGAGGAGAGAAGCAGAAGAATAAAAGTGAGAAAAGTCATGGGTTGAGGTAAAGACAGTTTAATAAGTCAAGCAAAAGCCGCACACTCAAGCAAAGCAAGGAATTCATTCACTGCTTCCCATGGGCAGGCAGGTGTTCAGCCATCTCCAGGAAAGCAGGGCTCCATCACATGTAACAGTTACTTGGGAAGACAAATGCCGTAACTCCCCTCTTCCTCCTTCCCTGAGCTGTGTATACTGAGCATGATGCCATATGGTATGGAATATCCCTTTGGTCAGTTGAGATTAGCTGTCCCGGCTGTGTTTCCTCCCAACTTTTTGTGCACCCCCAGACTACTCACCGGCAGGACAGTGTGAGGAACAGAAAAGGCCTTGATTGCTTGGCAACAACCAAAACGATCTGTGTCTTACCAATGCTATTTTCATCCCAAATCCAAAACATAGCACTATACCAGCTGCTAGTAAGAAAGTCAGTTCTATTCCAGCTGAAACCATTTTATATTCTTGCATGTATAACATCAGCTTTGAAAAAGCCGGCCCCTCCTGGAGCGTGTTTTGTGGAGGGGTAGGGGTGTTTGCCTGCTCAGTGCTGGCTGGGAGTGGGTCGGAAGCAGCTGGGGTGGGTGAGGGAGGAAAGCGCTGCAGCTGGGTGCTCTGAGTCCTGATGAGGCACAAGTTGCTGTGTCGCAGGCCTGTCCAGAGGTGGGTACATTTGCCAGGCTGCGTAGACGTGCTCCAGGAAAAAGCCCTACTTGTCAAAGATATGCATGTTCAGGAAGTGTAGGCAAGATGGATTTACAGAGTGACATAGTGACGTTAGAGGTTTTTCTTTTTTCTAATGCCTTTCTAACTGTTGATATGCACCACATTCATGTTATCCTGAGGTTCCTGTGCAGTGATAGAATAAGGTGCATGGTGAGAGGCTCTAAATTACCAGCAGTTTTTTTTATCTCACTCCTGACCTTACTTGTCCCACCTTTATTTCTGAGTTTACCAGCAGTGAGTCTTTCGCAATTTTTATCATGTAGTCGCTAAAGCACAATACAGACGCCATGTCAATTAAATATCTTCTGTTCTTGGCTGCTTATTCCGGCTCACCGTGCTGCTGAATCTGCTGAGGTTATGTTGTAAACCTGAGCAGTGATGTGGCCTGTGTGTCAGGGGAAAGGGATCGCTTTTGCAGAATTTAACATCCTTAGTTCACTGGTCTGGCTTATAGCATGCCTGAAGACTTGGTGAAGGAGGTGGGAGGAAACCCATGCAGGAACTTCTCAAGATGGCTGAAGTGGAACTGCTTGGGGAGGTGGTGAATGGGAATTGGTTTCTGTCCGAGTGGGAAAGGTATCTGAAAGTTTCCTTTTTCTTTTACAGGTGAACAAGAATTTTGCAATTGATTTGATAGCAGAGCAGCCTGTGAGTGCAGTTGAAAGCAGAGTGATATCGTGCGATGGTGGTGGTGGAGCTTTGGGACATCCTAAAGTATACATAAACTTGGTAATGTGTTTGTTCTGCGTATAGCATGTTTTGCCTGTAAATTCTTGTTTGTAAGGTTATCTACTTTTTGGCATGTTAGTTTAACAAAGTAAAAGGAGTAACCACCAGAAAAGCTCATTTTATTTGATGCCTAATATAAAATTAAGTTTTCTGCTCAGAAGAGTTAGAGGGCTTCCATTTGAAGTTACAGAAATTTCTTTTTGAAATCTTGATTTGTTTGATAGGACAGTAATTTTTTTTTGGAAAAAAATTAACTGAAGTAATATGTACAAGCAGTGCCTTGAGACCAAAAAATAACATGCTTGCCATGTTTTGAGACACTCTAATTATTTAAATGCCACCACGGAGACTGAGGATACGTTTGCAGTATTCCTAGGAATATGTGGTTTATTTTGAATCTTATAAGTTCAAGGAAAAAAAGGGGGGGGGGGGGCGGGGGCGGGAAACCAACCCAAACCAGTCTCTTTCCTTCCAAAAAGACTCTTTCAGTCTTTGGGAATCTTGGTAGTACTGAAGATTGAATGTTTCAATCACGGTCAGAGAATCAGTGAAGAATAAAGGTCATCTTATCCTCCTGTTGACAGTAGTGATAGTTTCCAGTATATTCTTATTCTAGAGAGTGAAAATATTGAGGTTAGTATCATATGACCTTGGTGGAATCAGTGATTACCTGTTGTTTAGGTGCTGTTCTCAGGCAGACCTTGACTGCAGATGTCTTAAAATTTTTGCTTGCTCACCTAAACTTTGACACTTGCTTAATGCCCAAAAGAATGGTGGGGGAGAGCTGGTGTCCTTTAGCGTCAGTGTTGTTATCGCTCCTAATGTTAATGAACAGCATTTCTATTTTGAACAAAGTTAAGACCTTTTGTAATGATTCATTTTACATTATTCAAAGTCAAATGCTCAAAGGTTCTAATTCATAACACTCAGGAAGCTTGTGCTCTTCAGTCTTAAGTTAACTTGTGTAGCACACTGCTGGTCGGTTGCATTTATATTGATTCGTTTGACCTGTACCATGTTCTTCTTGAAGAACGCATTAGTCTTTGTGAATTTTGAGATCTTTTTGTGTTAGCAATCAAATGACAAAATGTCTGTGGTTTAGTTCTTGAAAGCTAATGTCTGCAAACAGAGAGAATGGTATTAGACCAGCTTGTTTCCTTTTGCCCTGGCAATTGAAATCCAGGCTTTTGGGGTGGAGGGTAGTCTGTATTTTTCGCTTCTAATCCGTTATTAAGGAAGAGGAGCCATGAGTTTACTTTATTTAATGACTGTAAAGAGTTACGTTGCTAGATAACAGAAGATCCTTGAGTGTGTATCTAACCGTCTTGTGTTTTGTTGTGTTAGGAAGGACTTCAACAACAGCTCACAGTCACACTTCTAAATTTAAATTTAAAATCTAAATTAAAAAAAAAATGTATCTTTTGGAGAGAATAACATTTTAAACAGACTTAATTGTTGCTTTTCTCCAAAACATTTTCTTTCAGAATTTCTGCCAGCATTCTACTGAATTTTCCTCCTTCCTGCAACTAACTCTGTCAGCTTACATTACTGTCCAAAATTCCTGTCTAGATGTAACGTGGAAAGGCCAAATTCTATTCTGTATTAAAATAATTACGAAATTATCTTCTCAAAACACTGGAACAGATACGACCAAACTGACCTAAGTTGTTCAGTTCAGTACCAGTATCCTTTATTGCTGAAGAGATATCACTTGGCTTGACTCTAAAATTATACTGTTGAGATTAGACCTGGTAGTTAAAAGGCTGGGAGAAGGGAGGCTGTGTAGGATACAGAAATCAAGCATGAACCTCATTCTGTTGTTCTTACTTCCAGTGTTTCAAATAAGATTAAATTCTGTACTTCAGCTATATTGATCTGTTTTAAGAGGGTGCGTGTAAATAAAAGAAAATTTGTAATTTCTGAAAGTTTTATAAAGTGAAATGAGCATTTGTTGTATTTTTATATATTTTTATATTTTTGCAGGACAAAGATACAAAGACCGGAACGTGTGGCTACTGTGGACTTCAGTTTAAACAGAAACATCATTGAAAGATTAGCCTTGTGTGCTTGCAGATTTCTGTTCAGATGTTAATGTTTAACAATAAATAAACACTGTATTTAGACACACAAGATTAGTACTTGTGTTTATCTTAATGTTTATCTTAACTATGGAAGGTCCAGTCTGTACCTTTTTAAAATCTAGCTTGTCGAGTATTTGAGAGATGAACGGTGTTACAATATCTGCTTTGTAGTTAATTTGGTTTTCATCAAACGAATGTCCTGCCTAGTTTGGCAGACTTCTTACAGGCTTGTAAGTAGCCCTTGGCGGCAGCATAGGTTTGGTTTTTACTGGGTAGATTTGTATTCTTTTCAACACTGAATTGGATGTAAATGTTTACAGGGGGAGTAATTATCCTAGGTGTTTGTCTTTTGGCATTGTTTGATACTCTTCATTTGTTCATGGCCTAGTATCTATGGCTAGATTCACAAACAGAAGCACAAAGATGTTACGATATTCAGCATTACAACTCACCTGGAAGCAAGATTGTCATCCCTGAACTAAGGAGCTACAGTTGCTGCTTGTTTAAAAGAAACAGCCAGTGCCTTAGAATGGTAATCCGTGCGAGCTGGAGAGCTGCCTAAACTGGCACATGTGAAAGGTGTGAAGGCATTTGTCCTCAAGTTGAGAGGATCAGAATGTAAATACCTGATTCTCCTGGGGATTCACACCCTTGAAAGCTCTTTAGGAACTGGGTCTTGTCAAACTCAAAGTAGGGATTGCTCCATTACAGGTAGCAGCTTCTGCTCCTTTAATACAGACAATCTGACAACGAGAGCATCCACCTATGTGTAACGCTACCTAGGACGTGTGAGGCTGGTTGTAGGACTTATCTGCCTTCCTGCTTAATTTCACTTATGTAGCATTCCATCATATAAGGATAACTCTCAAACAGAGCGTGTGTCTGAAGAAGGAGGATCCGAGCTTTGGTCTGTGCTTCAGAGAGCATTTTAATCTGTTAGTGAGTGACTTTTTTCTTTCTTTTTTTTTTTTTTTTTTTTTTAAAGCTGGTGATGGAACATGGTCCCAGGTAGCAATTCCTTCTTGGCCAAAGTTTAATGGGGCGTGATTCTAAACCTGCTGTTTATGTTGTTTCAGTTAAATTGATGTGGTGGTATCAAATTGAACCAAATTATGTGTCCCTACAGCTGCTTAACTTGCTTGTGTCAATTTATAGATGATGTTGAATCAACACAGGCTTAAAGCAAGGTCTGAACTATTCTGTTTATAGAAGTTGTGTGATTAGAGGTCGTACTGCAGTTACTCACATGTACACCCTTCTTTTTCCATTCATTCCACCTATAAGAGCTTAACCTCCCTTTCTGTCTCTTCCCCTTCTTCCACCTTCCCTCTCTTATTCCCCTTTCCATTGCTGCTGGTTTCAGTGATCATCTGACTGGCCTTCAGTTCATTCTTTGTCATGACTTAGATTTAAGAAGTAATATTAGAGCTATGCATTGTAAATTCAGCGTAGGTTACTGAGCACTGACTCTATAAAGCCAGGGTCTGACTGAGGGTAGATGGCTGTTATGATGGTTGTAGTTTTGTGATGTTAGTGCAGTGGCCAAGTTCAAGAAGACTTAGTGTATGTTGCATTTTGAGTAGCACCTGAGCACCTACAAAGATGGCAAAGGATCCTTTCATAAAACCCAGTAGCTTGCATTCAGCCTATCTGACCTTATGCAAATGGTTTGTCAGCTGAGCACGAATGTGGCATTATAAATAGTCTTCTGGTAATTCCATCTCATGCTCTAGATATAAAATAATTACTTGAACCTGCAGTGTCTGTCTATAAGCATAAATTTGGTTCCTTTTTAGTCTGGCTCTCTACCAGTTCCTAGAGCGTCTTGGCTGGCACAGACCTCTCATGGTGCAATCATTGCTGCAAAGAGACCCAAAACAAGTATTCGTATGTTGTCCTCTCCTTGGGCCTTTGATTTTCTTATGAATAATATATCTGTTTAGATCACTGCTGCTCATAATAAATTAACAATGTTTAAATTGGCACGGCATCTGCTGAGGACCCAGACAAATCCCATCCCACTGGTCTCAACCATGGAATGCTGTTCTTGGACATTCTCCCTAAAGTACTTGTGATATGTGACACTGTTGACACCAGCAAAACAAAGGAGGTCCCTACTTCGCTCTGGTGATCTCCGTAGGAAAACTTCAGACTTTGCTTCTTATTGTTTCCTATGTGCTAAGTTTGTATATCTAGGTGGGGATGGCTGTTTATATGAAGCTTTGCACTTTGAGCCACACCATCTTGCATACCTGTGGAAAGGCCAGCCTTGATCTTCAGGAAAAAGTGAGGAAAAGCAGAAACTTTTACTGTGGTGGTCGCAAGTAGATACATGTGAAAACAGATCTATGAGGACAGACTAAAGCACATCAGTATCAAAGCAAGGATAGACTAAAACACATTGGTATCAAATCAGCATTACAGCTCTTAGGCAACAAATTCAGACTAGAAAGCGATATGGAATAAAACTTTCAGGCTTAAATTCTATCAGTTACTGTTTTGTTCTTTGTAGATAATTCACTCAGGCTGGAACTCTAGTCTCTTGCTCTGATTGCCAGAGTACAAACCATAGTTTATACTGTCACTATGGAAATACGAAGTATTCTACATTGATGTGTAGCTTGTCTTAGCAACTGTATCTTGCCGTTACCTACTAAAACCATATAGGTTTTTTTCTCTTTACCGCCACATTTATTAAGCTTTTCTTGGTAAAAATGCGCTATGTATTTAAACTTCCAAAACAAAAAAGGGCCATCCGTCCTTTTCCCCATATACTTGGTAGCTATATGTCCACTTCTTTCAGTCATGGAAGTTGCTCTTGTAACAGGCTTCTCCAAATCAGCAAATGTTATCCCTATACCCCTTTCTGACCTGCCAGTAACACTTGCACTTTTTATTTAATACTGTTGCAAGTATCAGATAAAATGCAGCATACTGTAATAGCAATAGAAGCAATTGCAGAAGTTTGGTTCTGCAATATCCACGTTGTTGGTATTCTTTGGTGTGTTTCCTGCTGTCGGGTCTACATTGGTTTGAGAGGCACTTAAAATACTTCTGTGGTGGTCTCGGAGTATGTAGTCTAAATTTAAAGCCAGAAATTCTGAGGAGCACATCTGGCAATTCGGTCTTGCCTGTGGAACAGACTGATCAGGGAAAAAGGACCCTGCGTTCAGTTTGTTATAAAGTTCATGGCGTAAATTATAATGCGTCTTCCTCTCTGGAGGTCCATCAGGACTTGTGGAACTAGAGAGGAATAGCAGTTTCAGTTTTCATAATCAGAAGCAATACAGTAGTGCAAGAAAAGTAGAATTAAAAACATGATATGTATCATTGCTGTAAATGTCACTCTGATTTGGATGGTCATCCTTTCACATGCTTCTACTTTTGTCAAGCATTGTCCGGTGTTAGCAGCACAGGCAACAAGGTATGCCTTGAAGGCCTTTGCACGCCCAGGTAGTGACAGCTTTCACTCCAGGCTTTCCAGGTCCCAAACCATTTTCTACTGACTGATTGCAGTGGGGGGGGTTGCAAGTGGAACACGATTATCAATTTTTCCATGTGCAAAGCAGCTCATGGAGCTCAGGTGTTTGAGATATGGTGAATTTAACTGGCAGTTACAGGAAAAATATTTGCTGCTCCTGAAAATTATGCAGTCATTATTGATTATTCCAGGTTTGCGTGGCCATCCATCACCATCCAAAATCGCCCATGTTCAGGTGTCAAAAGCTGAGCTGACAAAGCAAAAATTGCCACTGGGAAGAACAGATTATGGAAGTGCAACAGAGGAAGCAGGAATGTAATCTGTGCAATATGGAAATGATGTGATGGAACACTGGGAATATTGCTTTAAAGCGCCTCCCTTTTTTTAAAGGGGCTGTTAGTTTCCCTTCGTGTGAAACAAATGCTGTGCGAATGTATGTAACTGCACTTATCCATACACCTTCTGCTGATACAACATCCTGCTTTAAAAAGCCCTCTCCATCAGCCTGCTGTGCACGCATTTTTATTGATGTCCTGGCAACTGTATGCCAGGACTGATGCTATCAACAGCACTTTGTAGTGGAGGTATCGTTTTAGTGAGCGCTAGAATTCAAGCAAGAAGTTCTCGTCCCTAAGCAGAGTGAATCCTGCTGAATTGAAAGTCACGAAATGAAAATATATTTAAACGCTACAGAATTTATAAAACTAGTTGCAGCTTTTTTAGGTATTTTCTCACCTTCTATTAATGTTTGGCTTGGGGTGTAGTTTCTCCTTTAAATTTTTTAAACTTGCTTGCTGTTCTCATCCTTGTCCTCTTCCATGTTTCTGTTGCTTTCCCCCTGCAGTCCCTTTATGAAAGACTAGGTCTTTGAAAAAGCAATGCTTATCTTATAATAAAGCTGTCTCTTTGGAACAACCTCTAATGCTTGTTTCCTACTTCAATGCAAGAGTGCCTAACTCAAAAGCCTGTTCTTTCTGAAACTCTTTCACTTGGTCTAAAGCATAAATTAAAGTGATCTAAGTAGGCAGTCATTTGGCTAGATTTTCTCTTAATGTTGTGTGGATCAAGAAATCTAGACTGCTTTCACTACAGTCATTAATAACTAAAACGAGATCTCTTTATTTTGGACTAATTACAAATGTAGGAGAAAGAGCTAAGGGGAAATTTGAGACTTTATAGTATAGCAACCTGGTAAAATATTGCATAAACTCTAATAGTCTTCACTTATGATTTGACTTAACAGCAAATCATTTCCGTTTGTGTTAAATTTATTTAAATATTAAAGTCACTGACTTTCATTGTCATGAATACCTTTCTAAGACTGAAATTTGTTTCCTCTATTGGAGATACAAAGATGAGGGGAAAATCAGCGTAGAAGCCTGGTGTAGTATATTGGGACAGAATGTTTTAATTTGTTTGCGTTGGGGTTTTTTGGTTGGTTTTTCTTTTTTGTTGGTTGTTTTTTTCTCCCAAAAGATGTAGTTAGAAACACACTCATGCTCTCACTCTAATTAAAGATTTTTTGGTCCATATATGTTCTACTAAACTTTGATTTGTTGTAGAAAGGAGTCCGTTTCCAGAAAATTTCAAGTAAGGGGGGGGTCTTTGTTTCTAGGAAGGAATTGTTGATTAAGGGGAGGCGAAAAGCACAAGATGCATTTTGTGCCTCCTCTCTAAATAGTCTGCAATTGGTAGCAGACCTATGATTTAGTACCTAATTAGACTTATGGAATACCTTAATCTTTGGACTGTGCAGTGCTCTTCGGAAGCTTTTCCCCCTTACAAAATGTAAAAACTTAGTTCTTGCACATCAGTTGCTGAAAGGAAATCTGAAATGTGTTGTAGCTACTAAAAATGGATTTATAAACAAATTGGGGTAACAGGGACTGTAGCTGAAAACCTCAAATGGTGATACAAAACAAGATCATTAGCCCTAAGCGTCTGTTCATTATCTGTAGTGAAAAAGGTAACGTTATATTGGAGAATTCTGATGTGATCGATGGATGGGTAGTGCAGATTTCATGTTAACAGTCCTAACTCTTAACCTAATCTGTTAAATTATGTCCTGAATTCTGACTTGAAACAGTAAGGTCAGGGACTTTCTTTTAGTGCCTTTTGATAAACATCTGTGAGGTGTTGTTTGGTTGAGTTGGTTTTTTGAGTGCGTTGCGTGGGTAGTGAGACTGTAAAAAAATACCTTCTTTGGCAGCATATGAGTAAATATGGAAAGCATCTTGAAGATGTCCCTGCTTACTGCGGGGGGGGGTTTAAAGGTCCCTTCCAACCCAACATGTTCTCTGATTCTATGATCTTGGGTAGGTGCTAAGGATAGACATCTTGGTTAGTCCAAAGTTGCTTTCGGTTTTGAATTTTAAGATGATAGAATGCCATTATCCCTTTTGTGTAACGAAGGCATGTTGGAAATACAGCAGTGTGATTGAAGAATGGGATCTGCCCGACCTAATTGTAACCTGGAGTGCGTGGGTGTAAGGAAGGTTGGACACTGAAAATGAAAGATTGGCAGAGGGAAAAGGGTTTTCTTCCACAAACGTATTCCATGTGGCAAGGATTCCACTTCCGTCCCCAACTGAGAGTGAGCATAACTAAGGCCGATAAGAAGCACTGATTTACTTTACAATCAGAAAAAGTGCTTTGGTCTAATGTGAGAGGCATGTGGTGAAATTGTTAAGTGATGTAAAAAGATAGGAAAATTCAAAGAGGTATCCGTTGTATAATTGTATAACAGGAAGTCAACGAAATAATTTCCAGTAATAGGTACTCAAGGGGTTGCTCTTTAGTAGCTGCTAAATTTAGACATTTTTAAATTGGCGTGCCCAGATAATTAGTTTCAACAGGGCTGTCCAATGAGCTTCCTGGATCATTAATGTTGATTTTTGATAAGCTTTGAAATACTGGAGAAAGAGGACAAAAATGGCTAATGTGCCAACATTCAAAGAGGGTAAAAGGCATGACCTGGATAATTACATGTCTGTCAGCTTGACATCACTTCTGGGCAAAATAATAAGGGGCCTAATTAATAATGAATTAAAGAAGTGTTGTATAATTAGTGCCAATCAACATGAGTTATAGGAAAACCAGACCATGTCAAGCTAGCTTGATGTATTTTTGATGAAATTAGAAGTAGTGGTTGATAAAGCTAGGAAGTGTTAATGTAATATCCTCTGATTTCTGTGAAGATTGGCCTTGGTAGTAGTCCATATTTTGATTCAGAAATGAAAGTCTTGTGTAATCAACCAGCAACACTTCACATGTTTTACATGCATTAAAGGGTAGCTAATTCTTAAGTGTGAAAATGTCAGTGTAAAAAGAGACTCACGGCTGAAAGGATGCATTCCTCTTGGACTCTTGATGGCATCCTTTCTCAGCCCTATGGCACTTAGCTTCTTATCAGCGTCCTAAAAACCCATGTAACAGCTACTGATGGTTTGCCGAGGATTGAAAAGTTGAAGCATTGTTAAGTAAGGAGGAGGATTCAGCAGTGACGCCGCCGTTCACTGCCACTTACCCAGCCAAAGCTGGCACAAAGCTGAAGGTGTTTCAGTGGAATGAACTGCACAGGAAAAATAAAATGCTGTCCCTATTTGTTGAAAAAATGTATTTCTGTGAAGTGATAACTGCAACAGCCTGAGTTGTGATTTATTCTGTGCGAATAGCAACTTTAATGACTTCAGGTAACAGAAAGATTCACTATTGCATTTGACCAGGGGAATTTGTTGATCATCAGATCACTATGAGTTTCCAGTTCAATTCCGTGTCTTAAATCACTTTTATGAACTTTGGAGGAATAAATAGAGATGTATTGAGAAAGCATATCTTTCTGAATTTGGCACAAGTGCATTTGTTACTTGAATACTCTGTCCAGTTTGAGGTCTACAGTTCATTAATTAATATGGATAAACTAGAGAAAGTTCAGAGAAAGGCATGGCACTAATTACAAGGGTAGTGAAAAATCTAACAAGCTTCATCTTTGCGCTTCTTTATAAATGAGGTTAAGGGATGACTTGATTAGGGCCTACCAGTACAAATGCAAGGAACAAAACCTTGATAATGGCCTCTCTAGCCTGGCTAAAAGGATAAGATCTAGTGGCTGGAAGACAAGCAGATTCAGAGCAGGGGAAAGAAGGCTTCACGGTGAGTGTGATTTACCAAGGATTGCAGCAGATTCTGCAGCCTTGCTGACTCTATTTTTAAGGTTGGTATTTTCTAAAATGTGTGTTAATTGAAAGAAGACTGGAATCTGGAAAACATTATGTTATAAAGTGTTATAAAGCTAATTAGATCATTGCAGTGGTCCATTCTCAATTCATAGAAATTAAGTACGCATCAGGCTGGAGACACTGGTTCCGTTGAACAGTGGTGCTGTTAAAATAAGGCACAGAAAGGACTTTAACTTGTTTTCCCACAGAAATACCCTAGTATTCTGAGGGCTGGGGACTTGAACTCTCTGTTGCAAAAGTATTTCTAGCTTTGTAGCAATGTGGAAAATGACCAAACCTCAAATCCTGATGTTTATCGTGATGAGGAATTGTCATCATCTGGTCAGTGCCTACCAAACCCAGACAAACTAAAATAAAAAATTCAGAGCTTTAAGACACAGACAGTTAGAGGACTTCATATCTGCTCTTACTGTCTCAGTTAACATATATGAAATCTGCATTACTTTTTAGGATGAAAATGAAGGAGGATCGTTTCCATTCAAACTTAGGTCCCAGCTTCCAAAGGTTATTGTAATTTATTTTTTTTTGTCAGTATTGCTTTTGTGGTGTTCTTGATACTATACTTTATTCTGGAATGAAGAGGCTTGTACTTTTCTAAGCTTTGCTTACCCTCTTAAATGCCACTCTGAACTACAGTGGCTACTCAGGTTTTCCATGACTTTGATGAACTAGCTACCATTCAGCATCTCCTATGTGTTGGATATCTTCCTCAAGAAGATATCTCCTCAAGAACAGTCATGGAAAAAAGTGTTTACTGTTGAATCATGAAATGCCTGACATTTATGCCAATTAGCATAAATTAGAAGTCATCATATTGAGACATTTTCGGGGAGCTCAATACAATATTAGGGGAACCTGTACGTATCAGTGAAATATCTAGCTTTATTAATGCTAAGAGCTACTGGAAGGATTTCTGAAGTATACTCTTAAAAAAAACAAAACAAAAAAAGAAAAACAAAAACAAAACCACAACAATAATTTTTGACAGTGGTCTACATTAAAGAGATAAAAATACCAGAAATATTCAGAAGAGAGAAAATATTTAATAAATAATGTCCTGTGATTAGGAAACATCTGATACATTTATATTAAATGTTAATGAAATATATTCTATTCCAACAGTAAATGGAAAGGTTGTTAGGTATATACTCCCAGTAAAGACCTTTAGATTTGCGGGACTGGATAACATTGAACACAATTGTCTGAAGACCTTTCACTGTCACTGATATTGACAGATCTAACCTCTTTGAACACAGGTAAGCCTTCAGAAAACTGCAAGAAAGCTAATATGGTAATATTTAAAGATGCTAAATGGAATAGTTATTGATGGCAGCATCTTGCTGCTCGTTCTTTCTGTTTTCGACTTCATTAGAAGAAAGAGTCATTAGCACCTGTTTTTTCACCTCTGTGAAGGCTTTTATATACTGTATCCTATAACCTTTGTTTTCTTTTGCTAAGATGCACAGAATGAGGGTTTTTTGTGACTCAATGCTCATCAGTTTTTCAACTTCTTAAAAATATGATTAGCTACAGTGAATATAATAACTTAGCATTAAGCACATTGCTGTTGCATGCAGAAATAAAATATCGAGGAGGGAATCCCCTTTGTATACAAGGGAACACATTCACCTTCTTGGATAGCATAGTGCTGGAAGCTTATGCAGACTTGGTTGTCCGCTGTGCCCTCTAGATCCTCACTCACTGCAGTTCCTTTGCTACAGATTTGTTCTGTATGCTAGTTTTGTTCCTGACTCTGTGACCTTGCACTTGATTGTATGAAATTTCATTGAGCTTAGATGTGCTCAGCTGAGTGGTTCAAATCACTTTGTAAGCAGTTCTATCTCTCTATTTTTTAATCCTCTGCAAATATTTGCATAATCAGACATGGTTTTGTATTTCTTTCTAATTCTGGATAGCAGTTTTGCTTGGTGTCAGGCCTTCCCTGATGAGAAACATCATTGTTTGATAAGGATTTCCTCACTTGGAACAACTTCTTGAAAATTGCCACCTAGCTATTTCTAATTTCATGTAATGATAGAAATATAACAATAGCGTAAAACTTCCCCTAATATGCTCAAAACATTTACTGGCCTTACATATTTTACAATGTGGATTTTTCCTTGTGCCCTCTGTTCTTTAAGTTTTGTTTAATTTATGTAAACATTTTCTATATTCCCCCCTTTTTACTGTTTTTTATCTGTTATTTCAGTTGTTTTGATCATATGCATCAATAGTTTATGTAGTTATTTGTGACTATGACCTGCTATTCCCTCTTAAAGCAGGCTTTTATCTCAGTTCTTAACTGACTGAAAAGTGCTGGAAATTTCAGAATAATTTTTTTTTTCCTGTGATTGTTTTCCTTGCAAATATTGGGATGTGTGTGTTTGTGGTGGGAGGAGGAATACCCAAACCTGGGTTTTTCTATTTGGTTCTTTAACTCATGACAAGTGAACCCCCTAACTTTTCAGCTTGTGATTGAGTTTTTCAGTTCTTGAGTTCTATCTTAATACTTGAAAAATATGTTGCAAAGAAAAAGTATTTTGGGAAAAAGAAGTCCCATTCCATTAAGAATTTTTTTCAACCTCTCCTGCATATTTTAAGAGGGCTTTTCCAACAGTTCTAGCAACATTTCTGTTTATTATTTAATGAACAAAAAAATGGTTGGTTTCTTGAGTTTGCTACAGTAGTTCACCTTATTTTGTGACGTTAATCCCTTCCATATTTGAAGTCTGTAACTTACTGTATTGCTGTTGGAACAGAAAAAAGTACTTGGAAATAAAATGTGTGAATCAAGAAACCTGGTCTAACTGTGCTGTACCCATTCAAGTCAAAGAGGAAGAAGCACGTCAAACTCGCTGTCTTCAAATTGCCTGTGCTTCATCCAGGGTCAGAATTACGAATAACCTGACTTCTGAAGGCCTACGTGGTCAGAATCTATGAAATGTTTTCTTCTCCTTTCAAAAAGGAAACAAAGCTTCGTACTCAATGCTTAAATTCTTGTCTTGCTAAAACAAATCATTTTACTAGCCAGTGTTTCTTGGCAGGTAGCTTATTGGTATTTTAGGGAACTTCCATTTTGTTCTCCTATTTATTGATTTTGTATAGCATTCCCCCCTTTTTTTTTTTTCATTTTTTCACACAACTTGATAAAAATCAGTACATTTGGAAGCTGAAGAGAATCTGATATTATAAATCTAGTATGATCCGAATACCACTTTTTTTCTACACCTCTGTAAAAAGTGTTTCACAGACTCCATCTGCTTGCTTACCTCCGTTTGGGCCATGCCGTACAACTCTGTGTATGCAGGTAATATGTAATGGCTTACCTTTCACCTCTCATGTTTATTTTGAATAACCCAGGGCTTGGCTGGTGTCTGGGGGCTCGTGGCGGCTGAGCGAGCGGCACGTGTTGGCTCAGGCCTGGCTGACAAGGAGGCCTGGCTTGAACCCAGTCCCGCTGCAAGGGCCGTGCCAGGCCGTGCCGCCTTAGGAGCTGAGGAGCCCGGGCCATCTCTTATCAGGAGCTAACGGTGGCAGCCTGGAGCACCTCTCCTATGAGGACAAGCTGAGAGAGTTGGGATTGTTCAACCTGGAGAAGAGAACACTCCAGGGAGACCTTACAGCGGCCTTCCAGTACCTGAAGGGGGCCTACGGGAGAGATGGGGAGGGACTTTTTACAGGGGCGTGTAGTGATAGGACACAGCGTAATGGTTTTAAACTGGAAGAGGGTAGATTTAGATTAGGTATCAGGAAAAAATTCTTTACTGTGAGGGTGGTGAGGCTCTGGAACAGGTTGCCCAGAGAAGCTGTGGATGCCCCACCCCTGGAGGTGTTCAAGGCCAGGCTGGATGGGGCTTTGAGCAGCCTGGTCTAGTGGGAGGTGTCCCTGCCCATGGCAGGGGGGTTGGAACTAGATGACCTTTAAGGTGCCTTCCAACTTAAACCATTCTATGATTCAGTCACTTTATGCTATAAAAATTTGTTGCCCCCCGCCCCGAGCCTGCTGAGCTCTCCTGTAGGGCAGCAGGCCGCATGGCAGCAATCTCCCCGCTCAGCAGGGACCCCTCTCAAGGTTAATCCTTGAGGCTGAGAGCACCTTGGCCTGGCATCTGACATCTATAACGAGGTAAGCAAAATTTTACATTAGGCCTAAAAGTATATGCTAGTGACATTTTTATATATCCAGCTATAGCTTAATTATTAGAAGTGTAGTAAGAGTGTGTGACTGCTAAATCACTAACATTCAATTATTGTTTAACCACCATTTGATTTTTATTCAGTCATCGATTAATTACCATTTGATCATGACTTGATCAACTCGATTAACCCTTTGAGTTAACCCCATAATGATGACTTCTCTTAATAATTCACCTGAGACAGAGCTCCATAAGCAAATTCATCCTAAATGAAGTGGGAACCTGTGACCACAGTCAAGTGAAAATGGTGTGGGAAAACACATTGTGTAGCAATATTTTACTCTGAAGCTTTCATGGGTTTTGGTGTTGATAGACTAGTTAAGGTTCTGTACGTCAACCTCTGAAGAAATAACCTTTTCTATGAATCATATTTGTAGAGATAAGGAAAAAAAAATAACATGAGCTGCAGGAAATGCCTTTTTTTATTTCATTTTTCTCTCTATCATCCATAGATTATTCTACTCTCCACACTATGCCTGGTTTGGTGAAGGGTTTCTTTCTGGTCCAGGGATCATCTAATGTAAAGCAAACAATGTAAAGAAATGTGAGCTGTGATCCCAAACCATTTCACACTTAGCTGAGTGTCATAGTCTCTTACACTAGCATCCGCTTTCCTCTTGCATGGTTTCTTTCTGAGTGTACAAATTTCTGCTGAGTTGGTTGGATGACAGCAAAATGTTAGCAGAAGGATGGACATGGCTGCTTTCTTACAGTAAGAGTACTTTGTTGTATAGGGTGTGCTTAGTAACGCGAGGGCTGACAGTGCAAACTTTCCATTAATGAGCACAGACATCAGAGCTTTAGTTCCTTAGCAAATATTTTAACAACTTGGCTGTTATTCCAGTTAGTGTAATGATGACTGATGTAGAAACACAAGTGGTGCTTTTTGGACTCTGAATCCAGACACACGCATACACACACACATCCTTTCTTTTCTTTTTTTTTTTCTTCCCCTCCCCCTCATCCGTTCTCTGTCTATCTTCAGCTCTAAGGATTTAGCTCAGTAGCTGTTGTCAGGCCAAATCTACAAGTTGATAATGTTCATCTTTTTTTATACAGGAAATGTTAGCACTATGATTTCTGGTCTTGCAGCTGGGCATGTGGTTTTTGTGTGCTGTAATTCTGTAATTGTTATGTTCTTCTGTATCCTGGCATAGTTTTCCAAATAAGGTCTTATATTAAATTATATTTCTTTCTTCCTTTCCTTTATGACTACTTGATGTCATTTAAAAGGTGGAACTGGAGTGTATGCAACAAAACCAAATCGACCAGTATGAGAGTATAAGCTTAGATTATTTTTTTTTATCCCTACTTCTTACTTTCTGTACTGTCTTCACTGAGTCACACTCATTGCATGAGGATTTCACTATATGGATATTTGTGAAATATTTTTACAAATATATGGGTAGCATTCCATGTTGGTAAATCTTAACTTAGTAACAAAGCAAACACGATGCAGTACATTCTTCATTATGAATGGCGGGGGGAAAGAGCCTTATGTCACTCAATTAAAACATGTACGTGTATATTAGGGAGTTGGAAAAAGTTGGGGGAGGATGGGGACCAAACCCACAACGATTTAGTACTATTTTGGGTGTCTTGCCAGTGAAGCCAAGGAAAGTCACATTGTCAGCTCATCGCTCTGAACCCCATGGTACTATTTGAAGTGCTTCATGTATCATTCATTACCAGCAGGTAGTGGAACAGTGAAATGTGGTTCACTTCAGCAGTAAACTCCTTTAGGACTGTTTGGTTAAGTGACTTAATGGCTTATTCTTAATGTTCTTTTCTTTTATCTTGAGACCTCATAACTCAAAATGACCAAAAATAATTCAAATTCTTCTTGGCAGCAGGTCACCTGTGAAATATTTTCTGTCCAACTTTATTACTTTTGAATGCAAAATGCCAAGAAAAATGTGTGTGTGTGTGTGTGTCTGGGTATATGAAAGACTTACAGATATATACATTTTCTATGTATGTCTATGGCTTCTATATATCTTCTATATACTTCTGTTGCTTTTTACAATGGCGACAAAGAAAAAGTATTGTAAATCATGTAATCTGTACCTCATTATAATCTGTACCTCATTATAATCTGCTCCATCTTAAAAGCACTTAAGTCTTGACATAAGCCACTGGTAAGTGACATAAAAGCAGAAATAAAGGAGGATTAGAGGCAGTGGGACTTACTGGGATAGGGAAAGAAGTAGTGAGGAAAAGATGAGAGCTAGTGAGTATTTGGCGAAAAGAGGGGAATTCAGAGGCAGCAAACTTTGATCTACATTTTTGTCTGATTCCCCCCCCCCAATACAGAAAATATCTATACATGTTACATGGGCCAATTTTTAGAAAACGTTCAATACCAGGTACAAATAGGAGAACTTGGAAACTCTATTTAAAAATAAAATGCCTCAGAACTGCCTAGAAGGATAATTGCATTCATTCTCCATACATCTTTTAAATTACATTATCAGAAAAGATAAATGAACAGTCAAAATGAACATTTTATGTAAATAGAATTTGCCCAGAAAAGAAATCCTTTCCTAGGTAAAATGCAGTTATGAGCAGATATAGAAAAAGTGGCAAGCTCAAGGCTAGTGGTGTCCTGGGCTGTGGTCAAGGAAAACAGAGTTAATAGTACCTCTCTGTAAGTCCCTGGTGTAACTATATGTAGACCAAAACAGATTAAATGTAAGTCTGACAAAAGGAAGTGAATCCAGGCAAAACAAGCATAAGGTGGTGAACAGGAAATATCTGAAAAGTAACTCTTTTCTAGCTCTTAATTTTTGATTAGCCAAACAAATTAAAACCTCTTTATTGGCATTTTGTGGTCTACCTATTAAGAGCAGTGAATGGGAGAGGTACCAGGCAGCTGCTGGAGGGAGAGCTGTGGCCTTTCTCAAATCTGACCCAGAGCCTGACTGTAAGACTGCTGTTCTCCTCTTATACTCCTCTCCCTTACCACACAAATCATCCTCACACATCACTAAAGGAAGCGTCCTATTTACGTTTAAAAGAAACACTGAAACAAAACCACAGTGAATTTGATTTAAAGCCAGTCTTCTTGGAGCCTATACATTTCTAACCTTCTACCATCTGTTTTAAATATATTATATAATTTCTTTAATAATGAAAACTTGAACAGAAAGTCTACCTGTGAATTTGCCAAAAAATAATTCTGCCACCAGTAACAAATAGCTTGCGCTTTAAAAAATTGTTGGTATTTGGCAAGAAAAAAAATTATGTTGTCAGAGAAGGAGGGATCTTTTTCACTCTTGCAAAAGCATGCCTTCAGATTTTGGCAAATTTGTAAATCCAGGGAATACTGCTTTTGTAGTGAGCTGGGAGACCTGTTAATATCTGGCTTCTAATATTCGTATGTTCCAGCCATAGCTGCCTTAAGCTTTGAGCTCTCTGAACCTACTCTGTCATACCCAAACACCTCTGCAGTTATGGTTACTGACAGGACACAGGCTTAATGAAGAGGCCATGGCATGAAAATGTTAAGAACGAGCAGAATTCAGATGAAAGGATTTTAAAAACAAAGGCTCACAACAAAGATGTGAACAGGTTGTAAAAAGCTATGAGCTACCTGGCCATGTACTACTGTGCAGTCAGACTGATTCTTGCAATCTGCCTAATTTCTTACGGCAATCTATGACTGTAAAATGCAAAGCTGCCCAGGAACTCCTCCTGGCGCAGGTACTATTGGTCTATGGTCAAAAGAGAATTTTTAGCTGAACTGTGATGTGAATCTCATTAAAATACACCTTTGGCCTACAGGGACATGGAGTGATCTTGGAGAGAATTTTTTTTCTGCTTACTGGTGGACATCACAGCATGAATTAGTCTTGCAGGCCTCATGTTTTTCCCAGCTGGGACAACATCCTAAAATTCTCTGCATTTGGTCAGAGACAGCACTATGGGTTGAATTGGTGAGAAATGTCAGATCTGTCACTTGGTTGTTAGTACATTAAGTAGAAAGAAAAAGATGGTGGCTGTGTGGAGATCTGTTAGCATCTCATGGTTGCTTTCTTTAGCTTGCTTTAGGCATGTTGTATGGAATAATGCATGCAGCCTTATTAATAGCGATCTGTAGCCTAGTAGACACTGGGGGAGAAGTAGGGAAATTGGCCTGCTAAGAGCGGAAGTTAATATGATGAGCTGTTGTCAAGACTATATGAATTATTTTGTGTGCGATGGGTCTTTTTTAAATTACTTCATTCTACGTGATTGAAGCATACTGCTTAATATTTTGAGGGATTACTGTAAAGAAGACTCAAATGTAATTCCATAAGTAGTCATTTTTATTTATTTATTATTTTTAAAAAGTAAATGCAGAGAGAGACTCTTTTTGTCTCATGAGGGTCATCTAGGACCTCTCTGGTTAGGTGAAATAAACCAAAACGTGTTGTTATGGCCTCTTGTAGACATGCACATCCAAAGATGTATTTTCTAACCAGACCATGGGAAAAATAAAACTCTAATGAGTAGATGGAAGTACCAGTTTGTGGCACTGTAGTGATAAAGAATGTTAAATGGGGGAGGATTATTTTCTTATTTCTAGGAAAATGGATGTGACAGGTGCTTTCATTTTCTTGGCAGGCAGTTCCTTAGTTATGGTGGAGGCAGTCACAGAATAATCTTGAATATCAGCTCTTCAGACAGGACAGGGGAAAAAGGAAAGTGGAGTAGAGCAGCCACGTTCTCATACACTTTAGGCAAGGCAGATAAATGTCACAAATATTATAAAGTACATAACGTTAGGGCAGAGAGTGGGAGTAAGAGGGGGTTGGGTCTTTCTTTAAGAATTATCAGAGAGGCAGGTTCATGGTTAGATGCTGTCTGAGCAGAAATCAATTCCAGGCCACAGGAAGGATCCATACCTCTTGGGTTTCAACCTCTTCCTTGCCAGTGCTCTTTGCAGCCAATCTGGCCACTTAAACTTAGGTTTTGGGTAGTCTATGAAAAACTTAAGGAGCTTTACTGTGCAGATGCATCTTCTGTGTTCCAACTCTATGTACCATAGGCAACTAGCCACAAAGCAGTCTATGTGTTCAAGGAGAAGAAATGGGACCAAAATTATTGTATCTATTATTTTTAGTACTACAGCTAGTTCCTTATTTTTAACTACTGTTTTCTTTAATGTCATAGCAGCTACCACTGGTGCACTTTAATTTGCTTTTTCGCACGTGTAGTCAACAGGCTGTCATCTGTCTACAAAGCTGTATCTTAGTTCCTTTATCATAGAATCATAAAATAGTTTGGGTTGGAAGGGACCTTTGAAGGTCATCTGGTCTGATCCCTCTGCAATGAACAGGGACACCTTCAACTACATCAGGTTGCTCAGAGCCCCGTCCAACCTGACCTTGAATGTTTCCAAGGATGGCACATCTACCACCTCTCTGGGCAACATGTTCCAGTGTTTCACCACCCTCATTGTAAAAAATACCTTCCATATATCTAGTCTGAATCTATCCTTCTTTAGTTTAAAGCCATTACCCCTTGTCCTATCACAACAGACCATGTTAAAAGTTTGTCCCCACCTTTCTTATAAGCCTCCTTTAAGTACTCTAAGTACTGAAGGCTCTGTACACAGAGCTTTCTCTTCTCCAGGCTGAACAACCCCACCTCTCTCAGCCTATCCTCACAGGAGAGGTGCTCCATCCCTCTGAACATTTTTGTGGCCCTCCTCTGGACCTGCTTTAACAGGCCCATGTCTTGTACTGGGGACCCCAGAACTGGATGCAGTACTCCAGGGGGGCTCTCACAAGAGTAGAGTAGAAGGGGAGAATCACCTTCAAAATGCTGGCCACGCTTCTTTTTTGCAGCCTAGGATACAGTTGGCTTTCTGGGCTGCAAGCATACATTGCCAGCTCATATCTAATTTTTCATCCACCAGTATTCCCAAGTCCTTCTCTGAAGGGCTGCTCTTAATCTGTTCATCACCCAGCCTGTACTGGTATTAGTGGTTGCCCCAACCCAGCTGTAGGACCTTGCACGTGGCCTTGTTGAACCTCATGAAGTTCACATTGGCCTACTTCTGAAGTCTGTCAAGATCCCTCTGGGTTGCATCCTTTCCCTCAAGCATATAAACTGCACCATGTAATTTTTGTGGTTTAACCCCAGATGGCAACTAGGCGCCACACAGATGCTTGCTCACACCCCCCTGAGTGCGATGGGGGAGAGAATTGGAAGGGTAAAAGTCAGAAAACTCGTGGGTTGAAATAAAGGCAGTACTTAGAAGTCAAGGCAGGAGAACACTGCCTATATTAAATGTCTCTACTTTGTCTACTTTTTGTCTATTTGTGAGGTGACCAACATCATCAAACAATGGACCAATGTTATCTCTGAGCCTCCTTTTGCTGTTAACATATTTTAAAAAGCCCTTTCTGTTGTCCTTTATAGTACTGGCCAGCTTGAACTCTAATTGAGCCTAGGGTGCAGGAATTTTCTCCCTACTGTAGTGATCAGCATCTCTGTAGTCCCCGTGTTGCCTGTCCTTGCTTCCAATGTCCGTACAATTGCACCTAAGTTCTAGAAGAAGATCCCTGCTCAGCCAAGCCAGCCTTCTGCCCCACTTGCTTGACTTCCCCCACTTTGGAATTGCCTGCTACTGTGCTTTTAAGAGAATGCTCTTAAAAAGTGATCAGCATCCATGGACCCCAATACCTTCAAAAGTGGATTCCTGGGGACTTTCCAAACCAGTTCCTCCAGCAGCCCAAAGTCTGCTCTTCCCATGTTCAGGGTTGAAGTTTTGCTGACAGTTATTCTCCTATTGCCAACAACTTGAAACCCAACTACTTGGTGGCTATTGTGACCACGAAAGCCACCAATCACCACTTCGCCTGTGAGACCCTCTCTGTTTACAAACAAGAAATCTGGGAGAGTACCTTTCCTAATCAGCTCACTTAATACTCGCACCAAGTTACCTTTGATGTGCTTCAGCAACCCCCTGGACCTGTTTGTGCCCACTGTATGATATTCCCAGTTAATGCCTGGGAAGTTCAAATCACCCATCAGGATAGACAAAAGCAGCTGATCTAGAGATATCTCTTAATTCCTTCCAGAATAATCCATCAGTGGTGGTGTCCTGGCTGGGTGGTCAATAGTAGACTCCCACAACAACGTCTGCTTTATTTGCTTTCCCCTTCATCCTTACCCTGAGGCTCTCGACTGTGTTATTGCCAGCTGCAAGCACCATACAGTCCAACCCATCCCTGACAACCAGTGCATCCCTCCCACCTTGCCTGCCATGTTTATCCTTCCTGCAGAGCCTATAACTCTCCATCACAGCACACCAGTCACAGGACTCATCCCACCGGGTTTCGTCTGTGCCAGCAATGTTGTCTTAGCTCTGGAACTGGGACAAAGCTTCTAGTTCCTTCTCTTTATTCCTCATACTCCCTATTCATTATCATAGAGACATGAAGATCTACATGTCTTTTGAGCAAAAAATGTTACATCTAGGTTGGCCTAACTGAGCCCTGGTCACTAAGCCTGACCTAGGCTTAGTCAATATTACTCGTCAAGGCAGAGTCTTGGGGTATATCAAAATGATGAAAACCTCCTGTTAAATTCATTGGAATGTGTCTGTAATCCCTCCCTTTGTGAACGGTGGGAAGTTTTCAAAAAACTCAGTTAAAAGGAAGAAAAGCATAGTACCAGCTATCTGCTGAAAATGTCAAATGATGGTTTCAGATCATTTACAGAATGAATTAAATTTTTGTCTAAAATTTGGTACTTACAGATCCATGCAGGAAAATAATGTATTTTTTACATGGAATTTCCTATGCAACCAAATTTCTTTTTAAACACTACAATTCAGATCTCTTAACAGATTAATATCTTTGGAAACAAGAAATTCCTAGGGTACAATGATGATAATTGCACTCCGTTTAAGAAACTATTATCAAATTATTGATGTTACAGCCTCAAAAAGCCCAGAATATAAGGCAGCGCCGAAGCATGAACATGGGCATGGAAAGGGAAAGGTTCCAGGAAGAGCCTCCTACTCAAAGGCAGAGACCAGGAAGGGACATGGGTGCAGAAGCAGTCATGAAAGTGCCAAATAAGAGAGGATGAATGCATTTTTATTCTTTTGTTGTTGTTTTTTGTCCAGTCATGAAGGTGCAGAGGCTGGGCCACCAATAGGGATCTGGTCAGGTGCTCCTGGGATGCTGTTGGCACCATCTCATGCAAAGGAGCCTGGATGGCTGGGGTACTGCCAGGTGATCCCTGTAGCAGGTGGACCCACTGCCATCGATGATGCTTCTCGAGGTGGATACACCTCCGTGGTCTCCATGCTGTTGTCTGGTGGATTAACTGTCATTATCCCCACGCCACATTTTCATTTAAGATGATGTTCATGTTAAAGAAGCAAAAGTTATGAATCTAAAGTAAGTGAGCAAAGTACATTAAAATAAAATAAGAACTCTTATAGACAGACAAGAATATGTCTGTATGTATATGTAAGGTTTATATGTGCCATAGAGCTTCTTTTCATTTGCTGCAAGTAGCTTAGCTAACTGTATTCTGTGTGAAAACTGAGGAAAATGAAATCAGTAGTTCAAACAGAAAAGTTCTAGAAGGTATAATAGAAAATTATGATAATTTTTTATCTAAGAGAGGCCATTCATACAATCAGAGACTTTGAATATCATGATTTATATGCCAGAGCCTCTTTTTCTGGGCTCGAGTTTTTTTGATTGCTTTTGTTTGGTTCTGAGCTTTTTTTAAGGGAAGAGTCTGGCAAACTGAATTTTGAACATAAGTTTCAGAGACCATAGAGCAAATTGTTAAATTAGATGCAATAGCCTGCCTCAGCAAAGGTTCACCCTGAGGTTTTAAAAGAAGCCAGGTAAGAAATTGGTGAACTAATAATTCTAGTATTTACTATATCATCTAAGATAGCCTTGGTGGCAGAGAAATGGAAGATAAGTGATGCAGTACGCATCTTTTAAAAAGGAGTTCCAGGGACATTCAAATGGTTCCAACAGTACAGGCTACTGGAGTAATGAATTTTTTGTGTGTCCTCTTGTATGCTAATAACTGTCCAGGAGACAAGGGAAAAGTTATGTTAATAAAAGGTCAATTTTTGTGACAAGATACATCAGGAATCTCTAATGGCATTCAGCGTATGCATTCATCATTTGGAAAAGAAGATAAAAACTATTGTGAAAAAAATTATGATACAAAATTATTGAGAGTAGTAAAAATTAAGAGTCACTGAAGAATTCTGAGATACAGATTAACTGAATTGTAAAATGGTTTAGGAATTCAATATTGGTAAATGTAAAATAATGCAGACAAAGGAGGAATCTATGCAAGGAAGGACACTGAAATTGTGGATAGTTCTGTTGAAAAATTGATTATGTGCTTAGTGATGCTAAGTAGGTAAATCTAAAAATAATTAATGAAGGAATAGGAAAGAAATGTGAAAAAACATTATGACCCCATGCAAAATGTAATGCACCTGTCTCTGGAGTACTGCCAGCAATTATTGTTACTGCCCATTCCCCTCTGATAAGAGGTAACAAAACTAGAGAAAGTAGAGAGTAAGACATAAAAATGTGGGAACTGCCTTGATGGGCACACCAAAGATCTAGTAACCTGTCTTCTGACAGCTGGGAATGGTGGATGCCCAAGAAAAATTCTAGACTATGTGTAGGGATGCTTCACTCACATGGCTGAGGGATTTTCTGGTGTCATATCTTTGTAACTAGTAGCACTAGACAGATTTTGTTTCTCACTTTGTTCAGTCCCTTTTTGAACCTGTGTAAACTTACAGTATCTGCAGATGTATCGAGGCATCTCACGGCAGTGCTGGTCAGAAGTTCTTCATGAAGCAAAACTGAACAGACTGCGACTCTTGGCCTTGGAAGAAAGATGGGTGAGAGAGAACATGATACAGGGCTAGAGAAGAAGACAATAAACTGGTTGTTAGGGAAGATAACTGAAAAAGGAGGGATGGGAACAAGGTTAAAAAGTCCAAAGCAAATAAACAAGAGATGGATACCAGTGAAGTCCTCCCAGCAGTGCCTGGCACCCTGTAATCATCCAAGACAAGAGATGCTGTTCAGCGGTGCTTTGCCAGGAAACATGAGCCGGTACCTACATTGACTTTTTAGATTGCATTTTGAAAGAAAGGGGTGCAAGTCCTTCGCTAGTCTGGCCTTTCCCCTAGACCAAAACCAGTTTCTCCAAATGTGCCTAGGATTTAGAGTAAAACCACTGAATTTTTCAGTGGAATTACACAGTTGGTAGAGGGAGTCCTGGTATTGTCAGTGAAGACCCAGACCCTCTGACACCAGGTTTGAACCAGTACATTGTCTATAACTTGTAACGGCAGGAGAGCAGGTAGCAGAGATCACGGTTGGTATAGACCAATGAGAGGGTTGGGATAAGAGATGAGTATTCTGGGGCAGATGGGTAGCAGGATTTAAAGATTTCCCATATACTGAAAGCGACAAAAGTGACCCAACAACCGGATTCTCTTCCTCCCTCATGCCTAGCAGGGGTCCTTCAGTGACAGGGAGAAAACCATAATTCTCTGCCTCTTGGAGAGTGTTTCTTGCAGCCAAGGGTCCTATCTCTAATTCCTGTATGTGCATTTTCAAATGAGATGAACTGGCAACCAGAAGACCACAGATGGTCAGGATGGATAGACACCCTGTCATTTCTAGATGGTACGCCAAGAGGCATGGCAGCAGATATGGGCTCTGCCAGGCGGCAACATGACACACTTGATGCACATTCTAGGGACTGATGCCACTGTGTTCACAGGGGGACCAAGAAGAAGTAGGTCCATGGCCAACTGCATGGCTGGGTGAGGCTGGAGTCACGTGCTGGGTCTTTTAGCCAGAACTTGTGTCCTAGTTTTCCCCATCAGCCCATTCTGCTGGATGAGGGGACTGGAGGAAACACAGTGGTGGAGTCAACAGCAAAGGCAGAGATCTTGGCTTGTCCAAATTTTTTTCTCTGAACTGCCAGTGGTGGTGGTGATCTGCAATAGCAAAAATGCAGCCAAAGTGCTTCTGTTTGCGGGAGAGGTCATAACCACATTTTGGAAGGATCTGCTACGTATCACAGAGAGAAAGCAAAGCTGCTAAAGTGAGGAGA
The DNA here is from genome assembly GCF_028500815.1 of Rissa tridactyla. NCBI lineage: Eukaryota > Metazoa > Chordata > Aves > Charadriiformes > Laridae > Rissa > Rissa tridactyla. The sequence continues at coordinate 70,019,041 of NC_071467.1, read as the reverse complement.
AAAGGCATATGGGGTAAAGGTGTGGAACGTAGGGCATTCATGCTAGAGAGAGAAGGTAGATACAGTAGAAACTGACAAAGAGGGAGGGAAAAAGAAGGAGAAATGTCAAAGTTATCAATGTCTGTAGAATACCAGAGGCTTGGGCTCCCAGTGAGAGGTGGAGAGGCAGCAGCAGGGGCATTCTTGTGTCCCTTTAAGAGTTGCCTGGGGCAAACATAGTACTGGTATATGTATAGATTGGGAAAGGCTTTGCCTGTGTGGCCAAGTGATAGAACTGTTGTAGCTTTATATTAAGAACAAATAAAATGTTTGTCATTCAACTTTCCTGCTTCAGAAAACATGGGAAAAGAGAATAGAAATATGATTTTGTCCATACAACATAAAACATAGTCTTCAAGTAGGAAGCTGAAGTGATGAAGTTTTCCTTTTTCACTGTTTTGGTTTTGTATATGTGGTGGTGATTAGTAATTTCTTAGATGGGAAATTAACTTAGAAAATGGCATATTACCCCTTTAAAAAAAGAAAAGCCTAACAAGCCATTTTTGCATGCCAGTAAGGAATAAAGTGCAACTACATTAGACACAAGTTGGTGCGTAGTTTATCTGGTCATCATGTTCACAAATCACTGTGAGTGCAGTCTCAACATTGGTCTAGAAGCATAAGGGGTTCAACTCAAAGAAACATCAGAAAAAAATTCAGAGAAGGGATTAAGAACATGAACACAACAGAGGTAAAACAGTAATGCTGCATGATATATGGAAAGCCAGCTGCTGCAGATTCTCTTTGTTAATATTAGAAAAAATGAGCAAACACGAGACATTAAAAAGTAGTAGAAAAATATACACAATGTATAGTGAACTTGTGAAAGTGCTCGGCTTGTATTACAGAATTAAAGGTAAAAGTTATTTTTCACATAAGCTACCCTTTATTCAGAAATTTTTTTATTTGAAAAATGCAAATGCTTATATTTACTCTTGGTAAATATAAATTCCAGGACTTTTTTCCTTGTCTTGCTTTTGTGTTGCCTTTTCACTTCTTCCCCAGAACTGGTAGTTCCCTGAGTCCCTGCTAGATGGCATGGCAAGCCACCACAATAATAATAATGATGTGATAAGGCAGGTATGTTCTGCACAGTAGTGAAGTCAACTGCTCAGACATTATTCCTTTCCCTTTTTCTCCATATTTTTCATCATGTTTTCTTACTTATATATGGGAGATCACAGCTAGGCTTTTAATTTCTTAATTATTAAAGGAATGATAAGCAGAGGTAAAGTTTGTCTTTCTCCTGTATGGATGAAAGGAGATGTAGCTGTATTTTAGAAAGCACAGTTGAGTCTTAATAGATGTTCTCATTGCTTTTCCCATCTTTCCTGCTGTAGAAATGCTATCGTCTAAGCCCTAGCAGTGTACCATTCCCTCCCTCAACCTAAAGGCAGCTGAAATTTTCTCCTTGGTCCTCCTGTTAAGACCTTGTGAATCAACATATGCTATCCTTCTGCACATCTCTCTCTGGCTTCACAAGGACCATACTGGCATGGGGGCATGATGTTTGAATGCCGACACTAACAAAACAAAAATTCAGTTTTGTCTTCAGTGCTTTTCTTCCTCTGAGTGTGTTAAAGTCTGATTCAGAAAGCCTAATGCTCCTGCAACTTCTGTTAAGGTGAAATTAAGAGTAGTTCCAAATAACTCGCTGGGGTGACACTGTTGTAACTGCTGTTAGCAAAAGCACAGTTGGAGTGCAAAAGATTTACATGGGGCCATTTTCAGAAATTACAGTTTTGAATGGATTTTATAAAGCAATTTTTTAATTACTACTGGCTTACATAGTAATTACTTAAAAAAAGTGATAGATTCAAGGGAAAGACCAAAGATAGATGGTAAACTGGCTATGGGCATATTATCTGTTATAGAGTTCAGTCAATATTTGCTGGAGCAGATTTACAGACAGGGATAAGGGCACAGTGGTCCTCATCTACAGCTCCTTGCAGCAGCACTGGGAGCCTAGGCATCCATAGCACAGCATTGCGGTTTCTCCTGGGCATCTTGGTCACAGGAGGCAGATCGCTGAAGGGGATCTGTGACACCATGCAGCGGCTGGTGAGTAAAAGCTTTGTCCTGGCCAGTGTATGGTGGGGCAAGAAGGACCATGTCCCAGTATGTTATCAGGTGTGCAAGGGGTAAAGATCATCTGTCCCTCACCTCTCCCACTCAGGTGGGGACTGCATTGGAGACTGCTGCAGCTTAACTTGGCAAAGTATTCAAACACTCAATAGAAAGGCTACAATATTAAAGAGGTTAATGTGTAAAGATGTAATGTAAAAAAACCTCCATGCTCTGTTTTGACCGGAGTGTAATACAAAAAGCTTTTCTACACTGTAGAGTTAGTAATTCTGCACACACAGAGGATGCACAGAACTAGTAAGTCTATTATAAATAGTGCTAAGTGTATCAGTTTGAATCTCATTTGTTTTCCTAAAGGAAAGGTAAGCATTAACAGACTCTTAACTTGTGATAAACGAATTCTCTTGCGCTCCATTTCAGGAAGCATCTAGCTATGGAAAACTCTGGGGAAACACCTACTTGGTGTAGTAAAAACAGCCTATTTAAAGCCTGCACAAGTAATTTCAACAGTGTTACTGCTGAAAGTATTACAGAGAATGTGAGTAATGGATATGAAAATATGGTACTGGGTTGTAGAAAATGCCCTGGAGAGGCAATATGTGATTATAGAGTCTGAAGGATCTTTTGTGTGAGTCTTAATGTGAAATCTTTAAGTTGTTCGAGTTAGTGGCAAGGGCTGTATAATGACACCTGAAGGGAGAGGAGCATAGAGTCAGTATATTGATTATTGATACTGTCTTTCATTAGAAAACTACTTGAAGCAATGTATACCTCTGCAGGTAATCCTGTAGATAAAAAGGGCTAGAAATGCGAAGAGACTTAAGCATCTGTGCTTGGTGCATAACTCTAGTCTTAAGGAACTAGCAAGATTGTTAAAGCCCTAGTTCAGCGGCCAATGGATAAGCACAAGTGCATGCCCACAGCCAGCGTGGTCAGGATCCTTCTTCATAATGACCTCAGTCAAATTCCTCCCAGGTTCAGTGTCCCTCAGCTTAGCCAAAGGGCTAAGGGCTACCTTGCAGTGGCTATGGCTATTCTCTATGCACCTTTTCTCAGTTTCATTACTCTGTGTAATTCAGAGGAAAGACTTGAACCCAGCTCTTCATCTGTACCAGAAAGAGTGCTGCAACCTCTTGGTTGTCAGATATTCAGAGGGGAGGGGAAGAGGGAGGGGAGCTGTCTCCTGTTAAAACTCTTCCAGTATATACAAATAATGACAATTCATTACAGCAGAGACAGAGATTGATGACATGGGCATGTAATTAGGGCTATCACCTGGGAAGTGGGAGAGTCAGGTTCTGGTCCATGCTCCAATGAATATTTAATTATTAACATGAGATGGAACAGCTCTGTCAAGCCTGGGAAGGCTGCACCTGCAGTTCTTCAATGGTTTTCGGCTGCAGGCGGTCTCCTGGCCAGTAGGAGTACTGGGTTGAACTCCTTGCTTCCAAATTAATAGGTGTCTCAGAGCAAATCTCTCACCTCCTAACTGAGAGCACTCACCACTGAACAATGTTATAAGACAGCAAAAATTTCAGTAGCTTTTATGTATTTTGTGAGAGGTCATGTGTCTCGGGCATTTAATTTGAAAAGAGATTGAAAAATGTTAGCAAACCCTAACAGCTCCAGGAGGGGTTCCCTTGTGTTCCACCATGGTGCCAGAAGTGAGGTGTGAAGACTCAGCTAGTGCATCTTTTAATTTCTGTGAACTCCTAACAAGGAAGAAAAGAAACAGAGATTTTTTTTTTTCAGTTCTTTCCCAGCTGAAAAACAAGGATTAAAAATGTTGGGGTGCAAGGTTTAGTTTCAATGAAATCTCGGAGAAATTCCATTTTCTAGTAGGAATGGAGTGAAAGGTGAGCTATAGCCCCCAGGCACTCCAAGGAGGTCAAGCTAATGAATACTCAAGGAGGAGGGGAAGATTCAGTTGCCTAAACGGGAGTGTTAAGTATCACTTTTGGTATTGAACCTGACACTTTAAGCCTGCCTGGCCTCCACTTGCTGTTTTGCAAGGGAGCGGATCTCCCTGAGGTCCTACCTCAGACCTGCCACCCTGTGCAGATGTTGTGGCTGCCCCAGGGTATCTCAGATAGCATGAGGTGACAATGTTTAGGCAACCAAATCCTGCCCATCCTGTCCCCCATCCTCTCCGTCTTGCACATACGATAGCTACTTCTAGCCTCTGAAAGCAGAGCAATTCCTCTTGTCATTCTGCATCGCCAGCAAGACCAGTGGCTACTAACGTGACAATCTATCTCAATCTACACAGTGGTTAAAATTGTTCTGCTGTTGTAGAGGAAGGAGCAAAAAATAAATCAATTTGAAAACCCTTGTCATCTCATAGCTGGTCCAGTAACACTTTTTCACTGATACAAAGCATCAGGCTTTCCTTTCTACTGCTCATAAAAACAATTCACAGTCTACAGTACAACTTTTAAGATGTGGTTTGTAAAGACCGACTTCATTTTAATGGGTGTGTAATGGAAATACATAATTTCCTTTGCTATTAGTGTTTTTCTTACTGGTTTTCTTGATATTTTTGTAATTCATTTTAGAAGGTTATGATGTAGTAAAAAAGAAAAAAAATATGGCAAATTCAGTTCTGAGAGATCAAAAAAGGCTGAAATGTATAAATAACTTCCCACTGGAAAATAATAAGACAAGAACAAGACAAGGAAAATGATAATGGGGAAAGATACAGATTGGGGACTTTCTGCAAGATGTTGTGTAAATACAATGTGTGCCCATAGCAAACAGTTTCAGTTCTCAAAGAGATGCAGCTTTCCAACTTGTGTCATTCTGGTTTCTAGTTCATCTTGATTATCTTATATTTGAAATGCTCTTTGCCCTTGTTATGAGCAGATTTGGTAAGATTTGCTATTTCAGTGGTTTTCACTGCCTAGAATTCATGACCTTGAGTGACATACATCTGGCTATGAATTACATTTTATTAAAAAAATATGTATTGTAATATAAACACTTCCTCCCTCCTGCTTGCTTTAGTAATACTTACTGAGGACCAGAAAAAAATGTTCACCGTTCACTCTGATACAAAAAGGTAAGACTGACTCAACCTGTTTGTGAACAATGTTCTACAAAGTGCTCCATTTTATGGATAGTTTCTATTCAGTGTGAACATGGATTCAACATTGATTTTTTTAAGAAGTTGTGTGGAACTACTTGTTACCAGTCATTCCTCTCATTCCTCTTGGAAATGCCATCCAAGCCTTTGGATCTTTGTGCCAGATCTCTTTTGACTGTGTCTGTTGACTGATGAGCCAGTTCCAGTTTGAGTTAGTTGCTGAGCACAAACTTTGCTCCTCCTCCCCTGGATCATTTTCAATGCCTGTCTGTGTCAATTCGTATTGGGAAATGCTGTGAAGTGCATTAGCTAGTTGCAATGTAGAAGAAGGCCAGGCCTGGGGACAAACTGGCAATGAGCTTACATTCAAGTGTTCCCCTACGATCAGTATAGCTCTGACAGCTCAAACCTTGCCTGCCCTCATGCTCTTGACAATAGAGTACTGCTTTGGAAACTGGCTTTCTTTTCCAAATGGCCGTGTCTGCACCAGGTATCTAGAGGCCTTCAGTCTGGTGCACTAAAGGAAAGAGAATATTTATTAATACCTTGGAAAAAAAACACTTTCCAATACAGAACTTTACTGCTAGCAAAGAACCTATGCACAAGGCAGGAGGCTTAGAAAGCTCATTGACTAGTTGGCAAGGCAATAGTGGAGGATTATGCATGACTGCTGGCCACTCCTGGGGTCAGCAGAACAAAAAAGGTTATCTGGTAGCTGCGTCATGGCAGGTTTTTGACATTAGAAGAATAGAAGGGCAATTTTGGTGGAAGCCAGCCACCTGCCAGCCATTGAGCTACTCAGGTAATGGGACAAAGACAACCTACTTCCAGTGACCTATATAGAAACAAAAAAAGGACAGCAGCACCCTGCGTTTTGGATGACTTTGTGGATGGCATATGCCATGTAATGGCATATCCCAGTAATGGATGGCATATTGCAGTAAGCTCTCGGACCACTTTGTGTTAGTGACCATCAAGTGATCATTAAAATTTACCTTAGTAAGGATGAATAAGTGATGATGGGGGCCAGACCAAGAGCTTTTTCCTGCCTTCTGAGAAGAATGTCAGCTACAGCAGGGTGTCCTCTGACTTGGTCACTGAATGGAGAAGCTGGAATAAGCAGCATGGTAATTTTGCTCATCTGACTCTTGGAATCAGCTGTGTTATCTGCTGAAATTCTCTCTTCCAGCAACTAGGATAAAATGATCTGACTCCGCATGGGCAATTTCAGACCAAAACATTAAGAGATTGGCAAAAATTGTCACTGAAAAGGACTTTATGATGGGAAGTATTTTGCATCTTAAACAAAGGCAATGCTCCTCCTCTGCTCATTTGATGAACAGTGATAATGGAAAACAAAAGTCAGCTATAGGCTGTGAAACTGAAATGCTGTAGAGGGCCCTAAGTCCCCATACAAATCTGAAACTTTTCTTATTATTGTGTAGAGTGTTTAGTAAGGGTCCAGGCAAGCAGTAGATTCTGGAGCCAGTGTGAAGGTGGGATTTCTGTCTGGGAGCAGCAAGATAAAGACTGATTTTTTTCTGCAAATAGATGAGACTCTCTAATCAGTGACTGTGATCATAAGGAAAGATAATTCTGTAGGCTAATAATTGATCTTTTCGTGAGTTTGGGGAATCATTCAATAGTGACTGTGTAAGAAAGAATATATTCAGAGAATCTTTTCAGCTTGCTCCTCCTTTTTCACATGTAATCAGAGACGTTGCTCTGCTTTGCAAACTCTTCCACTAGTGATAACAAGTTAGGATTTAAGTTTCAGAAAACACCCACAAACTGAGGAGGAAAAATAGAAAAGGAAGGAAAAAAATAGCCTGGGTGCAAGGCTTTTCTCTTTGGCTCCTGGTTTTGCATAATGGAACCTCTCTGTGCAATTACGCATTTTTAGTGGAAATAACAGTAAAAAAAAAACACAGCTTCGAGTGAAACTTTAGTCCAATATCATTTTACATAAGCAGGCAATATTTTTTCTTCATTTTCTTTGAAGAAGTTGTATATTTTTTCTGTACAATAAATAATCCGGTCTACATATTTTTTAGACAGTTTACAACATTTCGAATACCCCAGTACTCCATTACCTATTTACTCCTATTTACCTAATTAATTCCTCTCACTCTTAAGGGTTCATACTATCTAAATATTTATAAAGAATTAATATGTCTCACCTTGATCATTACTTAGTCATGTTAAGTAACTTTTTTTAATCTTGTCTTGCAAGCGAATCCTTTCAGCTTCCTCATTTTCATTCTTGCTCTCCTCTGGACTCCAAGAAAACTGTGAGTATATTTTTCTTCAGAGGTAGGATTCTAGCCTGAGGATTGTCTCTGGAGTCAAGGAAAAAACAAAACAAAACAAAAACCAAGCAAAAATAATACAGTGCCAGCATGGCGTAAACAGGTCTGCAAACCAATTTTTTTTTTGTATCTCAGAGAATTACTATCAACAGGTAATAAAAACATACAACTGCAATAGTTTCTCTGAAATATTTTCTCCCATGTAGTTTAATTTATAAGAGAAATAGATTATCTCTCAAGAGCACTCATTTTTGTATTCCTCTTTCCTCTAACTTGCATTATTTTTATGGGGTATTTTGTTATTCCACCTCTACACAGAAAGTAGGTTTTTTTTTTAATCCCCTTCAGACTGAAAAATACTTTGCTTTGCTTAGGTTGAAGGTCTTCTGGTTTGTCACTGGAAGGCCCCTTTACTTGCTGATTTCTACTCATTAAAGTGGTAGTTTATCCACCTTCAAATGTCTCTGCTCTGTGTCACAGACACTTATTTGTTCTCCAGCCATCAAAGTGTATTAAAATTAACAGCAGTCATCACATGAGTGGAGGGTAGCCGTTCTCAGACACACAGATAGTTATATACTCACAGCAGGAAACTTGCAATCAAATTCTAACAAAAGGTCACATTTGCAATAAGTAAAGGAAAATGTAGGTAATTGGTTATGGAATCAGTTAATATCTTTGCAGGCCTTGAAAGGCACTCTGACGGACTTGAAACGCTTTTGTTCAAGTAATTAAAACTGAGGTATTGCTATAGTATTAAAAAAGCTCAGGAAATTCTTGGTGCACTGTAAAATAGTGTCACTACAATGGCAAACAAATTCAAGAGGGAAAATTATTTGTGGTTTGTTTAAAAAGACATATAGACTCGGATTCTGGCTGAAATGTAGAAAAGGAATAGGGAATCAAGTGCAGGACAGCATGAAGATTAGCCCTTACAAAATATGTTTTTATGCCCAGCTTCAAGGCACGCCCACTATTTCTCTCAGCTGATTTAGATTCGTGGCGGCTTCAGCAATAGCGGGTCACAGTGTCTACGCAGGCTTCCCATGGACTTCAGGATACTCACCCCTTCGGAAAGCAGCGACTGACTTTCCGAGGCTGGAAAGCATTTCAGCATCGGCTGAAATGCTGTTTCTTTGAGCAGTACCATGCAGTCCTGAGCAGTTATGCGCCACAGCTATAGTTTGTAACTGTATCTGAGGTTGGGCAAGTCCCTGAGCCTCCTGCGTGACCAAAGGGAAGGGTACGTGCCACAGAAGGGGACACCGAGCAGTCAGAGCATGGAGCAGGGACCTGCTGGGGGCATCCACCAGGAAAGGCTGTGGAAACGTACTGTGGTTTTCTTTGCCCATCAAACACTCCTTTTCATCTAGTTCAAGCTAGGAGTTTCTGACAGTTTCCGGCATGACTGGGGGCTGAGTCTTTAGGGCGCCTGGTGTGAAGCCTTTCTTCTGCTTGCAGAAAATCAAAGTTGGCACCGGAGAGCCCTCAGCAGGAGGCTGTGGGCTCTCTCGAGCAGAGGGTAGCACAGCCCATACCTTCCCCCTTGTGCTCTGGTGCTTTGAATTGTACAAAAAAGAAGTCTGCTGGATCGGAAGGAAAAGGTGTGTGAAGACCCAGGCACATTCCTGGGTCTGTGAGCTGGCACGTTCAGCAAGGAGAGGGAAGGCACAGTTTAAAGTTTCTGCTTGAATAAACATTTTAAATAATCAAACAGCCATTAAATGTACTCCAGGAGTTCCCTTCTGCCCACCAAGTGCCTGACTACTAGGCTAGGCTGTCACACTTGCCCCGACTTCTCTGTGTCTTAATTCAGATGTAATGGTACCACCATTCAAATTTTGACCCCTTCTACAGGCAGGAAGTCAGGCTGCTTTTGTTTCAGCATAGCCCCGAGCCTGGAATTTAGAGAGCTTCCTGGTAGCCGAGGGAAAGCCATCACTGAGCGCTGGTCTCTCCTGCCACCAGTGAGAGCTCTCCCTGCTATGCAAACAGGAGGTGGACCTGGCCCTGCACAAATTTGGTGGAAGAATCTCCATGTAGTACAAGGCCTCTCAGAGATCCTCAAAGAAGTCCTGGCAGCTTTCTCAGATATGACTGGCAGTGGGCACAGAGTTAGAGATGTGAATGAGATGCCTGTGGACTTTCAGGTGCTCCCATGCTTAGGCAGGTATGCCTGCGTTATCTCGGATGAGCAAGGGATTGGTGACTGGAGTTTTGTCTTGGATTTTCTAAGAGGAAATTTGGGAAGGGGATGAGAACTTCCAAGGCAGACTCAAAATCTCATTAAAATGAATGAATTCAGAGGGAGAACATAGCCAGTGCTTCCTGCAGGAAAAACTGTTTCAGGGATGCTCCCTCTCCCTAGGCTCAGTTTTCCCCTTCGCACACATCTATCGCTGACGTTATCCTTACCTCTGCATTACGTTTAGTGTTTCTCCCACTAAGGTGATACTTTCTAGCTTGAATAAGTGGGAGCACTGAGGACATGGTAAAGGAATATGAGTGAGACCAGAAATGAAGTGACAGTCTGGGGGGAGGGATCATTTTTCAGTTGGGAACGAGCAAGATAGAATTTTCTGTGTTGTCCAAGCCTAAGCAGACAAAGAAATTGCTTTCACTTCTTCACTTCCTTTTCTTTCTCACTCTGGTGTCCGAAGTGACCCTTAGACCGAGACCCCTTAGACCAAGGCTGGCATGAAAAGTGGTTTGCCTTGTATTAGAGAGAATGACAATTGTCATCTCAAATATGTGCTCCCCAAGCTCTGCTGCTGTGCAAGTGCAGCAAATAGAAGGAAAAGCTGGTGAAGGTTTGCCTGCCGTGAGGTTTTTGGTTATATAGGCTTTACTGGCTATTGTGGTCAAGCAATTCAGCATAATAATACAGTTGTGAAAATTAATGAGAACGTTCAAAAGACTTTGAATTTTGAATAATAAGTATTCCAGGGAACTGCATGTAATCTGTATGTATGTGGGAAGAAGAGGAAGAGCAACTCTTGCTAGCAGCACATCAGTTTTATTTGAGGCTCTTTCCCCAGAGAGTCAGCAAGAAGGAAGATTATAATGCATTTCCTGGATTGTTAGGTGGAGAGTATTTGCTCAGTTCTAATTGAAATTATTGCAGGAAACTCTTTGTAAATTTGAGAGTCTTTCAACTAATAGGAAGGGGAAAAATACCCAAACATCTTCTCATATTTAAGTAACCAATCATAGATGGAAATTAGAAGTTTGAGTGAGACAATATTTGAATCAATGATTGTAGTAGGTAACTGTTACTTTATAGGTTGAAATAACTTTGCTTAAGCAATCTGTTATAAAATTTCAAATTATAAACGTACAAAAAATACAGACATAGTTTCTGAACATAAGTAGGGATCAAGCTCTTGCAATTAATTTACCCAACTAAAAGGCAAGAAAATGGAAATGCTGAATAAAAATAGTAAAAGCCTCTCAACATATTGCCTCTTTCTAGGCTAAATTGTGGTAAAAAGTATCTAGTCTAAAGCAATTTTCATGGAAGTTATGTTTTTCATATTTAGGGTTTTTTTGGGGGAAAAAGTGTGAAACTTTTTTCAGAACATTATCTTTCAAAATATTTGGCCATGTGACATCAAAATATTCAAGCCCTACGGTATGTGGCTTTCAGAGCTGATCTTGCTCAGCTTATTTGAAAAGAAGATCAAGATGTAATTTGATCCCTGGCAACAGGAATTTCATAGTGGAAAAAAGCTCTGACAATAGGGGATTACAATCTTGTTGACAAAAGCTTCCAGAGATGCTACTGAAGCTAGAAATCATTTCTTGAAATACAATCCCATTTCTTTGCTGTGAGGGTGACGGAGTATTTGTTGAGTGTACATCTAATCAGGTTCCCATCCTGGAAGTGTCTTAGTCTCTGCTGTCCTCTGCCTTTGACTGACTGAAATGTCACAGCCCTGGGGCTTGAGGGAAGGTATTTGATTGATTAAGGATGTGTGAAATTTAGCTTCCCCAAGAAGATGATATGATGGTCCTCTCCGTGCTCAAAGCCTATAAAAGATATCAAAATATCTTGTTGAACAGGCTTGGGCTTGCTTGTTTTTTTTCAGAAAATTGTGAATTAATAGTTTGTTCTTGGGTAGGGTTTTTTTTTGGTTTTGTTTTTTTTTTTTTTTTACTTGGTTCAATTACTTTTCTGTTGTTCTCTTTAGTTTCTTTGTCTGTTTAACAAAATCTCACGGGAGTGTTCACACCACATTTCAAAACTGACATCTGTCCTCTTATGAACCTGAAATTTTTAGAGTCTTTTTTTCCACTTCCCTTTCTGCTGCAGCTTTCCAACTTTGTGCTTCCCCATTCAGGTGGAAGAAAGCCTGATGTTCCACCAACTGCAGATTCAGTCAGGTATAGATTAAATGTAGATTTTTTAATTGGGGTTATTTCTGTAGGATTTGTGTTTGATTCTCCTCATGCAAATTCCCCATCCGTCTTTCAATGGCCAAAATGCATTGCTGGCATCCCAATAACCTTTTTTTTTAAAAAAAAAAAAAATTAAAAAATGGTATTGTAAACTTGGAGGCTGCGAGGCTAAGCGTAACATCGATCGGGCTGATATTTATACAGTTTTACCCTCTCAATCTAAGTCATAACTTCAGCTGCTCCTGCTGATTCCAGCCGTGTCTGTGCTCATGGCTACAGCACCCGATCTCCCCTCTGGTCGAAGATATGAATGTGTTAGCAGTAAGCGTTTTCCTGAGCTGAGGAGCCCATCGTTTTGCAGAAAGGAGCACTGCATCCCCAGGCTCACTGGGTACTTGCTGACAGAGCCATGCCTTCTTGGAAAGCCTGATAGAGCCGAAAGGCTTGGCAGGATCATGTCAGTTCTCTGGACACTTCTGAGAGGCCTTAGAGAAGGTCAGTTTAAACACTAAGCAAGTCTCCTGGCCTGGCTTCCTATGTCTCTACCTGATTTTATGGGGAAAAGAAGGTACAAGTTTCCTTGGTCTTCCTGCTGGCACACCACAAGGAGGGGAGGGACAGTGCCGAGCAACAGCCAAGTGACAAGGACTCTTTTTCCTTTATACTCTTACAGAAAGACAAGTATTAGGGACATAAAAAGTTTGGTTCATGGTAGATAGATCAGTTTATCGTATGTATTTTGTAAATATTAGAGGGTTCAGAGAACAGAATAATAATCCTTAGCTATAAAATATTTATAATTTATCTATTTATAAAGCTGATAAACAAGTAATTTCATAAAACCAATTTAAAATGTCCTTTTATTTTTTAAATCTCAAATTGGTTCAGCTCTCAGGATAATTCCCACTATAAATTTTATGTTGCATATTTAATACTATTTGGTTTTGAGTAATTATCTGTTTTAAATCTTACTGTTGCAGTGTTCTTGTATGCCCCAAGGCAACTGTGTATAAAGCTATCAAAAAGATAGCATATTCAAAAAGAAGAACAAAATATGTAAAGTTTTGTCATATTTTTACAAACCCATGTATATTTATCATAATTTCTAATTATTCTTTTTGCTTTACTGCATATTATTAGTTTAATTGAACCATAAACTTTAGACTAATAACACCAATTTGTCTTTCATTATACTTTGCTCTATTAACTTTTACAAATGGGTTCATCTCAGCCACTGATTGATGGGCGCACAGCAACTGTGCTAGATTTCTCACTCACAAAGAGCTACGTTGCATTTTCTGTTCTGGGAAAATGCTTTTGCTTTTTTTATTTTTTTTTTCCTTCCAGGATATGAGTTTTTATTTTTTATTCTTGAGGTTTAAATACAAGATACATTTTGTAACTTTCCTCTTCCAAACATTAGCCCTTCTGGCAGAAACCACCAGCAGTAATAAGAGCTAGAGTTGTCAATTATTTCAAGGGATCCTTTTCAAAATAAAATGCTCGGTTCAGGGTCCCAGTAAAACCCTATTCACTTCAGATTTTGGGGATTTTAAATCTCCTAGTGATCTTCATAGGCTTGCATTTCTCTGTCAAATGGTGGGAATTCCATGGAAATGTAAACTCACATACATCTCTTGGGGAACAAAAAAACACATAACTATAAAATTACACAAAAATAATAAAGAAAATTGCAAAAATGCAAATATGGAAAGCTATTGCAGGGCCACTTAGCAAATTCATAGTTTGGTTAGGGCTCTTTTTAACAGCACAGTCCTCATATTCCCTGCTACTGTATTCGCAAGTCTAATTAATCTGCAGGCAGAAAAATGAGTATGGAAAGTAAACTGGTGTCTCCCAGCTGGGTCTGGTCTGATCTGTGGTCACCTGGGCCAGCTTCACAGGCTCAAGTGATGCTCTGTCTTGCCCTGTCCTGTCACCAAAGATCAATTCTGTAATTACTGGCCACGCCCTGTGAAGACTTCTGGATATACAGTCCAGCTGTCACGTCTTTGAAAGATATAAAGAACAAACAATACCTTGTGCATACTTTTCCTATCCTGGCCTTTGTTACTGAGGCTCTATTTCTCAAGTATCTTTTCTGTCTCACATGTTCTTCCTCCACTTAGAAAAACCCAAACGTTTTCTCCTTTGCACTATCCGTTCAGCTTCTTACACACAGGCCTCAAAAACAATTGTCTTTCCAAGACTCCTTCCAGGCAGAAATAAAAGGAGCCATCCAAGCCATCTTTAGCCAGGCAGATGAAATCTGCGGTGTCACCGAAAAGTGTAGGGAGAATGCAGCCGCTGCCACAGAGACCTTCTTGAGTCTGAGTCCTACAGAAAATTATGGGAGATAACAAGTGATTTGAATAAGGGAAAATGCATGTCCCACAAGTCCAAAACACTTTTAAAACTAGCTGCGTATCACCACATTTGTGATAAAATTATGGCGGGCTGAGGGAAAAACGTGGAGGATGAATGAAAAAAAATAACAGCCTGAGAGGCAATCATGTGGAAGAATAAGAAGAGCATAGGAACAGAGAGGGGACCTGCGTAAGGAAATTGGGAAAGAAGAGGAAAGGGAATGGAAATTAAAAACCATCTAAAATATATGAGAATATGCAGGGGAGGAGAAGCAGAGTGAGCTGCAACCCATGCAGTCTTATGGCACCCAAAGGTCCTCTGCTGCAGTAGAAATATTGCAGTTCTTTGCTATGGAAATACCTTTTTGTGCATCTTGGTCAGTAGAAAGAGAAGCGTGCCTATTCCAAAGTGCCTCAGGAGCAGCGTCCCTAAAAAGCAACCTTTGTGAGGTGAAAAAGACATTTTGGAACCAGTACAAAGCCTACCAATCCTCGGGAAGTTGATAATTCAAACTGTAATACTCTCCACAAAGCCAGCGTCTCACCAGCCAAGGCGTTGTGACGTGCTTTTCATTTCAGCTTTGAATTGTTGTAGGGTACTAGCAATCATTAAAAAAATGGAAAAAATGGGATTGGAGCAGTAACTCTACAGCAAGAAATAGCAGAAAAGGAGTATGGAAGGGCCTGCATTTTCCCATGTCTCTGTCATAGTGTTTTATTATGTGCAGATATCTTCTTTTTTTTGCACGGATCTTACTGGAACCAGTCTGGAGTTACAGAGTTTCTCTGAGTTTCCAGCACATTTCCAGGATTTCAAGGGAATGTTTTAATGTCTGGGCTAATAGGAAACATCCTGTTTCTTGTTGAAGGTTGTTTTCTGTAACTTCAAGCAGTGTTAGTTGCAATTGAGTGCAGAAGGTAAGGATAGTGAGCAGGAGGAGGGCAAGTGAGAGCTGCGTGCTGCCTACAGTAATTGCTGCGGCGCAGTAAAGCACGGCGCTGACATTTTATTAGGTTAGTTTCTATGTCACTACACTCAGATACTCACAAATGACGACTCAGGCCTGTGAAACAATTAAATCATTAAATGAATTATGAGACTTGATAATAAATAATGCATCTGAGAACGCCGCATGTGCTATCTGCATTTTGAGAATACTCCTGGAACACAGTGAGGTCCCATTTTCAAGCATCTTCACGCAGCCAGGTTGGCTGCAACCTGCTTTTCTAAACAAAGGCGGAGATTCCCCAATAATAATAATCACGTTATCTTTGTAGGTCGTGGCTTCCAAGTAAATTTCAACTATATCACTGCTCCAGAGAAAGCTGCGAGAGCTGGCAAGGTTTCTACTCTCTTGCAAAGCATTTGATTTGTGTATATATCTTGAATATTTTGTAGCCAATGTACAGGTTTTGAAATCTGAGGTGTAATATTGAGATTTTCTTGGATGCTTGAGTTACCATGTATGTTTCTGTTCTTTTGTGGCTTTTAACAAGGGAAACAGCTATAATTGTTATGAAGACAAAGAGTCTTCCTTTGTCTACAGAAGTCACCACACCCTGCATGTCACGTAAAGGGACATCTAGTGAGCATATGACATTCTGCAAGATAACATATCCTTACTGTACCATTGAGCACCGGACCACACTGTTTACCAAACTAAACTTTTATGTAGGTAATCCTGTGATTATCCGATTTGTGTGTAAAGCAATTATATCTTCACTACATGCACGTTTGAAATGGCAATAAACTCTTTACTAGGCAGCTGTTAACTTCTGATGGTGTTTTCAGTATATATTTTTGAAAGGACAACTGTGAATATTTTTCAATAAATGAGTTTGCTATTTTTTATTATCTCTACTACATGGATCTGCGGGTACTATTTACATAGAAAAATATAAACATTTCTTCCTTCACTTGAAAATGGTGTTTCTTTATGGTATGTCATAACATCTCTGTTTTATGCTGACACTCACAATGATGAATCAGTTCAGCTTTCCGTATGTAAACTTTTCTTCTGTCCCTATATCTTAAGTGGATCAAAATAAAAATATAAAAAGGGATAAAATACTCGTTTTATTTTTTCTGAAATCAGTGAAATCACTGTAAATTACTTGTTTCCTAATTTTTTTTTCTTTTATTCTTTGCCTCAGTTTCTGTGTCATTCTTGCTGGTGGCAGTGGCAGAAAATGGAAAGTGTCATTTTGCTGGAACAGAAAACACAATTTTCTTATTGAATTGCTGAGGCCATCCATGTCCTTTTATTATTAAGTAATGTTGTAAAGTTCTTACAAAAGCTTTTTCTTAGTTTTTAAAAATGCAGTATGGGTGATAATTACTAATAAATAAAATTTTGATCCTTGGTGCGTTACAGTGAAAAGGAAGAAACTAACAATCAGAAAAAATATTATAATAACTGAAATGTACATGTCCAGTTTTATTCCTTATTGAAATATGTACTTGATTTCTTTTCTTGTTTCCGGGTGTATTTGGCCTGTCATTTATTTAAAATGCTAACAAAGTTTGGTGTTGAATTTTCCCAAAAGAGATGTGTAATTATTGACTTTTAAGCTGGCACAAAGTTTTTCATACATGTAATTAGGAGAGAAGTAGATTACTTCTTACCATAGAAAGAACGTTTTTTCTCTGCATGTTTTAAAAAATTATTTTCTGGACATGTGCTTTTTGGCTGGAAAAACTCTGCAGCTTATGAAGTTGTTTGTTATTTTGCTGTGATTTTATACACAATGGAAGGGTGAGGAAAAGGTCAGCAATAACTCTGCTGTTGCATTTTCACTGGGAAAAACATAATATTGATCGATAAGAAAATGGAAAAAGCACAACTATTAGCGTCTTACTTGATCTTCTCCGACCTTTACCCTGCCATGTTGATTTTATTCTTAAATGTTATGTCTGTTGTTCCAAAGGTTTGTCCTGTTTAGTCTTTTATTTAATTAATACATGATCTTCTTTACTCTCTCTAATGTTAAAACATGAAATTCGTTTTATTCCTTGTTGAACCATTGTCCTCTTTACACTCAGCAATGCATGTCGGATAATAACTCCGTGTAGGAATTGGCCCGCTTAAAACTATTCTAGAATCATAGTCGATGGGTACTTAAGTTCATCAAATTGTTTTTTCAGGTCCATAGGAAATTAGCTTTAAAGATGTGCAAGCTCTTTAAAAAGAAAATTTAAATCTCACGGTCTTAGTTTTTCTGGGTGTGGACTGAAAAGCAGAAAATATGGTATTGAACCTCAGTACTTTACTAAACGTCTATGTGTCTGCTGAAAGGGTTGTCAAGCATTGGAACAGGCTGCCCAGGGAAGTGTTGGAATCCTCATCCCTGGTGGTATTTAAAAGACGGGCAGACGTGGTGCTTAGGGACATGGTTTAGTGATGAGTTTTGGCAGTGGTTGGACTCGATGATCTGAAAGGTCCCTTCCAACCTAGGCAATTCTATGATTCTATGATTCTATAAAATGCACTCATGGAAGCACTACACCGTGAGGGCAGTCTGCATATGGTACTATAGTTGGTACATATGCTCGCATGGGGCAGGGTGCTATGGCAAAGCCACTGGAGAGCCTTGATTTGCCTTTGGGCACAGAATCTTCTAATTCGCTGCCAAAGATGGCAAAGCCGTATGTTTTGGCACTAAAAAGGAATAAAGGCCTGTTTTTACACATGAAGGTAGAAGAAAATAATTAAATGAAATATGCAAGGATAAAAGAATACAGAAAGGGCAAGAAGTTGAATGTGCAGATGTTGGGCTTTTTGGGCTGCACCCCTTGCTGAGGTACAAGAGTGGAGGCAGCATGGCTCCCAAACTCCTTGGGAGGCGGGCACGCAGGTGTCCCTGCCCTCTGGGCAGACAGGGGCGTTCTTGTCCCAGCACCCTGCCCTGGCTGGCACCTTCTTGTCCCCACGCTCCTTCAGCCCATGAAGCACCCATCATCTTCGGCAGTGTTTTTAAAAAAAAAAAAAAAAATACAAAAGAAAAGAAAAGCAAACCACAGACGGTGAACCTCATGGGATTTTTTTTCTTCCCCCTCTCCTGCTTGTATTTCTTCTTCTAAAAAGGGACAGAAAACCAGCCCCAAACCAGGCTGAGACTGAGGTCACTCATTTGTAGCTTCCAAGAAATCTATGAGGAATTCATCATGTCAGTAATTTAGCTTATAGCTACATTCTAAGCTGGTATCTGGGTTTCATAACTTCTTACTTGAGGTGCTCTTTAACAGAAAAAAAGTGGTCACAAAGTCATTTGCACTCTAGAAACAAACAGGTTTCAGAAACAAGTTAGCAAACTATAATAAGGCCTTTTCTACAAAAAAAAAGTAGAGTCCTGATCACTTGAATACAAGAGTTTTAAAATAATTGTAAGGGTTGTTCCTGGTAATATTTTAAAATATTTTATAATTTCAGAATGGCAGGGAAGTGCTAAAGGATGGTGAGTAAATTTGTATTTTAAAACAGTCATTAGAAGAAACCTGTAAAGATGACACTGAGTCTACAAAAATAATGGGATAATTGATATGAAAAATAAAGGATGAGAATATAATTAATTTCAGTTGACATTTTTTAGATTTTTTTACATAAAATTGTTCTTGTTGGCCTTGTTTCCTTTCTTAAGAGACAACGGGCTGATTAAAGGTACCTTTATTAGTCTGATCAGGCTGAATGTCCGCACAATTTTCCACATATTACTATGCAAATTTCTCACTCTCATAAGACGATATGATATGTGATATACGAATGATAAATATCCAACAGAGTAATTACTAGAGAATCATAATCAAGTATGTTTCCACTGAGGTCTCGCACAGACCAGTTCTTGCTCCAGTGCAGCCATAAATCATTGACAAAAGCAAGTAAGAAACTATGGAATAATTATTGATAAAGTTTGCAGGTGCCACAAAAACAGATGGAATGGTAAAAAAATAATGAGGACAGGTCATTTGTACAGTATCCTCTGCATCATTTAGTAAACTAGGAAGAACTAATACGCATTTTAATATAACCAAATACAAGGCCAAACACCTAGGGATAAAAAGTACAAGATTTAACATTAGGGAGACAATACTTGAAGAAGCCTGAAAAGGCAGTAATACTTTTTCATTGGAAATATTTTCTCATCTGGTGCTTCGGTTGAAAGAATTAGTGTAAGCCGGTGGGTTTATAAATGCGAAATCATCGAATAGGGGGAGAGAGCTGTATTATCTCTGTCCACAAAGTTACTGACACCACTGCCAAAATGCAGTCTGATATCTATTCTTCAAAAAAGATAGTAAAAGCTTGGAGAGTGTTCAGAGAAAAGCTACAGGAATGATTTTACAGACAGGAAATTCCACCTTACGACCAAACCTACAGGAAGCTTAAAGTTTTTAGTGTATCTTAAAGAATCATAACTCAGGAGATGTATGTGCCCTATATATAGTTCTTTAACTACTGAAAGTGTTTACATTTAATAGGGCGCTTGAATTCAGATGACAAAAGCACCCGCTCCAGCAATCAGAATATAAAGCGATAACACTATGCATAGAAAGATTTTAATTTTTTAAAATTTGAACTTTTACATCAAAACTGAGTGTGGGGTTTTTTTCTCTGTCCTAAAGGTTATTTCGCAGTCAGTCACAAGTTCTTAAACTCAATACCAGATGAAATTAAATGGCTAAATCATACAGAAACCCAGATGATATTCTGCTCTTAAAAATCTATTAACCTCTATGAATCTTGCATACACCAACGCTTCTCTGTAAAAGTCTTTGGCGTAATGCCAGAATAAAAGGCTGTGCTTATCATTATTATTTGTTCACATTATTTTTTTCTCAAAGGTGAACAGTTGTTAAACAAATATTACAGGCTTTTTTGTGCCATTGAACTCCTCTATCATCATATCATTATTTCCCCAGTGCTCTCATTTTAAGTGCTTGAAAGTTGCTTTCAATTGCAAATTAGCCAGGGCAAAAAGAAGAGGGGCAGTGAAATCTCTTCTTATGGAACACGTATCTGATTTTAGTGACCTGTGGTTTTGGATGTTTGTTGTAAATAAGGACTGTAACGTAAAGAAAAGGTTGATAGATGTATTTGATCTAATGCAAGTTATTCCTTACCAAGCCTGATTTATTCTTCTCCGAGGTTTTGCATATTTCTTCCACTGTGTGAGGTTAGGAGGAAGAGCCACAGATAAGAAAGTATCTGGAAGCCTCAACAAGTTATCTGCCTTGACCTTTGGAGAGCCTTAAAGGGAAGTGTTGTCACTCTGAGGAGATGTAGAGGTCGTACTAGGCACAGAGCCAGCCTACAACTTTTTTTAGAGTGTGTCAGCGCCAGGGCAAAGTGAAGACAGACTAGACTTAATCCTTTAACCTAACCTGTCAAAACTGCATCAAGTCAGCACTGCCAAATCTGCAGCCACCTCATAACTCAAAAAGGTATGCATGAGTGCATTTATGAATTTGCTTTTGAAAAGCGGTTTTATGGTTTGGTATTCACAGCATTATGAAACCTGGCCACATCGCTGGGTATGCAAACGTAAAGCTAAATGCTGCCTGCTGCATGAGCAATTCATCCCACCGAGTAGTAGGAAGATATGAAATAAGATCATTGCAAAAGGTGATTGTTTTTAAGGGATACTTACTTCCAGACATAAAAAAAATACAGACTTCAAAGAAATTAGGTTTGTGTTGTTTTAACGAAAACAGTAGAAATAACCTATTTGTCAAATCCACGGTAATGGATAAAGCACACAGCACATTAACTTGATATTTTATATTCATCGACTGTGCAGAAAATACTGTTCCTCTGTAGTGATGATAGTTTGTTTAAAAGGAACATTTTTCTTAGGTATTTGGGGGGTTTACATATATGTACATGTGCACGTTGGCTTGTGTGTATGTAAGTAAATCCATGTGCATTTTTTGTGAACCTGCGAATAGTTATAAAGGGAAGCATTCATGTGAAAAATAACACAAATGCATGCAAAACACAGGGCCATATCCTAACCGCTGCAAACTAGCTTGGCTGACAATGGCACCGCAGCCACGCTCAGACATGACAGTTGTCACAGCTCTCTATATGGCTGTGAACTTTAAATCGTGAATATACTGTGATGCAAATGAAAAATGCTAGAAAGCTCATTTTGTGCCGTTAATCCTTGAGCTTTTCTTTTAGGTGGGTGAAGACACAGTAACAATTTTATCTGTCCTCAGGAAGGATATTCTGAAAACTACAGCCTGGATACACAAAGGGACTGGGACTATAACCTTCTCTTGAAAGAAAGGATTGTAACCTGCAAAATGTTTTGGTCCTGTGATGGGCTGGTGCTGCAAGCCCACATCCAGGCATCAGAAATAGATTACCCATCCTTTGTCTGTGAGGGTTCACATGGTCACTGTTGGCGGAAGCACCCTGCAAGCCGTGGCGTGGGCTCCTTGCCTGACACTGGGACAGGCCAGGGCTCAAGCCCTTGCTCTCGTGCTTGTTTAAGTGCGTTTACTGTTCATTCCCTGGAGCACGGCATCCAGCTCGGCCCGCTGGGGCAGCTGGAGCACCCGAGAGGATCTTGCTGGGTCCTTTTCCCCTCTGCCAAATGCAACAGCTCCCACTCAGAGGGCAGGACAACTCCTCCTGCCCCAGAACTGGTGGTTCAGCCAGTGTGGGTCTTTGTGGGGATGAAGGAGCCTTCAAGAGACTCTGTGTGTGCGCGTGTGTGTGTCTTGGGGGGGCTAGTGCCATGGAGATCTGTGTCTGTGAGGGACAAGGACAGAGCATGAGTGTGATCTCTGCCTTAATGATCAATTAACTGGGAAATTGTCAAAAGAAAACGCAAAAATGTCAAAATTTTGTTAATAGTTCTTGCTTGTGAGCTTGGAAGAACTGTTAATGACACTTTGAGATTTTTGCACTGGAAACATCAAAACTAAAATGCAGTCTTCTTTTCTCTTGGAAAATGAGTGCACTCTCATCTTAATGAGTCACCTGAGCAATTCCAAGGGAGGGCAAAGAAGTCCTTCTATTTACTTTCCACTTGGAACATGACAAAATTGGAAATCTGTAAAAGGTAGACCAAAGCATGAAAAGAAAAAGGAAACGAAAATATAACAAACTATTGAAAAGAATAGAGGAGTCTGAATTATGAGTGAAGCCAAGTAAAAATGATGTTAAACACACGCGCCAGGGATTTTAATTCATATGTATTTGGTGACCCTTTGTGAAAACTCCATTGACTAATCAAGAATTCCACTTCCAGAAGGAGCAGTACATTGGCAGATGTTCCCTACAGTCTTTGCGTTCTTATGAGGAACAGCTGTGACAGTCTATTTATGTAATAGCCCAATAATCATCTTGGGCACAAATATTAACTTTGGCAAATGGATACAAATTGAGCATTCTAGCTGATTGCTAACAAGATGAAAACAAGACTCTTTTCCTTTCAAATCAGAATAGTATTGGAAAAATACTCAGAATCACAGCTATTTCAAAGAAACAGAAAGTATGTTGTTTCATGTCTAAATTACTGAAGATATTCAATATAATATAATATTTATATAGCACACATTTACAAATAAATGAGTCATTATGCTGCCATAAAACTGAAACCTGGATTATCTGTTGCTGCTGCTTTTGGATAGAAATGTGTCATTTCAGGATATGCGGAGAAAAGCAGATTGCCAACTTCACATACATATACATGGATGTATTTTGACTTAGATTTTTAGACTTCAATGCCAGAAGGCCAGTCCAGGTTTCTGGGATGACTGACTTCATAACCCAGGCCATAACTCCTGGCTCAAACTTCTAATGGCTTACAAATGGCCTGCATCTACACTCAGAGTTAAAGATTTCCATCTTTCAAAGATCTTACCTGTTTTTCCATTCAGTCTTAATTCAGACTTCTCTCCTGTGCTTTTTGTAGAGAATAACCCCTCTCTAGTGAGAATATGTGTTATGAAATGCTTATTTTGCTCCCCAAGTATTAAAGAGCCACATTACATGTTTCACAAGTAATTCTGTAAAGGCATACATTTCTTCAGAATAGGCACTGTAACTTTGGGCAGTTTAGAATGTGTATAGCCATACAAAAAATTAGTCTATAGTTAATAGTACTTGTGTAACACAATAAATTAAAGCTGACTGTGGATTAGAAACCCTGCAATAGTTGTACTTCAGGTGCATCTTAGTATGAAAGTTAATGGCTTTGTTACCTGGGAAAGAAGAACGAGAGAGATGGCCTTGTCATACCCTTCTTAAGTATTTGTCCATCAACCAGCAACTTGAGAATGGTAAAGAAGAAAATGAGTTATTATGTGTCACACAACAATTACATAATGAAATCAGAGCTCAAAGTAGACGGGCCACACAAACCTCTTTCACTGAATGCAAAATCAGAAGATGGAAGTTTGCCATTTCTAACTGGTAGCCTTATGAC
This sequence comes from Rissa tridactyla, assembly GCF_028500815.1. NCBI lineage: Eukaryota > Metazoa > Chordata > Aves > Charadriiformes > Laridae > Rissa > Rissa tridactyla. The sequence continues at coordinate 69,995,327 of NC_071467.1, read as the reverse complement.
AGTTTGGTTGTTTTGTCTTCCCCAGATGACAATTGTCACTGGAGACTAAGCATTACCATTTATACTGTCTAAAGTATAGAGGGCATAGAAGTATTTATGACTCAAAGACTTGAGTATGACTCAAAGAGTTGAATATGGTGCATGTTGTTCTGCTGAGCTAAATTACACGGGTGAAGAGATCAAGAAGAAATAGCAGACCCTTATCAAAAAGCTTCTTGAATGTAATTGTGTATTTGCTTCAAGTATTTAAATGAAACAGAGTTAAAACCTTTTAACAGCTCCTCCTGACCCCGGAGCAAAAAAAGCAAAAGAAAGGGATTTGGTGGCGGCAGCAGCAGGTATCTTCCAGAGGCGTGGGGTGGCCTGTGCTGCCTGAGCACCGTGCCGCTGGACTGGCAAGGGAGGAGATATCGACGGTGCTGGTGAGAGTTGTGAGCAGCAAAGGTCCTGTACAGGCAGAAGTCCATTAGCTCTGTCCCCTGTGTCTCGGGAAGGGAGTGTTTCCTTCAAGGGTGTCAGCGGTACAGTGCGAGCCTTTGTTTTCAGCTCACCCCCGAGGGTGTGGTGGGCTCTTCATACTCGGAAGTTGGTGGGTTTACTGACATTATTCCAAGGAGCCAAGCTTTTTAATCTGATCAGACTCAGAAACACCCTCTTTCACCTCTGACAGGAGCCTGATTGCTCTAGTGCTTTAGATCTGAGTTACTTAAAGATACCGAACGAGGCTGATCAGATGCTGAAGGGCTGCCAAGATTACAGGCCTGCCGGCCCTATCACTTTTGTTATTAATTATGATAAAGCTGTACAAGCTGCAACCTGGGCCGTTCAGCGCAGACACTGGGACAGCTTTCCTCCCTTACCGTCCCCTCTTTTCACTGCTCCAGCTATTCTTAGCTAGGGGAACCGTCCCTTGTGGGATGATTGTCATCTGGTATATATACATTGCAGCAGCTGACTCAGATAACCAGGAAACTATAACCAGCTCCCTGACTGCCCTGGGAACCTGGCGGCATCAGGGAGTCTGGCCCAGTACCAGGAACAAGCACACAGCCATGGACTGCATCTTGTAGGAGCAGGACGTGTTTCTCATGCTTTTTTGCTTTTCAGACTTACACCATAAAGACTTTTGCAAAGCAGTGAAATGTAGAAAGATATCCAAATTGCAAAAAAGAGAGACAGATTCAAACACAAAAAGATGCCCTAAGGAGCTCGATGATGTTTGTATTATTCCCACCTTGTATCATCACTGTGGAGATCTCTGCCCCTATTTAAATTACAAAACAAGTATACCTTCTTTTGCTCTTATCAGTAATGGCTTCTTGTTTCCTGCTGACTCCCCTACACATTCCCTTACTGGTCATCTTCTGTCAGTGTGTCTGTTCCTTGAAAAGCAAACAAGGCAGGATTATTAAGTCATTATTAACCCTGGGTGCACAAGGTTACATCCTCCACAAAAATCCTTTTCTGAAAGTCTCTGTTATTAAATTCATTCTGATTTGATCTCTGAAAATTAGTCTTCCACAAGAAAACCTGCAGGAAAGGAGGAGTGGAGAGATGGGTTACAAACAACTGTGTGACAGGATCTGGCAAAGCCAGTGGGGCCTCGGAGCTGGGAGGACTTCCTTCTCCTGGCAGCAGTGAACAATTCTATCAGCTTGAAATGTGCGTATAACTTCACCTCTAGGCTGCGGTTTCACAAGCAGTTGAGCCCGTAATGTCTTATTGCAGACAAAAGGAGGAAACCTCGTACACCCCATCTCTGCTTCCTATCTTCCTTCCCCTGCTCCTTCCTCCCTCTCTCTGCTCCCAACTGCCGACCTCTGTCAGCTCTTGCCCTTCTTGGTGCTTCTGCTGATTCGCATCAGCTCACTAAAACAGCAAAAAGGATATTCACCTTTTTTCCCATGAGTTACTTTTCTGACATTTTGGTGGGCTAAATTGGCTCATGTAGAAGAAACAGCTGAGCTATCCCCCTGCATAACCAGGAGAAGAGGCTGGGGCAGCATGCTCCCTGCTTCTCATCCTTTTACTGCCTAACCAAGGTTTGATTGCTCCTTCTGTTACACCTGAAGGATGGTGATGGGCTTGTTTTGGAAAAAATCCTTGGGTATGTTTGAACTTAAAGTCTTCCTGCCATCAGCCATTCAGAATAACAGCACTGCTGCTTAAGCAGAGTGGTAGAAGCGATGAGGGAAGGTGCTCAGGACAAATTCATCACAGCCCCTCTGTGCAGTGGTCATTCACCTGAGGAGCTGATGGAGTTGTTTTCCTCAGTGGCCAATGAGCTGCAATGTCAGGCTTCTCTGACAGCAGATATTTCTGCTACCTTTGCAAGTCTTGGCATTGTACCATGATCCATCGTTGGAGTCTTCTTGTCACCATTTCCTCTCTGGCGTTCCTATGTGATTCTAATTTGCAAAGTAAAAATCCCTGGTAGTGATCCTTGCTTGGCCCTAGTACAGCCTTTTGCCAGCTCTCTGCTTTTGTTCATTACTACCCAGAATTCAGCTAACGTCTGTTCCTTTTGAACTGATCTCACAAAGAAACCCTACGTTTCAAGAAGGAAGCACAAGGCAGTCAGCAAACCAGGACTCTCTGGCTTAAGAACCAAGTCTAGCTCCCAGAGATCAGCGAAATGATCTCCTCACATTCAGACATCCCACAGCAAGTTCTAGCCAATCTCCCAAAGCCTCAGTGTGCAGATCTGTGCAGAGCGAATGCAGCCTGTGGACAATAAGCAGCTGTTCACACGCTCTGGAGGAGTGGGAGGCATGAAGTCATCACAAGAGGACATGGCCAGTCAGGAGCTGGTAGCAGGTTTTCCCACTTACCGCTGCTTGCCTTCAACTGTCCTCATGTCAGGTTCAAAGTACCCCTTCTCCTCAGGTGGTGAGCAGCGTAGATATACATAAAATATGTTTTTTTCTTCCTTTTTGCAGGGCCATTTAAGGAAATGGATGTGTCTGAGAAGCCACTTGGAGCTTTTGGGAGCTATTTACAGCTACTAGTGTTATGACTGAATGGAATCTGAGTGAAAAAAAAAGAAGAGAAGTTGGAAATGAGGTTGAGGCAGGGAAGTTTCTTTAGGTATAAGAGGATGCAGAACAGTGATGGTGAGACACTGAGAGAGGAAGAAAGAACAACAGCAGGGCGAGTGGGAACAGCGCCAGCACAAAACTAGGATGAGTGATAAGAGGCATGGGGAGGGGGGAGAAGAAGAAAGAGAAGATTATGATGCATGGAAGCAAACCAATCTACCCTGCCTAATTCTGTGGCGTGTTCCACTTTGAAGCCCATTGTTCTGTATCAAAGCAAAGGCTGTATCGCACAGCCTGGGCAGCCACCACAGCTGCAAGCTAATAGGAAAGGGAAGAAGTAGCAGCATGCCGGTTAGGTTTGCGTGATGCTGATAGCAAGCCTTGCAGGATGGAAAGGTATGCTAGCAATGCCTCCCTTATTTCAACGGGTGTGCGCGATATTTAGCTCCCAGCTTTACTCATGAAGATGAATGCTGTTCCCTCTTAACTATTGCTTTGTGAAAGTCCAGGTCAACAGACGGAAACTGGCTCAATGTAGAAGAGGCCATCATGTGTTCAGATTATTTCATACTCAGACATTTTGTTTGAATCAATGCTGAGAGCTCTGTGTTTGGGTTAAGGGAAGTTTGACAGTGCTGCTGGAACTGCAGAGAGGAAACTCCAGCCAGGCTGAGTTACCCATGGGTGCTGTGTCCTGACCCCCAGGATAGGGTACCACAGTAGCTACTTTTGCCTGAATGCTAAGATAAATCCCCAGTAATCACTGTTTCTTCCGTACACCTTGTTCTGCACTTGAGGGGAACCTGAACAAGCAAGGAGGGAGTCAAGATCCGTTACAGCAATCCCCTGCTGAGGGTGGTCAGGGGACTGCGACTGTGAGAGTGAGGGCACAAGCCTGTACCTCAGTGCAGTCAAAGCTTCAGTGTCAACAAATGCTGGCAAGGTCTCCTGTTCCTGTACAGGTCAGCTCCTGGGACTTCCTTCAGGATGTTATTAAGAAGAGTCAAATAAACAGACCTGCATTCTGCCAGGTCTGAACCCATGACCAATGCGTTAGAACGAACTAACAGCCAGTGAACAGCTAGTGAAGAGGAAAGCCCTGAAAAGTACTCGCCTAAATTCGCAGCAAGACCCTGAGTGGGATTCCTCTAACCCATCATGGATATTGGGGGTCAGGGGACCTGCCATAGGAAGCATCTCTTTGCACTGGCTATAGAGGGAGTTTAAGTTGATTAGGTGAAACACCTTATTTTTTTACTCATCTGCAGTTGGGTTTGTCATTCTTCTCATTGTACAGGAACAAATTCTCTGCGGGGCACAATAAAAAAGCCAAAGTTTTGAAAATAAGAATCTAAGATCAGGCAGTAAGCCACATAGTTCCTTTGGCTTAGGATGAGACACTTATGTTACCATTTTAGTTACTGCAAAGCAGCCTGAGATTTTTGAAATGCTTAAAATCAGGTACTTCTATTGACTTCACTGTGTCCAAAAGAAACCAACCGATTCATTAATCTGCTGTCTATGAATGTAATCAAACAGAATCCTTTCAAAAAGGAAAGTTTTACAAATAACGACAGGAAAAGCATAAGCTCTCCTAAATTTCCTGTGCCTGCTGCGTTTTTCCGCTTAAAGTGTTCTCCGCTTTCCCCTAAAATTTCAAAGCCTTAGAAATATTTTTTTTGGCTTTGCTCACATTTATAAAGCTAAAGGTATCCAGAGAAGGGGCAGGGGAGTTGATTTACACGGTCTGTCATACATAGCAGAAGATGCAGCTCTGCATTTGTAGACAAACCATAGTCTGACATTTGTTCACATAAATGATACAATGAATACTTATGAAAAATGATCTAATTTGGGAAAATTCCAATCAGGTCATGTACATTACAGGGAAAAGAACTAAATTAATTATGTACAGTGTGTAACTGTCAAATATCAACAACATATGTGATGGAAAGTCAACAATATATAAGGATCCAGCTAATTTCTATAAAGCCTGAATTTCTCTGGATGTTCACGTTCCTCAGATTCCCAAGCTGCTGTACTCCAGTTTATCAAGCTGTACTTGTAAAAAGATGGGCCAGGATTCAAAGAAATCTTTTAATGAGGATTATTGTTCTGTGGAATCGAAATGGTAGTCTGACTGCTGATGGCTGCACCCTCCTGTGTTGTAGGGTTCAGCAAAGCTCCGAGTAAAACTGCAGGCAATTACTGAGTGCCCAGTTTTGAAAATCAAACTTGTTGTGGCAAATAGGCTAACTATGAACCTCTTATGTGAATCGCATATGAAAATGTCTAAAATGTAACCAATCTTTAAGATTTTCGTCACAGTGTTGCATTATCGACCCTTTAAATTATAATAGTGTTAACTGCTGGTATTACTGGTCCACTGTAAAATTTCTTTTCTGTCAAAATAATATGATTTTTTAATGGTTTCTTGATTGTTTGCATTATAATTGAACTTTCTAAAACTTTATTAGTGTAAATATTCTCTTTCCTAGAGGCATTAAAAACATCACTATGTCTGAATTGTGCTAATTATTAAAACATGAGCTGTAAAGAATGAAAAATTACTAGAAATGGCAGCATAAAAGCCCATCTGCTTTTTTATTGTTTTACATGCTCAAAGAAATCTAAAAAAGGAAGCGAGGTCGTCAGTTGTGAAAAATGAGACCCTCAACTTTCAGTTGAAGTCACTGGTGTCTTTGCCTTCAGTGGGACTATTGTGACTAAGTACAAGTTGTATTCCAGTTATAGCTTTGGGAGCTGCTGATAGAAAAATAAATATTATTTTAAAATACATGATCCTAAGCTTGGAAGTAGGAATTTTTACTCTAACTCTGTTTCAAAAACCAATAATCTTATCACCCAACATGCACATAGTTCACATTTACTTTAATATGGAAAGCACACATCTTGTTCAAAACGGAGAAAACAGATTAGAAAGAATAAAAACCTATTTCAGTATGGACTGAGTGTTCACAACAGACTCATGGGGACCTTTGATCTTACAGTCAACAACCATGTATTTCCATCTACTCAGTTTTTCTTATATGATTACCTTAAAAGAATTCTTGCCATATGTCGTTTGAATCGGTTGGGGACTTTGAAGGAAAATGAGAAGACTACTTAAGCAAGCTTTGTAGATGTATGTGTCTGTCCATATGTATTAAGGTATACAGAGAGTTTTTATCTTATGCCATACTTAAATTTATTAAAAATAAATGAAAAGTACTGAATTTTATCACAGCTAAAACGTGCAGCTTAACTAGCAGATATTCATTTAGGTTTTGCTGACATGTACGTGCTAGGGACCAACCTCAAATACGTATATTAAAAGAACGAGAAAAAATTTCTGAAGCTTTAGTGTGTCCAGCAGAAACACCTCTATTTATGCTTACAGATGTATGTACCTGCAAATATCTGACACTATGCAAGTGGGTTTTTTCCTCATATAACCAACATAAATAATTGTGGTAATGAAGAAATTTATATTGTTTAAACTAAATAAGGTGATATAAAGTACTGTGCATGACTTATCATGCAGCTTTCCCAGCGCACAACAATCCCATCCTGAATCACTAGGTCACCTTTTTCTTAGCCTGTAGTCTTAATATTGGCAAACTGTGCTAAAAAATATAGAACACGATTGGCGTTTGTGTATGCACACATTAGGCAAGTTCAATTCCCATGCTATTTAAAGCAAATTACATGTATGATGGGTCACAGTTGGAGACAGAGCAGCTTCTGTGATCCTTACTTCTTCCTACGCTCTTCAAAAGGGCAGGGCCAGGATCTGGTGGGCGGGAACAGCAGATAGGATAAAATAGCATTCAAGAGGAAGCAAAATATTGAACTTCTGGGCTTTTTAAGCAAATTTCATACAGATGCAGTTTACATAATTGCCGATTTCTTGAATCGGAAACTTCAGGACCTTGCAGAGGAACAAGGAGGGAAGGGATGCCCTAGTCTACTCTGAACAAAGGTTTTTCCACAGTATTATTCATGCAAGTGCTAAGGTCCAGATCTAGAAGGACAAAGGACCTGCTTAACTGCCTCACAGTGCATCAGCAGCTTACAGTGAAATATGCTGCAGATACGGCTCTGAAGTGAAGGTAGCAAAATGGTCAAAAGCGATTAACTCCCTTTCTCAGAGAATTGCCTAGCCTTTAATCCAAACCCCCAAAACATGTGGCAGCCTGTCATTGCTGAAGCTGTTAGAAAATGTGTTACTGATTAAGATCATATATTGTTTTTGCGCAGAGTGCACTCACTGAGTGTATTCAGTCTCTATTTCTTAAATTATGGCTCTAATGGGCTTACTGTTTCCACAGAAAGATTTGGTGACGTGGGGAACGCTACACTCAAGTATCTTCCATGCACGTGAATCTGCATGTGGAGTGGATTCAGTCTCTTTGCTCCAGCTTTGAAGAAGGAGGTATCCTTTATTTGAAGCTGGATGCAATAATCGTGGCCACACATCCTTCTTTAGTTCAGGAAATCTCACTGGTGAGAGCTGTGCCAAAGCCTGCCTTTAAGACAGCATTATCTGACTGAGCTTTGGTAACATATGCAAAGTCAGGGACTTATCCTCTTCCAGATCACAAACAATTAATATATTACTTCCTTCTGGCAGAGCATTAATCAGGATAAGTCAAGAGGAAGGCTGAAAACCATGTCTCCTTATGTCTCAGTGTCTGAAGAATTTATAGTAGTTAAAAGCAATGGAATGAAAATAAAACACTTCCTTACATCCTTTTCTTAACGTTGTCCTATTTGTAGAGCTATCTGTCTACCAGTCAGCTACCTCTGTGACAGCAGCAATCGAGGTCTTGTAACAATACTTCCCGTCACATTCTCCTGGCCATCTAGAGTCCCAGCTGCTTAAAAATAACAATCCCTGCGACATACAAGCTGAAATGGGGTGTGCCCAAAAGGGGAATCTCTGCAGCTATCTTTGCAAGAATCCTTCATCTGTACCTGGGTGTCTGTCCCATACGCATAGCCGCACGCAGCAGCCACTCGCGGGGAAACAACAAGCTGCTGTTATTTCTTGGTCTGCAGAATCCCTTCCTGTGCTCAGCTGACTTTGGATCAGATCTGGGAACGCACTCGCAGTGAACAGAACATTGCGTTTCACCACTCTCCTGTAAATGATGCATCACGAAATAAAATGTCCCCGATCTGCTCTGTCACTATCTGTCCTACCATTGGGATTAGAGAGAGAAGGATGCCAGGAGTTGCTCACAGCTGATCAAGAATGGACTACATCCTTCCTCTAGCCATCCTGGGAGCGGCACTGAGAAGACTTCAAGACACACCACGTTGTTGCCTCCCCGTGGGTCCCTCACACTCAGGGGTACCAAGCCTCTTCAGTCTTCAAGGTCCAGGCCTGAAATTAGGTTGTGAAGGGCTTGGGTGTATTTGTTTGTGAAGGTTTGGGATATTGACTTAGCTATAGTCAGCTGGGAGACCAGCTCTGAAAGACAGCCGAGCTCAAATTTAGCCCAGACAATCCTGATGGGAGGCTGATCAGAGAGGACAGTAAGTAAATAAACTGATTTCCCCATGCATTATGGTTCAGGTTTCCAGACTCTTATAATACAGTTTGCCTGTGTTAGAAACTGGGCACTTTCAGTGATCTCGTAGGCCCACTGATGCTCTTCAGGATTAAGGAACTACAGTTTTGAATTAGTGGCAGCTATAAATTAGTTCTATGGTACTGCTGTGCACATACCATGTCAAGCCTATTTGTTTGGTTGTTATTAATTGGAGAAGGATGTCATGGGAATTGCCATAGCTAATGAAAGCCTTTCCAAAAGCAAAAAGCAAGAATTTGGTGTTTGCAGGAAATACTGATGGCCACGTTTCAAGAGACTGCAGCATTATTTGTTTATGATGTTTGCTTTCATCCTACTGATACTATATGTGTGCAATCTCATTCTCCCAGGCTTCTATCAGTCACTTCCAGCAACTAGGAAATTCTATTTTCTTGATGTAAAACTCAGTTTCTGTCTTGTTTGTTTGCTTGCTTGCTTGCTTTTCACCTTTTTTTTTTTGTAACAGAGATTTGCAACAGGAAAAGATGAGACATTGTGTAGTAGGGGAAGATTCAGGCTTGGTTTGTGCATATTGTTCATGCAAATTTGGGATCAGGACTTGGTGTTCATGTCCTTTTGCTTTGCTTTTACTATGGAACAAGGCTCATTTCTCAGAATCATCTGAGCATTTCCTAATAAGTTCCTTACTCTTCAGTCAACTTGCATAATTGGCACTATCGCTTGCTTTTCTAGTAGTGGGTTTTTAGGTCCTTCATTTTAATTAAAAAGTCTTACTTTAGGATCTTGGCAAAGTTTTATTTCATGAAATATGGAGGTGTGGCGGTTGTTACCAGGAGTATCTTTCTATTACACAGCTGCTCACAATTGCAGGATTCAGCCTCCCATCCACAGTGGTAGGCATGAGCTTGCATCTGTGACTCCTGGTTCAAGTGAAGGAGATTTCTTCTTACCTGATTTTTTTTTCTTGTTCATCACTTCTCCTGGAAAAGACAAAATTCAGGCAAAGGAAGAGCAGAACCAGAGATTCGTGCATAGCAAGAGAATAGTTGTATCTGAAGACCTTTTACTGACCAGGTTGTGTGGCAGCAGATGGGAGAAGAGCAAATGTCCTTCTTTGCTTCACAGATCTGTGAACCAATGGGGGCTTTGCATTCCTCCAGGTGGGAAGATGAAGAGAAAACTCTTGATGTTTCTCTCCTGCGTTACTGTCAGAGAGGAGAGGCTTAGTGGAAATGTTTGAAAGTGAACCTGGTAATAAGTTTGGGAATCTGACTTTTGGCCTCAACATTTGTTGATTCCATTTGCTTCAGTTTAATACAGAAGTAGCAGAACTTGAACTAGCCTGCTTCAGTAAAGCATTCCATTTATGTGACTAAAATCATTAATCTAAACCAGTTACATGGTGTGAGATTCCTTCACGTACTTTATGAGTGTTGCTAGGCCCCAGGTTTACATGTAGGAACTCTGTCACCAGGGGGTTGACCCAAGTAATCCTCATGCACAAGGATCCTCTCTGCTGTCTGACACGGTATCGTAAATATGGAGAAGCTCTAATGAAGTTAATCTGAATTATAGTTAATTAAATCTGGTGTAAAGGAAGGCAGAAATAAATACTGGGACGATGCATGGACTTAATAAAAAGCTTTGATTCCTAGCACAAAATCCTGCCCCTGCTCGTTTTTTTCTAGTGAATCTTTTGTCATGGTGGGACTTTCCCACCTTACTTCACCGGTAAAATCAACATAGATATCTTACTTTTTTAGTTATTGTTTATTTCAGTTACTGTGGGCCAAACCTGTGGTAAACTAACTACAAAACTGTCCAGGCTGGTTCAGATCTGGTTTACTTTTACCTGTAAGATTAAGAGGTTGCTCCTTTAAGTGAGCAGGTTGTCACTTGTTTCTCTGTGAAGGCTGTAACCAAAGAATTAAATTGCGCATACCGGACTTTGTGGCAGATAAGATTAAAACAAAAATAATGTTACCTGTACTCGATCACAGATGTGACCTTGGACTAAAAGTTGTCTGTCGCCTTTATTTGCAGTCAAGAGCAACGGCTCCCAGCTTCTGCCTCCTCTGCTTAATATACCACCAGCCACTTACGTCCCGAGGTCGGTGAGCTGGTGGTATATTCAGAAGGAGGGCAACCTCATGGCATGAAGCCTCAAACCCAAAGCATTCTATCCATATGGCTACTAACAGCTGATGTCATCGGGGCTGACTTACATGGCATCAGTGTCACATACAGCACTCTTCTTTGTGTGCTGTAACCTATCCAGGCCAGAAGGAAAAACATTATGTTGTGGTTGATATACATTCTGTAAGGATCTGGCTGGTTATTTTTCCTATTCCCAGGAAGGAAGGAAGAAGGACCCTGCTCAAAAGGGATTCCCAAGCACTCTGCCCTTTACTCGTTTCATGGCCACTTCTCCTGGAAGTGTTCCTCTTCGGCTCATTCCTTGGGTACTATCCTACCTTTCCAATAGTTTCCTCCGTGGCAAAAATACCGAAATACTGAACCTGTTAGTTAGCTGAGCACCTGACAGAGGACAACAGAACTTACTCTGAGTAACTTGCCAGAGTATTACAAGCCCCGTATGGATAGATACCATGAGAGAGAACAAATCTTCAGAAGACTCATCAGCCTTTGACGCAGCACATCTCCCGTCGTAAGGACAGAGCTAACGTGCTAGTTATTCAGCTTTGTTCTATTTTCTAGCAAGTGTTTTAATCCTGTTTCACAACAGAAGGAAAGTATTTGATGACATCTCAAGTGCAGGTTTTTTTAATTGTTTGATTTTTTGACATTCCATAGGAGTAATATAAATCAAAGAAATAATGTTGGAGGGAGGTGTTTCCTCGGTTCCATTTCATCGCCACTGTCATCCTTGGCAGTATTTCAGAAAGGATTTCTGAGGTATTCTTTGAAAAATGGCCTTATTATGATCCCATGGAAACCACTGACAAAATACTCACCAACTGCAACTGAAATCCATCCATTTCGAAATTTAAATAATGACATGCTGATTTGGAGAAAGGAAATAGAGGTAAAACTAAGAAGAAAAAGATTTTTATGCCCTCATTTTTGTCTACCCAAATCAACGAGAAAAAGAATTTTTTCATGCATTTGTGTCAGGAAAAAAAAAAATAATAATATTAAGAGAACACCTGCCTTCAAGATATTTCCTTTATTTTCATGCTCTCCTTAAACTGGGATGCTCTCGAGCCTTGTAAGTAGGTCAATTGCAGTTCTCATGCCTGGACCACATTCCCCACTGTGGAAAGCAGGATACCAGCAGGGCTTGCACATGCGCACTCTCTCTAGGTCGTGTGGGGGCTTCTTCCTTTCCTCCCGGAACCCCGTCCCATTTCTCAATGGGGTTGGGGCACACTGGGAAGCGGTTGTCATCTTTTGCTTTTGAATTGCTCCCAAGTGTTTCCTCTTCCCTCAGATCTTCAGATTATGTTAAAGGTATCTTCAAGTTCTCAGCCAAATTAAGATTTTGCTATATAGTCATATGGTATGGGAGACTGATGGCTTGCATATTAAACTGCCCCCAGACCTAGTTGGTCTGTATATTAAAAGTGACTGCGTTTTGGGGGGGCCTACCAATCTGGAATTATTTTCTGCAGAGATGCCATTTCACAAGGAGTATGAAGAGCACCCATCCCACAAATCCTAAACACCTCACAGCCTCTTTGACAGTAAATGTGACTTAAATCTGTTTTGGCCATTAGCTATTCCATTAAAAATAGTTATCTCTTTAAGGGGAAGCACAGTTATTACCTTTTGTTCTTTTAATCGGGCAAATGAAAATGTATAATTTGACCATTAACATCTCTGTATTCTTTACTTTTTTATGTGCAAAGTTACATGCATAAATGTCAAGAGACACGGGACTCGGACCGAAGGTCATCGCTTTGTAGCTGATACTGACTTCATCTAAGGGGGGATCTAAACACTTTGGCCAAAACACAGTGGTGTTTGAATGATCCTTTTCCTCCCCATTCATCTACAAATCACACTCAGTGAAACAGTTTCTGATGCCTCACGAAATCAGCAAGTTATGATATTTTCTTGCATTTTCCGGGATTTCTGCATGAAATGGTAGATCATGAGCATTAACTCTTTTCTTGGCATTTAACTGGATACACTTTCGCACACTCAAGCCTTCATATTATTTGAAGGTCAGATTTAAATGGAAAAGGTAAATGTATATCAAAAAGACTGTAGTAAGTCAGAGTCTCCTTCTGAACCATTTTATCTTTAAAATACATAATGTTCAAAGTCTTGCCAAGACAAAGTCTTCTTGGACACCTCTCTTCATGCGGCTGATGGGAAGGAGCTGCTACACTGGGTTCTGTAACTATGAACCGATTATGTGACTTTAGTAGTCAAATATGCACTCAGGGTAAAAAGAAATGTGCTCCTAAACATTAATAGGTAAATGTGTGTACCATTTCATCTATCTGTCTTTTAATTAGGCACTTATAAATGAGCTGGTATTGCAAGGTGATATAATCAGGTTACTTAAACTCCCGCCCTTTCCTAACTTAACATTTACAATTATGTGAGATAGTTACAGATTGTTAATTGCTACTGCTTCTATTATTACTATTATTATTATTATTATTATTATTATTATTATTATTATTTAAGGAATAGGCAATATGCCCCATTGCAATTTTGCATGCATGCCTGGGAAAAAAAGTAGATGACATAAATCGCATGCATAATCTCAGGAGACAATCATTTTAAATCTTAATTGGCTGCCTTTTAAATATCATTTAAGGTCTCGTTTTCCCTGCCTCTCTCTCTCTAGTTAAGAAGGTGTTGTGTCAAAGTCTATTACCTTGCTGGACGTCTCGCCTCTAAGTTTTTTTAAAAAAATAGAACCATCAGCAGAGGTTTGAGAGGTCGATAAAGCTTTTAGATTTGGAGATGTTTTCAGGGAGCCCATTTCCTGCGGCTAAGAGTTGTTAATGGAGCTTAAGGAATTATCTTATGACTCGGGCTGGGAGAGCCGTATATTTCTTCGCTCCTGTTCCCTTGTCGAGGCTGAATATGCTGCTGTCAAACTCGCTTAATGAAAAGTAACGCGTCGCTGATTACAGTTTTATTTGGGCTCTATGTAAAAAGCACTGTTAATTTAGCATCCCCTCCTTTGTGTGTTTGAATTTGCCATGGCTGAATGATTTAGAGTCTCTCAGTTTCAAGCCGTTTCTCTATGATTTCCGCCCCCCCCCCCCCTTTCTCAGCCTGCCTATATATTTCTGCTGTGTACAGCCACACGAGCTGCACGGCTTTGCCTTTCAGCCCCGTAGCCTCCTCTAAAGCGGCTGGACCTGATCTTTGACTTGTGCCATTGAATCAAATGGCAAAATTAATTTCTCACACTCTTTTGTTCATAGTTAAAAAGAAAACCAAAACAAAAACCAAAAAAAAACCCCACCAAAACCAAAACCAACCAACAAACCAGAAAAACCCCAACCTTTTTGAAAGACCAGTGCATTTGACGGCTGATGTAGAGACAAGGTTCGTGCACCAAAGCGAGAAACTGTTTTCCCTCCCCCCTAATTTATACAGTCTCATCTCGGGATCGGCAATGTTTTGATGGGAGTGAGGGCATTCAGACGCACACACACCCCCCGACCAGCTCTGACACAGCCCCCTGCTCCGGAGGGATCTGCTCTGCTTGGGTAACACACATAAACTTACTCAAACTTGTTTTGTAGCGACAATGACACGGAAAAGAAGGCATCAAGGTTTGATCCGCTTTTTTTTTGGCTGCTGGTATTTCAGTGCGTCTGTGTGTGCTACCACCTTCATTTTAAGTCCGGGGGGGGGGGGGTGGGGGCGTCGAGGGGGAGTTGCCTCCCAAATGTCGAGATGACCAAATCGCGCTGCTGCCCGAGCCCAGGCCGGGCAGATGGATATCTCAAACGACCTCTCAAACGCCTGGCCGGGGTCGGCGTGGGGGTGCTCGGCGCTCCCCAGAAATCAGGGCACTTTACAGGCTGAGGGAGATTTTTGGCTGCCCAGCGGAGGAGCCGTCTCCTCGCTCTCTCACACACGCACACCCGACTGTCGCCGCGTTGGCAGCGGGAATGAAATCCCCTCCTACCCCACCGCAGCCTCTGCCGCAGGGGAGCTGAAGCCCACCGGGAGACCCGGTGTCACCCCGCCCGGTCGCTGCAGACGCGGCCAGGCTCGCACACACAAACCTCCCGGCTTTACAAACAGCCGTGGCAGCAGGCGGAGGGGTTCACCACCACCCCCCCCGCCCCGTTCCCGCTTGCCCCCGCTTGCCCCCGCCAGCGGTTTGAGGGCAGCCTCAACACCCGCCTTTCCTCCCTTCCCTCTTTCTCCACCTCCTTAGTTTGGCTGAAAAATAATTTGCTTTGTCTAAAGGGTTTCAGAGGCAAAGCTCGCCGGCCGCCCCGGCTGCATTAAAATTCCTGCCGGCCCAGCCTTTAGCTGAGATCGCGGCTCCCCGGAGACTCCACTTTCGCTATTACTGTCAAGTACCCTTGACTCTTTATTTTTGCCCTTTTATCTATTACAACTAATTCGAGTTCTTTTGCCCTTTTCAGTTTAAGACGTGGGCTTTCTGTAAAGCCTCCCCCTGCCACCGAGCTCTCCGGGTGCAGAGCCTTTAGAAATTGAGGGGTTTACTGTCAAAATGAAAATTTCACTTCAAATTATCTTGGCTGATGCACGTTTTCCAGGCCGGGGGCTCCTGTCTGAGCCTTTTGACAGCCAGATCAGCAGAGGGGTTCAGTGATCTCGATAATATCATCCAAGAGAGCGAAAGTCAATACAATGACAGGGAATATGACTGGATACAATCCAATTACGGCTGCTGGCGGAGAGGGGAAGGGCTTGATCTGATCTCCGCACCCGGATTCCTTTATTCAGTCCTTGCACTAACAGGTCTCGCTAGAAACTTTGAGGGCTGGAGTATGTTATATTTTGGCTGGGTGCTGTCTCGGTTGCGTTTGTCGTTGCCTACATAATATATATCTCATTGCATTCTTATTTATTTATTTGGGGGAGGAAGGGAGGCTGGCGGGGAGCCGCAGGGGTGGGATGGGCGAGGGGGCTGGGAGGCAAGAAAGGCTCTTCTGCTTCTCCGGTGCCAGCAGCTCGGTCCTTCGGGCTCTTTCACTCTCCCCCCCCGCCCCCCCCGCCCCTGCAGCTCAGGAGGTTTAGGCCGGTCTGGGTAAGCTGGGGTCTGTTACAGCAGGTTTTTTCCCAGCAGTTCTCCCTCTCTCCCGGTCCGGGGATCAGTAAAGTTTGTCCCCGTTCCGGGGGAGGAAAGGAAATCTTTTAAACGCCTGTTATCTAAGTGGTAAATTGGCTGCGAGTGCTGCTGAATCACACGTCGAGAGCGCTCTCTCTCTTCTCCCTCTCTCTTTTTGTCGGCTGCACTCTATTTAATGTCAAAACGGTAAAGCATCTGTCCTGAAGCGCTGAAATATTCATGGAGGACCCGCGATTCTCCATACTGGCGGAGGAGCCGGAGAGCTAAAACGGTTCTTTAAAAGATCAAATTTTCCATGTGAATCAATTGCTCCGCGCACGGCGGAGGCGACGCCGCGGCCGAGCCCGGCCCTTTGGGGCCGACTCCCGCCCCATCGCAGCTTGGGGCGAGGGGGGCGGGGGGGGAAAGATGCTTTATCCCCCTCCTCCCCGCCTCATTGGGCGCCCCCGCTGCCGCCCCCGCCGGCCCGGAGGCACGGTAAAACGCGGAGAGGAGCCACGGCAAGCATCCCTCCCGCGGATCCGTCCTCCCTCCGCGGAGCCTCTTTTCCCCTCTCCCGGCAGCCTGTTGAGTGTCCTTGGAATTACCGGGACCGGCTGCCAGGGGGGAAAATTTTGAAACCTCAAAAGGTGTTTGTTGCCCCATGCAAAACGCCACCACTTGTGTTACCTCTGAAACAGACAATTTATTGGAGTGAACATACCTTTTTTAACATATTCTCTTTTTTTTTTTTGTCGAGATAAATTTGTGCAGTAGGTGTAAACTTAGTAGAAGTGCTGTTTGTGAATTATATGCTAACAAGGAAATCAGGAGGAAAAAACTCTCGAAAAGTCTTTTAACTAATGTCGGCATGCCTTAAATTAAATCTGAATTAAAATTTCCCGTTTGTAAACTTTCGGATGTAAACTTTTTAAGGAGGTCTACGCTATAGCACGTGCTTTTTGGACATGGAATTAAATAACTCTCACGACATTGATCCCTTAAAGTCGCAGCCAGGAGAAATTCTTCAGAACATCAATGAGCAAAGTCTGTCCGTTGAACTGAGCAAACTGAACTTTAAATCCTCGTTTCTGTTGGTTGGGTTTGTTTAAAAAAAAAAATAAAAGAAAAAGAAAAAGTTTTATATTTAAATTTAAACTCTCGCAAGTCTCTTTTCAGTGTAGCTGACTCTTCGAGCGTTAGAAAGTCCTTCGCCCCTCGGCGGGCCCGTTAGGAACAAAACATTTTGCTTCCTGATTTGGGAAACGCCAGAAACTCTTTGTTTGAGTCATGGTGGGCCAAGTTTGAGAGCTGCCCCTTGAGCACGTTGGCGCCGTTCCCCACCGCGCGTCCCAAGGCGCCCGTTTCCAGAATGGCTCCTTTGGTGGTAGCCCAGGAAACTGTCGTGTTGCTCAGGGCTTGGTTCAAAGTACTGTGCCTGAACAGGGGGTCGTGGAACACCCCGTCCACCCAGTTCCTGAGGTTGGTGACCGGCGAATCCTGGTGCCTGTCGATGACACTGACCGGGGCGGGGACGGCGGCGGCGGCCGAGCCCCCCTGCCGCTTCAGCATGCAGGAGGGGTACTCGGCCTGGTTGAGGGAGGTGGCGGTGTGCGCCAGGGACCAAATCCTGGGCTTCGCCTCCAGCAGCTGCTGCCCCTGCTGGAAGCACATTTTGGACTCGCAGCCGCGCTGCCGGGCGCCGAGCAGGTCGGGGCCGCACTCCTCCGCCGCCGTCTTCAGGCAGCTCCGCGCCCGCTCCGCCGCCGCCTCCTCCTCCTCTTCCTCCCCGCCGGCGGGGGCGACCGGCGGCGGCATCTTGGCGGCGGGGGGCTCGGTGGCCCGAGGCGGGTGGCTACCGCCCGGGAGCGGGTGCGGGAGCGGGTGCGGGAAGGGCCGCCTCAGCTCGCACTCCGAGGTCTCCGACTCGGCGGCGTCCAAGTCCTCCAGGTCGCTGAGCTCCAGCTCCTTCTCCTCCTTGCCCGTGGGCTCTGCGGGATGGGGGGGGGCGGGGGAAGGGACAGCAAAAAGAAGACACACACAGTCACTGGCGGCACCGCGCTGCCCTGCGGCTGCGACCGCCCTCGCCAGCCAGGCCCGCGGCCGCCCCCACGGGCGAGATCCGCCCCGGGGGCGAGCTGGCGGCCGAGCCCCCGCCGCAGAACCGCTAAGTGCCTGTTTTTAGCAGGGTACCCTCAGCTTTCCCGCTCTTCATCGCCTCTTCCTGCGAGCCCTCCTCCTCCTCCTCCTCCTCCTCTTCCTCGTAGGGCCGCTTCTCGTCCGAGCACTTGTTCCGCGGGGGCCAGGTCATCTTGTTCTCCTTCTTGAGCCGCCGGCGGGCGTTGGCGAACCAGGTGGAGACCTGGGTGAGGGTCATCTTGGTGATGATGGCCAGCATGATCTTCTCGCCCTTCGTAGGGTAGGGGTTCTTGCGGTGCTCCTGCAGCCAGGCCTTCAGCGTGCTGGTCGTCTCCCGGGTGGCGTTTTTCCTCCGCGTCCCGCCGTCCATCGTGCCGTACCTGCGGGGACAGGGGGGCACCCGCAGCGTGACACGGCGCCCTCGCCCCCCCCGCGGGGTCCCAGGGCCCCTGCCGCTTGCCTGAGGCACCCCCCCGGGGGGGGGGGAGGGGGTGTGGCTGGACCAGGGTTGGGGGAGATGGGCAAGCTCATCTTTCAGGGGGCGACCTGCCTCGAGAATTCAGGCCGAGGAAGAAGGCGGGGAGGAAGGGTTCAGCCAGCAGCAGCACCGGGCACTGCAAAGCCCCGCTGTGCCGTGGCGGTGGTGGCGGAAAGGGGGAAGAAACCGCCTGCCTTTATTCGCGGTAAAGTCAATGTCAACGTTTCGGACAGCGGGGAAATCCTAGCAGCTCGCAAACGCACAGAAATCCCACTTCCCTGTTGTTTGATCAGTCCTCCCCCAAACAGAATGCATCTTGGGTGACCCCAGGGTGCAACTGTTAATAGAAATATATTTCCCCTTACTCCTTTCATTAGTAAGCTCTCCTACCCTTTTGTTCCTGAAATTGTAGAAACCTAACGCAGATGACACCGGGCTGCGACTGAATATTTAATGCACATCCTCCAGGAAAGGTCACCGACGCCCAATGGGCCTCAGAGCTTGAAAACGGTGCGTAAAGTAGGTTTGCGCTGGTTTAAAACTAATAAACATACCAGGGATGCCGGGGCGCCTAAGCCTGACCCCGCGCAGGAAAAGATAATTACCCCCCCGTGGAGAGGGACCCGGGGGGGGGCGGGTGGGTGGGTGGGGGGCAGAGGACCCCGTGCCGGTCTGCCTGCGGGAGGGGGGCGTTTCTGTGGGGAAGGGGAGGCGGCGCGGGGCTGGGAAGGAGATGCTGAGCGGCGAGGAGGCAGGTCCGCGCCTCGGCCCCGCGGCGGGGATGGAGCGGGGGTGGGGGGTGGTGTCGGGGGGTGTGTGTGTGCGTGAGCTTACCTGTCGTACTGGTACTGGCTGAGGGTGTGATCGTAGGGGTAGTAGGCAGCCGCCGGGGCGATGCCCGCATGCGCAGACCCGCTCCCGTCCTTCGCCTCCAAACTGTTCTGCAAGAGACACCGCGCCGCCGCCCTCAGCCCCCGCCGCCCCGAGAGATGGGGTCCCCCTTCACCTGCCCCCCCGCCCCCGGGGCTTGGGGCAAGGCGGGGGACGGGGACACATAGGGGACGGTGAGGGGGGGCGTGTGCCGGACCTTTCCGGAGGCCCCTCGGCCGCGGCGGCCAGCGAGATCAATAGAGACATTAACTCGCGCTGTTACGGTGCAGGGGGAGGAGGGGGGGGGGAAGGAAAAAAAAGAGGGGGAGAAAAAAATAAAAGAAAAAGCTGGCTGGGAAGAGAGCATAATTTTTTGCCAGCCGGGGTCTGGGCCGCCCCAAACTACCCGCTCGTCCGCCACCTTGTTAGGCGCGACTTTTAATTGCGTTACCGTGAGAACCGTGCCGGGCTTGAATATTTAATGACCGCGGGGTTGGACGCGCCGCACTACCGCGCCTGTCGCCAAAAGCAGGCTGGCGCGGGGGAGGGAGGAGGAGGAGGATGAAGATGAAGAAGAAGAGGAGGAGGAGGAGGAGAAGAAGCAGCAGCAGCAGCGCCCGGGGCTGTCCCCCGCCACGGAGGGGTCCCGCCGACCGGCCACCGCCCCGCGGGGGGAGCGCAGGTCCAGCGAGGGGGGAGCGCGGGGAGGAGGCCGGGCGGAGAGCATCCATCCCCCGCTGGATCATCCATCGCCCGGGGTGGCGGGCGTCTTACCAAGGAGTAGAAGGCGGGAGCCTCGGTGCCGTAGGTCACGTAGTTTCCATAGCCCTGGGGACCGGCGTAGGGGCCACCGTAGACCCCCAGGGCGGCGGCGGAGTTGAGTTCGTGTCGGGCGGTGGCGAGGAGGCGGCTCTCGTACACCGGGCAATAGACGGGGGTCTGGGCGGAGGCGGCCGCCCCCGTCTCGGCCAGCGTCCGGCCGCTGGACTCGCAGCAGGTCGTCAGGGAGTTGGTGCTCATCAGGAACTGGAGGGAAAGAGAGCGGCGCTGAGGGGGGGTGGGTCTGTAGTGGGGGGAGAACTTCCCAAACTGTAACCAAGTTCGGGGCATTTTTTTTTTTTGAGCGTGTCGCAGTTTTGGGCTGTCGCCCACCCTGCCTCCCCTTCCGTATTTTACTTCAATAGGGGTAAGAACGCTCTAGAGAAACCCAGAGGTGCAAGTGTTTTATCAGTTTAAGATAAATAACCCACCACAACAAACAAACACCCCGTGACTGTGGGCGTTTAATCCTCTGCAATACCTCGCTCCAGCCTTTTGCATTAAAAAACTAACTTTTCTGGTGTGTTCTCACAAGCCTGGGTTTACACCGGTTTCCTCCTCTTGCAGCACAATGCTTCCCATCTGCGTATTTAAACCTTTTTTTCTAAATCACTCATGCATATTTATTTTAACTGCAGATTTGTTGCAGCCACGCACGCATCTGTTATTAAGCTGCTGGGTTAGAATATCCCATTACTTTTCTACTGTCCGGACCTCAATACTTTCGTGTTTAATTGGTAAACTGTGAATTTAATCGGGAAAGAGCAAAAAAAGCGCTTGGGGGGTGGTGGTGGTGGGGAGAGCGGTTGGGGGTCGGGTGATCTCTAGCCCCCCTTCTCGCCTCCTTCATCTCTGTAATCCTCCCCCACGCATCGTTAGCACCCCCAAACACCCTAAATCCCGCGTCTTTCCTTCCCATTTTAAAAACATGGGCGCGAGGTAGAACTTCAGCATCCTGGAAAGATGCGGGGCGAGCAGCCGATGTGCCGCTCCCCCGTGCTGGAAAGGATCGCTGCCGCCCACAGCCCTGCACGGAAGTAATCAATAAGGACTGAAATTCAATCAATTAACGTCGGTAGGCAAAGAGTCTTACCTGGGGTGCAGAGGAGTAAGGGTAGCCAAACTGAGGATATGACATGGTACAGAGGCTCCCAGTTATCTAGAAACAAGGCGAGACGTCTGATCTGCACGCTATTGCAGCCTGGCTCTGCTCTATTGTACCAATTGATTGGTAACCACAGGTCCCTAGATGCTTATAGGACGAAGCAGAAAACCACATTTAATTTATTTACATGAAATCTTAAACTTACTTTTTTTTTTTTTATTTTTAAACCGAATGAAAGGGAAAAAAAATAAAAGAAAAAAAGATGTATAGTGATTTTAGCACCTTCTCCTCTGCAGCTACGAAACAGAAATAATTGTTACATGTGGACTCCGAGGTTGGCAAACGCGACGGCAGAAATACATACTTCGCACCCACGGAAAAACAGAAAAAAAGGGGGAGGGGGGGAGAATGAGAGTAATACAAATACATCCGTTCAGAAGCAGGTTGTTTTAAAAGAGCTGAGCCTCTGACGTCACGCAAACCCTATTCGAATTAACCTGTCTGTAAGTTTAACACTCGTTTTCGGGACCGTTTCCCCGGGCGTGGAGAAGAGTGCTGCTCCCCAGCATCCCTCTCGCTCTGCCCAACAGGAGCCAAAGTTTGGAAAGCTCTCCAGCAGCGGCTACGCCCGCTCGCAATATTTCTATGTATTTCTGCGGGGAAGGGAAGGGAAGGAAATTAATGGTTTTAATCTGAAGGATCAATGTTGTATCAGCTAAGATTTCCCCCCACCCTCCTTCGTCACTGAAGGGCTGGTAAGCACTTTTAATTAGAAATTAATTAATGAGCAGCTGCTTCTTCCCACCCCACAGTAATAATTAGTCTCAATTACAAACAAGACATATGAAGGGACACACGACTGAGTCTTCATTTAAGATTTAATCAACAGTTAAAATTAGCGCTAACGCTGACAATAAAGCACATGACATGCAACCCTGCCTTTCTTTTCGGCTTTTATTCCAGACGTGTGATTACAGGTAGAAAACCCTACGAGCGTATTCCGGGGGAATGATTGGAAAGGACGTGACTTTTCACGTTAAAACGACTTTGATCCCCTCGCAAACCTTCGGCTGGAAGAGCCAGCCTTTGGCGGGGCGGAGGGCCGTATCCAGCCCGCCTGTGCTCCGAGGTGCGCACGGCTGGGAGGGGGATAATTAGGGAGGGTGGGGTGTGCAACTCAAATGTGCCATTTCTCACTCAAGAGCGAACATCCCTTTCCCGGTGGTTGTGTGGTTCTCCGGGACCCCCGAGTGAAGGAGGGCCTGGGAAGAAGTCTCGTCTCCATCACCCCCCTTCTCCCCACTGCTACCATCACCTCCCCATCCTCCGGGGGCTGGTACCCACCACCCCATCTCCAAGCAGGCAGCATCCTCTGTGCTGCCGTCGGGGGGAGATGCTGGGGCTGCCGGCCGGCGGAGATGGCCCCTTGGGCTACCTCCCCCCGACGGCTAGCTACCGCCGGGGAAGGGCGAGCAGGCAGCCGCCGGGCGAGTGGAGGAAGCGGAGGAGTCAGCTCTGAGGCTGAAGCTCGGCTGCTGGTGCCGTTGAGCGCTGCTCCGTGGTGTGCAGACTTGCTCAGAGAGATTCCTGGGTTCAGACATGTGAATAGCCCCAGGGTCACACTCTAATTAATGATGATGTTCTCTTCTTCTCCCCAGCTGGAAGACTGCCTCCCAGAAACGAATCTGCCCACACTGACAGCTCGATTGAGGGTGATTGATGACTATCTGGAGACCACAGTACACATAATATAATATCTGCTGCGTAATTGCTTTAATTTACAGATGAAAATACTAGTTCTGGGATTGAGTTAGACTACAGCGAGCGGCGTTTTATGGCGCTTTAGAGTGTTTGCAAATAAAAGATATCAGATACAGTACATGCAAATTATCCTGACAGCTACAGTATCTGTAGCCGGGAGAAAGGTATAAAGAACGGGAATCGAATGACATTAATAATCGGTTTTGAATTCTGTATTGATTTTGGGGGGGTGGGGGGGGAGAGAAAGTGCCTATTCTTTCCGCACCTGAAATGCTAATACCTCCTTCTTTCTGGGAATATTAACAACTTAGCCATTGGGTTGCTTTTACAGAAACGCTCCTTTATTCCTCCTGCTACCCCGGTGCTTGCCAGGCTATAACACCTCTTAGCTACTGTTTACGAGCGGCTCCCTTCGCTGCGACGTGCTGCCGGACCAGCGCATTGTTTGGGGAGCAGAGACACCCGGTGTGCACACAATGGTCCGCACGCAGCCCCCGGAGCCTCTGGCTCTGCCTCCTGCCCTCATTGCGCTGGGGGATGTTTATTTAAGCTCTGGAGTATAACTCACCGCGGCGCTGGGGGAGAAAACAGTTGCACTTATCTCAAGAGCGGCTCGGTGTAAAGCGCTATAATTAGCTGGGGGAGAGCTGGAGGACTGCCTGGAGAAGTCCTCTCAGTTTTCCAGGCTACAGTTTGGGAGATGTCCTGGTGCTGTGGGGGCTTTGGATTTATTTTTTTTTTTCCTTCCCGTCTTTTGATACTACTGCAGCTGTCAGCTCCGCGGTGGCCCACAGAAGACTACAGGTTTTGATATTTAGATGAGTCTATTAAACTTTAAAATACAAGGTGAAATTCAATATTTATAGTCCTTGTCTATTTATATATCACAGTTGTCTTTCACTGCACCATGCAAATACTCTGGTCCCCATTTTTGCGCTGAACTTTCCTGTATTAATCATGATAATTATTTGTCATTTTTCTTTGCAGCCTGCCTGCTCTATTACTTTACCCCCGGTCAGCTTTGTGCCACTTCCAACCTGTATTCCCTAGAAAGCAGTCATTAAAAAAAACCTCACAACACTACCAAACCCAAAAAGCCAACAACAAAAAAACTTAATAACCTTAAACACTTAATAACTTTAAATGCTAAAAGCTGACATTATGTCTTCCTCCAGTGTTCAAGTCTTGTTTCACTTACAATCTACAAATAATGGCCCTTTGTTGATAAGAAACTCAACACAATTATATTTCATCTTGAATTTTTGGTGCCAGCGCACAAACATGCAATAAGCCCCGCAATGATTTAAAATAACCTTTGTGGTTCTTGCACATAAACAACACAACACTGTTCAAATCCAAGCAAAGACGCTTAATGCTGTGGGCTATATCCTTAAGCATTTGGAAAATGCAAGTCCTTGCCGTGCAATAAAAATTGATCCTGGTCAAAGCCCCTTTCCTGTACAAAGCAGTTAACAGCTTTCGAGAGAGAGAGAAACACAGACTGCTTTCTCCAAAGTTGGAGCAAGTAAACCCATCACGATCAATAGGAAAGGCTGGCGAGTTCCCCCCTCGTGAGAGCCAGCCTGCACACCCAGGCGAGCGGGTATTTTAGAGCCAAAGCCCAACTAAGTCTCTCCGGGGGTTACGTGTTTCTTCTCCGAGAACTTGGAGCCAACGTTCATACAAGTTTTATCATAAAAAGCAGGGAAGGCGAAGGAAACGCTGTGATGGTGGAACAGGCCACAGCAGGTAAAACAGAGAACCTCTTCAGGACTAACGCTTTGATGGACGTCTTCAGGGACATGATCTAGAGGCAGTTAATGCAGCTACACTTTTACTATCTGCATTTTCATCACCTCCTCTTTTGGAGGGGTTATTGCCACTCCTGGAAATATTTCAGCGGCGGAATTTGCTTATGGGCTAAACAGACTTTAGCGAGCTCTTTCCGTCGACTTTGCTTTGTTTTCACATTACAGATTTAAAGCAACCTTGACACCGCCTGACAAACGCTGTGAAGCTCTACATGTTGCCCATTTGGGATCTGACATGGAACCGAGGGCAGCCTACAACATTTTCGAGTAGATTAGCTCCCATAAAGTCGCTATCGACAGTAAATACGATTGCTGTTCTTTTTTTTTTTTTTTTTCCCTGAGCCCATCTGAGATGTAATTGCATCTCCTGCACTCTGAAGCGAGGGGACAGCGAGCTGATGCTGCCCACCTGCACAAACCTGTGCAGGGGCTTGTGACCGGTAGAGCCAGGATGACAAACATAACAGTTGCATAAGAAGGCGCCGCTAATTAATTTGCTCCCATTACAACTGCACGTAAAATCAGTTGTTCAAAGCTAGCCGTTTGAACGCTTTCATTTTGTAAGGCTTCAATCCTCTTGGCAAACAACCTAGATTTAAAGGCAGAAAGGCCTTACATGCTCATTCAGTTCTTTGTATTTATTAACTTTTCACACCTAAGAGCTAGAGGCAACACACTCACTCTCTCTCACACACGCACAGGGAGACAAAACTTTTCAGCAAGAGAAGCAAACGCTGCGACCTGGGCAGCTGCTGTTATGGCTCGATGGCCCCTACAACACGTCCACGTTTACCTGCCCGGTGCAGAGCATCGCAACTACGCTTCCACTAGCAAAGCAAAGGCTGTATGAGGAAGGTTTCTCTTCCCAGCCCCTCTGCCCCCGGTGCCGCAGACGGGTAGGCATTCAAACGCCACCGCCTTTGAGCTCTCTGGCAGCCGGCAGCTCGAACGCACTTGCCTGCGAAGATAAAACTTTCCTACTCGCAAGGTCAAATTCTACGCCTTTTAAAAAAGTTCGCCTTAAAATCCAGAAAGTTTGACTCGGTACCTTACCTTAGCGCTCGCTGAATATCATATCCACACCCCCTTCCCAAGAAATAACACACATATGTTAAAATACATTTGCCCTCTGTCCTAGGTAAAGATTGCACAAAGCCAAATGATTCATCACAGATAGTTTCTCTTCCCTCCAGCAGTTCGTTTTCAGCTGCCTTGCTGCTAAAGCAGGCTCCGAAAGGAAGGGGGGGGGGGATAAACCCCACCGCTCCCCCCCACCCCCCGCTTCCGTAGCGAGAGAGAGACGCACATACCCGCATCCCCACCAAAAACAAGCAGAAAATGTTTACCTGCGATCACGCCAGGCTTCGGCTAAAACCTCGTAGCGACGGCTGTGCCATGGCAGGGCTTGTCTCCCCTCCTCTGCGCTGGCTGACTTCGCAGGCGGCTACGGAGAACTAACGCAGACATTTCTCAGTGTGCAGCACCTGAGCGGAGCGGTGCAGTGCCTTCGGTCCCCAGGCGCCACAACCACTTCACTAACCCCCTGTACCAGAGTGACGTTCGAGTGAATAGCTCCACTGATCACACTCTTTCCTACTGATTAACACTTTCCAACACGACCAGGCACTCCACTTCCAACTTTTTTTTTTTTTTTTTTTTTTTTCCTCCCCGTTTTAAACCAGAAGCAGCCAGCACCGCTTGCTTCCGCGGGTTATAAACGCCGTCTGGGGCGTGGGGGACACCATAATTAATAGCAGGTTAGTAAAATTAGCGCTGCCACTCCAATTGTTGTCCTTGTTGCCAACAATAATTGCATTGATTCTGGAAGGACACGAATGTCCTCCATTTAACCTAATGATCTGCGGGTTGCACACGCTGTACGGCAGCCGGAGCGTTGATTAACTGCGCGCACCTCCAAACTATCATTTATCTCTGCGAGTCACGACCGAAAGGCGCTAAACTTACAGGCAACTCTCCCTGACTCTCTCGCCGTCTTTGTTTCCCTCCCGTTTGAGGAGGTTGGGCTGGGACGCCAGCGCTAGCCCTGCGCGCAGGAGGTGGCCACCTGTACCTGGCCACCCATCGCCCTGGGCTTTATTCATAGCCCTGGGGCAGCGCAGCGGAGCCGGGAGCTGCGCGGCCCGGCGCTCCCCGGCCGCGGGGAGGGGGCGGCGAGCGGCTCCGGGACCCGCTGCCTTCGGCTCCCCTGGGGCCGCCGCTGCCGACCGCCCTGGGCGCAGCCCGCCGGGGCTGCCCGGGCACCGGGGGTTTCCTCCGGGGATAGGGGGGGACGAGAAGGCGGGGGGGCGGCAGCCGTAGGCCGGTCCGGGCAGGAGCGCTTGCTCCCGCTTATCTTCTCCGTCCGTCCCCCCCGGTCTCCGCCGCAGGCTGCTGCCGCCGCCGCTCTCCCCTGCGGAGAAGTTACTGGGACCCGAGGCTGGGCGAGCTGGCAAGCGAGCCCCCTGTCTTAAATGTCTTTCCTGGTGTGCAGCCCCCCTTCCACCCTCTCGGTCCCCGGCGCCGAGAGCCGCTGCGGGGTCCTGCCCGCTGCCCAGGGGCCGCGCAGCGCTCAGGCAGCCCTGCTGGAGCTGGGGGGGGAGTATGGAGGCGGGGGGGGGGGGGGGCAGCCGTATGCTAAGTTTTACAGCGCAGTCGGTACTTTCTTGTCTTAATTGTTTGTTCAGCACGAAAAGGGACAAATCGGGATTGACAGAAGAGGGAGGAGGGATCAATATCATTCCTGTTTAAAGGCGTAAACCTGGGCAGACGTCTCAATAAGACAGAGGAGGAGAAAAAGAGAATATTATATCCTACCTAATTAAGCGAAGACAAAGAGGTGTGGGGAGAAAGGTTCAGGAGAGGTGGGGTGGCAATGGGAATTTTTAATCCGGTGTCTTCCCACCGTAACCACCAAGGCTGAACAATAACGTTAATAGGGAACATCTGTACATCGACAGATTTATTCTTGCCAGGGCTCTTTCAAGCCTGTGTCATTTGCATGGCCCCGTGCTCGTAATGTTCGACACACGCTGCACCTTGTAGTGCAATGACAGGGTAAATCTGATGAATGTTGAAACTGGGAAATCCTCTTCTCTTCCCCCTTTCTCCCTCCTCGGGTTGCCCTTGCAGCTTCCAAGGCGGGGAAACCACACGGAGAAAGAAAACGCGAGCCTTCTCCCCATCTGCGCTTGTAAACAGAAAGCCAATCACGCAGCGAGCCTTTGCATTTTAAAGCAGAGTAACAAACCCAGGGCGACGCGGCTGCCGGGGTTGCCTGCCGGCCAGACGGAGCGGGGTTATGTGGCTTCGGGACGGTGACATCGCTCCGCTTCCCAGCCACCCCCGTGGGACACTGACGTCCCCCCGCCAAATCACCGGAGAGGCTTGTGTGCCGCCCCCGACACGGCCCCGCCGCGGATCTGGGCTTTTTCCCTTCCCCCCTCCCCCGGGGAGCCCCGTCCCGCTGGCGCTGCCCCCGGGCTCCTGCCCCGGGCTGCCTCCTAGTCCAGCTGCAGGCAGCCCCCCCGCCACCGCCGCCCATCGGGGCCGAAGCTCCCGGGGGCAGCGCCGTGCCCGCGGGGGACCCGCCACCTCGGGGGGGCATGACACCTCCACCCCCCCCCGTCTCCAGCCGCCCACCCGACCCCGTCTTTTACAGAGTGGGGTGACACCTCTCCTCCCGCCCAAACGTGCTTTGGGGGACCGGGATCCCTCAGTCCCCCCTCCCGGCCTGGAGCTGCCGCCGGTGGGGGGTCCCCAGGGCCCAGGGTCCCGGGGAGCTGCCGACCCCCCCTTTCCCGGCAGCAGAGCAGCACGGGGGGAACTGCTGTGGTGAGGTCCAGCAGCCCGCCCTTGAAATTTGCTACAATGTTCAGGGCCAGGAGGCATCCTTCAAAAAAATCATGGAATTACAGAATCGCCTAGGTTGGAAGGGACCTTTCAGATCATCTAGTCCAATCATCAACCTAAATTATATTAACACCTACCACCAGTAACAGTACATTAATATGTATCTTGCATAATATAACAACCTCAGTTCCAGGAGATCAACATTTTTTTACTGTTTCAGTGATGGTCAAAGGAAGCGAGCAGACTCTTGAGTCTGTCATTTCCAATTTGCTCATGTCTAACCCGCACGCCTTGGAAATTGCCACCCATTGCCACCTTGACCTCCGCGCGGTGGCTTTCTGACAAAGAGGGGCCTCGCCAGGCAGGAGGGCGATCGCACTGAGCAGAGGTGAAATCCCAGTAGACAGGCACGCAAGTCAACCATAGTGACCGGAAGGACACAACCACTAAGGGAACACAGGTCACCAATAAATCCGGGAAGGTGCTTGCAACCAGAGCAAAAGCTTTTGGGAAGCACTCCCAAAAATTCATGGGCCACAGCCCATGGCTGGAAGGGCCTTTGTAGATTTTGCTTGATGTTGTTCATGACACTGCTACAGACTCTCTTTCTCCTTCTCTTCTTTTAATCACCAGTAAGACTAAGGTTTGAACCATTTTTAATGTTTAAACCGTTAAAAGGTGCTTTTTTCACAGTGTTGGTCCTGTCTATCCTTGGCATTCTTTGGCATTCTTTCCCATTTCTGTAGCTAGATCATTGCCCTCTCCACTGTGAAAAGGCCATCATTAAATGATACCAAGTGGCTAAAAACCTTAATTTTCCATGTCATTAGACAAACAGCACTAGTGATAGCACCACATCCTTCCATTCAGAAAGGGAATATCATTTAATTGCCAATGTCAACTCCTGCAGCACTGTGGCTGTTCTTTGAAGACCTACTTTCGAAGAGATCAGATGGGAGAAAACACTAGCTTGATCTCTTTTTTATTTTTTTCCCTTTATTTTCCTGTAGAGGTTATTAAATCACACCTAGTCAAGGAGTAATATGCTAATGCTTGTCTCATAACTCATGCACACTATAAAGGTCCTAGAAACACATTAGCTTAATCATGAAACCTCTCAGATAATTTACGTAACTGGAATAATTTCACAGGAAAGCCAATATAATTCAGAATGGAGTAAATACATGGATAGAAATCAGATTTTCACTGAAACTATTTTTGTCCTCATTTGGTTTGGGAGCCAAGTTTTATGCTAGCCTCAGAGCAACAAGGTTTATCTTAATGTGCAGGGATCCGTACAGGTACGTTTCTTTCCCTTTTCTCACATTAAATTCATTATGTGATGTTCAAAAGACTGATACACATTAGAAAACCTTTAGGCATTTCAGTGCAAAAGGGATGGTTTATTAAAAGGATAGGTTATTACTTTGAACAATGACTTCAGTGTGTACATTTAAATGTGAAATGTTTATCTCGTACTGACCTGCATTGTACTGATCTGTACAACCATACTTTTACTCACAAATTCGTGCCTAAACTGATAAACCACATTCATTTTCAGGTTCTGTGTGATCATTTGTGGCTCTTTTGTAGTCCACAATGACAGAGGCTCATAATTATTTTTTTTCAATAATTTTCTAAGCAAGTGTTCCCATAATTCCATTTGCGAGCCCATGGTTTTGAGGAGACATTTATTCTGCGGTAGAAAAAAACAACATTGATGTGGTTAGCGAAATAGCTAAGGCTGTCTTAGTGTGCTCAATATATGGATGGGTGGAGGGAATTATTTTTCAGTGGGAAAAGAGCATCATTTTAAATGCTTAGAAGCTTAGCCACCTCAACCCTCCTTGAAGACCCTGAAAAGGCAGAAGATACGGAGTGAGTCGGTAGCACCAAGTTCTCTCCTCCCTGCACTGCAGCTTTGGCGGAGCGGGGAGGGCAGCCTGCACCTGCAGACCTTGCCCAGGTGAGCAACGCCACTGAGGTGGAGCTCCAGGGAAGCAATGCAGGAATGAGCTCCTTCCGCCACGTTACGCAACTAAAGAGAAGTGGACCTCGGGTCTCATCCCACCGACCTTCCCATGGGAGAGAAGTCCCATGAAACGCTACCCGTGAGTGATGACTCCTTGCGCAAGGGGGACGACACGAAGAGGACTGTGCGTGCCTCAGAAAACAAAGGTGCAATTAAAGCGGCATTTGTAGTTTTCAGTTAGGGTTATCTTTCAATGCAAGACGAACCATCATTTTTTTTTTCCTGCTAATTATTTTCATTAGCTGTTTTAACTTTTCCTGAGAGCTCTTAATAATTGCTTCAGAGCAGAATGTGTAAAACTGAAAATTATTTATGGCACTGATTAGAACTACAGAATACTAATATGGGTAGTCAGGAATAATTTACCATAGCAGGAAAAAGCATTATTTAATTGTTTAATATAGAAGTTTAATTGTGCTTGCATATAATTATCATGTAAATATCACTGTGATCACTTTAAGAGGTTATTTCTAAGTGTGCCAAAATTCTGAAGCAATCTGAAAAGAATTAATTTTTTTCTTGCCTCCCTTCACAAGTCTCTCAAGTGCACTATATGTTTTAACTTAAACCAAAATATAGCCAAAGGCAGACAGGAGTTCCAACAGTGACCAGTGTAATACTCACTGCTTTTAATTACTGTAACAATAAATCACACAGGAATGTCCTCCAGGAACTAAATGATTTTCTAAAAACATTTGAGAATATTTTTGAAATTCAATTAATTGAAGGCACCAGATAAAAGGTACACATTCTTAATGGCTATAAAATAACCCTAAGGGATGTAACTGAGCTCCAAGCTTAACTTCAAAGTGTGACAGAAATACTTACTGTATTACTTTAAAAGTATTCAGATCAATGAATCAGTTAAAATTACTTATACATTTACCAACCTTTTCATTTTCTTTCTGAATATGATAGAAAGAATTGCTCTCATTTCCCAGGATACAAAAAGCAGTTGAGACCTGTAAAAGAAATTGTAATTAAAGCCAGCCTTCAGTCAAAATTGCTATTATGAATTTTTTGGTTGACACAAGATAAAGGGGCCAGCAAAACATAAAAGTGGCTTGATAAAACATACATTTAGACATTTTATACTGAAATTTAACTGGTTTGTGGTGATATTTCAGGTTGTGGGATTCGACTTGTCCTTGTTGAAGCCAGTCTGTATTGTATACAGCCGTGTACTGGGCCAGCTATCTGACTGCGGGCCAAACCAGTTTTCATTTTTTTTTCGAATTTTTTTATTTTACCTCTCTTTTCCTCTCTTTGGACGAATTGTACTAACTTGAACACCCACATGGCTTCGCAAGGTGCATCTCGAACAGCCACCGCACGCCTTCAGCTTTTGGGGGTAGCAGTCTGAGGTAGCACGGGCAGCTAACGCTCAGTAGGATCCCACCCTGTGAATAAATACCTTGGCATTTGGCCCGTAGGTTATGAGCAACGGAGGTTGTTTTAAAATAAAAGTGTTTAAACCATCACAATTTTCTGATATGCAGGGGGATTTTATAACGCCGCGTGACTCAACAGCAGGAAAGTGTTAAGAAATATGGAGAGGCTGAACTGTCGCTACCATGCCATTGTTTTTTAGCAGAGGTGCTCTGCTCTGAGCAGCTCTTCCTTCCCCTCTGTAATCTCAATCTACTGCCATGCTCCTAATTGTACCCAGGCCACCAAAGCAGTCCATAGACCCACAGTCATCATACCATGGAGATCACAGAATCATAGAATCATGGAATGGTTTGGGTTGGAAGGGACCTTAAAGATCATCTAGTTCCAACCCCCCTGCCATGGGCAGGGACACCTCCCACTAGACCAGGCTGCCCAAAGCCCCATCCAGCCTGGCCTTGAACACCTCCAGGGATGGGCCATCCACAGCTTCCCTGGGCAACCTGTGCCAGTGCCTCACCACCCTCACAGTAAAGAATTTCTTCCTAATATCTAATCTAAATCTCCCCTCTTTCAGATAAGGGTTAACTTCTATCCTTTGCGAAATGGCTGCTTGTTATAATTATTCACTGATCA
The DNA here is from genome assembly GCF_028500815.1 of Rissa tridactyla. NCBI lineage: Eukaryota > Metazoa > Chordata > Aves > Charadriiformes > Laridae > Rissa > Rissa tridactyla. Next base: position 69,962,599 of record NC_071467.1, on the reverse strand, counting down.
GAAATAATTAAGCTGCATATATACTATTCCTCAGTGCAGAAAGTTTAGAAATAGCTGAACTGGAATTCTGCACACATGTACATTCACGCACATCCGAGTCTGCGCACTTGTATGTACACACACGCACACAGAGGGGAAGGATGCAGAGAAGCGTCTGTTCTGTGTGAAGGGACTGTATTGCAAGAAAAGATTGAAAATACTCTATAGGAGACTAATTATGATATTTTCCAACAGCTACCTACTTTCAATACTCACTGATAATTTTCTCAGTAGCATGTTAACGCTTTCTCTATGTTTAAAATGTATTTAACTGAGTAAAATATGACAATAACGCTGCAGGGATAAATGCATCTTTATCCCTTCTGTTTCTTTTCCTTGGTCGTTCAAAATCATACGCACCTTAAGAATCCCTGAGTATTTAATATTGACGTTGTGTCACGAAAACGTAACAAGTTTTTTGTAGCCCCACGCAGTAATTCTGCACCCCGCAGGTGCGAGGCTGGGGGGGGTGTCACTGAGCAATGGAAAGATCCACAATAGATTGCAGTTGCAAAAATACAGTTGCTGACAATACGTCTGTTATACACTGGTTATTTTAAAACTGCATGTAATAAATATAATACAAGACTAAAAACATCAATAAGACTCACGTTTCATCAAAGAACGCTGTTTAATAAGGGCAACAGTCTAACCATGACACTCTTTTAATCAGGGACTGCGGACTGTAGAAGACAGTTTGAGTATTATGGGCAAATACCCGTAATATTCACAACAGACTCACATCTACCAAATTAGCACCTGTGACCTGCAGCCAGACTCAAATCACTTTTGTATTAAAAAGCCTGAACTTTCTATTAAATGTCTGTTCCACCAATTACCCCAATCCCCTGTTCCCAGGCATTTAAAAGCTTTTCTCTTCTGCGGACTATGCAGTTAAAAGATCTTTTTCAAGAATAGTTAGGTTGTTTATCTCAGAAGGGCTGTTTGTCTAATAAAGGAACACATGGATTTATGAGTATATAATATCTCCATAAATTATGAGAAACTGTAGGACATTCCTGCATTTCCCCCTCTTCTCCCTCCTTTTTTTTTTGAAAATCAATAAATACTTGAACCAAAAAATCTCTGTCTCTCTTTTTTTTTTTTTCCCCCTAACCTGTGGTGAAATGGTTGAACTGCAGTAATATAGAAGAGCTGAAGTAAAAAAACAAGTCAGAATATTGGCTTCAGATTAAAGCTGGGTAAACCCCGGATAACTTGTCTAGAAAGTAGAATAATTTCATTGAAAATACATGTCAGGAAAGGTTAAATGTGATTAACAAAAGAAAAAAAGTACCCTCGCATGTCTCATTTTTAGGTTGGCAAAAAGTCAGTGCAGTCAAGATATGAAATGTAGTCACATTTGTCGTAAGGTGCTATGTTTCATCTGCATTGTATTTTCCAGTTAACACTCCTCCTCCTCCTCCTCTCCCAAGCATCTGATTTCATAGCAGGTAGAGCTATCAGTCCTAAGGACACAGACAGTGGGAGCTGAAGGATTTCTGCAAAAATCCTCATTAATGTTGAAGGAAGAACCTTCCTTGGGAGGATGACTCCATTTCTGGTCTTTGCCTGTATCCAGAGACATCCGTGAGGGGTAAAAGATAAAGAGCAGATACCTGCAGCCACACGTGTCCACAGAGAGCGGGTCCAGTTTGACATTTCAAGCCTCGCACAAGGCTCCTAGCCGTGCTCCGTTCCTCTGCCAGGCTATTTTTCAGGTGGATGCAGAGCAGAACAGGGCAAGAGCTGCTTCTCCAGGAACGAAGAAAACGCCAGCACCATGCTCAAACCCAGAGTGGTTGGGGATGTAGCAGAGCCAGCGGTGACAGGGGTGCAGCTGGTTACTGTGACCGATTGTGCATCTCCTAGAGGAAATCTCAGCGGGAATGAGGGGATGGAGCCAAAGGTCAATGGCAGCCCGTGGCACCACTGCCATGTCCAGAAGATGCTCCAGTTCTCACCCAAGCTGCGAAAGGATGCCTGTTGCAAGGTGGTCATGCGAGCTGCTGGCTGCTCCTGGTCAGCCAAATGAAGACGTCTGACTGTGACAAGTGTGAGAAAATCTGTTCCTTTCCAGCATCACCAAAATGCAGGGAACCCCTGGGCTTGTCCAGTCTTGGTAGCAGAACCTCAGCTGGACCTTTGCTTTTTTGCCCACTCTCACTTCTAGCTTTAACCAATAATTAAAACCTTGACCTGCCAAATCTCTTTTGTGGTTCCCTGTAGGACTGTTGGTGGCTTGCAGGTTTTCATCAGGTTTTCTTACCACAAGGCAGTTAGCTACTTTACACACTAATGTGTAAAGAAAGACTCCCTAACTTTGTCAGCTCCTGGGCCTCAGATGGTGCTTTCTAATCTTGCTGAGCATTTGGGAGGAGGACTTGCTGGAAGCGGCGATCCCAGCTGACTACTCTTTCATGAAACTTAATGATTTGAAAAAGAAAGCACGGCGGAGTAAAACCTGAGACAATCCGAAAAAGCAAAAGCTATAGGTAGATGTAGAAGGCTCCATAAATGTAAGTAAAACTTACGAATCTGATTTTTTTTCTATTTAAAATATTTTATGTGAATTACACTGCTGGGAAAAGGCAGGTGGGGATACTGCTTCCTTACTTCCCCTACTTAATGCAATATATTTACTTTCAAGAAACCTAGCTTAATCTGTGTTTCAGTAACCACCAATCAATTTATAAGGCTCTCTAACCTGTCTTTTGTTTTCCTGGATTTGCAAAGCGCTGTGGCTTGTGAGCTAAACAATCCGCAGCATTGCTCACCTGGAGTTTAAAGAACTTAAAATCACTCAGACCAGCTTTGTGAAGGCACTTCAGGATTACCAAAAGAGACAGGCAGGGGGGACCTTCATGAATTTATAAAAATACAGTCATTAAAACTGCAATTCAGGAGCCCAGTCCCAATTCCCTCTTCATTTTATTTCTTTCTTTCACTGAGTCATATGGGTTTACTCTTGTCTTGCTTTGGTTGCATTAAAAAATCCACATGAAACTCATAGAGAAAGACAACAATGGTAAAAAATTTTTTCTATTTTGAATGCCACCTTTCCTTTTTGTAGTTTTGTTATTCTCTTAGAAGGGCATGTGCCAAGGTAAATTTGTTCAATAGTAGAATTTACAATTGAAAATTTTATAGATAGAACTAGGAAAAAGAAAGTCAGTTGTAACAATACAAATAAAGAATGAATCTTGTGTTACATATGAATCATGCAATTAGTGAATTCCACTAAGGATAGTAATTGTTCATTACTTCAGATCTGGAAGCTATTTTGAAACGCTGAGGAAAGTTGAATGAGAAGAATATTGTTTATCTTCAAAATCAAGTTCAAAGAACTTACCTTCAAGCAAATGACGGCATTCCCAAGTAGCGATCACACACTACAGAGTAAATGCTAAGGGGAACTAAACTTAAAGCAGCCTAATATAGAAGCTTGGCTGAAATAAAACTTGGAAGGAGTTTCCAGGAAGATAATAATAAAAAAAAAGGTTATGGTGAAAAACAGCATGACAAATGAAGGCCTGGGACATTCACACCAAAAACTTCTCTCTTCCACTTTTACATGTGCGTCGCAGAACCATCTCCCAGTGCAGCTGAATCCCATCAAGGGTCCTGTGTAAGCCTAGTATTTTTCTTTCATTTGGAAGGAAAGGTTTATGCTGGTAGTATATAGATCTGTGTAAGTGGTACAGGTTCTGTGTATATAACCAATTCGATCTTCTTTCCTCTACTGGGTTTAACTTCATAAATAGTGTTTGCAATGGATGAAATGAATAAAATGATGTTGGAAAACTGCCTGTACCAAACCATTTTAAACACATGAATAGCAGTCCAGCTTTTATACCTAAGTACTTTGAAGCTTAATTTAGGAGGATTCCAGAAAAGAAGTTCTAAGTGTAAATAAAATGCCCAGAATCTTTCCTCTCGCTTTATCTGTCCCCAAGATTTGTAAAGACATAAACCATCATATCTTAGGGCATAAGCCAACTGATGAACTTGAGCTGCTTTAAGAGAGGGTTTTATAGTCTTTCTCAGGAGCAGACGGTACTGGTCAATATTAGAAACAGGATACTTGATGGATGGACTGTAGTTCTGTTTCAGAATAGCTGTTCCCATATTTCTTCCAGATTCAGCTTTTCTTTCTCCGTTCTTGACTGCCAAGATTATCGAGGATATTTATCCCAACACTCCGCTCATGGTCTTGTTTTCAAAACTTTCATTGAAGACAGATTTATTTGGACTTCTGCTAACCAGTTTAGAGGAAATTGTCCTTCTGGCAGCAATACCTCCTTGGGAATCTGTCAGTGTTAATTCTTTCTTTAGCTGTTGAGCCAAACCAGGAGTCAAAATACATATTTAGGAACCTAAATAAGTTTTTCAGAGCTTTTGAGCATCAGCAGCTTCCACTCTGGTAAGTAACAGCCGATGCTCAGCATCTCTGACGAGGTCACTTTTTGGAGAAAGCTCTTAACTCTTTTATGTATCAAGGGCTGGAACTCATTTCCTTGTGCCAACGTTTGCAGAAAGGGATGCATAAAGTCACGTTTAGGAAGGAAATTTCCTTTAGAGATTTAACAGTAAGAATTGGTCTTATCTTGTGACTAAGACAGCAGATTTAGAAGCAAAACCCTCTTGCAATGTGTTCTCTGATGCATTTAAGCTGGAACAATTTGTCATGAAAAATTCTGCTCTAAAGGAGCAGGAGAGAAACCTGAACTCAGGTCTTCTGTGAGTCAGACTGAACATGTGTCAATGATATCCCTCGGTCAAAACATTCAGATTTCAATTCCAAAATGCAAATTCTGACAGAATTTCCCTTTTTTGTTTTGAACACACCCGAAACCTTTAGTGTAGAGGTAGAACAGAACCGGTCCCTTCAGGGAACTTTTTGCTTAAATCCACATATGCACAGCCCGACTTTCAACAGCACAAGCACTCTGTAAACACCTACGGGGCCTGAATGAGGGCAGAAGAAAAGCAGAGTGGAGAGGTGTGTGGCAGAAAGGTTCTCTTTTCTGAAATCAAAACATAATTAAGAGATTTCATGCAAATATATGTACATATGCATACACATATATATGTATGGGAAAGACTTTTGTCCCTCTGTTTGAAAATATTGATCTAAAAGTTTTAGAATGTAACTGATTCAAAAAACTTTAAACAGATCAGCTTTTTATTGAAATTCTCAGAAAATTTTAATCTTTCCTTGAAAATATAATCTGCCCTAAACTAGAATAAACCAAGCAAATCTGGTTTGCAGTTACTAAAAATTGACTTTGTTTAGCTGAAAGTGCTTCGAAACTTAGAAATACCGGGTAAGTCACCAGAAGAAAAAAAAAAAATATCAAAACTTCTTTTGCGCCTTTAAGTGCCTAATGACAATTTACTGGTAGCAACTGGGAGTGGGAACAAATGGGAGCAGGTTAATGACATGGACCTAACTATCAGACCAAAAAATAGAAATTGAATTCTTGTCTCTTCTAACACTTGGTGCTTCTATGCTTAAATCCTCTAAATCTTTGTTGTTAATCTGAATCCAATACTTTAGACAGAGATCTATTTGCCCACTTTGGAGATAATGGAGAACTCCTAGAGGGAGGTTAAGGAAATCTCTCGAATGCTTACTGCAATTTAGGTCTTTTTTTTTTTTTTTTCAATAAGTCATAGTAGCATGGAATATATCTATACCAGCCTGGCAAATGGACGAGGTAAAAGACACTTCTGACTGCTTTCACTTGCACTAGTATTCTTTGACACAGGATTTGTATACACGGAGTAGAGGCTTACCTTCAACTACTGACCCAGGCATTGTTATGGATCATTTGTTTATGTAGTCCATGACCATTAAACTTTAATTTCTCTAGGCACAGATATACCATTCTACAGATTCCAGTTTCTTTAGCCAAAGAAATTCTGATTTCGAGGGCTATCTGTTTCTTTAATTTCCTTCTTGTACGCTCTGGTATGTTCCAAGTTCATGTATTGCATTACAGCATATGTAATTTTCACGATACTATTTAATCTTTTGCAAGTTTATTAATAGCTGTGTTAAACTGCTTTTGCAAAAAGCAAGATTGTACTTTACTTTAAAATTGCAAGAGAAAGAAAAGCCTTTGAGTGGCTTTAAATTCATCTTAATATAAATAATTGCTCTTTGGAAGTTCTCATTAACAATGCCTAATATCAGATGGCATCTATTTTTACAACATTTCAACACCAAGAATATTTGACTCCTAAGAATCAGCTAGATTCAGACATAGCTGATTCCAGGACACGTAGTCCTGTTTGGGCAAGAGCACACTGAGTTCCACCACTGGAATATGGCTTACTATCTTGCCCAGCGCTGTTGCCACCGCAAGCAGAAAGTTGTTCAATAAGACTTTGATAAGGTATCCATAGAATTTTTGGCACTGATTCTCTGATCATTGGGTGACATAAACAGTTCCCAAACCTGCCCTTTCCATTTTGATAGGAACAATACATTCCACCTTGCATGGTTAAGGAGAATTTTGTCAGTGTAGATTGCCACCTCTGACAATCAGACCAGACTTTGCACCCAAGACTTCCTTTTCATCAGGGTCTGTAGACTCCTTACAGTCCTGAAGAACCATCAAACTAACTTTCTCTTGTTACCACCCCTTTCCTGGTCAGGCTGTGTCTGTCCTTTCTTTGGAAGGCTCAGTCATAATTTCTAGGTTCTTACTGTCATTTGAAAAGATTACTCTGGGACGCATTTCCTAGCATTTGGATCTCCTGGTTGGGCATGTGTTATGGTCCCTTCTCATCTTTTGACTATCAAGAAGCAGATTTTGAGATATTGGCATTTTTAGACAAGTGAGACAAGCGAGTAATTATCAACTTGGAAGCACAGAGGTGACGCCTCTGCCTTGGCTACTTTACTTTGTAGCAGCATGTACAAAAGTTTCAATGCACCGTAGATCAGCAACCTCTCAATAACAACGGACGATGTTTCCCGTCTATGTGAAATTTCCAATACTTGCTCAAACAACATGCATTTGCTTAGCCTGAAGGTGTCAGGATTAGGTTGGATTCAGACTGCACCCTTCTCCTTTTCAATGAAGGATCTTTCCTTTTAGGTTATGAAACAGCTGGGAGAAATACATTTAGAAATTGCCCTTGATCCACTTTCTCTGGGAACAGTTCTGGAGCTCAAGATTTATTTGTTCATGATTGCTTCATAATGTTTTGGGGGAATTTATTTTGTCTCCCAAGGAGACTTTCTGTGAGGCCTTTTAAGAGGTGACTGCTAAAATACGTATAAACATTCACATTCTATTTGAGGAATATGGCTTTATACTCAAGCAAATGTTTGAAATACTACAGATAATTCATTTTCTAATTACATAATGGGGATATTTGCTTTCTATGTGGCTGCCTTGCTGCTTACTGCTATATTAGCTTAATGTGAGGGATTTTCTTTTTCTATTTATTTTGGTGTCTGTTTTAGTCTAGGGGAAAGACATGACTTGTGGGGTTTTTTTGAGATAAGAAAGATAAGAGAAATTTTTGAAAATGAAAGTGCTTGCTAATCATCTTGTTGTTGTCATTACCTCCTGTTTCCTACTCTACATCCCTTCCTGATTCCTTTTCTTCCTGAGACCACATAGTTGAGTTTGGACATTTTGGTTTGAATGTCTGTTTGAACGAAACTTGTTCTGGATAGACCTGAGTACTTCAGAGTCATTTGTACTCCCTGTCTTCAGACCATGGAACTGTTATTTAACTAATGCAAGGAATAAGCAGTGGTTGTTTACAGATGGACTTTGGAAAGGAGGAGGAGGAGATTATGATAGACTGAATTAGTAGTAAATAATTCTTTCCATAGAAAAGTGGTTCTGTGATTCTGTGAAAAGGACTTACAGTCATCTGAGTGAGCTACTAATTTGTTTACCTTCAAGTAAAATCATATCTCTAGAGCCAGCCAATTTTTATACTGAGGTGTAAAAGAGCTGTCCTATGTGGCAACGTGATGGATAACTTCATTATACAACTTAAGAAGCTCTTCTTCCCTTTCTTGTACCTTTTCACACTCTAGTTAATCACCTCACCCTGGTTAAACCAACTGACTACTTCAGCATTAAAAGTATGCAAAATTAACATTTTACTGCACCAGTGCCGGATAAAGGCAGTCTTTTCCATCTGGAAAACAGGCAACCTTGTTTAAATGATTCTGGCTTCTCCATCTGATGTGTAGTCCAGCTGATGCCATTCCCAGTCAAAGGACTGAGTCTTGCTCTCAGCTTCCACCCCTTTTCCGTCTTTTTTCATGATAACAGCGTAACGTAAGGATGGCTGTCCTGGGCTGTGTCCTGTGTCTTCGGCAGTGGCAGATACTGACTGCTCAGTGTGTATGAGCAGGAGGAGGATACAGGGATTTTTCTCCAGAATAATCTGTCAGCCTCCAGCAATCTATGGTTCGAGGGCTTTCTGAGTCCAAGGTGATGAAGTCCTGGTTACTGTCACTGGGTCTGATCTTGACCCTGGCCTGTGGGATGACATTCTGCCCAGCCTTGGCCCATCCTCGGGGAGGTGCCCTGAAGGTTCCCCCCTCTCCCTTGTGTCTAATGTGAAGTGGCTCTGATGATTCTTTCACCTTGCGAGTACATTTTCCGTCTTTTTGAGAGGGAGGACAGAATCAGGCCTGTACACAGTGTTCAGCATATTGGTTCACTTTAGATTTATACAGTGATATAACAAGATTTAATTTTTTCTTTTTTTTTTTTTATTTCTTGAAACACTTTCATAATCGTGATTTTAAGCTGTAGTTTCATAAAACTGGGTAAAACTTGTTTTCATCTCTGGGGCCCAAATCATGTACAACGCTTTTACAGAAATTGCTGCAATTTTTAATAAAAAATATATCTGTTTGAGAGGCTGTTTCCAACCACCAAGAACATCAGGCTTTCCAGTTTTTTGAAGTCTTTGTTAGAGTAAGGATTTGTATCTGTAAGACCTTATCTGCCCTTCCTATAAAGATATCGAGATGGATTCTCCTGTTGCAAGACTTTGCAGGGTAAGATTCGCTGCTGTTTCTCGTTGTAAGCAATGCTTATCATCTCTTCCTAAATTCTGGGCTTCTGTTATCAAACAATAAGAACAGCGCTGAAGTACTATTTTGAGATTTTTCTTCTTTCTTTTCAGCCAAACCATTTTTCCTCAAAGCTCTTGCATGAACACTTCACAGTTTGAAAACAAAAGCCAATATGACATCATGTTTTGTCACCATCAATCATTTGCTATGCAAATTGAGATGCCTACAGGACTTCAGAGAGTTCAAGGCTTGCCTGCACACGGGGCTTGTACAAACTATGAAAGATTTACAATGTGAGTAATAAGTACTTTCAGGAAAAGACCGATTACAAATCAAAGTATAAAAGGATATGGATAGAAAAAAGAAAAAAGGGCAAATGTTGATCACAAAAGGGAAAGAAAGGGAACAGTGAGCACATCTGGTAACATGGTTTTATGAAACACTTTTATTTGAAAAATATACATTAAATTATTGTGCCTGAAACTTGTGCTTACTTTTCAAATTCTGAGCAGCTTTGAAAATTAAATGTTTTAAAAATAAATGTAAAAGCCCTAATAAGAGATCAAAGGTCCATCCACAGCTTGTTTCTGAGAGGTTCACAGAGGATGCCTATGCTGAAATACAGCACCAGGGCAAGAATATAGCGATGTTCTCCTAGGCTCCAGCCATTCTCAGATCAGGACCTGTGATAAAGGTAATACCTCTGTGTTTAGCGGCCCCTGATTTTTTTTTTCCCTGCATTAATTTTTCTGATTCTTTTTTGACTTGCTCTGCATTTCAGGATTTGCAGCATCCTGTCGCAAGGAGTTCCAACACTTGTGCAATCACTGTAGGAAGTACTATCTTTTTCTTGGTTTGAACTTGCCACATGCTAATGTCATGCTGTGATTCTTGCCTGCTGGCATTCACTGGTAAAGTACGCTCAATATCTAACAACAAAAGAATCGAGGCTACCGTATCAGGAAAAATCAGGATGGTAATATATTTCCCATCAAGACAAGATAGGCCAGATGGAGGTCATGTTAAATGAAAGTCCCAAAGCTGCCACACTTCCCAAAAGACAGAAAACGTCATTCCTCTTTCCAGTGGAGTATTCTCCAGTTCCCTCCCCCAAATCTGTTTCTGAAAGGATTTTGCAGCTCCTTTGAAGCCACTGGCACAGTTGGGTAAAAGATAGATCTCAGGTGTAAAAATAAAAAAGGCTTTAAGTGCACAAGTATAGACTGGATTGAATATAGAAGATAGTGCCTGTTATCAATATTAGTGAATGGCAAGTTGAGAGGAAAAATCCTCAGGCAGAAAATTGCCTCCTATTTTACTGCTCGGTTATGCAACCAGAGAAGACGCTGTATTTACAGGCACGTTCCTCCACTCTTCCCTGCTATTATGGGTGACTTGATAATCATGATACACTCTGACCAGGCTTCTGACCATGTAGAGTCTGTAGGGAAAAAAGCTCTTCTCCGATATGCAACCCACCAGAGGGCTGTGGACTAACAATTTGAGATGCCAGTCTCCAAGAAACAGATGTCTCCATGTGCAATCAATGACACCAAACCATATCCATAATTATATATAAACAATAATAACAAAAAAGACCATGAGACATGCTTTGTTGTCTGGTACTGAAATCTCTCAGTCTTTAAGCCCCTGCTGTGGTAAAAGCCTAAAGCTAATTTCCTGGCAGTGTTGTAGGATAATCAGTTTCACTCTACCCGGTAGGCTTCGGAAAGAGATCTGCACCCAGGTCTTTGATGGCAACATTAAGTTAACTTCCCATTTGGAAAAATAGCTGTCCAATTTTCTGTCAACAAATTGGGCATGATCCTATGCTGAGGTATGATAAGCAGTAAAAGCCAGATCGATTTTAAGCAACCCATACAGCGGGCTCAGGGAAAACCCAAGAAATCATATATGAGAGTACAGTGCTACTGCAAGAGCGACCTGTCCATGGCACTGGCCATTATCTATCAATTAAACGTAACCTGTGAGAATAACCTTCTTTGAGGGTAGTTGTCTATTCTAATTTTAGTCAGACACTTGTTGGTTTATACACTGAAGAATGAAGGTTTCCATCCTCAAGGAATTTTTATTCTATGGAGATTTCCTCAGTGTCCCCACTGCTCTCCACCTGCTTTCAGAACAGTGCAAGTCTCCTGTAGGTTTTCCGTCATATTTGCCACGCGAACCTCTTAGGATGCTTTAGATCATGTTAAATGTCTCTACGTGCCATGTGCAGGCAACTGAATGACCCCCTTCCACCCTGTTCATTTTTGAGCTGTTGCGCTCAATTGTATGCTATCACAGCAAGTTCTTCTGCTTCCCTTCACACAAGGAGAGGATGAAATGCCTTTTCTAGTTCGTTAATTTAGCTTTAATTTTATTGGCTATTTCCTTGGGTTTTTTTATTTTTTTTTTGCAATGAGGAGCTGAATAAGAGTTTGCAACCTGGTCTTGCCTTTGCCTGCATTATTTTATTTCTCTCTTACATTTTTCCTTTCCAAAGGAAATAATCCTGATCCTTAAAAGCTTTTATTTCATGAAAACCTGTCATTATATTTGCGGTTATGTCCTGTGAAGACCTTTTACTTGCTCTCTCTTCTTTATTTTAAAAGAGGTGACTAGAATTAAGCACAACATTCAAAATGAAAGCATACACCTAGTCTGTAGTACTGTGTATTAATTTGTAGTGTGTTGGTGTCCACAAGTCTGCAGAGAGCATAAGGTTGCTGGATACTGTGCAAACATGGAGCTCTTGCCTGGAAGATCTTCCAATCAAATTTTAAAACAGATGTTAAAAAGGTGAATAAATTATAGAAATGGAAAAGGAAAAATATGCAAGGGAATAAAATGGTTTATGAGCAGCTAACGCAAACCCAACTAATCTGATTGATGATGGCATAATATATTTTTTTCAGGTATTATTTTAATCCAATTTTTAATATATTTTTAAATTTAGTTCCCCAAATCCACAAATAATTAATAAATATGTTAATGGAGATGCCAACAATGACTCATTGCCTCCTATGCCTGAGTCCCAAATGGTTACCGTTCACTTAGAGCTCATGAAGGTGTATCGTCAGCTCAGATCATATTGAATGTTTTACCTCCCACTGTACATTAACATGCCTTCGTTAGCATGGAATTTTAACTGCAGTTGGGCTGTGCAATTGTCTGTCTTTTAAAGTGCCTCTGGAATTCCACATAGTTCTTCCTGGTTTTCAGTAACCTAAATTATTTTGACATCTGTGAATATGCCACCTTGGATTTCACCTTTTCCCAAATAATTAATAGACACATTAATTAGTAATTTCCCTGCATTTTTAAAAGAGCTCCAGTATTAGCTCTATTGTTTATGTGAGGAACACAGCACAGGAATAATCACAGAGCCAAAGTGGTAACATGTTTCCTGGGTCAGCTGGTATTTTTGAAATCAGAAATTATTGCTAAGCAAAGTCTAAAGATAATTTCTTACTCTGCCTTAAACAGAAGGAAGTCACAGTCTCCAGTTTTCTGGGCCAGTGGAGGATATTACCTCCAAAGTGAAGTTATCTTTGAGGAGAAAATGCTGATTGTACCTCTTCTGTTTGAAATGAAAGTTATCCACAGGTCTCAAATGCAGGAATGTGTCCTGGAAAAATATACTCGGGTAGAAAAGACAAATCTGGGCTGTACAGGCGAAAAGCAGTGTCTTAAAATTCACCTAGAAGTAGATCCTGCAATCCATTGACAAGAACGGGGAGAGCATTTAAAAATAAATCTCTAGTATGTGCATGAGTTTTCAGTCTGAGAATAAATTTAAAGATGTGGCTGCAGTTAGATTTCACTGCAATATTCTGATCTAGAAATGCCAGTAAAGAACTGTGATTGTCGTTTCAGAGGTACGATGGTTACATCTTAGCCAAATATAGCTAGAAAAAGGAGTCTGGGCACAGAAGCTTCTTTTATATAGCCAAAGAGCAGAGAACCTCTGGTTTTGAAGCCTTTTGACACAAAAGGTGGTGAGGTGGTGCTGTAAATTACTTATGGGGTTTTCAAAAGCTTAAAGCTTCTGAAATCCTATGGAAAGCAACAGAAATTAGGCAATTTCTAGAAATCCACTGAGCGTCTTTGTCTAATTCCTGTGTCTAAATGTCTAATTCCTGTGTCTAAATGTCTAAGTTCCTGTGTTGAAATACTGGTAGTGTCACATTAATTTCTGAGCATTTGGGTTTGGTTTCTAAATTGTTTGCAAGCTTTTAAAATTTTACCTTGGATACTTTAGTAGCTCGTGGGGCAATGATTGAATACAGTCTTTTTGCCATGCTGGATAATTTTGGTTTATGAGAGTAAACAAAACTGAGGGAAACTGGGAAAATTATCTCTGAACAAAATAAAGATTAATTAATGGATTTCCTACAGAGAGCAGATACAAGTTACTTTTAAGGCAATCTAGTCTTCTTAAGAGGGAAAATTACTTTCTTATAGCCCCTACCAATTTGGAAAGACAAAGATTCAGAGCACAGATGGTTGCGATACAGTTGGCACACCAGTTACTATCAGCTTTTTGTCACTTCTAATTCCTGCATTTTGTTTTCTGCCCTGGAAGAGTTCCCAGGTATAAACAATACTTTACGCAGCTTTGTTGGCGGCAGCTGATATTGTTTCAGTTCTGAATTTCACATTACTAAAAAGACCCTGGGAGAAATTTAGAGAACAGCAGAAATAATCTGGATGGAAACAATGGGAGACAAAATTGGTTTATGGGGACAGAGTATAAAAGTGAGGCGTGCACAGCTTTGTCAAGAGGTGAGTGCAGAGGAAAGTTGGTAAGAAAGAGAGAGCAGTATACTAATAGTGGATAATGGCTGAAGGCCTTTCAACTTCAGGAAATTCATATGGTTTAAGAAGATGCAATTATGAGTAAAAAAAAAGAAAGTGAGAAAAAAAAATCAGGTATACGAATATTATAACATCGAGACTTTAAGTAGCAAAGCAGTTTAGTAATTAAAAGTTTAAGTTGGGAGAGTATTCCTCCTAAGGAAAGCTATGGTACCTGTGCGGGGTGAAACTGTGGGTGTGATTCAGCTCCAGATTCAGACAACTAACATAAGTGCCTATTGATAGACAGAAGAGGAGATGCTCACATGTGAGTGAGCGTCTAAGTCCTGTCAGAGTCAATGGGACTCTGAGACTTGTTCATTTGCCTAAATGTAGGCATCTAGTGTCGTTTGGGTGGCTGTGGGCATCACCTTTATCCAAAAGATCTGGCAGATCTAGCAGAGATTGCAGGGGAGACTCATGTTCCCCTGGAGCAGCAGCTGGTGGCCGGGCCGGCTGCTGTAGCAAGGACCTGCTTTGGGGCTCCGGAGGCTATCGGCCACGTTGGCAAACTCTCCATCAACTTCAGAGGGAGATGAGACCCTCCACCTCTGGCTCGCGTGCAGACACCTACGATAAACACCTCAAGTGCTGTTTCAGAGTCCAGAGCCGAATCTTGCCTTAGCTGTGTTTTTCATTTAATCTTTCTATGACAAGGTAATTTCTGTGGTTAAATCATAAAGTCACCTACAGATTACAGAGTAACCTCAGCTGTAAAGGATCTGGAAATGAATTCTGTTGTGTAATTAAATCGTATGCTGTCTTTTCCCTTATAATAACACGATAAAATTTCCGTGTTTAATGGAATGACATTTTAACAGTTTTGAAAATTATTTATATCTTTCCAACTTCTTTTGTGAAATGTTTTGGGATAATATAAAGCCAAGTAAAAATATTCCAAATCCTGTCCTATTACCATCTCTGTTTACTTTGGTAATGTCACAAGTTCCACGATTCTAAATAACTTAATTATTTAGCATTATTCAAATAATATGTAATAAAAAGAGACAAATCATCATGTTTTTTTCAGTAGCAAGCGCATCATACCTGAGTAAATGACCTGACTTTTCCATTAGAGATGACATGGCATGCTCAGAGTACTCACACTCAAAAGGAATGAAGATTTATTTTTAACAGTTTGATGAACACTTAAATACAGAAATGGTTCAGCAAATCTTTCCAATAGTTTTTCTCTTTCTGTATCTGGTTCACATTATAAATAGATAGCACACAATTTTGACTTTTAAAATATTCTGATATTTTAAGAATCAAAAGATAACTGTGTGTCTCAGAGTTCCATACGTACAATGTTTGTGTCAAATGACCTTTCACTGTCACTAGTTTCTATGGGAAAATAAAGTTTTACTAAAATTTTAAGGCCCGCTTGGAAAAAAAACCACAATAAACCCACACCTGATTTGCTTATTTAAAACATACAAATCCATTTCAGTGAAATGTGATTCAATATATTTTACAATCTACTTGACATGCAATTAAATCAATTAACTATTTTCTGTTAGGACTAAGTCTGTTTCCCCAGCTGACGAACAGCCGCTCTACAACAACACATTATCAGAAAAAGCAGGGTTTACAGCTCAGCCTTAGCAGCTGGTCATAAAAACCACACTTCAAAAAGATGACAAAACCACGATAAACTACATTTCCCAATGTAAAAACGAAACAAAAAGCTCAGGCCTTAAACCAAAATGTTTTATTGTCTGAAGCTGAAAGAATTGACGTGCTGTTAATATTCTGTATTGTGTTTTGCTCCAGCTTTTATCTTCAATAAAGGATGACAGTGTTACAAACTTCTGGAAGAGGTCGAGCACTGTCACTTTTGTCAAATGTGGTATCAGTATTTTTCTTTAGTGGTTTTGGAACAGTGTTAACCGCTCTACCTTGGCTTAGGAAGGGAGTTGACTTCTTGCTTTGTACCAGCATTTTGATTCTTGCAGTGAAATTTGAGGGATCGCCGAGGAAATTAATGAAACACTAAGAAGACAGGGAAATCCCTATTTGGGGTGTATAAAGAAAAGGGTAGGTGCCTTTGAATGCATTTTGTTCTTGGTTTACCTTCTTTGTCAGTATATCCCATTTCCAAGTACTGAATCACCGCGTAGGTTGAAATCTTTCAACTCTGCAGTTTCCCAGAGCAATTTGTTAAGATTGGAAAATGCAGGACTAACCTAGGGGATGAATAATAAGCTGGTACCTCTCACATTTGACAGTCCAGCGGATAAACCCTCCATCTGAAGCTCTCCTTTAAGTTGCTTTTAATATTACTGTTTAATGTAGCTTGATTAGCACTTAAAGTATTAAGGTGAAACGCTCTTAACAAAGCAACCCCGTGAAGGAGGAATTACCCGTACATCTTAGCTGTGTACAGTAGCCGGGGATACATGACCTGGTTCTCTGTGATTAGGTAGCTGTCTTACTGTAACTCATGTACGGTACGTGTCAGCTTTTGTTTTGCACAGGGATCTTTACTGCTAATTTCACACAGCAACAAGATTACGCAGCTTAGTGCACAGGAGAAAAACATAGAAAAAAAAGGACTTTGGGTTTTCTTTTCTGATCTGTAGGTGAGAAGAATTCAACAGATTAACAGAATGAAAGACCCTGTGATACATATATTTCAGGAATATAAATAAACATTGAATCAGTGGATACGTATGGAGAATTCGGTACAAAGCAAACTAAAAATGCTAGCATTTCTTGAATTATTGAATAATTTGATGTACGTAATTTACTGTCACATTCTTTTATGTGCAGATACAGAGTCAGGAAAAATGCTATGTTTTTGCATACGAGATTGCAAAAAATAAATTTAAAGGTACTGGACTGATATATGCGGTATGTGATGCTAATGCTTCTTAAAAGGGGAGACATGAGCAGAAGCAATCAGCCAAATAAATTTGTATTTTGTGCCAACGCACTAAAGAAATCTCTAATGACTCAGTTTAAAAAAAAAAAAAAGCAAGAGAGCTTGTTTTACAGTGATTGTACCTATTAGGGGAACACAGAAGATTCGATTGGAAATAAGATACCCAAAGCACTTGTGTATTTAAGTTTGAAGGCAGGCTTGTGATATGATGACTCCCCAAAGTCTTCATCGTGGTAAGCAGGAGTTGAACAAATAACTGCACGAGTGGGATGCCATGGGTTAAGCAGCCTTTCAACTCAGAGGTATGCGGCGAGTGAGAACTGGGGAAGAAATGATGAAGGTGGAGGGTGGGGGGGAATAAAGTGCACTGGTAATTTAATGCTTCCTTTGATAGAACAGTGCTCTCTTATTGATCAAAAAGTTACAGATCTATTGGAGAGACTCAGATGGACTTTCGGTGTACTATATGGCAAGAAGGCATGCAAAATTTTTGCTTTTTAGGCCAGGTATGTTCAGTCTTAGATTTTAGATCTGGTCCTCTATCGAAGTATTACGGAAGTCAGGATATTTCAGGTATGTAAGGTTATGATTCAGTTCTTATTCTTCTTCCCCAAACATCCATAAAAATAGCAAAACCAATCTCTGTGTTTTCAACAAAGAAATTGAGATTTGAAAGCATAAAGCTAGATACAATAATTGCAGTGGGAAACAGGGTAGAAAAGGAAGCTTAGTTCCGTCAATCAATAGTCCTCTCTGCACCTTTTGTGCATGCTTCAGTAGTTCTCCTTCCATTCTTCTGTATTAAGCCACTTTGTAGGATTAGGACAGATGAATGATTATAGCTAAAATCTAAATCCCACTGGGATTAGGTCAAAACTTTCCTAATCTCTTCCTACTCTTTCAGTGATAATATTTCGTGTATTTTTCCTTGAAATAACCCAGAGCAGGGATCCTGATCCTGTTTGCCATAGCTCTATGTGTACCTGGGCTCTGTAGGACCCATCTCAGCTTATTGAACCCAGTTATCCCCCCATTTAATTGCTTATTCTCAGTGGAATTTCAATACGATTATAGTCAGTCTAACAACTTCAAAATACGTGAATTTATGCTAAGCACTGGCCTTCAAGTCAAGAAAGCTGCAAATGCTCATTAGGAGGACATAATTTTGTTTCAGGCCATGATCCGTGTTTTGGGGTTTTTTGTGTATTTTTTTTTCTCCACAGCCAGGGTAATTTGCAAAGGTCTTCACGCAAATGGAAAATATTCTATCTAAACGCTTTCCAAACATGAGCGCAAAGGGAATGTCTTGCAGCATGTATTTGGTAAGTCATAGAAACACAGGTCACCCAACACCAGATTCTGCGAACTCTTCTTGTGTGTGTATAACACATCTTCCTCCATAGATAATTCCACTGATTTCAAATAAGTAATTATGTTTATTAATATAATTATGTTAGCACAAGAGCTCTCTCTAGTGGAGTCAATGATGCTTTACTGGTTGTGTTGCTCAGATACTGAAAAATAGTAGAAATACTTAATCCTGCTGTCTCCCAAATACAGCTAGTGTCAGAATGGCATTACAGTCACGCAGCATATGAGAAATACTGTTGTGTGTGAAATATTTTTAAAAAATAATTTTAACAAGGTGATGGAATTAAATCTTTGCCACTCACTGACATCATTGCCCTCAGCAGAGCTCGGATTTTTTTTTGAGGTCTCCATGGGCTGTTCAAGAAGAACGTGAGATTGTTTCTGAACATCCAATTATATTTGCCAAGTCTTTTTTTCCACTGTTATTTTCTGAGATATGGTAGCTAGAACTGGAAAAAATGCAGAATGTATTGAGGCTGTGTCTGTTCTATCAGAAGACCATGGCATTGTGCTACATTTATGTCTCTCATCCTGTTCCTTGAAGAACAGCCCAAGCCCCACTGTTATCCCAGGTGCAGCACCCTTCAAGGAAACGTAGTAGGTAGAGAGGTCCAGGAGACAAGTGGTCCATCCAAACAGCCTTTTCCCTCAACTGTGTGGTTGGCCTTTACATCCAGAAGAAAACAGACATTGAGAGAAAAATCTTAGAGATTTGTGCAACATAATAGCTCATTTTACATTAATCACACATTGGTTCTGTTGACTTTCTCGTTACTTTGCACCTACTGGTGGTGGGTAAGAAGAAGGAAAAATTTAAGATACTACTCTTGGAGAGAGCAAGAATTAATTTACATTGCATGGTCTTTTCCCTTTTTTTCAGAATGAGTTTTCAGATTCTGATGTGTTTGGCTTTCACAGCTACAGCTACTTTTCCCTTAGATTTTCAGAAGCCCCTTATGAGCTGCTACAGAAACGGACTAGTTCTGCTATGGAAACTATATTGCTTGTTTTGGAAATCAGTTACATTGACTACTGAAAATAGCATGTTGGTCTTATGGCACATGGTTAACAGTGAGGTGCCCCAGGGTTCAAGGCAGCGGTCAGTGTTGTTTTAACAAATTTGTTTATGCTGGCGAGTAGTGGGATGACAAAGTTTGTAGCAGACAGTTATTTGGATTAGTTACCATCAGGAAAGATTATGAAAAATTAGGTAAGCTGTGAGGTGTGCAGCAACTGAGGAAATTGAGGTAAACCACACCGTGAAGAATCAGAGCATTCCTATAACCTAGTTACTCCATTATCTTCCTTTCAGATCAGGCAAAGAAATGTAGGTCTCCATCCTAAAAGAGCAACAAATCTAAGTAGGAGCAGTTAAAACCAGTTCCACTGAAGTGAAAAGGAAATATCTAAGGAGGCCAATGCTGAGGGCATAAAATGCGGGGGACCGAAGGCCTTCTGTTGGCTTTGTGGTTTACACGGTGCCACCATTAGAATTGGCAAACATTTCACTAAGGATTTGCAGCCTGGAAACCTACCCTAAATGTAAGTAATCGTGCCCTATTCTTAAGAGAGGTCCTTTTGTTTATTTATTTATTTATTTATTTATTAAGTAGCAAAGAAAGCACCCGTCTTTTTAGGCAGTAGCCTGGTTGAACACCAGGTACTTTCAGAGAATTGAGAATCCTGTGGTCCAGTTCCCTCATTTTTTTTTCCCAAAGCCAAATCTTTTGAAAGAGAAACATGTGTTTCCCTTCCTCATGGCTTCTCCCACAACTTCTTCATGTGCCTTCCCCCGTGGCAAGACTTGTGCTGAAGCAACCAGTATAACAGCAAGTAATATTTCTGAGGACCCTGTTTGAGGAAGCATTGCTGGGGAGTTTTTGAAAGTCTCAACATCCGCAAATACCATTTGTTTGCTTCCTGCTTCTGCCTGCTTGTTCTGTTGTTGTTGCTAATGTTCTTTATTACTCTGTGTGTTTGTTTTTTATGATTGGTCTGCTTCTTTCAAAGCCCTTCAGCGCTTGTTTTTGTATGACTCGTCCTTCTTGAATGTCATCAGAGGCAAATGGGATGGTATTCATGCAAGCATCTAGACTCCTCATCCTTGGTTTCTCTTAGAGTTAAAGGATAGAAATGTGAACCTTCAGGGGCTCGGATCATGTCCTTTTAAAAAGAACATCTAAAGTAAGTCACGTGAATCATGACTTAAAATGCTTATTTTATACCCAGTTCGAGTAAGAAAAGACAAGCAAATGGACTGCTACTACCTTCAGAAAAGGCAAAAGTTTTCTTTCCTTTTTTGTGTGTTAGGACAAACTGTTTCAAGAAACAATTGGCTGAAAGGTGTTACCAGGAATCTAAATATAAAGCGATAGAGGGAACTGAAGAAATGTAACTGAGAGACTAATCTGGCTTGCAGGAGCATTTTTACCGGTGAGGAGAAGAAGAGTGTGGCCTGTCCATCCACCCTGTTTGAATTTGGCAGGGCTGGCAGGTGGAAGGTTGTAGTTTTCCTCTAAGACTGAACACGCTGATATGGCCATCACTTGAAGCTGAATCTTTAGGCGTTCAGATTGTTATTTGTTACACATTTACCTCTTAAAATAGGTGTTCGCTTCAGGTTTAATTTTGTACGTGGAGATTTGAAGAAAAGCAAGCTTCCTTCATGCCTGCCTTCTTTTCTTCCTTTCCTTCTTTGATTTGTGCACTACAGAATCACCATCCCTGACAATGACAGATAAATTTCAAATTCTGGGTTGAACAGTTAGTGTCTCGAGTGTTTTATTCATGGGCACCATATGCAAAAAGTGAGTAGTTTTTCCGATTGTGGAAAAGTAATGTTATGTTCAGAACTGCCAAAGTTACTTGAATTTGACTTAGCTGCGTTTTCAGGTGAACCTAGAAATAAATGGAAAGTTGAAAAAAGCAGCTACATGTTAAATACATAGTGTACCTGTAGTTTTAATTCTTTTAGGTCAAAAAATATTCAAATGCATTCACAGTATTTTTGATTGAAAGAATTTGTAATTGGATTTCCAAACATGCTGCTTTCATCTTGGGCAGTACAATATGCACTTTGATAATAACATGGCTATGTCATTAGAAAGAAGTCCATTTACTAGTTTAGGCATAAAATGAGATACAGAAGAAGACAATAAAATGCTTTCTAACATAATGCACCTTATTTTTTATTGTATTCAATAGAGGCATGATGAATAAGTAATCTTATAAGTGCATCAGAAGTACACCTTGGCTGATCTCTTAGAGGTGTTGAGATTTCACTGCTATTGAGATTATTCATAATATCACTTTAATTTCTAATAAAGTGCATAGGACTTTATAATGGATCAAAATATGTGCCCACAAGGTGCTTAGATCATCTGCTAGAAGAGGCAAACTTCCACACTGTAAAAGTAATCCAAGACAGGAGGAAAGGAAATGAAATGAAGATGAAAAGTAACATCTTCAAAATGACTTCTTTTTTAAATATGAAGCCCTTAAATAATAATTTCCTTATTTTCACTTATTCACACTCTTTAACTGGTAGTTGAGCTATATAACTATAAGCTGTTCTGGGCATTAGTTACATTTTCCTGTATGTTTAATGTTATCTCATGCAAATTAGATTTGCAGCAAACTAATCTGGTCCAGGTAGTAAACGTCACTGCTTGAATTATTTTATTCATCCGTTCCCTTTTTTTTTCTATAGCATTTATGCAATTACCAGTGCTAGTGGGATTATCCCCTCCCTCCCCCCATGAAATCAGAAAAAATTAAATCCAAGGAACCTAAATAAGGTTTACGATTTTTTTCTAGCTTTTTTTCGTTTCTAGGAGAAAGAGAAAAGAGCTTTATTTGCTTTTAAGACATCCACAATTTAAAATTTAATATCAGAACATAAGCAATTTTCCTGATAATAACAGCACTTATTATACTCATAGGAAACTCTTGAAACTGGGTGATTTTGCAACCTCAAAGACAATAGCAAAACCAGTAGAGTA
Organism: Rissa tridactyla; assembly: GCF_028500815.1. Lineage (NCBI taxonomy): Eukaryota > Metazoa > Chordata > Aves > Charadriiformes > Laridae > Rissa > Rissa tridactyla. The sequence continues at coordinate 69,940,380 of NC_071467.1, read as the reverse complement.
GTTCTTTGTCAGAAGGTGTGCAGCTCTGGTTTTGGACTCTCAGCATTTCATACATGGGAGTTTTGCCTGCTTAATAAAAAAGAGAGTCGTATAACTACAAGTATACCTAGACTGATTTTACTCGGTATTTGTTTTGAAATTTGTTGCTCACAGGGAGAACAGGAGGCTTTTGAATTGACCATTGTTTCTTTTTAAAAGTACATTTGAATTATGTACTTTCTTGGGAAATTAATTGTTCTAGTTTTTGAAAATATGCATCAGTATTAATGGTTTTGATGATAATAATATCCTGCCTCTAGAACCGATGAAACACTGAAAATAATTGGGGATTCATTTTGCACATTGAGCCTTCATATTCTGAAGCTCACTTGATGTTCAAAATTGCACCTACTGAAACATAGACCTTTTTGAAAGCCACCCTTCCTCTTGAAAAGTTTTCTTTTGAAATCTTAATGAATCAGACAGGGATTTGTTGTACCCTCTGTTGCTAAATATAGTCACTGACAGTTCTTTTTTGTTTTGTAAGTAAAAGGCTGTCTATGAATTCAGTTTTAGAATACAAAAAAAAAAAACAATCCACGATGTATTGCAAGAATTTGGAGTGGAAAATATCAGCCACTATAATGGCTCATTAGTAGTAATTTATTGCTCATACCCAAAGTATATCATAGTTGGATTTCAATGCCCTCATCCTAGTTGTTGCTATAGTGAGTTGATTACTGTACAAACAGATAGCCAGTGTTTTCCAAAATAGAGGCCTTTTAAAGAAACCAAAGATACCAGAGTCCATGTTATTCACAAAAAAATAATTATTTTAAAATCAAAGGTGTCATTCTGATGTTTTCAGATAATCTTTGTTTTCCATGTTGAAGCTCTTTTCATTTAGAAAATTGCCAAAATTGAATGAAAAAAGAGATTCAGGTCATTAAAAGATGAGCAGCAGCATAGAACAATAAATTCAGAGTTTAAAAACTCCTCAGTAAATTAAACTTTTAACTTATAAAATAAACATGCATATTATCCTTTTTGTTTTGTTTTGGGAGTAAAGATAAAGTCCATTACTGTCAACCATGGTCACCTGTTCTGCTTCGTTCCTTTGTGTGTTTAGTCTGTGAACCATGTTACTGGGAGGGTGGAATTTTTTTTCCCCTCACCAAATTCCATGGCAGATGACCTTACCTATATCAATAGCAATAGCAAAATAGTGCAGGGTGTTGTTTTTTTTTTTTTTTTCTTTTCTTATAGAGTCTATAGAGTCTATAATGATGCGCTGTGATATGTCTTGCCAGTTGCAACTATGAACGTTAAAGGCTTCTCTTCAAAAGAAAGAAAAAAACCCCAAACCTCACCTCCCTCAGATTCTCCAAACCTACATGCAAGTGACCTGAAAAAGTGAGCAAAGAAATTATGTGTTCTCAGCCATCTTTGCTTTCAATAAATTTAAGAAAACTGGGCAAAATTCCAGGGCAAAAGAGTGCCCCTCATTTTACCCTGAGACTCCAAGAGGGTGCGTGACAAGGCCTGGGAAATGGTAGGGTGGGTTTCATGCCCTGGTAAATTAAGAGAACACCCTGTGGTCATAGTAGTTCATAAATAAGCAAAAAGATCAGACTGAAATGAATACTGTCCAGCATGGTTTCATGGAAAATAGATCTTTATTAAACAAACCTATGTTTATTCTTTGATGATAAATATGGCTGATAGTAAATGAATGGGTACGATGCACTTAAACATTCAAAAGACATTTGACTTTGTACAACACGCTGTTCTGATTTAAATAAAAACCTACCACTACACCTTGTCAATAAAACACATGTTAAATAGATTAAAATCTATCTAGCTGACAGGTAACGCAGGGAGTTGTCAATGGAGAGCCATCATTGGAGACCATTCTTACGGTCTGCTGCAGGGACAGATCCTGTGCTCAGCATAGCATAACACTTGCCTCAGTGTTCATGAAGCTAATACAAGATCATTGCTGATAGGTTAACAGAATGGTAAATAATCATGAGGACAACATAGTCTTGTGTACAGACTCTGACACTTGCCAACCACTTTATCTTAATTTCTTTTTCTCCATAAGGAGCTACCTGTTTGAACGGTGGTCTATGATATACAGTCATATTCACAGCATAACAGAGTTGTTCATTCAAGAGTTGTGGTAGCATCTGTATGTTAAAAAACAAAGGAATAAGGTTAATGGATTGGTGGGAGGATTTGGTGAATTTCACAGGGAAACTGAAGATTTCTTTTCATTGTTGTGGAACATGAAGTATGGGAAGCTGCTTGTGTTTAGCACGGGCATGAGCAGCCAGCCGGTTATATACTTGATTAAATCAATGCTTGTAAAGAGAAAGGCATGCATACAGGTACCATGCCTGAGTCATCAGTGTAATGTGCAGATGGCTAAACTGGTAGCCTGAGCCTTTATGGTTCTCACGATGCACGGGTAGCAGTACTTGGTGCAGATCCTTGGTGGGTTCTAGGTGCAACTTAGCGCCATTCACCCAGCATTGCACCTTCAGTAATCAACCTGTCTCAAATCAGTCAGTCCTGACTTTTGGGGGGATTTATGTAGCCATGTCATGCTAGGACTGGAGGTGTCTTATGTCCAGCGAGCTTAGGGAGCTCTGGCAGATCATGTGTGGAGATGCCCAGAAGAGGCTTTCTTGTTCGGCATACAGTTTACCTCTGAGTTGGAGACAGATCTGTAGCACTTGCTGGGACATTGTAGTGCTTCTTAAACATAGCGACAAAAAATAAATTCCTATGAAGGACATCAACTGCCAATTACAGTTCTTTGGGTAATACTTCATGCTGGTGGCCTTTTCAGCATTCAAGAATGTTGCTGAGTGAATAACCTGCAATGGAGAATATCAGACTTTGCTCCTATTTCTGGTCTAAGTCTTAACTTTTAATTTCCTGGGGCTGTGTGTGCAATGTTGGTGGGGCTTGTGGGCAACATTTTGGATTCCCTTCCAATAAGTTATACAACATTATGGTAGAGCAATGTGTTGATGGCACTCTTCCTGTATCAGCAACATCAAATGGAAGACCTTTTTGCAGTAAGGCTTCTAGGTTTCTGCAGTATTAGTGTTGGCAAGTATAAATTCTGAGTCAGATTCGTTTATATGGAGATGGATAGATCTAGATAGTTATTTTAAATGGAGGTCTTACTGAATCAAAATAAAAGAGCACAAGAACATAGTAAGTGTAATTTCCTAGAAGGAGGAAGGACATGCCCCTTAGAGTTTTGGGACAGCCAAAATTGACCTCGCAAACAGGTGAATAGAGAAATTTAACCCTTAGATATTTCCAAAACTCAATCCTAGTTTGTTTCAAAATAACCTTGTGGGGGAAAAAAAAATAAAAAAAAATGAACCAACTGTTTTTGAGAAGATAGATACTGATGAAGTAAAGCGTTCCCCTGCTAGTGAGATAGAGCTTTTCTTTGATTATTGAGAGCTAGGAAGATTTTGTTGTTGTTGTGTTACTTCTTATTTCTTCTGAAACCTTTCCCACGCCTGAAAGGGAGGGTAGTATTTTGTCTCTGCTGATACAGCTTTCTCTATCACATTTTAAATGATGGCAAGGGGCTTAGAAGTCTGGGAAAGACGTTCTTTTACTCTAATATACTAACCTTAATCAATATTTCAGATTTATGTTTATTCCCTTACTCTATTTTTCTCTTGCATTGACAGTTACCATATTTGATCATACTCTTCTCTTGAAACAAAACTGATGAAGGCCATGAAGATGTTCAGCACATACAATAAGTATTTCTTACCAAATGAGTTTATTAAAATGTGAGATTAAAAAAAAAAATCAGAAGGGCAAGTATATATCAAAAAGTCTTAAAAGAGAAGCTGTTGAGCATATCTTAGTTCAACGGTAAAAATTTCTGTTGATTCTCAGTAGTCAGCGCTGTGTTCTTCACCTTCTAGCATATTGGAGTAAGCTGAAAGGAATATACTTTCAGAAAGGCGGTGGGTAAAACTAGACACGACACAAATAATTTGGAATTTTCTCTTTAGCAGGAGTAACTGCTTATAGCTGTAATGCTATGTGTGTATGTACAGGCAACATAACGGGATTTTCTTAGGCATTTCTTTGGATGCTTGTATTCTTATGATTTTCAGCAACATTTTTGTTGTTGCTTTCCTGACATTTGTCTTCAACAACGTAATGGATTTCACTAATAACTGGCGGATGAATTTGAATATCTCCAGAGCCTTGTTCCATTTATGGACTCTGTGTTTTATCAGAAGTTCCCGGTATATAAAAAGTAGCTGTATCTATTAATGCCTGGTGATATTTTTTTTTTAATTATTTTTTATAGAGGCCACAGAATTTATTGAAGAAATTGGTTTTTAGACATTTTTGGGCCTATTATTCATGAAATAAAAAAGAGAGAGATAATAAGTCCCAGAAACAGAAAGGTAATCACATTTAATTTCTGTCAGTTGCACATGGCATTGAAAAAACTGTGTTACAATAACATAGTCAACAATAAACACTGACAAAAATTTCTGTCCTTTGTCTCCTATTGTGGCTTTTTGAATCTGTATACTCTTACTTATATTTTTGGTTCAAAATCAAAAGCACCATGGAAAAGACAACAGATGTACAATTTACTTTCAGTCCACCCATTTTCCATCATGCTTATCCTCCTGGGAAATATTTTCATATGTTCCTCTCAAAGCTTTAAAGATGACTACAACTATCTCAAGTGATGTCAACAGTCACTTGTTGCTCAGGTGCTGGTTCCTTGAATCTGTTTGTACGGGCTTGGTGTCTATTTCACCAGCTAATCAGTTAAAATTAAATTTTTTGCATGTATACGTGTATACCTAATCTGCACTTCGCTCTTTATATGTCAGCAAATGACTGTAGTCCAAATAGGTGGTACTCCTCCTACAAACATGTACTAAAAAAGCTCTCAACACATAATGGACAGAAGATTAAGTGGATACGGGGAATAAGATTCAGAAAGCTATTTGAGAGTGTAGTTTCCATTAATTTGAAATCAGCTGTGCTTAGAAGCATTAATGTTTTTGTGACTTCAGGTTCGGTCTAACTGAAGGACTCCTGTCCATCGAGTCTCTGGGCTGGGACACCTAGCGCCAAGTTCCTGACTTGAGAAGGGGCATTTATGTGTAGACTTGTGTGCCAGGAGATACCAAATCTGGCCCTGTGGTCTCCACACCGAAGAGGGGAAGAGCCCGTGGAATGTTAGTTTGCCCCTGGAGCCAATCCACGATCCTGCTCGCAATACAAGGAGCAGGTCCCTTTCCCAACCTGGCAGCCCTGCTGTCCTCCCTATGTCAGCTGAATTCAGGTAATAAGAATGAAAGAAAACCAAGCCAGGAAAACAAACTAATTGTTTGTTGTGAACTTTTTTTTTTTTAAACCATGAGGGTAAGTTAGACTGGTTTACGTGTAGTGACACTGAACTGGATGAAGGAAACACTCTTATCTCACGAGTACTACTGAGAGAGACCAAAAATTCATTATTTTCACTGAATGGTGTCTAGTAGTAGCATTTACCTCATAAAATTCAGACCTTGCCACAGCAATTTGTGCCATGGTGCCCTTGGAGTGTGCTCTCGCAGCTTGGAGCGGGACATGGTGGGAGTTGGAAAGTCCTTTCTCCCTCCCAGGGTCTGGCTGCGGACTTTGTCCATTTGTGGGCTCTGCCCTCTCCTACTTCTGTCAACTCCTAGATGCCTCAACTCCTAGGAAAGAAAACCAGGCATGCAAACTGACAGAGGTCCTTGGTGTTTCAGCCAGGTCCACAATATGGGTAACTAGGGATGAAGACCAAAAGCATGATCTATAGCGTGTACTGGCCTAAGAGTTTGGAGACAGAATGTCTCCATAAGAAGAGAATACCGGGGGTGGGGTAAAGGGGAGCAGGCTTCAAATATACAAAAATATACAAAAGGCTTCTGTCAAGACAAAGGAAACACTGAGTTTTTAAAATTTTTTTTATTTATTTTTAATTTGTGGTGGGTGGTTCAGGAAGTAATGGGTTTAAAATTCAGAAAGGAATCTATAGGGCAGATGTTAAAAGCTGTTTCCTTGTGGTAAAGACAAAGGAATAAACTGGTTGAAGAGGTTGTATGTAAAGACCTCCAATGATGAACATGCTAAAGCCTAGACAATATCTGTCAAGAATAGCATAAATGTAGTAGATTTTCTTTAGGGAATGAGGCTGGACAAGATGACCACTTGAGGTAACTTCCAGACCTTTGCCTCTATAAACTGTATTTGAACTGGCATGGAGACCAGAGGCAGAATGTTTTAAAGAAAACCCATTGCTCAACCTGTCGGGGGATTGCATGCCCCCTTTTTATTTCCTATACCAGTTCTGGGCTCATCTATGCATCTATATACATCTATACATTGTCTGGGCACTGATTGCCCGAGGCCAAACCATTTTCTGCAGGAATACCTGGCATCAGCCATAAAGTGGTTGAGTCAACAAAGCTTTGATTTTAACCATAAGAGAGCTAAAAGCTCTTACTTGAGGGTCTTAATGTTAGACCCTAATGGCCAGAGAGGATTTTTAGATTTACAGAATCTTACTTATAGCTTATAGCTGGGCTTAAATTTCTCCTCCTTAAGGCATTCCTAAAGATTCATTAGCAAGTTTGGACTGCAGTGATTCAGCAGAAGTCTAAATTAAAATGTTCTGTTAAGTTTTGTAGATGTGCCGCAGGATGGGACAAAGCATATGTTTATAACCTAGGAAATAGCATGTGAAAGAAAATAAAGATTACAACAAGCCTGTAAGAAACACAGAGAATTTGTAGCTGCAATATTGTTTGTCTTGTGAAGGGAACCATGGCATGTATTTCTTAGTAATGTCAGCTGATGGAGCTGAGACCATAAAATGTTCCTTGCCACTAGCGGAACATTTCTATTGCTAGTTATTGATCGTATTGCTAGTTATTGTGAAAAACATATATTATAAATTGCATTCCTTTTTTTTTTTTTCCCCTTATGTGAAAAAAGTTGCTATGTGGTGATGCAGAGGAAGCTACTGCCACAGAAATTCTCCGGAGAAACAGGAGGGCACAGTTCCTCTCCACTGCCTATGTTAAGTATGCCAAATAATAGGCAGGCAGGTTTGTCAAATGTCTTGCTTTTTCAAGAATCCTTGTTTGTATATGATGGCCACCCGGTTCCCACTCTTGGTCTACAAGTCTCAGGCTGGTTGAAATAGCATGCTATTCAGTAAGACTATCTTAGTACAGTGGATGATAGATGGGCATGTAAGGAGGTACACAGAATTGCAAATGCTTCTGAACGGTGTTCAAAATCACAAGCTGCACTCAAGTGGTAATAAGGTAGGGAAAATAGTTGGGCATTGAAGCTCTGATTAAGTGCACACGTAGGAAAAAAAAAAAAATCATAAATGGAAAAAATGCCAGGAGGTTGGCCAGACTAACTCTTTGCTGGTATGGGCTGTCACAGATCAAAATGTTCCAGACACAAGAAGCCTCTGTTTTGCTTCTGATGCTATCTTAATTTAATTTGTAGCCTTGAGTTCCATAATGCTTGATTTCCACATTTATACTCCTGATCAGGATGAGTGATTATTGCTTTTTTCGGGGCTGTAAGAGTAATAATAAAATGCTACCTCTACACCTCACCTTTTCTGAGGGATGCATCTAGCCCCCCAGCTTCCCCGTCGTAAGGCCCTTCCCATCCATCCAGCTCCCTGGCTATTGCTTTCCAAGCACAATAATGTAGAAACATTAATAATTCATGTTCTTGTCTTGCTTTCATTTTCCTCCTTCCAGGCTCAGTCACAGCTAAGGTTCGAGCCTTAAACAAAATGCCAGACACTGTTGCACATCGAGTGCCTCAATGTGCTCCTTGGCTTCTCTTCAGAAAGACCTTCTCCAGGAAGGGCTGTTGGGTGCAGCGTGGAGTGGCTTCCCACCCGCTCCCTCCCCTGCCCACTCTTACTGGCTCACCCTCTGGTGGGTAACATGAGGTCCCCTCCTGGCGCAGGGGCTGGCAGGGGCAGGCAATGCTCCATGCTGCCTTCCTCCTTTCCACCACTGCTCAACACAGATTTGGTCATTCCTCTCCCCAATCAAACAAATTTTTTACCTAAAAGTTTGACTGCCGTTCCGCAGGCCTTTGGACTATCAGAGTTTTTTAAATGCAGTTTATTAATTTTCTTTTTGACTTTTCCCACATGCACTCACTGGTTTTGTGCTTCATATTGCACCATCCACCCATCCAGTTGCCCCATCTCTGCTCATTACCATCTCCTGGGCACTGCCATAATTACCAGTTTCCCTTTTTGTCCCATCATTCAGCTACACCTCTCCTTTCATAGAATCATAGAATTGCCTAGGTTGGAAGGGACCTTTCAGATCATCTAGTCCAACCATCAACGTAACTCTGCCAAAAACCATCACTAAACCATGTCCCTAAGCACCACGTCTACCTGTCTTTTAAATACCTCCAGCTTTTTCAAAACTCTTACTTTCACGCGATGAGTTCCCCTGAAAAGGAAATTATTTTCATCCACTTGCCAAACACTTAATGCTTTGTATGAAATGCAGGCTTATCAGTTATAATCATTCCACAGTTCTTAAACAGAGATAAAAATATTTTGAATGAAAATGCTTCTGAATAAGTTATTTTAAAGACTGATTACTGCTACTGGCTCTTATTACACAAACCTGAATATGCTACTTCAATGATCAATATCTCCTAAGTTTAAAATTAGCTTTTCACTGGCTTTGTAACTGAGCAGTAAAAATTTCTTTATAATCAGTGAAAATAATTTGATTTCGTTTTAGTAGCCAAACGAGATTCTTTTTTTCAAGTTACTTTCAAAAATAAAAGAAAGACATAGATATAGAAAGTAAAGTTATCTAGGAGCAGAGGATCCAGATCAATGAACGGTCAGGAAGAGGAAGCAAAGTCAAAATCAAATATGCCTAAAATAATTATACTTTACAGATTTTTCTTCTCCCTCCTCTAGTAGTTTCATTTACAGAATTTTAAGTGACTCAGAGAGGAGAATGATAAAGGATATACTGACTGGAGAACTGTGCCAATAATTAGCGATCTTGGATCCTGAAGGCCTTATATGTTATGGCTTTCCCCTTGTGCCAGGAACATTGTTCTGAAAATAAATGTTAGCCAAAAATCTTTTTTTTAACTAGAATCTTGATTAACATCGCTGATTTCTTCCAAGTAGCCTACAGACAGGGAAAGCATTAGAAAATTGTTTTTCCTAGTTTTTAAATTGACCCTTCCCTCCAAGATGTGTAGATAAGAGAGGTCAAAATAAGCTGTTTCATGTCTGGGAAGCAAGGAGAGCTGGATAAAGTGTCAGGTATCACATTTGTTCTACGTGCAGGGAACACCACCTTTTACTCCTCAGCTCTTCCAGCTGCTCGGCTCTCTCCTTCCACCCGCTCGCTAACCAACACCGCTGTACTGCTCTTGGCCTGGGGCTTTTTAGGGAGGAGATAGCAGTTCTGCAGTCATCCAAGATTACTGATAATCTTTTGCAGCCACTCATCTAACTCTGATAATACCTCAAATGTCCAATTTACATATTGCTTTAAAGACACATGCTCCCACTCAACAGATTCAAACTCTCAGTGTGATAATCTCCCTACACGTACCTCCATGGTGTGACCACTGCTCTACTCCACAGTCACCCTGTGGTTCAGCTGGACTTAGTGGCATCTTTCTCCCCACTTGTGAGTTAACACTGGTTTACTTCTAGCTGTGCCAGGCTCTTCCACAGACAAGGGTAAGCAACATTGCAGACCCTATGGTGAGTTTCACGCTGAACTTTTCATTTTGCTGACCCTCTTTCAAAACCAGAAGCAGAACTTGTAGGGATAACTAGCATATTTTAGGAGAACAATTTGTATAGCTTGAGAGGGAGGAGAAAGCACCTACGGAGTAGACTTGTAGCTGTGGGAGACAAGAAGAATATATGGTAGATAAAGCCATTGCATGCAAAAATGCAGATTAGAAGTATTGGTTTAAAAAACTCAAGGGTACTGGAAGCTGGAACTGTTTAAGAGAAGAAAAGATCATTTTAGATAGGTTCATACAGGATAACTCAAACCCCACCAGACTGACAGCTGTGGAATGCAAAGATGCTTCTGGCTCAAAGCAGAGATCAGCTGCTGCTCAGAGGGTGTCCAGGGGAAGTCTCACTGCTTGCTTGACAAGAAGTGACCATTGTTAGAGGCCAGATACCCAGTTATTGGTGGGATCTGCTGTCTGACTTAATGCTGTCCCTCTTTACCTTCCTACCCTGCACTGTGCTCACATGGCCTTTCTCAGGCAGATTCTGTTGGGAGCTTGATGCTGGAATAAATGATTCTTCGCTCTGATCCAGGTGCAGGTTTCTTGCCTCACAAAATGTATCATCGCTGTTTTTGTTTTCTTCCACTGAGACAGAGGCACTCGAACTATTCTGACAGAACACCGAATGGTACATTTCCCATCTTCTCCAGTTTCTTTTTCCCACTGCCTGTGTGACAGTGAGCTTAGTCGTCTGAGAACTCACAAGGCATTCTGAAGATACTTTTTTTCGCCTTCATCTTAGAGCAACACTGGGAACGCAGACTAACTTAGTAGCTGCCGTTCTGCTTTGTCTAACGCTCAGTGGTCTCAAAATCTGGCACTCCGTGAGCACAGAGACGATTCATACTTGTGGCATTTCCTGGTTAACCAGCGCTGTACCTCGAATCCCCGCAGCTGGGACTGCACAGCTCTTCACCTCCCGTAGCTTTTAACTTCTGTGCTCCTGGGCTTTCAGATTATTCCCCCCCCTGCAGTGGAAATGTGTACAAAGTCAGGTAGTGGTCAATGGGATTTTATCTTTTTGGTAGTAGAATATTACGTAGCCTTTAAAAATGAAAACTGTAAAAAAGATCAGAGAGCTTTAACCTTTTTACAATTGTTGGGATTAATCGCTTTATATTTAATATTATAACTGAGTTTAGGATAATTAAACCAGCATAAAAAGGTGCAAGACAGATCAGAATCTGTCCCTCAGGTTTTGTTCTCACAGTGTCCTGTCACAGCAATGTAATCTCCTACCTTTACTGATCAATCACGTTGCCCCTTAAGTTGATTTCCTTTTTTTCCAGATTGTATAAACAAAAAAGATGGAATTCACATAATCCTGTTTGTATTGGTTACGATACCAAATAAAAAATAATAATCTTCCTGATTCTAACTGCTTACAAAACACCCCTTGTGTTAGAGACAACAGAGGACTGCAAGTCAAGTCATATCTGAGGGAATAATGGCAAGTTTTTTACCCAGTGATGTATTTGTTTGAGCCCTTTTTCCATTAGGGCACCTGGATCTATAACTTCATGTGATAAAATAAGTGTTATTCATATATGAGTGAACATAGTGTACTGTTCCTTCTTGTGGGACTTACCACTGTTACTAGGGGACTCTTTTCTTTTACTGGAAGCAGTTAGGAAAATCTCAGCAGGCCTTTGTACAATTATCGTGGCCCCTGGTTTCCATCTAGTGCACTTCCAGCTTTGCTGTTGCTAGCCAGTGGGAATTTAGCAAACTACTTGGAAGGAGATCTGGTCACTGAGGCATCAAAATCTACCTTCTCCTTGCACACCAGAAGGTACGGATGCAGCCTGAAAGCTGCACGGTGCCTTTTCACACAGCGATCTCATCAGGGAGAGAGTCCCCGGGTTGGGACACAGTATCCAAAAATAAACACCTTTCAGTGCTTTCATTATGGGGGCTTGTTGGCTTTCCTCCTTTTGTCTTGGCTCTGGAAATCAGGTGAGGTATCTCGCCTACTTGGCCATGTATAGGAGAAAGCGATAATTTGAATGGATGCCCTAAGTTTATTAACTTTCCCTGGCTGCCATGAGCAAACGCAGGGAGCAAGCTCTCAAAACATCTCTCTTACTAACAGATCAAACCCGTAGATGTCTGTGACAGAAATATTTGAAAGCATGATTAAATGAAGCCGCCCGAGCCAGGCACATGTTGAAAAATAAGCACCGTATTACTTCAATTTGCTGTAAATAGTAATTTACTTCAGTTATTTCCTTTAATTACAGCGCTCCATCTTTACACAAGGCTGTATTTAGGAACAAAGGGACTGGTGTCACTGTAAGGTGTATGTTATAATAGAGACATTTGTATTAGGCTTCAGGAGAAGCCTACAGTGTATCCAGCAATTCTGTGGCTCTTGTGACCACCGACCCTTCTCTGGTTTTGTTAAAGTATTTTTTTTTTTTATATATATGTGCTCATTTAGGCTCTTTCTGGTTCTGCTATGAAGTTCATTTGACACTTCAACTATTACCATGGACTGTTCTTATTTTTCTCATAGACATCGTTAGAATAAACCAGAATTAGAGTAGCCTCTCCTCTATTATATAAAATGTACAGGTTTTAAGGGAAACGATAAACCCCCAAATTTTTAACTTAACAAGTGTTATAAATGAGCCAATTGTTCTGAATTTTTTTACAAAGAAACAGGAAATCTAGTTATCTAGCAAACCTATTTATACGCAGTAGGTAACCCTGGGTTGCAGGCAGGACTAATAAACAAAGAATGACAACCTATTTCTTTTAATGACAAGCTGACATATTTATTTTTATTATTTCACAAAAGTATTCACCAGACTCATCTGTCACACTAAAGCCCCATTCTCCCTCCCTGCAGACAAAGCATGTAGCCTGACTGCACTCAGGTTGAGTGAAAAAATAAAAACGAAAACCAACGATTTTGGAATAAAAAAAAAATATTTGAGGGCCTGCAGTATACTGTGCTAGAACACAAAATATAAGATTTTTCTTGTGTGAATAAAGTTTTATGTTGCTTATTTTTGCAAAGTTAGATTACAGCTACAGAAAGCAATTTTTATACTAAAAATTGGCTTTATGATATGCTTAAGTTGAATTTCTGCTTTTCCAGGAACTGGAATGCCATTTCCTCCAAAATCTGACTGATCTTTCTACCTGAATGAGACACTTCACAACTTGTAGGGCATTAGATCAAACAGTTCCTTTAGAAATGATAGAGCCTCTTATAGTATTTCGAAACTGCAATAATGAATTTCAGATACAAGCTAAGTTAGCATAAAATGGGCTTATATTTCTGTGTTTAGTGTGACATTTTCCAATAGCATTTTATACAGCAAAAGTGAGAATTCAGTTTTGCTCAAAGAAATAATCATCACCTTAGTTTTGCCAAATGCACATTTTTGTTACTTGTCATTTGTGTAACGCTAATATGGATATATAAAATAATTTAGAGTGTCTTGAACTAGAATTTAGAGTAGCTACAGATCAAGATTTGCTTTCTGATCTTGGACATGCTGACACGGTACATGCAAATCTCACGCTGGAAAAGAATGAGTATCTGTTTTGCATGTCACTTAATGGGAAGCCTTAAGTCCTTCATTAATTTTTTTTTATTTAAGTCCTTATTTAAGATTAATTAAGTCCTTCAAAGGAAATTGAGTTAAGCCATGGAAGTGTCTAGACCACTAAGATTTTTCTTTTTACACTCCACTTTTATTTATATTTTACATAGATGCCGAATACACGTTCTGAGCACTAGAAATGTAATGGCAGTTTGGAATACGCAAGAAATTCAGGTCTAGGACCTAAAAAGGAAAATAAAATGATAGTGTAATGTGACACGAGTGGTGGTTTTGTGTGGTCATGTGTATGTATTTTCTTTCTGCCACTTGTAGCAGCTGTTTGGTCATAGGAAATATGTTAATAAGAAAGTAAGTTTTATGCTTATTCAAAGAATTAGGTTGTAATAACTAGAGGATAAAATAAGGACTTCTAGCCTTATAAGGTTGTCATTAGTTTAATAAAAAAACTACATGCTACAAAAAAAACCCCAGTTACGGTAAAAAAAAAAATAGGAAAAATATTTTTAAATGCTCCAAATCCCATGTTTTAATTTAATTGTACAACATAACCTGTGAGCCACTCAGTAAATAGATCTTTTGGTTTCATGTAAATGCTGCTTACTTTGAAGAGGTAGCCAAGTGACTAAACATTTAAGAGTCCTAGGGATTTGATAATTTTAGCCTTACATATAAACCCATCTGAGAGTGGGCAACAATTCTGCCAACACAAAAGGAAAAGTAACCTCTCCATTTAAAAATTATGATACCAGCATCCACGTTATTAAATGCTTGACAACATCTTATGTCATGTCCATATTACTTGCTTGAAACTGTGCTGGTTTTGCATGTGAGCTAATATTAAGATTCTGTCTCGGCCTCTTGTATGAATTCAAATTTTGTGGAAAATATTGTCTTCCCCCCCACTTCCTCCGTGCTTTCACTCAAAAAAATCACACTATTTTAGGTGTCCTCAATCCTGCCAGGTCCCTGCACAGTGTTTTATGGTACCTGCATTTTATGGGAAAAAAACCAACCCAAAACGCCAACATAGTTTTTACATTACCATGGATATACTAGAAAAGTGCCATTATTGAGTTAGCTACCTATTCCTGTTCATTCATGAATGAATAATGTTAGAATTAACATGAGCTATAGTGCATTATTTATTATTTCTCTGGATTTGATGCTTAGCAGAGGTGTTAAAGGTCTGATGCCTTTTAAATGTAATTCATTTCCCTTTGTTATGTATTTTGCTGGCTAAAAGAGTCCCTTCACTTTTCTTTTGCTATTGGCATTTGGGGGTAATACTTCTTAAAATTAGAGTAATATTAAAATTATTTCTAGTTATTAGTTAAATAAATAGAATAATTAGGTAAAAGCATGGAATTATTTAGTGTAAGTGAATAGATCCTGAAGTAAATTTGAAATCTATGTATTTAGCTAATGTCTGCATTTGTATCATGAAAATGAAAACAAAATTATGCTCTTATGCTTTTTTTGCTGTGATTTTCATTTCTGAAAGTTCAAGAACTAGCAAGAAAGCATCCAGGCTGGAAGCCTGGCACTATCAAAGTAATGGGAATTTCATTCACAGTAGCATAACCCTGTTCAAAGATTGTTTGTTCTTGTTTAAACAAGATTCTTATTTATGTTGTTAAAGACTCAAGATTAATATTTTATGATTCATAATACATGGTGTTGAAGGTTGGCGAACCAGGCAGTAAACCAGTCATTTCCTAAGATGCATTTTCACGACAAGCAAAACTGCCTGAATGTTGTTCAAAAGAGGCTGTTCCCATGGATCTGAACAGGAGAGGGATCCATACAGAAATTAAAAGTACTAGTTACAAGCTGTGAAAACACCCTGTCTAACCGTAAAAATCTAGCTATTGTGTATCAAAAAGCAAATTGGACAGAGAAAGATTCTTGCAGGCCACTGTGAGAATGCTTTCTCACCTGTGGGTATATCTGATTATCAGTCTTCTAGTTACAAGGGTTTTGGCAAGACTTGCAAATTCCTGCCATGACTTCTGTCGGCTCAAAACAAACTGTTGGCTAGTGCTCTTGGCAAGCTTAGCTTTTGCTGTGAGGCTTCTGCAAAAAAATGTTTCGGTCCTTCATCACAATTGCTTCCCCAAGGCTTCTGTCTGCAATTTGAGTTGACGCGTCTCTTCTGTAGAGATGCCATTTGACACGTCCCGCAACCACCTTAATTTGAATTTGCAAACCATATTTTCAAGGGTTTTCACAATACCTCTGAAGCTCCCTATGCATCTCTGTGCAACTCTCCAAATTGTAACTTTCCAGAGCCCAAAGAACAGCCTGGAATCAGGATCATAATCCCTACAAAAAACCCCCAAACAACTAAAAGTATAGATATGCAACCTGCAGTGGGCAAGAAAAGCTGGGCAGAGCTAGGAGGAGCTTTCTTCTCTAAACATTTGTAAGGTGCTTGGTGATAGGGCAGAACAACATTAAGTACCACCACGTCACCCCAGTTTTCCTCGGATACTGAGTTAACAGGTACTTTGGCTCACATTCGGTTTTGCATTATTATTAGTGAACCCTCTGAACTTAAACGGCAGTTGTGAAATCCAGCCACTCTGCAATTGCGCACGTGTCCATGCACAGGTAGGCAGCTGCTTAACTAGTCTGGTTGATGGGACTCACTGGACTTGGTAGACCTCTCCTCCAGCGAAAGCACACTGCAGTATTGCAGCTCGCTGTAGTGGCTCCTGCACTGCCCAGGGCGATCGCTTGTGAAGCTTGGCTGGGCATTTTTCGTCTGTGTTTCAGGATCTGAACACCACCTCTTTTTTTTTTTTCCCCCTCCCCCCTCCGTTATGTCAATATTAGAAGGCAGTTCAGAAATTTACAGTTATTAAATGCACTGATGAATCCAGAGCAAGACTAATCTGAGCCTTTCTTCTGTAGAAGAAGGTACAAGAAAGAAAAGGACATTTCAGAGTCATTAAATGCCTGCTAACTTCAGAAATGTAAGCTGAGCGGGAAGGATTAGGAAGGAAAAGAATAGCAACAACTTAGGTCTGGACAGTTTCATCTCCTTTTTTTTATAACGGACAAAGACTTAAACCCACAGTAGGTTTATTTAACTGCTGTTTATTCTAGCGGTAATTATGAATGTAAGTAGGGACTAGACAATGAAATGTGTGTCTTCAGGAAACTTGGTCTGTGTGGTTTGAGTAGGATTGTGTTGCAACTTGTTTCCCTAAGGCTTCAACGACCTCTCACCTAAAACTAAGGTAAAGTATGAAACTGTAATGAATAAATAAAGAAATTTAAACTACCTAATTAATTAAAATCCTGGAAAATTAGTATTAAAATTGCATTCCTTGCAATAGTAAGAAGATTATTTACGGGTTCTTTCTATTCCATATTAAAACCATAAACTGCTTTAATAGCAAACAAATTTTGGAAAAGGTACTTTCCATAGAGCATTTTAATTGTGTTGTTTTACTGAAATGATTGCACACAAATGGAAAAAAAAAATATTTTTAAAATCCATGTGATTATTTTTATATGTGTGTATGATTTATTTTTCTGGCATTTTGGAGGTGCAGAATGTTTAGAGATGACCAAAAACCCCACCCAAACCATTCCCAGCAATCCAAAACATGCCCTGAATTTAAAAAAACCCAAAAAACCTTGTAGTCAACAGCCATTAACAAAACAAACAAATAACCAAGTCAACAAACCAGGGACTAAGCACTAGAGGGCTGAAGTCAGCATCTTAAAGCATATTTGTGTGCCCTGCATCTTGTCATGATTGATGCGTTGCTCTCATGTGGCATTTGACAAACATTGTTTTGCAGGTACTTAGCATAATGACAAATTAACAAATGGAATAAATGGATTACAAAGCATTTACATAGTCATTTATGCCTTTTTCCCATCCAGTCTGGACTACTACAAAGTGATCTAAGGCTAGTTACGAGGAGATATGCAAGCTTTACAAGGTGCACCATGCAGCAGGGTGATTAATGCAGAAAGATTAATGAACATAATTTTGAATCAGTAGCTTTTGTCTTACGCTATTTGCTCATTTTGTTATTAATAGGCCCTAACCATGACCCTTATTTCATAAATCCTCAAAGGGCTGGCACAGGGCTGCCACAGATAGCATTCTTGAAGCATCTTTGAAACAACCTCTGATAAACAGGGACAAAAGAGACGATCGTCCAGGAGCAAACACCTGAGAAGCAGGGTAAATTAGCTCGGGTGACGGTCCACTCTGTCATGGCAGCAGTGCTTCTGGCTCCTCCATACACTGCTGATCTGGCACTATAAATCTCAGTGGGCTATTGCTGAAGTGGCCTCAGGTTTGACATGACATAGTGGGGTGTCTCCCAAGATTTTTATGGTGGGCAAACAACAGAAGTAATTTTTCACAATGCGTCATCCCTCGAGAAAGATGACTGCTAACTAGTGATGCTGCATTTGTAGACAGTGACCAAAAGTGCTTCTTTCTGGAAGAGACCTCACGGGATCTTGATGTTTCTGCTGGGCTGCAGTGCTAAGCTGCTGCAGCAGCCACCACACTGTATTCCTGCTGTCTCTTGTGTCGTAATCTTGCTAAAACTTGGTTCCACTCTCCACCACAGACAGCAGAGCTCGTGATCCTTAACATACTCCATGGATGCTTCCCTTTGTCCTGTTTTGGACGTATAAACAGAAAAGCAATTCATACCAAAAGTGTTTTGGGTTCATTCTTTTTTTTAATTTTAAGTTTGATTATTTAGATGATGGATGGTAATTTTTGATGTGTAGTAAATCTGATGTGTACTGTAAGATATAGGAAACGTTTGATCTTACACATTCAGCCCAGCAAGTTAACACGTGTCAGTTGAGCTGTGCTAACTGCCCAATTTTGTGTTCTTTGCCTGTGGCAGCTACATAATGGTTCAATTTAGCTGGCCCTCAGAGAAAGCACCTGCAGAGATTCGGTGTACCACAGACTGTCTCACCCCTTACAGGCATGCGAAGCTGTGAGTTCCTCAGTTTGACCACAGCGGTCTACTGCATGCTTGTGCCGTCTTGGTTTACAACACGTGTACTTGTGGGGGACGTACTGAATGCCAGTGGAGAGGCTCTCTCCGGATACAAAGCACTGAACGCCTGCAGGATGAGCTCCTTCTGGTACCGCTCTCACTCTGGGAGAACATAATTGCCACCCCTTGCCTGCACGACTGCTGGAGGACAGCTTTTCAGTGGTGGATAGGTTGCACGCTTGTGGCCGCTGAGGTGATGGGGTGGAGAGCCAAAGGCTGGGGTGTTGTGGGGCAATTGGCGTGAGTTAACAGGGGAATGAAGTCTGGCACTGCAGGTTTGCAACCCATTCTAGGAATGCTAAGAAGCGCTACTTTTGAAGGCGTTTCACTACAGAAATGCACCACACCCCGTCTGGGGTGCAAAGGGGGAAAAGAAAAGAGAGAATGAAGTAATAGATGAGGGAGTGACAGCAATTAAAGAGTTGCAACAGACACTTGCGCCTTAGGGGGCATGGGTGGCATGAACAGATCTGAGGAAGGAAGGAAGGAAGGAGAGTTAAAGGAGGTGTGTTAAGCTGTATGTAAGAGCTGTGATTCTTAGCTTAAGCTAGCAGATAAAAATTTAGTGTGTTGAATGAAACTCAACGGACTTGCATTAAAATTCAACAGGAAAAAGAAACACAGAGTAAAAAGAGTGATAAAATAAAACACTAATAGTAAGAGTGTGGTGCTTCTCAATCAACATTACACATGGAATACAAACCTGAAAGCAAGCTCTGGTAGTCAGAAAGTAGAAAATATAAATCTATGTGATCTTCTCTCCACATTTCAAGAAAACTTTTGGTAGAAAATACAAAATAGATATTGACAAATAGAGCCGGCTACAGAAGGAATTAAAGAAAATTTGGTTCAAATGAGAACAGAAGCATAAAACTAGTATTTAAGGATGTTGGAGATTTCATAATTGGATCATCACAACAGCAAATGTTATATACTTTAGAATGGCTTTGATTATGAGACAAGGCTTCTTCAGAAAGCAGAACTCATAAATCCTCTAAAATAAAGCGAGAGCACTTTTACTGATGTGTGATCTATGTGAGACATGTAAATTAGCGTGTTGTTCCCAAAATTCTGTTTTGTGGTGACATACGTAGGAATTACTTTTTCAAATAGAGCATTATTTGGAAATGGAAGGGGCAAATCAATTTACAGGATTAATTCCACTTTTGAAATGTGAAACTTAAAAAAACATCTGATCTGAAGAGTTAAGTAGCATTCAGAAGAATGATATCCCTTCTCTATCATCAGAATGTTTAGGACATTGTTTCTTGCAAAGTTGTTTTCTACATGTCAGATTTCATCTGGCAAGTCATATATTCTGCAGGAGTTAAAGATGGTGTGGGGGAAAAAAGAGCACTTGAGGCAGAGCTCTGGCTGGTACATATAGGGACGAGGAAGGTGAGTAGCTAGTCCTACCTCCACTCTTCTGGTGAGTTGTAGGCTGACATGGCTAACACTCCTTATAGAACCTACAGTTCTGGATACCTGTTGAGATGATCCAACCTCCCTGTGTTGAAATGCTAATCTTTAACATGTGGAGTTCTGCGCTTCCTCAGACAGCAGTGACCAGGGATATGATCATATTTCCACATCTGGGAGCAGTATATCCATGCTAACCGAGAGGTGCCAGCCTTTAGTCCGGGCGCAAAGCTTCACTAAGGCTATGTCGCTGTCAATGCCTAAGCTAGACCTCCTCATGCATAGTGCCTACTGAGCTTAACTACATCCACAATGACCCTTTGAGTTCAACACAGGTACTTCAGCTAACTAACTCAATTAAGCACGTGTGGAGAAAGCAAAGAAACATTATGTTCAGTCAGAAGTGTAAGGAAAGGAATAATGGCTGTGAGATCTTCAAGAGCTTATCCCTGTAGGTCACAGGACAGTCTTGCTTGTGGAAGGTGATGGACTTAGGAGAGGAGGGGCTTTTGGATGGCTCCTGAGTTTCTTGAAGCATTTGAAAAGTTGCCTTGGCCATACTGGAGTAATTAATGGGACTTGGCATTTCTATGTGTACTTAACTACAGATTTATGCATGGCAAAGCTCCCCACTGTCCAAATGTACCTGTAGGGCCTCAGCTAAAGCCTTTGAAGTCAGTATCAGTCTGACATGAATGAGAGGTGGATCATGCCCTTAAACAAATATTTCTGGAAAGCCCACTGTGCATATGGAGAAATATTTTCTTGCTAAACTGACATTTTAAAATGAAATAATTTTTTGGCTCCAGGCCTTAAAGAAAATGGGACAACTTTCTTTACACATATTATTTTGTAATGACGCAAAAAATATGTTTAAGCTTCTTTTTATTTTAAAGTGACTGTGTATCTTTTTTTCAGGCTTTTCTAAAGAACCCACCCATGAACAAAAGATATCCCAAACCCATTGATGGAACAGAAAGCATCAGAAATTATTGGCCTGAAATGTTTTTGAAAGTTTTAAGTTTGGAAAGCCGGGAATAAATGGAAACTCTTTTGCAACCACAAGAACTGTTTTGCACCGTATGCCAATCCGTGGGTGTTTGTGTGTGTCAGAGCTCGTCAGGTAGTCATTGGGATTGTATTTTCCATCCATGCTTATGAATCACTCAGAAACAGATCCAGGTTTCTGCTATTGCTTTGCTGTTTGTAAGCATAAATTGAATAATCTGGGTGATTAACTTTCAGACTACAGGATGTCCATAAGCTGATTGCTGCAGTGTGTCACCACTGGCTGTTCGCATAAGGTGATTGATTAACAATTTTACAGTGTAAGCTTTCAGCTTCCCTTTCAGAGAACTAAAACTTTAAAGCCGTTTAAACAAAGAATATCAAATTAAGTCAGAATTTAACAGTAATTAAAGGATCTGATTTTCAGTTTCTGTTGTGAGTCTTCGTCTAATAGGAAGCGAGTGTTGCATACCTCCTGTAATGTTAGTAAACTTTTGCTCATGTGAATTGTGCTTCTGAATCAAAAGAATCACTTCTAGGAGCTACGTACCATCAGTTTAGCAGGGACACTTGTCAGTTTAGCACATAGCGTTCAGAAGTTACGTTTTTGTACAATTTGGTTAATAACGAGTTACCTTGGGTGTGGATTCAGAATATCTGGGGAAAAAAAAAAAGGACTATATTCATGTGTGCTTCTTGTTACTATTCTGTTATAACCAATTGTTGCTAGTCCAACAATACTGTAAAACAAATGGCACTATTAAAATCTTTGTGGGATAGATACCAAAGGACCTTTGGAGGAGGTTAGTCCTTGCACGCCCAGCCTTTATGTATTGTTAACACCTGGGTGATGCCTGAGGCATGCCAGCCAATAATTATATACCTTCATATTTCTTTCCTGACAGTCTGTCATCATTAGTGCTAACGGTGAGTTAAAGAGAGATTCTTCGTGCCTACCCTTTTTTCCTGTACCAAATTCTACAATATCTTCTGCAAAATCATACTTATTTCACCAGCAGGTTACATAATGGGGTTCATTACAACCCTTTTGCATACAAAAGAAAAATAATGCTGTGCTGGATCTTCTGAACTACTTAAGTGACAGCTGCAGAACAGACTTTTTGAGCAAACACATTGCAGAAAGTCATTTGCAATTAAAACATTTTTAATTAAGTTCCTCTTGACCATATTTTGATCCTAGTTTAGATCAGGACCATCATGGTTTGCACCTCAAAGAAAAGTAATGGCATAGGATTTACACGTAATTCATGCATGGTCACTCCAGCAGTGGGCTTTCTGTGAGAAGCAAGGAGTCATAAAACACCCGTGTGTCAGTAATACATGAAGTTTGGGTTGGAACAGGGGAGTTTAGCTCTTTACATGAAAATGTAGGGTGAAGGACAGAAGGAATCAGTAGGTCATCTGGTCTGATCTCTTGTATAATATGAACATTTGTGTCTCTAATGAGCTTAATAACTCGCTATTAATTGGTGCATGTGTTGCATCTGACTTATGCAGCTCTTACAGAAAAGCTTCCAATCTTTATGTGAAGGTATTAAGATGTGGGGAAACTACATGTCCATTGGTTATTGCTCCAGGGATTAATCATTCTTGCAGTTAACAACTAGAGCCTTTCCCCATCTAAATTTCCTTCTGCTTAGCTTTTGTCTGCTGGGTGGTTTTTTTGTTTTGTTTTGTTTTGTTATGCCTTTCCTGATTTATTAGAATTCCTTTTATAGTCACTATTTTTTTGCCATGTAGATATTTGATATGTTGTAAGGAAACCATCTCTCACTATTGTTTTTTAAAAACTGAGCAGATTCCTTATTTTGTCTATGCAAGGCATTTTCTTTGAGCTCTCTCAAATAACGGGGGTGACACTTTCTGTGCACCTTCACCATCTTTCTTGAAATAAGCACACCAAAGCTGGTTCCAGTATTAGTCTCACCAATGCTACAAGGGGTAGCTAAAATCCTCTTGGCTTTGCCCTATTTGTTGCTCTTTGTGTATCTGAGGATTATAGATGCCTCTTTTGCTGGGTCACTGTAATGGAAGTTTGCTTTCACACATCTGTGCACTTAGTTGCCCCAATTATTAGGGTTTTTTTGCCCCTGAATGCAATTCCTCAGCCTGTGGCTATGGCCAACGTTCTTTTATCCTAGATGTGTGACTTTCATAGAATCATAGAATGTGTTGGGTTGGAAGGCACCTTTAAAGGTCATCTAGTCCAACCTCCCCTCCAATGAGCAGGGACATCATCAATGAGACCAGGTTGCTCAGAGCCCCATCCAACATGACCTTGAATGTTTCCAGGGATGGGGCATCTACCACTTCTCTGGGCAACCTGTTCCAGTGTTTCACCACCCTCATTGTAAAAAATTTCTTCCTTAGATCTACTCTAAATCTTCCCTCTTTTAGTTTAAACTTGTCCTATCACAACAGGCCCTGCTAAAATGTTTGTTCCCATCTTTCTTATAAGCCCCCTTTAAGTAAAGAAAGGCACAATAAGGTCTCCCTGGAGCCTTCTCTTGTCCAGGCTCAGCAGCCCCAACTGTCTTCATAGGAGAGGTGCTCCAGCCCTCTGATCATCTTTGTGGCCCTCCTCTGGACTCACTCCAACAGGTCCATGTCTTTCCTGTGCTGAGGACTCCAGAGCTGGATGCAGCACTCCAGGTGGGGTCTCACCAGAGCCGAGTAGAGGGGCAGAATCACCTCCCTTGACCTGCTGGCCACGCTTCTTTTGATGCAGCCCAGGGTACATACAGTTGGTTTTCTGGGCCACGAGCGCACATGGCCAGCTCACGTCCAGCTTTTCATCCACCAACTCCTCCTCGGCAGGGCTGCTCTCAATCCCTTCGTCTCCCAGCCTGTATCGATAGCAGAGGGCTGCATAACTGTTTAGAGTTTGGCAGGGTACCTGGGCTGCCCTTCTCTCAGTTTCATTTGCCATTCAGCTAGGATCAATGGCAGCTACAGATTTGATTAAAATGTAGAGTAGCATCAGGCTAAATACGGACCCCACTGGAAACATCTTCTGCTCTAGGTGGTTCCTAACTTTTTAAAACCTGTCTGTGAGCCATTATCCTCAAAGAATCAAATCAGTTTTTTGACAAGATGTACTTTCCAATGTACGCTGATGACTGGTGGTAGTCTTAATATTCTTATCCTTTAATTCTTTGTGATGGAAATCCTACATGACTTTTTCATTAATCTATCCTGGATTAATACCAGGATCGCTGGTCTTCGGTTACGCAGGTCATCTGCTTGCCCTTCTGTTCAGAGCTTTCAAAAAATTAATGCTCTCTAGGCATCTGAAATCTTTCTGCTATTGCAAGCTGTACTGGAGATGAGTATCAGCCAGCAGGGCATTTCAGCTAATTCTTACGGAATTCTTGGCTGAAAATTTTCTGAATCTTCTGTTTTTAAGATATTTATCTCTTGTGGATGTTGTTCAACATCCTTCTTAATTACTTACAGACTGCAAAGTACTGCAATGCCCTGCAGTCTCATGCATCATCCTTTTTATTGTCAGCAGCTGCATTTCTCGGCGACAAGGCTTTAGCTCTGGTCTAGGTATAAGAGTTGGCAATTGCTTATTTCTTTCAATTGTGATTCATAAATACTATGGGAACAGTCTGTCCCCTGACTTGCAGGTGCAACTGTCATTGAGTTCAGCAGAAATTGTGGCAAATGCAGTAAATGAGTTGTAGAGCGAGATAATATCCCCTGGTTGATAAATTGGCTGAATGAAAGAGGAAATCTCACTCTCTACAAACCTTACTTCTCGTTCTGATGGGACTTGCAGTTATAGTCTGAACACAATAGGCAAATCATAAACATGTAGTTTGTGAATGACTGTATGTTTGGACATCACTTGATGTGTGTATTATACAAGAGCCACTATTATCAGTGTCTTTCAGAATGCTAGTCATGCACTGCTTGGTTTTAATATTAATCTAACACAGTTTAATGCAGTTCCCAAAATTAGAGCTTTACATGATTTCAATGGAAAAAGAACAGATAGTCTCAGTAATGATTGCTGAAAACAGTCCACAGAATGTTTAGGAGTGAACAAAGTAGTACAAATCTGTAGAAAAGTATTTTCTGGTAGTATTTGTAACAATTTTGTAATTTCTTTGTAAGACTAGAAGCATGCATATTTTTAAAATGTCAGGTTATTTAGAAACAATTATGTCTGAATATTATAAACATATTTTCTTGAAATATACTGATAGCAGTTAAACTGGTGTTTGTTGAACAAAAGAATCAACTAAAATGATAAGAACTAACATTAGTTCAGTTACTATTTTGACTGCGTCGTAAGTTCAAGGTGTAAAAAATATATCTTTGGTGGAAAGACACTTCTCAAGAATAGAAAATGATATGAGGAAACCCCATGCAATTAAATGAAAACCACAAAAAAATAATATAGATAAAGGTACGTTTCAAAGAAAGGATATGCTTTTTGTCTCTGGCTAATACAGCGTTGACTCATCCAGGTTATGAAAAAAATGTATGAAAGCACCCTGTAATAGCAGAGGAACAGATACCTACTGGTAACCACAAATGTGCACAAATACAAACAAACATGTATATCCACGTGTGTAGAGGAACAACCAATAGCAGCCCTAAACGATACTTCAGTGCAATGCCTGGAAAATATTTTGTCCAAGATGTGCTGAAATTGGCTGGGCAACTTTATACTAATCATCCCCTGCTCTAACATGTTTTATGAAAAAAAACACAGGAAACTGTATGTATGTGTCTTCTTCATGCCAACAGTCAGAAAGGACAAAAGACTCAACTTGCAGCTTGAAAAACCTCAGAAATGCAGAATCAAATGACATTCCATCACCCATTACATACACTTTCTGCGCCAAGCAGCCTGTATTAGAAACAGCATGTACTAGCAAATATTGGCATCTTATTTCTTTCTCGATAGACTTCAGAAAAGTTTTCTGCAATTACTTTATGCAGAAGGGCAATGAAGACAACGAATGTAACCATCAATATGGTAGCACCTGTATTAAAAGTAATTAGGTATGGTTGAGTTAGTTTTACCCCAAAATAAAATCATCCAGTATCTGTACATAATATCTAGACATTTAAACAAAAGAGGTATTTGCAAACTGTTAAACAGAAAATGAAATTTGTTTAAGAACACTAGGTTTCATGACCAAAAAAGAATCTGGAAATTTTAAAACAGAGTCCAATATATAAGGAAAGAGAGAATTAAAAAAGGAAAATAAGCAATCAGCATGAATACGAATAACAGTGAATACAAATAAGAAAATTAAAACCTACAAACTCTTGGTGTCATTGCAGTACCTACTGCCAACTGCTTTAAGGAATTGAGGAGGAGGAAAGGGTTACTGAAAAAGAGTAACAGCAGCTTAAAAATATGAAACCAGCTAATATTAGCTAATCAGGTGGATGCTCATCCTGGACAAAATATGACCATGGCTAAAATGGTACTCAACAAAATGGGAACGTGAAGCAGTGGTGCACAAATTTTCACAGCCCCCACACAGCAGTTTCACACTGCTTGCTGCCTTCCCCTTCACCGCCTTTCTTATCCTGAAGGTACAACAGTGAGTTCACTGAGAAAATGCAGAAAGCAAGCCGTGAATATACTACAGCATGCACTAAAACCTTCCATATACACAGGGCAGAGTGCCCTCCAGGTGCACAGTGGTATGATGGGGAGACATCCGAAGAGATGCCTGAAGCTATGGTGACCACGAGGGCAATGCATCTAGTCCCACATTGCCCTAAGAAAGAGTCACTGAGGCCGGGGATCAGATGGATTATCCTGGTGGTGCTACACTCAACCTTGTGCACATGGAGTCAAAGGACAGAACAGGAGCTGCAAGCAATCATCCTGGCTTGGTGGAAGTAAATTTTCCTGCAAATACTTGAGTTCTCCTTTTTTGAAGAGGTAAAGAATCCAACTGATAAAAGCAACTGCATTGCCATAGCGTAGATGGCCATCAGCAAGGCGACTTCAGACTTGGTAGTTGCACAATGTTTTCAGTAAGAACCTGTTACTATGTGCAGCCAAAATGTGAAAGCATGTATTCTTCCACAAATTAAAACTTTACTTGTTGAAATATACGTATGGAAGTATGAAGGACTATTGACTGTAGGTTGATTCTGCAGCGCTGTGTGGCCCTTGCAATTCAATCAACTTTCTGGAAGAAAATATGTCAAGGAAAGGACATAAGATGTATATATAAAATTCGCAGATGATACTGAGACTTGTGGCTTGGTAAATCAGGGTAAATTACTCAGTTTGAACTGGATAACTTGTTTAACTTTAGAGCAACCAAGTAATATGATGTATTTTAATATAAGCAGAAACAAACTAGAAGGCAAAATATGGCTATGTTTGCCCATGGGTGCTGCCCCCCCACGAACTGGGCTTTCTAACATACCTGTAACTAGTCACTCACAAAGAGGGCTTAGGAAGGGGGTGGGATCCTATATCTTTCTTCAGTCTAACCTCCAGTTCAGTCAGCATTTTTAGGTCTGAAACAAGTAACATTATGAAATTTGGAGTCTGATGCAAATAACGTCAGATAAATTTGTATGGCTGGCTTCATGCAGGTGCGTAGACTAGAAGATGTAAGTGCTGTGACAGTCTAAATGGTACTGAGCAACAGCCATCCTTTCTGCTCAAACATGCATAAAGGTATCAAAAATATACCCTCTGATAAAAACCATGGTGTATCAGACCTGAGTATATCATTGACCTCAGATTTGCCACCGCAAGCTGTGATATAGGAGAAGCCCTAGAAATTGTCACAGACATGTCAGGTATGCTGCTGTCCAACTTTTTTTTGTTTACTGAGAAGCGTGTAAGGTGCAAAATAATATCCATATTTGTTTGCAGGCAAACCATTTTCTGAGAATAAACACAGAATTACAGGAACCCAACCTTGCACTGGCCAAAGTTTGTAAAACTCGGCCTTTTCTGAATGACTGCATTCCAGGGGCAATGAATACCTCCCTGACTCTAAAGACAGGTTTTTTTCAGAGATCAAAATTGCTTAACTAGAACAAGATAATTCTTTGTACAGAGAGATCACTGATCTGTCAGGTGACCCATATTAAGTAAGAAGTTCTGAAAACAAATCCCTGAATTCCCTTCTCCTGCCCATTGTATCCTTACAGGGTAAGTTCTCCCCCTCATTTACCTTTCAGACCAGAAATAATCAATGGCCCTTAGTTTGCTCAAACCCATTGTGTAGGAAAGTCGTTTTTCTTTCCATCATGCCAGAGGGAGGTCTGTTCCCTTCTGCACACAGGTTCCCTCCTTGTGCAAAATCTTTCCTCCCATGTCATGTCCCCCCTCCTTCTCATGCCCTAGAAGCATTTTGTGCCGGACATGTCCAGGAAAGGTGCAGTTCTTCTCCCTTCAGAAGGTCCCCAGAATGCGGCAACCAGGGCAAATTGCTTTCCTTCCTCCTGCCCAGCCCTCCTGCCCTCTTTAACAAAACATAAAAAATGGTACTCACAGAATAAACTGAAAGCAAACTTGTTAACTACCTGCACCATTGCTCTCAATCAGGCTGAGAATTTTTTATAAAATTATTCATGGGATAATCCAACCTTTAACACTATTTGTTGCAACATAAATGAGTCACTATTCCCATATTACATATATTACATATATAATATATTTAATAAAATTTCGTTCCACTTGGCAGGACATACTGCATCTTGTCTGTTTCATAAGAAAAGATATTCCAAACAGCCTGCAGCTGCAAATACTGCAGACATTAAAACAAAAAGGAAGCAAGATGAAAAGTGAAAGTGCTGAGCACAACCAACCAACCAAATTAAAACATAAGAAAACAAGTGTGGTAAGAGAACATGTAAGCAAACAAGCAAATAGAAAGATGGTGCTGCATGTAGATCCAGTGAAATATTGCAGCCACTGTTTTATAAATATTTTTTTTAATGCAAATTATTTTCAACGTTGCATATAGCCTCTATGCATTTGTATCTTATTGATATTCTAACACTTGTGTTGAATAGCAGAAATATAATATATAGAGTATTTGCAGAAAATAAGACTCGGATTCATAATTGCCATTCTGGCCCATAGAAGAAATATGGAGAAAATGACATGAGAAACGTAAATCTATAGGGACTCCTTAGAGCATTTATAGGAACAGACTCCAAACTCAGGCACTTCTTTGATGCTGCAGGTAGGTCCTAAGGATACTGTCCATTCTTACTGGCAGGAATGACTGCTTTCTGCTGCGCACGCTCTGGTGTTCTGCAAACTATGGATGATGCTGGTAGACATCATCCTTCTGCCAGTCTTCGCACTGGTTGTCAGAGGCTCATTGCAGTTGACTTCTGCACAGCAGCTTTGAGAGGACCCTGTCACTTCTTCCTTCGCATCCTGCACATCATTTAGGAGTATTGCACTGCATTTCTATTTCGCACTTCTGCGGTTCATAATCTCCTGCAAGTTTCTGTCGATATGTGAAATAGTTGCTACTGCTTCTTTTCAGGTTGAGAAGGATTTCATCATCCATATTTTCAACATTGTTTCTGAAATTCATAATACTGGCAATTCTTCTGCTTGCATTTACAGCTCATAAAACAATGAGAGAGATTTTTACATTCTCAATGGCCATACAGGATGTGAACTTTGAATGTAGTGATCAAATATTAAACACATTTTTACCTTTAATTTGCGTAGACACTACTTTGAGTTTTAAAAATAATAATGTTAAGGTATGGAAAATATTATTTATTCATTTTTATTTTGGCATGTTTCTGAACTGCAAAGAAAAAATAGAAATCGAATTTGTGACAAGAACTTAATAAACTATTTCTCAGCATGGCTTTTAAACTAGTTGACAAAAGGAAAAAAGAAATCAAAATTCTTTGACTATTCATAAAAAATGGATTTAATAAGTTAGCCATTAAATATTCTTTTAGCATTGATAGAATGGCTTGAATAATAAATATTTTTAGTTGTAAATAATGTATTTTATTTCTAAAACCTTTGAACCTATTATACCCTCAGATCTAACAAGGCTCAGATGGTATTTCTCTTCTGAATATTGGAAAGTTGCTGCCTTTGCTGGGATTACTGGTAGTGAGCGTGGCCTCTCTGGATACACAGAGAGAAGACCCCTCTGCCCGAGCTCTGCTGGGCTCATTGCTGTTTCCTTCGCATTCCTACCCTCCCTAGTCCTGCAGGGAAAGGAGAGCCCAGAGCCTCCCCACAACCATTGCTGGCCTTGGGTATCGCAGCTCCCTGAAGGTTATTCCTCTCCCTGGATATGAGCAGGTGTTGCCAGAGAGCAAATGAATTCCAGAACGGGCCATAACTTTGCCCATCAGCAATGGGCAACCACAGAGGTGCCCTCAGTCACCTCACAGTGGCTGCCCAAAAGCAATGGGCCACCACGAAGGTGTTCTTGTTCACCCCAGTGTGGTAAGTCACTGGGAAAGCTGACAGTCCCCGAGGGTGAGACAGGGGGTATCTCTCCATTTAGATAGCATTTCATTTTTGCCTAGCAGCTGGCCTGACTTAAGTCAGGAACTGGATATTTTGTTGTTGTACAACAATGACATCCTCCATGGGCAAAGGAAGGGAACCTCAGTCACGTCGATGCCGGACTCTGAGATGAGGCAAGTTTATGACAGGTTGGAGTGTGGATGCTGCCTCTTCTGGCTACAGGTGAATGGATGGGCAGCCTGGGCAGCTGCCTGCTCACAGTCACCACAAAGTCAGAAGCTCCTTCCCATCCATCTGACCATGGCACTGGAGAGCCAGCTGGGGCTAAACTCCATCTGAAGAGGACAGTAATTTGCTGAAACACCCTGCCTGCTGAAACAACCTGTATAGTCACTGGAGGAGCAGCGGTGGATGGGATGGGTGTTACATTTGCATAGAAAGGTTAAAAAATATGTTTTGGGTTCCTTAAATATTGTTGGGGAGTATAAAGCCTTTAGCAGTAATAAAGATTACTTATGACAAAGGAGTGCAGTCTGGAAGCAGGAAAATTAACAGTTACGGATCTGATTAGGTTTCACTAAGAGCCATTGAAACTTTAATGCAAAGGGAACGCTCTAAAACTTTCAGCTGTTTTCAGGATGTTGACTTTGCTCACAACCTGCAAATTAAAAAGAAAGGCTAAATAATGCCTCTCTCCTGACCTCCATGGTGGTTTTGGTGTGCGTTATGAGGCATCAGCCATGGGAGACACTTCACAAATCCATTTGAAGCTTTTAATTTTAAACAACAGGAGCCATGAATCAACCCTTAGCAGTAACCTGCCTTTGTTATTTAATATAGGTCTTAATTGTTGAAATAATTGTGGGAAACTGGTTTATTTCTAGAGATATTATTTGAGTCTGAAGGCATATTTTTTAACTATCACACACTTTTAATTACTGTTTCAGATACCGAAGTCTACTCAGAAATAGCAAATAGGCTCAATTATTCACCTGAAAGAAATGAAAAATATTAAAAAATAGTGTTCATGGAAATATCCTGGTATAATTCAAAATCCAAGAAGATCTCCTTATCATTCTGAAAACTTGTGTATGTTCTCCTTTTTGACACGTCATATTCATGAGGAAAATTTTAAACTAGCATCTTGTGGCATCTTGTTAACTGCTTTTCTTCTCTCTAATATAAAATGGCAGACACACTGCATCTGTAAATACTCATGAAGACCAAGTACGTAGAAAAATTATCACATCAATGCTTCACCTTTCGGTACTTTTTCTGTGTGATGGTCATGTTTGAAGGGCAGGAAAGAGTAAAAGGCCTATCTTTCTATTTTATCGACTCTTATGTCTACATTCAGTGTAATAATAAAAATGTACTATCAGATTGAACTGTAAAGACTTTAGCTACAGTCTTGTATAAATTGAATATTTGTGGGAAAAATAAGCAAGGATGGGATCAATGAGGCAAATTTGGGATTAGGAAAATAATACTGTGCTTCAAGAAGCATTAAAATATGTTTAGATTAATCATGGATTAACATGGTAAAAACTGAAAACCCATTGTTGCTAATCTCTTTGAACTAGACTGAGCTATTCTAAGCCATCACTGAACAAAGTTTTCATGTGTGGAACGAAGCAGGAGTTTTCAACTTTTCTTTTGCTGAAATCCAGATTAAAAAAAATACTGTTCATGTATTTGTTTCAGCAAAGGTTTCCTCAAGGCTTGGGTAGAGTTTCATGTCGAGTGAAGGACAAGAAAAAAGATTCCAGCCATGGATATAATCCAGGTGAGGAACTACACCTGGAAAGTGGGCAAGAAGAATAAAACTATGTGGTTTTATCCTGGGATAAAATATGGTGTATGGTGAAATGCCACCCACTTAAACTGAAGCTGTATTTCCCCCTGCATAGAGTAGGGAAACAAATCTATATTTTGCAATTAATGAATAAATTCCTTTAACTGCTTTCTTGTTTTATTTTTTTTTTTTCTATGAAAAAGGGGAGAGAACTTAAACTATTCTCCGACTCCTGAAATTTCCACACTTCTACAACACAAGCACTGCTGGTCAAATTGAAAAATAGCGTTAAAAGAGATGTGGTACTTAGGGAAAAAAACGCTTCTTAGAGAGAAGTCATGATACACACGGTCAGCCTTTGCAATAGGCCTGGCTCAATATGGTAAGTACAATTGCTGCATGCAGCAGAAAGACGGGAGGTGCAACTGTCTGCTTGAGAGGTACATGTAGCCTGTTGACCCAAGCTTTTCTACAGTCTAAATAACAATCATTCTAATTAGATACAACAGAAAAAATAGTGCAGCCGATTTACAAACTATGTTTTGAATGGAGTCTGTTTGCAAGATGTTTACTAATTATAAATAATTTACATGTTTTGAAGAGTCTGTTATTCCATTGTGATACTAAATTAGGTCAAAAATCAGACCAAACTGACTGCAATTCTTGAATCTGTCCATTTTTAACTCTAACTGATTTATTTGTGGTCTGATTTATTTATGTAGAAAATCCACTAAAATTGAAAAGGAGAAAGTTAAGAATGTAAAGATGTTTGTCCTCTGCCCTTTTGCTGGTGACCTTGGCCAGTAACCATTAGGGATCCTTTGCCCTCCCAAGCTCTTTCAGGTTTCTGCTCTGTTAGAAGGACTACTTCAAAGCTCCTAACGTCCCACATTTCATTTTTGTGTCAAAAAATTAGAGATGGAAATGAAGTAACCATGAGGACATGCACTGCTTTTGGAAAGGATTGGCGAACACAAATATAGGCCTTAGGAGAGTGGTTTGACAAGCCTGGAGCATGGAAAGGGGAAGAAAAAGGTGAAATAATAATATTTTAGCAATACTGTGCAGTTCGAAAAGGCAAACTGTGAGGTTTTTTTTGTTTGTTTTCTTGATTTTTGTTATCTCCTGTACCTTCCTGCCTGATTTGAGGACTTTTTTAAATGAAGCTGTCCTATGTTGTCCAAAGTAGACACACACACACACACACACACACACACACACAGAGGTATCTTGGAAAAGTTATTTTATTTAAAAGTAAGCTGCAGAAAGATGCTTTAATAGTAATTGCAGCTGTGCAATACTGTGCAGTGGTCAGCTAATTTGTGGGCTTTGAAGTCGTACAGCCACCAGCTCCACGAGAGGAGTGTCCCTGGGCTGCGCTACACCAGTTTGCTCCAGCGCCACTTATTTTTTTGCCTGGAAGCATAGGAGATAAAAGACTAACCTTAAGATGATAGTGCAAGTCAATAGTAAGGTCCTGAATGAAGTGGGAGACACGGCGCTTACAGTCCCTGCCGGACAGCAGTCAATATCAGACATCACACTTAAACTGTCACAATTTGACCTGACAATCCTTTTTTCAGAAGAACCAGAAATAGACCTAGCCAAGTTACCTTGGATTTCTGAAGAAGGTCACGAGCAGGTCACTGGCAGATGGAAGCGTGTGTTAAAGACATCTAGTATGAGTATAAGCATGAACATCTCTAGCCTGCATAAACATAAATGTTAAGATGCATAAGGGATTGTTACCGCCTAGCTGGAACAGGAGCACAGTTAAAAGATCTTTATAAGGAACAAAGAGAGATGTTTGCTCTGTTCATGTGAAAAAAAAAAATTACTGGAAGAAAAAAAAAAAGAGACTTATATAGTCAGCAATATATGTTCTAAAAATGCAATTTCCGGATTAATAACAAAGACACTGTTCTAGTTCACTAGTTCCTTTAGGACGTGTGCTTTTGACCCATGCAACATATTGTGCCCCATGGCTCTTAGCTGAACTGTGACTTAACTGTGCCTATTTTTTTAAAAATGTGTGATGTCTATTAAAACTAGCTGGTGCTTGTACCAGGACCCCAGTGGAAATGAAAGAGATGTCTCGGTGGACTGTCCATTGGTTAAATATTAAAGGATCAAACTTTAATATTTAAGTGTGTATGTAGTATATTATATAAAACAAATTCCCATCTGAATATTTTAAGTTTTCTCTTTAATCTTGGGAAAGCCAGTGTTTCCACCCCTTAACTCTAATTAAACAGATAAAACACTATTTCAAGGATATATCTCCTATGAAAAGAGTCAGGTTTTTCAGTAATTATATATATCTTTGCTTCAAGGCACTTATTAATTTGCTTAAAAGTCCATGCATCATTTCACAGATTGTTTTAGCACTTGTCATCTTATCAGTCCACGTCTGAGTAAGGCACACTTGAAAAAAATGAAGTGAAAGATTAAGTATTCCAGCATGCTCTACGTTATAAATGTAACTGTCTTCATTTTATAAATGAATTTCCATAAAAACAGAGCAACAGAGAAGGGTGAGAGGTGATGGAGCACAGTGAAAGATGGTGGGCCTGACAAATGCAGCTGGGGAGGGAATCAGAGGCAGCAGCAGGAAAGATACAGCTGGAAATCTTTTATCCCCCTGCAGCTGCAATACTCCTTGGCTCTGCTACTTCGTGTCTCATGTGCCAAGGAGCAGGACAAGCAGGTGCTTTGCAAGGACGGGGGGGGTGGTGGGACAGGAGAGGCAGTGCCCTGCAGCTGAGGGCTGCCATCCTGCCCTACCCCAGCAAGAAGGGGAGAGACGCCCGGTGATGGTAATCCACAGGCCCCATCACCCCAACAGGCCCATCATGATGAGGCAGGTCCACAGTCAAGGCAAGAGCATCCTATGCTTGAAGTATCATAGTAGGCTGGAAACAGAGAAGGTCCCCCAGGTTAGTGAAATGGAGGCCCAAGTCCCCAAAGGTATTTCTTCAGCATCCTTACACGCACACACCGTTTAAGCGCTGAAAATCTCTGCCAAGTTACCACTTGACTGGATGGGTGTTTAAAACCTGTAGTTGGCTAACCAGTGACCACACACTACGCAACCTAAGTGCTGAGGTCAACCTGTGAGTTAACAATGGCTGAGATCCCCACCACAGCCCACAACTGGGTTTTAGATTCAATCTGAGTCTAATCTCCAAGTCAAGGGCTTGAATGTCACCTTCCTACATGTCAAGTGAGGTCTCTCATCATGGGTTGTCTGCTATCTTGCAATCAACATGTGGAAGGGCTTCAACAGGAGACCTGGGTGGTCTGCAATGAATGTGCAGCTCTGTGGATGGATACGTAACTTGACTCCGAGCAAGTTGGTTCCAGAAGCAACATACCTGCATCAGAGCTGCGTATAACCTAGGTGAATTAGCCTGGCATGCTGAGATATATGCATGAGGTCCAGGACCTATCCGCTGAATTGGTCAGGCAGTTGGAATAGATGACCATTGTATGTCCCTTCCAACTGAAAATATTCTATTTTATTCTATTCTATTCTATTCTATTCTATTCTATTCTATTCTATTCTATTCTATTCTATTCCGTTCCATTCCATCTTTTTACTTACTTGTTGCTTTGGATTTAGGATTGGGCATATATCAGCCATTGTCACACAGATACAGCCCTCAACCAGCTTTAGCATACCAAAATAACCAGGATATAGGTGGAGAGGAATGGCATGTAGGTCACTTAGAGCCTATGCAGAGGTGGATGACTATGCCTAGTCCCACTTCTCTGCTCTTCAGCCATGGCTGGTTTAGGCAGATCTTTGCTCAACTGAGTCCTGATTTTTTTTTTTTTTTTCAGTCAGCCCTTCGTTCTCACCATTCTTTGCCTGAGAAGTTGTATTTGGGCTGAGAAATCCATGAGGTCCCAGGGGGAATGAAAGTTAGCTTTGCAACATTTAAGTACCTTTGAGGATCTGGGCCCAAAGGCTTAATCCTACACCATCAAAGTCAATAGTGGCTTCCTGAAGTTAGAATGGGAAATTGAGGTAAGAATATGAATATGTTCTTTTATCATTTCTTTTTTATAGTTTCTGTTGATAAAAAGCCTTGGAGTAGCAATTCTTCTTTGATGCTTCTGCTGTAAAATCAGAGTTCAAAGGGGCTGGTTTGGATCTGTACAATAGTCTGACATTCTATCCCTTTTCTTCAGCTGCACAATCATATAAGCAAATTGAGCAATAGAGTGAATTAAAATGAAGTGCTATGAAAATCCTATTAATTTTACTGTCTGCTTGGCTTACTAGAGAAACTTAGCTGAGGAATCAGAATTTGCCAGTTTGCATGAAGAAGAAGTTGTACCATTGTACTAGAGGTATGGAGGGGTAGAAAGGGCATACTGGAAAAAGTAGAAAGCAGAGAGAAAGAAATGCAATGTAAGAGCAGCTAATTGTAGTTAAGAAGAAAAACTTTGACCTGAAAAAGTCAGGATGAATCTTTGTGATTTTTCCTAACATAAATGAAATTATCTAATATGATGCTACTTCTTTTGCTTACAATTAAATGAAGCAGACTCAAGCTATCAATTTGGTGTACTACCTTTTCTCTGTACCTGTCTGAATAGCCAAAAGTTTCAGCAAGTTTTGTTATGGCAAATTATGAAATAATCTGCTGTTAGGAAAGTTTCAGCCTGGTTTGACTCTGGTAGATTAGATAATAGCCATTTAAATCTTGAACTGAACTCTGCCTAAAGTAATTAGATGTTCACACTCTCTGTAGAAATTGTTGTATTTCTCTGTGTTGCTCTAAGCTCTTGGTGTCAATGTTATCTTGTTCCAAGGAAAACTGTGTGTGAAAAATTTTCTGCGTAAGCAAATACTTCTTTTATCAGGTTTAAAAATTGCTGTCTCAGTTTTATGGCAGTTCTGTTTACTCTTATATCACGTTAACAGCAGTTTTGGCCACTTAACTACAGTTGAATTACCCTACTGAGGGAGGGATCAGAGAGTGGTGATAATGAAACTCATTATTCTTTGACTAAGTTTGGTGAAATGGTTTGTCTGCAGGCAGGTGTACCCCAAAGGCATTTTGATTAAACTTTTCCTGCAGTTTTTCCTACTCATTGTTTTGAAAACCTTTGTTTGAGGGGAAAATTTTTTTCCATGTGTCTGGAAAAGAGGGATACTGAATTCCATATCAGAGAAATTTGATTTGTCTCTAAAGAAACAGATAGATCGGAGAGGAAAAATGGAGCTGGACAGGAGATGGAAGAAAAAACATCAGATGGAGAAGAAAGAAAATGAAGAAAGCAAGGAGCATCAAGATGAAGAAGAGTAAAGGAGTCAGGACTGAGCGTATTCACACTGTATTAAATGAAAGGCAGAGCTTCCTTCCACAGATAACAGAAGCAGATATCCCAAAACACTAGTAGAGAACACTGTTAATAGCGAAACTCATAAAATTTCCTTACAGTAGGACACATTTCCTGGCAACGACACAGAGTTGTTCCTTCTCCTTCTTAGCTGTGGGTCAGGTGCTCAGATTATGTGAGTGAGGAGAAGCTGGGGAGCCATCATGCCGGAAAGCACGGAAATCTTGATACTCTTGAGTTTTGCCTGAATCCTAGCCATGCTTCTAAACCATTTTCCTATTGGAAAAAATTTCGTTATAAGTGATTTTATTTAGGGCTTGATACACAGCATGAGCAATTCTTTCTGTGAAAATGCTTAAAGCTCCAAATGCTTGGGAGACCGTGACTAAATTTGTGTGGCAAAAAGTGCCCTGAAATTTTGGTAAAAGCTTGTCTTTTTTTCTTAGGATGACCACATTCTTAGAGAAGGGACACTTTTGCAGAAAATGGGCTATGGTGATCCTTGGGTACTTCAGTCCAAACTATACAGTAGCGTATATTGCAAATATTAATGGCAAATATAAAAGAGTGTAGCTCAGCCATACTATTATCTTTAGGATTACCTTTTTAGAAGTATTGAGCGGAGAAAATTTGCATTGTTAAGAGAGGCTTTGAATAATTGTACTGTTCAGTGACAGCCCTTCAAGATTTGTTAAAGGTCCTGTTAGCTTCCAACAAGATCAGAATAATCAAAACGTGGAATTCCTGTTTTGATACACTGTACGCTTAAAAAGTAAAAGAAACTTGTCAAAGGTTTAAATTAATCTCTCTAAAGCAGAAACATATTTTTTAAATGAGTTGTTTTAGGTATTCCCAAATTCTGTAATGGCACA
Organism: Rissa tridactyla; assembly: GCF_028500815.1. Classification (NCBI taxonomy): domain Eukaryota; kingdom Metazoa; phylum Chordata; class Aves; order Charadriiformes; family Laridae; genus Rissa; species Rissa tridactyla. The sequence continues at coordinate 69,901,966 of NC_071467.1, read as the reverse complement.
AGATCAGTCCTTTGCAATTTTGGAAAGACAGTGAGCAATCACACTTGTAAGTAGAAGCTGTGCTGTTTGTTTAACTATGAACTGAAAAGCTCCCTCCCTTAATTGAATAATATATTGACAATATGCTATGAATATTCAATTTTAATGTTGCCTTCCTGGACTGGTATTAAGTTTTCCATAAAGAAAAACTGGGGATTTTAATGAGGTCTTGCAACCTTAACAACAGGAAAAATATCACTAGCAGATTAATAGCTGGAATGCAGCTGGAAGTTCCCTCTGCCTGTCAGTAATTTAACTGGGATTTTTACTAATCTTCAGCAGTTTTAAACTACTATGCAGCCAATAGTATACAGCTCGAATTAGTAAAACCTATGAAGAAATTCCACACTGTGTGATACACATAATAAGCTTAAACAGATTTGGCTTAGAATAAGTTGTTAATTGACAGCATATGACTGCCTAAAATCACACAGCTGCTTTGCAAACCATTCAGACAAGCAGTTCTAAATTAATACACATCTAATTCATTATTTATGTAACAAATTATCTCCTTTCACAGTTAACAATAAGGGAAAGCATTTCCAAATGGGTCATCACTGTAGCCGGCCATAGACTTATGTGGGATGCCATTTTCAAGGGCTGGAGAGAGTTGGCAACTGCTTAGAAAAAAAACTGAGTTCATATTGGAGCTGGCCCTCATCTCACATCTCAAAAGGAAAGGAGCATAAATAAATAAATATTTTTCCAACTGCTTAGCTATATTTATTTTCCACTGCCTCCCTGCCTACAGCAACACGGATGTCCCCTGAGCTCTTGAACCTGTTTATTTCCCATCCGCTACCTGTCCAATTGAAGCAGCACTAATTATCCCAGAAGGCTTTGCTCCTGTCAGTTAAGGCAGAAAAAGCACTCAAAGCCTTCTGGAGATGCACCAGAGCCATTGCAGGCAACAGGTTGTGGAGCTCCTGGTGAAACACATCTAAAACCTGGAGTCACAGGCTGGAGCTGGGGAGGAGCATCGAAGTGGGGGAGCAGGGCTAATACTTAACAGGCCTAACATGCAGCAGCATCTGAGAAACTCATTATTACAGACACATGCACTTCTGACCCAATTACAGTTAGATTTATTTCACTTCTGCATGTAATTTGCATCGCTTTGTTCCTGGTGTTGCTGAAAGGAGGTACCCTCCACGATTTGTATTTATCTCCCAAGGTTGTTCTCTGCAGGTCCAGTCCTTTTCATTAAGGCCTCGTATGTTTTCCTGTTCTCTACAGGCTCTTCCAGGTTCGTAGTTTTGGAGGAGAATCCTGCAATTCAAATGTGAGAATTCAGATATATGGTCTTTCCATGCTATGAAGAACTGACACCTCAGGGTCAGCTGGTGACCACCCACCCCACGAGCACTCGGAGCACTAAATCAGATGATTTCAGAGGACTAGGGAAAAAAAGACTTTAAATAACAAATAGTAAAATGATATTAAAATTGTAAAAGCCTCCTTCCCGTTTGTTTATTTGTGGCAATATAAAAGCTATTCCACTTACTCTCTCTGTAGCCACATAGGACCTCTGTAAACCATGATGTTCAGGCAGATGTGGCCGATGTGCCAGAACTCACCCTACCCATGAGCAAAGCCATTAAGAATGAAGAAATCTTTCCATCTTCCCTACTTGACTACAAGCACAGGGACAGGATAGATACAAAGGAGGTAATAAGACATTCCCAGTATAGCAGTGTCATATTTTTACCTCCTCTGGGCTCTGGAAAAAAAAAAGGGGAAGAGCATATTGGGGCAGCTGTCTGAGGCCTTTGCTCTCAATCTGACAAGAGCCAAATATGGGATGAAGTGTGTGACAAATGAGAGGCACAAAAGTATTCATGCAGGAAACTTGCGACGTTCTGGGATTCACTCCCTTCATATAAATAATTCATTTTGTAGCTGGAGACTCTGTTTATGACGTGTAAGATTGGCAGTAAAATATAAGATGGACCATGTGATTGCAGAGCTAGTTGAAAAATGAGAATTCAAGTTCAGGGGGAAAAAAAAAAGTAGGAGATTTGGAAATTTGTTTTCATCCCATATTGTAAAAGAACAAGAGACTTTGAAACATTTTTGTCTTAGTGTAAAACCTGAAAAAAAGAGCTATTCTCAGAATAGCAATACCAGAGGCACTCATGTGAAATGAAATACTTGCTCTGCAGTGAAATTCCTTGTCTGATATAGACAGAGACTTGCACCTGTGGCTTCTATGTCCCAGTTCAACAGTCACTTGGGGAATAGGTTCTGCCTCTCTCTCTCAATTGGATCAGAAACTTAGTCCCAAATCCGAGGGAAAATGTCGAAATTAAAACACGCCTGGAAAAAGATTTGGATGTGGTGAACTTTGCCTTTAGGAATGAAAAAGGTAGAATAATTTGTTGATATTGCTTGTGCAGCTATGCATGCGGTATCTTTGCTCAGTGCTCGGTTTGTCTCAAAGAGATTATTAATACTTGGTAAGATCTGTTCCTAGGATAAAATTAATAATTAAGATTTTTTTCTTAGGTTCTATTACTGTTAGCTTTTATAAGAGCACCATGTTATTTTCCTTCTTCATTGGGACGTTTTAAAAAATACTGTTTCTCGAAATGAAAGTTTGTACTAAATTTGGACTACAGACTAACACTGAGAACAAGCCTTGTTTTAAATTGTTTTATTAAAGATGACTAACTGTTGGAAAGAAATATGTTCTCTTCAACAGAATGTTATTAATTCCTTACTCTACCACGTATAGCTCTTCTAATAAAGATAGGGTTTTTGACATTGCCTGCTGTATGATGCTGTGGTTCAGTTTTAATTTTCCAATCCATAAAAAGCTACACTACAGCCTTTCAAGAACACCTCAGTAATGGTGCTGAACGCTGAAGATGTATACGAGGAAATATTTAATGCATGGCATTTAAGATGATGTAATGCTTAGCTGTCCATTGCAGCCACCCTCTTTGTCCTGTATGATGTACAAAGGGGGGAAATATGGTCACAGCTCAGATTCCCCCATTTATACTCTTAGCCTTGATCAAAGAGATAAACAAATGCCCTCAGCAGGATACTGAGGCATCTGTGGTATAAACCTTTGGCCTTTTTCTGACTCCACTGCTTTGGTGACACCCTCAGCAGTGGGGTGGGCAGAAGAAAAGAGGAAGCTACCTGAAAATGCAGCCAGAGGTGTACTGAGCAAGAAGTGAATTGAGTAGACCAGTATCTCAACTAACAAGTGCAGATTCCCAAATGAAGGAAAAGTTGTCCTGCAGGATAAACGTACTTGTGCCAAGGGACACCAGAGCCTTTCTGTAACAAAGCAACGGGAAAATACTCCTCATTGCTGAATGTTAATTACCTGACTGATGCATAAGCTCATCCTGCATGATTGCCTTGACCCACTTGTCCACAGCTTGGTGATGCGTTGGTGTACCTACCTATGGCCTTTTGTTACAAGGGGAGTTGTATGATGATCCACATAGAAGCCTGTAAGGCTGGCTGTTCTTACCTGCCTAAGTCCACAGATTGGTTCAGTTTGCTGAAATACGCAGTTCTCTCTGTCACATGAAATAAGGTGACAATGGTTCGTTTATGAGGATTTAGGACAGCAAAAAAAGTGAGTATTTATCAGGAAAATAGCACTTAAAACTTCAACAAACTGGCGGTGTGCACATGGAGGCAGTTCAACAGCAAAGTATATTTGTCTTCCAGGCAAAAATACAAGCAAAAAGAAGAAAACCATATTTTGTATACATAATAAACTTGATATTGGGGAATACAGAAGCAATCATAAAGGTAAAGCTTTTCACTCTCTCGCTTAGATAAGAGTGAGGAGCTTTTGCCAGAAATAATGCCTGAAACACTAGGACAGCTGATAAAAAACTCTTCTTGCTTGACAAGCACCGAAACTCCACTGAGAATGCGAAAAGAGAAAAACACTTTCCTTAAGCCCAGAACCAAGATGCTGAAGATGGCACAGAACCTTATATTGCAGAGCTAAGGCTCCCAGCACCAGCATTTAGCTTTGGAATCACAGACGTTTGGTTAATTAGAGACAGCACCATACGTGAGGCACACGATATCATCTCCCACTGATAGGCAGCGAGCAATGCCAGCCAACTGATTTGGTTGTAGTACACTGCCAGATGCTCTTGGGCATGAGAGAAAACCAGCTCTGTTGTCCAGCATCCTGACTGAGCATGAAATATCTTTTAGGGAGATGGACTGTGAGTGAGGGAACTTAAGATGGAAAAAGGCCAACAAAATTTCTAAAATTCAGCCTTTGTGAAGCAAGGGATTTGTGACCAGAAGCCAGCAGTCTGCAGAGACGATGCCTCTCAATGCTCGCAGAAACTAATCTTCACATTAACAGAGATAAAAAAGGGTTAGAGATAAGCTCAAGGATCTTCACTGAACCGAAATCACTAATCATTGTAATGGCAATAAGTTATAAAACATTGCAAATGAGTGCAGGCTGGCTAGCTGATTTATTCAGGGCAAAAAAAATGTTTGTTGTTTATGTTAAGAATAAGTTTTGCCCTGTGAACGATGAAGACCAGCTCTGAAAACCTGTGCTGCATCATTTAGCAGGTACTGTTATGCAGTTGTTTCTGTGAAGAGCAGTTGATCCCAAGAGCTATTTCAGTGTCATCTATGCTTTTGGGAAGTTATTGCCTGTAGCTGCCTAGGAATTTTTGGATAAAGTATTTTTAAACCACTTCAACAAAATCAAACCAGGCTTTGACAAAACATAGTTTCAAAATGCTTTTGTGAGGATGAAGGCAAAATCCCATTAAACTGCTTCCTGGCTTCTCAGCCACTGGTCGAACAAAGAGCTTGCGGGACCAAGGTGATGACCCCCTTGAGACTGGATAGCCCACCGCATTCAGACAACACTGCCAAACTCATCGGAGGGAAGGCATTGAGCTTTAGAGTCTGCCGTGAGTGAGAGACATCTGCTCTGGCAGTATAGATGCTTCCACAGCTCTCAGGGACTCACCCAAGGGGCTCTGAGGTGGGAGGACAATCCCTCTGCCTCCAGGGACCTTCCAAGGCTCACGCAACCTTGGGGATTGCCTGGGAAGCTGCCCTCAGGTCCTAGGTAAGCATAAAGTCTTCCCAGGAGTTAGGATGGCTCTGCACTCCACATCATTCAAGAAAAAAGAGAGAGAAAAGTTTTAATTTTTCCTTAAGGAGCAGCCAACCCCACCCCCTCTTCCATGTATTTTTTCATTTGAGCCCTGAACTGTAATGTATTGTCAGTCTTGTATAAAGTGCCTGGGGTGGGGAGGACTTTTCTCATGGAAGCGCAGTCCCAAGTTTTGATTGCTTTTACTCTAAGGCAATATTCAGACACAATACTATGCTTACCTTTGAGCAGATAGCAAGAGTGCCAAATGCAAGAAAAATGCAGCCAACAAGGACTGATACTGCCTGTATCAAGCATCTGTTGAGAAGAATTGGGATGCTCTGTAGGAAGTATTACTTTAATAAAATCAGATTAAATTAAATATTTTGGCTTCTGAGATACTTGTCCAGACAGGGTTTAAGAGCCGCTATGGAAGTGCCCATGTCAAAAAGTGTGAAGGAAGCCCATGGATTTATTAAGCCGAGCTACAATTTTGAAATTTTTATGTTGGAAGTCCTGTCAACCTTTGAGCCATCCCCACAATAATATTAAATTACAGACATTTGGAAATGCAACGGCACACTTAGATATTGTGCTTTTTCCCAACAGCCCCTGCTCTTCAAAGCAGCTAGTGCAACAAAGCCTCAAAAAAAGGGGTAAGGAGGAAATGTAGGAATTGCTAACAAAACTCTAAGCAACCATGGCAGCAAACACAGTCAAAAAATCATAGAATCAGTTGGGTTGGAAGGGACCTTTAAAGGTCATCTAGTCCAGCCCCCAAAAAAGAGCTACTGAGTGTGCTCTGGGAAGTGAAATGATGCCATCAGCTCGCTACTGGGTACAGCGTGGATGTGCCATTTATCTCAAGTCATTTAAAAGCTCCATGAAGAGGCAAACAGATTACCCAAGAGTGAATGCTGTTGACACTCCAGGGCTGTGGCACTGCTGAATCTGGGTGGAAGTTTGCTAGCAAAACCTAATTTCACTGAAAAATGCCAGTCACCTCTGCCTGAAACATCTCTGCTTTGACAAAAATTTCCTTCCTGTTGCCTTTATCAATAGCATTAGAACCAGAACAACCCATGGTCGTATTTCTCTTTTATATGGCCACCCCACATTCCTAAGATGGGTACTGGGATTGCCTCATACACCCAGGCATTTTTCTCTCTCATTCCTTTCTAAATGATCAGGTCCTATCAGAAATCCTTTGTCTTAGTTATTTAATGAGTCTCCTCCCGAGACTCTCCAGTATTTAATTTAATCTGATTTTATTAAAGTAATACTTCCTACAGAGAGTCCCGATTCTTCTCTTTATTGACAGTTCCTCCCCACATTTTGTCATCAGTACATCTAATTAGCTCGCTCCTGCTTCTTGTGGCAAGACAATTAATGAAAATGCTGAAAAACAGAAAAGTGTCCTAGACCAAATCCATAAGAAACTCCTATACTAATCCTCACTTTAGCCAGGTGCATCCTCTTTCAATGCTCCTCATTGCTGTCTTCCTTTTACCTACTACTTTACTCCATTTATAGTTTTTCTAGTCACCGTTCTCTTTTTCCACTGAGCTAATAATTTCCCACCTTGAGCTGTACCAACCACTTTATAGCAATCTGAGTAACCATGGTATATTTCATTCCTATTCTCTTTTTTAAAGAATCATGTCCTTGATTAAAGAAGACTATGTGGTTGTCTACCTTGTCTACTGCCTTGTCTACCAAGGCGATACAGTCTACCTTGGCTAAATCCATTATGCATTCTATTTATCTCCATTTTGTTAATTGCAAGTTTCTTCAAACTCCGTTCTAATGTCTAATGTATTATGGCAATCAACGGACATAGACTTGTGTGGGCATTTTTTCCCCATTCATCCTCAAACATAGACATTACATATGTTGTAATTCAGTCAGATGGTATACGCCAAACACACTGTGATATTGTAAATGCTAGTTGTGAGTGGCAGTTTTCTCAGAAACTGTGTTGGAGATTATCAAGTTAATTTTTCTTTGTCCCCACTCTTGCCCCCATTTAAATCTTTCAGTTTTTCTTCCACTTAAGATGAAGTGGTTTCTATTTCCACAAACCCCATTCCCGTTCACCGTCCTACTAGATTGTTGATCTTCATAATTTTTAAGAAACTAAACTAGATTATTTGTTTAGTCTGGGGACCGTATCTCAGCTATCTTTAATCTCCACCTCATTGTCATTGCATTCCTGTTCCCCTTCTTCTTACTATCTTCCCTTGTTTTTTGCTGATTTTTCAAAAATTCATGCAGCTAAAGAATTTTGTTTTATACTATTCTTTGCAAAATTTAACAGAGAAGAATTTTTGTCGGTGATTTTATCATTTTATACTGATACTGCTGACCTTTAAAATACATCTTTTTGTTTCTTGATTAGTCCTTTTCTATTCTCAAGATATAATTTGGGGGTCATTGTTCACCATTCAGGCACAGAAGTCTTCCTTGGGTGTTTTTACCAGTTCTGTAGGGCACAAATTCCAGGTGATTTTGTCAAACCTACTTCTTATCCCTTGCCACCAGCAAGCAAGCCAAGTGTCTCATAAAACACCACAATTTTCAGCATCGCAATTGGCAGTTATTGACAGTCTCAGTGGAGAGGACAATGACTAGATTGGCAAGGAAAATGAATTAATTTGTCATTCTGAGTGGATCTTCTGTAACAAGGCTAAAGGAATTTGGCAGCTCATAATTGGAAATCTTGTTTTTTTGCTGGCAGTACTCTATCTATACAGTGAGTGATGCAAAAGCTTGAGTTATCACTCTGGTGCTCATTACTAATTAAACAGATAAAAATACTAGCCAAGAAATATCAATTCAGCTGATGAGAAACAAAAAACAGAATATGAAGCACACTCCGACTTGGAGTTTACCATCTCTTGAATAACTTTCTCATCTGCAGTTTGGAGAGAGCCCTGTAGCAGGAACAAGACTTTTAAGATCAGCCCTCAACTGTTTCTCACAAGCACGATGTTTGAACTAGCAACTTTATGGGTCAGAGGGAGGTTTTGCCAGATGCACAGATTTCAGTGCTTTGTGAACAACTACTGAGTTTAGAAATGTGGTAACAGATTTTTTTGACAGTATCAATTAGATCTTCTATCCATTGGGTCTTGCTGAGAAAGTCGTCGTCTAACAAGCACGGTCTATACAGCATGCAACATGGGCAATTCCCTTTGGAGGCCATTTAGGAAAGATTGTAACCATTTTATTTCACAGCCTTTTTACTTGCAGATTATTTTCTCAACTCTTAAAGTACTGATAAACTACACATACATTTGTTCTGTAGTTTCTGCTAAAGCCAGTGCCAGCAGATGTAAGATTTCTGTCTTAGGCTGCAATGGTAAATAGAACAACTGGTGATTTTACACTCTGTAGGACTCTACTTTTCTCTCAAGTTGTCTTATTAGGAAAACAAAATGACAACCTTTACAGTTTTAAGTGCAAAGACTGGGGACAGTCATCCTCTAAATGAATCCTTCTTTTCTTTACCTGTGTTTTCTTCTACTTCTGGAGGGTGATTTTCTCTTCTGTCCCTTGGTACCAAGTACCTTTCTGGAGAATCCTTCTGCCTCTTTATTTGCTTTCAGCTTCCTTTTTGTTTCCCACTTGCCCTTTGCCATTTTCTGGTATTGAAGCTCTCTCTCTTCATCCCCACAGTTCAAGGCTTTGTTCAGGTTTACCTCTATTTCAGTCTCCCAGTCCTCTAAGTCATTAGCTCATGCTCTCTAACTCTCACATTGGTTTCTGAACTTTGTTTCTTGCTTCACTGTATGTATCTTTATTTTTTTACCTCCCAGACCAAAGTGAGATGCCTGTAGGAGTCACAACAGAATGAAGATTAGGCTTCTCAATGCCTGCTTACACACCACCTGGCAACCTGCCTTCTTAAAGCTATAACTAATACATAGACAGTAAGAATAAGGATAAACAAACAAAGACAGTTTATATAATTTCATGCTTTCTGTGGATCACTTGATGACTTAGGAATGAATACAGTTGCAGCTTATGCTGTTCAACTTATTTATAAATGATCTAGAAAAGGTCACACTTTGGTGACAGTTTGCTAATGATAATTTATGGCAGTGAAACTGAAAGTCAGCTGTAAAAGACGTGCAGAAGTATCTCACAGTACTGAATTACTAGACAAATAGAGATGCTAATTACAATAGATGAATGTAAAATAATGTACATGGGACAAAAATCGTAATGCTGCATGTATCATGAGTTGACCATTAATACCCAGAAACAAGATCTTGGGATTTTGATGAATAATTCTGTGAAAACATGGATGTAACACATTCATTCAGTAGCAGACAAAAAGAAATATATAAAAAAAATTGAATGTTAGGGATTCCAAGAAAAGTAATTTAAAACAGAAGAGAAGACTAACATTATTCTGCCATCACCTGATGGTGATAAATCCCTGAGGCATGTACTGCTTGAACACCCTGTGTACTTCTGGTTGCTCCATGGCAACAAGGACAATCGAAATTCTGGGATGGTTTCTGAGCCATGCAGGAACCACAGAGCAGACTGGAGAGATGGCTGAGGGGGTACACAACAGACGTCTACTAAATCATGAATGCCATTAAATGGCTAGAAGGGGAACTGTCTGTCCTCTGTTTTTCTTCTCTACAAGACCTAGGAGTGAAAACTACCAAACAGTAAGTGCAAAGCAGACGACAAGAGGTTGTTCTTGTCGTAACACAGAAATAAAGTGTGGAATTCCCTGACACAGAACATTGTGGGTGCTAAAAGTTCACGTGGTTTGAATGGTGTTTGGACAATTTTATAGAAGAGACTGTTAAATCCCACTTTGCTTGTCCCATACTTGCACTCTTGGCTAGGAATACACCATTGGCTATCGTCAGCATTTACTGGATTAAACTGAACATTGGTCTGATCTGATATGTCTGTTTTATCTAAATGATTCCAGTCATCTTAATATACAAATTATTCTCATTTCAAGGGAGTAAGGACCGTGATGCTTATTTTTTACTGCAAAACACTTACCATGTTTGGAGAATATTTTATTTAAGTAACCAGTCAGCAATGGCAACCAGAAAAGATGTTAAAACTGGGATCCAACTTGTAAGTGCCTGTTTGGCATATTAAACTGTTTGTAGAAGGGGTTGGTGTTACCTTCTACATTTCAAACTGGGAGACCTGATAGCAGGCTTGTGGCACAGAGGAAAATTGGTGGAAGAACGGCTGCCAGCTCTCCACGCTGGTAGGCAGGTGAGAGCAGGAACAAAGGACAGCCGGCGCCCATGCTCTTCTCTTTCATTAAACGTAGTACCCTTCCCACCTGGAGGGAATACACCATGTTATGGGCAGGACTTAAACAAATTGTATCACTGGGGGCATATGGGGTGTTTGACCAGAAGACAGAAGTGGGTGACCAGAGATTTAATGGGGAGAAATAGCAAGCTCATGCCTCATTACTGTATGACTGGAATCTATTACAGAGCCTTGCAAAAGAGGAAAAGCAGCAGAAATGAGGACATGGAGATGCAGTCCTCAGATATTGTTATTTAGCACTTGTAATTAAAAAAACCCAATAATGAAATCAGGAAAAGTTAATAAATAAGAATGTGAAGACCTGACTTAGAAAACAAACATTTCTGAAACTACTTACCAACAAAAAAAATATATTAAGGAAAATAAGAATGATAGGGAAACTTCATATCAGTGAGCAGGTGCTCCAGTACTTTACTTTGGGACGAAAACATGGATACCAGGATGTATAACTGCATAATTACACTGAGAAGTGTTTAGCTTCTCAAGCATTTGATATGACAAGATGAAGAAACAGACAGTAGTCTTTGCTGTGAAGGTAAAATATTCTGGTTGTTAATTCTTTTCTTCAACAAGAACATAACAAACTCATGTAATGATAAACTCTACTTCGCTCTTGTGAGACCCCACCTGGAGCATTGTGTCCAGCTCTGGGACCCGCAACATAAGAAGGGCATGGACCTGTTGGAGCGAGTCCAGAGGAGGGCCATGAAGATGATCAGAGGGCTGGAGCACCTCTCCTATGAGGAAAGGTTGAGAGTTGGGGTTGTTCAGCCTGGAGAAGAGAAGGCTCTGGCGACACATTATAGCCTTCCAGTATCTGAAGGGGGCCTACAGAAAAATGGAAAGGGACTCTTTATGAGGGAGTGCAGTGATAGAACAAGGGGTAACGGTTTTAAACTGAAAGAGGGGAGATTTAGATTAGATATTAGGAAGAAATTCTTTACTCTAAGGGTGGTGAGACACTGGAACAGGTTGAGCAGGTTGCCCAGAGAAGTTGTGGATGCCCTGGAAGTGTTCAAGGCCAGGCTGGATGGGGCTTTGAGCAACATGGTCTTGTGGAAGGTGTCCCTGCCCATGGAACTAGATGATCTTTAAGGTCCCTTCCAACCCAAACCATTCGATGATTCTACAATAATTTCTTCAACTACCCTGGCAGAACCATAAAGGAACACTAAGTCAAAATCAACCGAAACACAGCTGTCTTAATTCAAAATATATGTCTCAGTTATATGCTCACCAATGAAACTCAATTTAACTAGATTATCGTGAGCTAAGGCCTCCCAAAGACTAGTAAGAGTGAACTGACTTACTTTTCAGTTCTTATTGCTAAGGTGGTATAAAACCTGCTGCTGAAACCATTTACAATTTACCTCTGAGGACATTTTTGAGTAACTATTTTGTCTATTCACTGAAGCCAAAGAATACATACAGAAGTGCTTCTTGTGTTTCATCCTCTCCAACACACCTGTCTGCTTGTTTCAGCCTTAGCAATGCCACCTGTCAGTCAATTCCCGTGCTAACATTAGTGATTGATATTTTTATTCTAGGCTATGACTGAAACTCTAGCAAGTTTGAAAGTTGCCTACCAGTGTCAGTAGGACATTAGATTTTTAAAGGGTTCATCGCCCAAATAAAAGTTGTACATAAATTATGTATTTGCTCATACAGACTATTATATATGATTATTTTCTGATTAAGCACGAGGCTTCATTCGCACTTGGAGTAAATGTATAAAACTACATTGCCTTGAATTATATTTCTCAGTTCATCCAAGTAAATTAAAGTAAAATAATATAAGTAATTTGCAATAAACAAACAAAATAGTAAATTATGTTGTGACGGGATATCATCAGAGGCTGCTTTTTTCCCTAATGAGACCACCTGAAAGCCTGCAATATGTGTTAGCCCCTCTTTTAGCTGGGAAAGCTGACAGAAAGTTCTCTGTGAGGAGTCTCAGCCTTATAAGGTGATTTATTTCAGGACATGAGAACACAACTGCATTGAACCCTCCAGTGATGCACAGCCCATTTGTTCTCTCATCCTCTATTTACAGGAGAAATGGATATGAGGGAGTTTCTGAAAACCAAAATGCAGAGTAACTCACCAGGCAGAACTCAGCTAGAAAGATGGATGCCTCTGTAGGCTTAGGTCTATTTCTATATACCAGCTTAGGTTCCACTTGAGTCTGCTGTTGAAGACAAAAAAGGGGTTTGCTACACATCTTGCAGATCTATCGGAGTTTGCAAGGGGAAACTGGTTTTACAAGTGGTACAAATGGTATTTATTCTTTATTCTAGCACTTTCTGTACAATTACATGTGCCTTTTAAGTAAAAAATTAAGATCCCTGCCTTACAATCTACAAAATCACAGATGGGTGGCCTCTTTGACACCACTGACTTCATTTGTTTGTGAAATGCTGCTCATTCACCCTTCAAATTCCCTCCCACCTTTTCTCAGTACCTTCCTAATTTCCAACCATGACTGTCAATGTACATGATATGTGCCATATTCCTTTCCATTTGCTTCAGGTTTTCTGCATTGCCAATTATTGAAGTTATAAAAATGTGACCAAAAGGAGGAAAATGAGGATGTAAAAATGAGCCATTTCAGGGCCTTTGTCTTTGTCTGCCTTTCTCATTTGTAAGACACCTCTGGCTGACACAGTAAGTGGCATGAAGAGAAAAGCAGAGTCCATGCTGTTTCTAAAGCTCTCTGTCCCATGAATGACTTATTTAGCTTCGAAATAATGTTTTAACTACCTTCTTGATTCTTTAAAGTGTTTCTAAGGAATATTTTCATCCTAAATATCCCTTGGTGGGACACAGAGTTTGACCATGAGGTTAAGTTTTGGAGCCATGTGAGCACGGCTGCCATCATCTGGCCCCTTACTGTTCGTTCTTAGTAGATCTGCTGAATCTGCTTCTTGTTCAATTTCATGCTTTATTTACATTGAAGGAGCTCCCCTTTCTTTGGATATTTGTGAGCTTGCTTCTGAGAAGCAATTACTTCAGATGTCACAAGACTTTTTTTCCTTAAACTGTGCCTGCATTACATTTTAAGAGTTAATATGAGGATAGTTTAAACAATTTGATATGACAAAGGACTTAAAACATTGTCAGAAGGTAACACCTGGCATTAATTCTGTTTCCAGGAGTCATTCACTTTCACTGACCGTGAGATCTTGAGAGTGAAATGTCTGCAGAAGCAAAGGAGAAAGCACATCAGTGGTTGTTTTCTAGCTCTTTTTTATAATGGTATTCTCCTCATTCTTTAAGCGATTCCTTTCTTCTTCTTCAAATGTGAGTGATACCAAGAGGGAGGAAACAGAGTGGAAAGTACGGCTCTCATCCTTGTTTCTTTCTACCTTCATGGGCTGATCAGAAGACAAGGATAGAAGATGGTAGGATTAAGATATGTTGTAATGAGCGATGCCTATTTCCCACCTGACAGGATTACCTGAAAAAATTTCTTCCTCCTCCCCTGAGACACGATTCCTCCCTATGATCCACCAGGGATGGGGGCAGGGGGGAGAGCACCCAGCCAAAACTATGCTTCATGGATGAACTGCAGCACATAAGCAGGAGTCATATAAATATATAGGATAAAATAAAGCAACGTGTAAGAAGACAGCAAGTGTTAACTCTCCTTTTCGCTGGAAGAATGTGTGTGTATACTTGGATTTTTTGGAAGATGTTCAAAGAGTTTCTCTGTTTTTAGAAATATGCACATGTTGCTTCCCATTATCCAGGAATGTTTCTTTTCTTGGGCCAATTTCTTCTGTGCATGAGAAGAATATAGAAAAACCTCCAGGTAAGGTGTTTAAAGTAATGAAAGCATAGAACTTGAACCAATTTTTGCAATAGTTCCATATATTTTTCTACTGTTCTAATCTACTTAAGGACTAGTTTGAGTAAGAAACACTTAAAACATTTGCTTAACTTATCTTGCAAAAGATACATTATCAAGTATAATGTTGTTCTGTGATATTTCAAGATGAACAAGTATAAAAGTGTTCCTGTAATACATTTACTTCTTGTTTTTCCACAAAAAGAATAAAAGTGACTTGCAAAAGCATATTTTCAGTGTAATTACATGTAATGCTTCTCCAGTGTGTTTTTTGCTGAAGGCAGATAAAACCAATCCGACCTTATTTGACTGGCTTTTCTTTAACCTACAATTCAGCCCATGCCTTTGTGTTTGCCTTTCCCCCTCTACACCTCTCTTCCTCTTCCTATTTGCTTTTCTTTTCCCATTATTCTCATGGCTTTCCAGTTGAATCACTCCATTTGCTCCTCCATTCTTTACCTTTGTCTCATCCTCACACTTCAGTATCTATCCCAGAAAGCCTCAAATTTTGCTTCCTGCATGCATTCATTCTTTATTTCTTTTTCCCTCATCTTCCATGACAAAACAATTTCCTCTTCCAGTAGACATGTTATATTCCTTAACAAAAGTACTACTTCTCAACAGTAGTTCAGAAGTTGTCTGTGTGAGTAGTTGCTTAGTTGAGAAGTTCTCAATATGTACAGAATCTGTAATTACGTTTTTGTAACTTATTTTCATTTTGCATTTTCTCCATTCAATACTCAAATACACCCTTTGTTTGCTTGATCTTAGCAACTATTTCTAAAATACCAATGAAGCCTTCATACTTTATTTCTGCTTTCTTCCCTCTTGTCTTTTTCTTAACGCTTTCTTCGTCTTCTCAATATTTTCTCCATCTGCCCTGATAAAACTGTTTTCCACTGCTTCCCAGTTTCCCTCGTTCACATACCTGACACTTGAATCAGATAGTGGGTGATTCATTTGACCTACTTGAGATGTGTACAGCAGAGCAAGACGAAATGTACCACAGAATTGGCTGTTTCTTTTTATTGCCATTAATTACAAAGGGATACTGGATGACTAGTTTGGATACAAATGTCTACAAAGTTAGAGGAACTCTATTGCATTCTTTTGCCCAAATAAATCCAGAAAGCAGAGAAAACTCAATATATCAGACTCCCCTGTTTCAGTCTGGGCTGAATGTGGAGGTACTTGAAGAATTCATGCATCCTA
The DNA here is from genome assembly GCF_028500815.1 of Rissa tridactyla. Taxonomy (NCBI): domain Eukaryota; kingdom Metazoa; phylum Chordata; class Aves; order Charadriiformes; family Laridae; genus Rissa; species Rissa tridactyla. The sequence continues at coordinate 69,886,439 of NC_071467.1, read as the reverse complement.
CCAAGCGTAGAGCTGGACTGGTTGGAGGGCAGCAAATAGGATGAACTGGTTAGGAAGCAATGTCAGGCTGTTGAAAAGAAAGGCAAACTTCTCACTGAGATGACAAAACATGGAAATGCCATGCCAAGATAGGTAAGAAAACCTTCTGTTCTATCAACATGCTCCAAGTATTAGCAAGAGCAAACTATGCAGCTTGGGCTTCTCTGAAATATCAGCTATGAGGAGAAGTTGAACAACCTGGAGTAATTTATCCTAAAGAAGAAACGTCTGAAGGGGGATATGACATTAGCCTTCAAATACACAAAAGATTGATGAAAAGAGGAGAGGCACAATCTGTTCCCCCTGTCCAAAGTGCACAGGAGAAGATACAAAGAGCCTCGGTTGCAACAAGAAACATGATTTAGAGAGCCTTTTTTTTTTTTTTTTGTATATTTCTGTAACTGTCATTAGAATCAAAAAGACCTTACTCTGTGTGTGTGCATGCGTGTGTGTAGATGTCTATATTTTAAAAGCCTTTCACGTGAAAGCCAGCTGGTAAGTGCTAAGCTGTAAAACTGAGGCTCAGGTTTCAACTGGCTGGTGCCTAGGGAACAAGAAGAGCACTGTTTCTCTGATTCATAAAAGGGGTGTGTGCTTGTCACCATCTCTCTTATCCTTTTGTCTGTTGAGAAACTGGGCACAGCTTGGGGCTCTCAGCTGAGAAAACAAGCCTTTAAATCGTACGCTTCATGCAGCTAAGTGAAAAGTATCAGCTTTTGGCTTCCCTAGAGGAGGGACCAGCACCTCCACCTTATTATTGTTTTAGGCTTTTATTTAATTTCATTGGGAACGCAGATGTAAGCTTTTATATTCGATCGGTGTTTGAACACCTCATCCGTCTGTGGCTTCCGCATCATAGAGACATAAACGCCCCACAGAAATATGAGGTAGGGGGATTTTAGAGAAGTGAAAGTTTCAAAATGGGAAATTAACTTTTTCCCTTCTAACACATTCAACAACGTACAGACAGAACTAGCAGGGGAGACATACTGAGGTGGATCAAAAGTGACAGAAAGACAGCTGTGCGTATCTGGCACACATTTGCTGGAATAAAACAGCATCTGTACACAATAAACCTTGCAAATTTTGGTTTTGGGAAGGATTCACCTTTTCAAATTTCATTCTTTATTTCTTGGAGGTGGCTCTTACAAGCAGTAGCTGGCGAATCAGTGTATTTTTGAGTTGGTGGATGTCTTTAAAGGATAATACATATTTTCATCCAGGGGAGAACTGGACTAGGTCTTTATTTCATAAATATTATACAGTCATTTTTTCTGCATCCTCTTCAGCCTAATTCAGTGAAGCATAAGTAAACAAGGCTGACAATGTGGCACAACTCACCTTGAAATAAAGAGGTGGACATTTACTGACCACAGTAGGAAAAGTACTTCCTCCTTAAAATAATGAACTTAAAAGGTTGTATTCTTTGATAAAGTCAGTTGGCATAACCCCAGTGATTTACATCATCTGATTATTTAGCTGATATTCTCAGCATAGGATGGGAGGAGTATATTTTTTAATACACCTTACCAAAAAAATGAAAAGTGAAGTTTTATTTGAACTGAAGACTCAAAAGTAATATTTTTTATGTAACTTCTCTCCATCATTATTCATTCCCCATCATTATTTATTCCTATAAGCATATCTTTAACTTGAGACAGGACTATATGTGCAAGTTTTTGGGAGCCCTTAATGGTGATGAGAGTTAATTATTAAGAAGAATGATGAAAGATACCATCCATCCTTAAATAATTACCTCTCTGACATGTATACACTTCTGTTCAGAATATACATGAATGTACATATACATACATGCATATTTTTTTCAGAACTTATGATCTTTTCCCAGCGCCTCCTCCAATAGTAGTATATTATTTGTAGATGTAAGCTTGCAACGTGGTTACCATCACCTTCACATCAAAGGAAACTGACTGTAGTTACCAGCTTATATTTAAGGTGCAGTCTCTTCTAAACAGTACATTTTGCAACTTAAACTGCTTGTTGTCCGGTTGCCACCGTAAATTTCGGTTTCTGAATAATAATAGGAATGCTAATAACCATCAGAAAAAGAAAATAAATTATTAATGGGTACTAAGAAGTAACAGAAGTTACAGAAAACGTCAAATCAAATTTTTTCCTTAGTCGATACTGATAATTCAGGTTTTTTTATTTCAAAACATCCTTTTTTCTTTACCTACCTCTGTGAAATTAGTAATGGATTTCCTTTCTGCTGTCATAAGGAACCAAACCTCTTTCTATGAAACTGATCGTAAAGTTAGATATGGCAGAACAACATGTTTTCGTTAAATTTCCCACAGTTTAGGATGTTTCTGAATGCTGCGTGAAGAAACTTGCACAACAGAGTTCTCTCTGCTATGCTACATGAATGCTGAAGAGTCATTAGGAAGGTTTGAGAAATCTGTTTAATGAAATGATGACGATGTTTGAGATTCCGTAAGGAACTGGATAGTATACTCATGAGGAATCAAGACACAGATTGCTGTTTCGGTAAACTGGCTATTTCATATAAAAATGGAACATATTCTACTGGAGTACCTGCAAGAACCTTTCACCAATTTGTCACATAGCCTTGCTGACTATAGCTGGAAAAATGTGGTGTGAGGATGGGCTCTTTCTCTGCTTCTGATTTTTTTTTAAAAAGTGACTGCCACTGTCATTTATGCAAATGCCATTCCTGCTGGTGTGGTGAGTTCTGCCTTGGTTGAGAAAAGTGCACCCTAAAATAGTCTTAGGTAGAGGGACACAATGAGTACTCAGACACTGCAGGAATTAGGATTTGGTAAAAAACATGCTTTTTTCAAGCATACGTTTTATAACTCAAAAATCTTATGTTAACTAGAAAATGTCACACAAGATGAGTATTCATGTAATCATGGAAAATGTGTATTCATGTAATCATGGAAAATGCTTTGCAGCGTACTATGAGAATATTTGCAATGGGAGCTGATCACAAGACAAAGGAAAAGAGACTGCCATACAATGTTAATTTCACCCAAATGATTTTGATAAAAGTTGTAAAAAGTTGAGTTGTTACATAGGAGAAATATTTTGTACTGAACAATTTTGGCTGAGACAGGAGAACAAAAATAATGACAGTGCCACGGTGTCCCCCTACCTTCCCTTGGTGCATTGAATCACAGCAGGAGTTGCTTAGGGAAAAAAATTACCAATGGGACAGTGACCTAAATTCCAGATTTAATTTTTCTCTTTTTTTTTAAAGATTATGTATTATGTTACTTATTATGTATTATATTACATTACCTTGTAAATAACATGGAAAACTTTGAAGAGAATACCGCTCTTGTAGGTGTCTGTTCTGTTGTCAAAATATGTGTTGAACAGCTTTCAGCAGCATGTTAACAACCCATCTGACATCGAAACCGTGTTTGCTCTCGCGTTGAACCTTTGTCTTGAAAGTCTCCACTTTTAACGAAGGGCAGGGCAAGAGGATTGAAGAGCGTCTGGTTGCGGAGGTCAGTAGGTGGGAGAAACAACAGTCCTATAACTTGCCTTCAGTCAATTTAACTGCAAGACAAACTCGGGATGATGAGCACTGTGCCAACCGCGTATGTGTGCTGACACGCTGCAGAGTGTGTTTCATGATTCATCAGCCGCACCGTGATTGATTGGCCCAGCACCCTGGCAGAGCCCAGAAATTTTTTTACTTGTCTCCGAATGTGTTTCGTGATTCTTCGGGCAATCTTGGATTGATTGGCACGTGGGGCAAACCTAGATTTATTTTTTTCCTCGTGCCCTAGAATATTTGTTTGATGGTTCATCGTACGTACATATTGATTGGCACATTGGCAGAGTCCAAAGTTTCTTTACATCACAGAATATTGCTTTATGGTTTGTCAGGTAAATTGACTGTTTCCTGCTGACACTTGTGGATAAATTCTGCTACTGTGAACTGGAGGGGAGAATACGGCCATTGTTATACAGCTGTTTAGGGCAGTGATGGAGGATGGGGTCACGTTTTTTGGCCAGAGAAAACCGTTTCTTTTGCTTGAATATATAGTTGGTCATTGCACTTTTTAAACAGCTGAAAAAAATTTACCTTGAAGAGACTGTGTTAGAAAATGCAAATGAGAGCATTACTTTTACACATTAATTCTTGTTAATATCAGTCTGGTAACTATGCTGAATAGGACATCCAAGCATGACTAAAGGAAAGAAAGGCCTTATCTAAGTCTGTAAAGAGAACAGATTTTTAATGACACTTTAAACTGTGCCACTTGCTTTGCGTCACCAAATCATACCACTGTTTTCTAATTGGCTTTTAAGCACGCACACATTACTTGAAAGTCACAGGAGAGATTTTAAAAGCTGGCAACAACTTTAGCGCTGGCACTTCAAAATGGGAGTGACAAATCAGATTCTCTTTTGAATACTTGTAGACAATTATTCTTAGGTCATCCTTTTTTTCCCCCCCACAGATGAATAACATTTGTCCAGGGTGATGGATTCACAATTTGTAATTCAAAAAATGATTTATTTAGCATTACATGTCATTGTGTAAGAATTGACTCCGTGACAAAAGTTTCTGGGAAGTTGATCTTTTCTTTTGTCTAGGAAGATGGATGCACTTTTTAAAGTCAAGTTTCCTCCCACAGTTACTGCAACACAGAGACCATCACATAAAATGTATATCTTATGAACCAGGAAAACTATATCCTGTACATTTCTATACGGTCTGTGCACACTTCTCCAAACTCTGCCAACACCAGTGTATTTCCACACCTACAGAAAATATTTTATAGCCTGTTTGGAGTCAATGCAGAACCTTTTTAAGGAAAAATGGACCCTGAATTGTAGTTGTAACCCCTGTTATTCCAAGAGATAAATACGAGTTTTATATGTTTTCAACTCCTCTGCCCCCATAATTAGCCTATTTTTTATGTCTACTTTAGAACTAAGGAAGAGCATAGATTAAGCGAGGTGTCACATGGATCAGTTAACAAAATTGTTGCTCCTGGAGTAATCTGAAGGAATATATGGAAAGGGAGAAGAGAAAAACATAGGGCTTTTGAAATGCGGAGGAATGGAAAAAGGGAACTTGACTCCCTTCTGGGTGGCCTGTAAAATAAAGGCGTTAAAGCTGAAATTATGTTATGAGCTGAGAAATCATAGCACAGAAATGAAAATCATGGAAGAATTGAAAAGGATGCCCTTTGATGAAAGTCACAACCTAGAAAGTGTTAAGCTCTTTGCCAGGAAGAAGAGGTTAAGGGTAACATTTTCTAACTAAGATGGCTTCCTGGATCAAGCCGTGTGGTTCTCTTCCATCTTCTTTCCTCCCTTCTTCCTCCTTCCATGCAGGATTTGCTTCTCTGGGCTTGCCTCCTGGCATGTCTGTCGCTGGAAAGGGCTACCTCATTCTGCAGTTGAAATTGCAGAGTTCAGGCAGCAAGAGGAGGTCTTCCTGCCTCCCTCCCTCCCTCCCAGGCAGGGATCCAACCGCCTCTGCAGCGAATGTCTGTATTTGAGTTCCTTGTGACTTCATGCAGCTGAGACATCATATGTGCCATGACTTCTACAGGTCTCTTGACATTATTGGGGGGAGGGCCCTTTTAGAGCTTTTATAGTTCTTCCTTCGTTCAAGAAAGGATTGGTATCGATACCAAGCCGAACCATTTTCACCTAACCTTGTCTGCATCAAAGAATTCTACCCAGGTTTGGTAAGAAGGAGGATTAGAAAAATCACTGTTTCCTCCGTAATTGACATACTCCTCTTTGGATTTTGGCTTACAATAACTAAACTTTTACTGACTCCTCCACTCTAAGAAAGGATCCTTGAATTTTAAATTCCACTGCACAAAAGAGATTTCATCAACTTATTTATAGTTGTTTTTAAAAGTACTAGCTAAATGGGAACTGCTTCTTTTTACATTTTTTTTTTTTCTCCTGTGGGAAAGATCTCAAATGGTGTAAGACTCTGGCTTATTTGAATATGTAGCAATAAATTTACAACAAATAATTAATATAATCCACATGAGAGGGAAGCTGATGGGAATGAAAGCAGAGAAGTCAGTTGTGCATTTTTTAAATAACTGGGCTTCGGTTTAGTCCAAGCCGTCATATTTTTTTTACCACATTAGGAACTAAAGCCTGAGATGCTATTTATGAGTCTTTAGAAACTGCACAAAACCCCAGCCATTGTGTTGGGGCCCTGGGACGTGCTCATGCTGCCTACAGACTGGTCTAAAAAGACAATGTGTAATATGTAATGTGCACTGACTTGCATCTTGTGAAGTCACTTATGCACTTGCCAAGAGCAAAATACGGGTGTGTAAACACTTTAGTTTTACTTGGTGTGTTTTTCTGTCATCTTGTACAGTTTGTGGCCATTTATGACTGTTCAAACAGTGGGAAATTGTCCGCATAAAACCAGGGAAGACTTTGAAGCAGGGTTATCACAAAATCCAAAGTAGATAAAATTGGGGTCAATGGAGTCAATTTAAAGACACTGCTCTCTAATAGAAGACTCAGATGATAAATTTATCACTAAAGTCTCTGCAAATCAGATTGACAGATGTCAGCACTGAAATACTGTACTGTACATACTGTTTGCCTCATGCAGTTTATTAATTTTGTAGGTTAATTTTGTATTTAAGCTTTTTTTGCCGACTTTGGGTTAAAAAGCACAAACAGTTTAGAAAACATATATATTTTCATTAAACAGTACTTCATGTCTTTTTAAACTTTTGCATTTTAACATAAAAGAATACACTGTGGAAACATGTACCAAAAAGATGGCTGTATTTGCATGCAAAACTGGGAACAATGCAGACCCCCAGTTTCATACGTTACTGGTCCTGTGTACTATCTGGTTAAAAATGGGAAAATAATGGAAGAAGATGTAAAGTAAAGCAATTTTGAGGCTTTAGTTATTTTTGGTGTTGTCATGGAAGACTGCTTGTGGGATCTGGTGCCCTGCCCCATCCCTTGAAGGGATGGCAGTCGCCCACCTTTTCATGAGAAGCACAGATGGGCCTTTGACCTGTCACTGTATGAAAGTGGTGGCATCATGGAGACCTCCTGCATTCAGCTGAGCACCTACAGCTGGGAAGAAGAAAGAGCGGGCCGCCTCTTCCCCATCCACTTGCATTTCTGTACATGCTTCTACACCTCCTGATCTCAAAGAACAGTAAGGTATCTGCGGTGTGATTATATGCAGAGAAGGAATAACCTAGAGGTCATCTGTTCTAGTGAAATCCAGATAAAATTGTTGGTCAATTTTCAGATTCTTATAGGAATGTGGTTTTATTTGCAGTTCATTTATACCTGGTCATTTTTAAATAATACTACTATATAATAAATAAATCTGGCCACTGTAATGTGAAAAAAACCCAGGTTATTCTTACACAATAAATTGTGTCCTGGCATTATGACTTGACAGCTATTGGAGAAGGGGCGAACAAAATTATTTTTTAAGAGTCTCAACTGTACCACATTTGGCATGCTTTGTGTTGCATGGCCACCCATGGCTGATAGTCTGAGCAGTAGTGCTGGTATTTGTGTATTCAGAGGAGTGAGGAAAGCGCAGGCCTGGTGTATTCCTCCCTTTCCTGGCCCACCACTACTGTCAGGTGCCTTCATGGTTTTGTGTGCCTAGAGCCCGTCATTTCCACCTCACAGGCCTTCAGACTGGAATTTCTCCATTAATAACCTTTCCAAATAATTATTGCATTATCACAAGAACTCCGACTCCAGCCCCGCATCACACTGCGCCTTCGGTGAATGCCATCTATAATTCATAGATTAGATTTTTACAAGGGAAAAACACCTCTATCTGCCTGCCCAGAGGAAAAAAATATTTCTAAACAGCAAAGAAAGTAGTATTTTCCTAAGGGCACCTAGTAACATCATCGGAAATACTTCCCAGACCCGAATTCAGAAGTGTGCTTCCAGTTACATGTAATTAGTGGCAAAATCCAACAGGTGGCACAAAAGTATTTGAATTTTATATTGATTTAAATCATATGCCGTTAAATTACCAAATAAACTACCCGGGTGTCTGTGTAAAAAAAAAAAAAAAATAAGAAAAAGAAAAGAAAAGGGGTAAGCGTTATCCCGATGCCGCGACTGATGCTCTCTGCCGAGCATCCGAGGCGGAGGCCGGCGGCTCCCTGCCCCTCGGGCGGCCGCTCTCCGAGCCCCTCTGCCCAGCACCCCGGGGGGGGACACACGCCGCTTCCCCCGGTCCCTTCATCCCGGCAGCGTCAGGGGCTCGGCCGACGGGACGATGCGGGCTCCGCGGCCGCGGTGGGCGTGCGGAGGATGCTCACCGCCTCCGCGGGCCTGCGCGCATCCCCTCCCCTCCCCTCCCCGCCCCGCCGGGAGGGCGGACGGGCGCCCTCCGCTGGCCGCCGCGGGGACTGGAGCGGGGCCGGGAGCGGAGCCGGTCGGCGGCCGCCTGCCCGCGGCTCTGCCCGGGGTAAGCTGAGCGCTGGGCCGCGGGGTGCGGAGAGGGGAGGGAGGCGTGTGATAAACCCCTCCCCCCCCAACCCCTTCCCCCGCGAGGCAGATCCAGAGTTGCATTCTTAACCGCTTCTTTTTCCATCTGGTCCCGTCAGGTTGTCCCTTCGGACAAGCATCGCCAGGTTTTCCTGATGTAGGAAACTGTGACCGTCTTTTACTGTAAGAGTAAAGTAAATCAATAGGTGAGTAAAGACCTTGGGCCTTAAATTGTGCCCGCTAGGCAGTCCTACTGGTGGTTTTGTAGCACTGAGAAGATAACCGAGATCTTTTTTTTTTTAATGGGTTTGTACTGGAGATTTGTGTGGGAGGGAGAAGACACGAAGATTCCCAGTTCTTTTACCCTGGAAAAGAACTTTACAAAGGCATGAGCTGCCTGGGAGTTGCAAGCACAGCTCGGCTTTTCGCTTTTGAGTGCAGTATACTATGAACATCAATTGTGGAAATTAATATTAAAAAGTTAGTCTAGGCCTTATGAACAGATTCACAGCTGTGTAACATAAGTTATGTGATTGCTGTGTTTATTTATTACCAAATTATTGTAGCGAGTCAGGTGGAACTTTACTGATGTTTTTGCTTGCAAACATGGGTGTAGGAGACATATAAGGAATGGTTTAAATTCTTAGGCAATGGTACACCTAAACCTGAAACTTAGGTGGAAGTCAAAGGCATATTAGAGAAGTTGACCAAGATGCATGAAATGTGCTGAATTGACTAAGAGGAAGGCAGAGAAAGAGAGGTGAAAGAGAAGTTGAGCAATTGTCATAAATTAAAAAGGGAATGCTAGTTTGGCATAAACATTTACAGCAAAAGTCTGTAATTGGGCCTGTGATAAAATAAATTAAGTCATGCCATTTTACTTTATAAATTTGTTCCTAATTAAACGAAGGTATTGTGAGCCCAGCATCTGTGACTTGTAATAGAGCCAACTTGCAGATAGATAAAAGTCAAACAACTTCTCTGTGAAAAGATCCTGCGCAAGTGCTTGATATGACATCCAGTTAGTTTCCAAGGAGCAAGCTGGTGATCCATATTCCCGTGGGACCAAACTGGAGTAAATCATGGTGGTAAATGGCAAACGTACTACCACTAACCAGAAGAGAATTTCAGTTTGGACTCAGAGAGCAACTAAATCACACCACTAAGCAAATGAAGGCGCTACAGGCCTTAGAAGCATCCAGTTGTTAGGATGTGGGACTGGGCAAGCGCTGTGCCTGAGTTAGAATAGACATCTGTAACATGCGTGTTGCTGGGTTTGCAGCCCATGAAATGTTCAGAAGAAGGTCAGTCTGGTAAAAGATGGAGGAAAACCATCATGGTTCGTTTGCCTCAACATCCTATTTTCAAAAATGGTCAGAATAAGTGAAAGTAAAGACCGAAGCTGCAGGAGTTGAATGTTTTTCTGGCAAAGAGCTTGCCCGGCCAAGCTCTCTGCTTGAGTGGCAGATCACAACCTTTGAAAGATACTGGGCTACCCACATCTTGTGAGGTGCCCTTCAAAGCCAGGCCCGAGAAAAACATGTCCAAGAGCTATTGCCAATATTTTAGCAGTAATGAAAAATTAAGTAAAAAAACCCCCAAACTCAGTTATTTGGTTGTTCTGTGGAAAACAAAACAAAAAAGAAAAAATGACCTGGATGTAAAAACATACCTATAAATTTGGGTAGAGCTGATAGTCACGATGTCAGATATGAAAGTCGTTCAGTTGTTGGAGAAATGGAAGGATATAAAATAGAAGCAGAAAATAAAACTGGAAAAGTGACCCTAAAATTTTAGTCCAGTCTAGTCAACTGGGGAGCAATAACACAGGTTTGGCTGCGAAGTGCACTGGGATGGTGACTCTGGGCAAGGAAAACTGTTAGTAGATGTGATAAAAATTAAATCCAAAGAGTAAACATGTAGGAAATACATAGAAAATAATAGAAAATGTCAAGGCTCTAAGAGCACAAATAGGCCTTAATAGCTCTAACCAGCCTCACCTGGAGCCTCTGCCCACACCCCTGCCCATGGACCCAGAAGCCCCATGGACCCAGAAGCCCCATTTTAGCTTGGGCTTAGGGCTTCAGGTGTGCCTCAAGTTATGCTATAAGTGTGCCTCTAGCTCCTGGAGGGACCTCAGACTTGTGTTGTAGGTAGCTTGTCCCCTGGATGGATGCCTTTAGATGTACTTTATTGCATGTCTCTGTCTTGTCTTTGTTTTCTGGATTAACTTTGGACCTGTGTTGTAGCCTTATTTCCAGTCCTGTCCCCTTTTGCTTCTGGCTGGATTGCCTATGTGGACTCTGGACCTGGTTCATTACTTTGGCTTGTCTGGGATTGCCAGAGGGCCCTGTGACCAGTAAGTACCCTGCTCTATGTACTGTGTTCAGCTGTTGTGGGACTGTGCCCTGGTGTGGCACTGCCCGCAGTGGGTCATCCTCAGCTTGAGGCTTGCCTTCCCTTAGGGAGCAGCTGGCCCTTGCTTCTCCCTGAAACCATGTGAATCCTGCTAACTGGTTGAAATCTATTAGGCTGTGGTTGATAACCATGTATTTATCCAAAACTGAGATATGTAAGCCTGCAGGTTTAACCTCTGGAATTTGAAGAAGAAAGCTGGAAAGCAAAAATAACGATTGACATAAGAGTTGGTTTGGATTCCAGTATGATAAATAACTGCTTAATAAGTGGTAGGGAAAACATCCTGAAATTTCATCTATGGAAATGCAGATGTGGGCTAGGTGAGGAAAATTGCATGATAGCAGTTTGCTTTCATACTTGCTTTTTCAGTGAACGGAGTTTCCTGGCTCCAGGGATAGAAACCATAATGGCAGGTAGGAGTAATGAATGGGAACTCAGTGAAGATGAGGCATTTGTTGAGTCTTGTCTTTAAACTTTCTTAATGGGATGAAATTAGCAGAATTCCTTGAAATAGAAACAGCCCCTTGATGGTTTTGCCAGATAACTCTCGCAAACAGCAAATACTCAACAAAGGGAAGGGTTGCTGTGTAGCATGAAGCCATGGGTCTAGTAAAAGTGGAACTAGAAAAAAAGCATGAAGGGGAAGGAGAAACTCTTGTTCCAGGGCACTGGTAGCATTTTTTAAAGGAACAAAAAAGCCAAGATAGGTGTAAAGGAAGGGGGTAACATAAGCTGTTTTCTGAAGAACACTGAACCATTCAGTAGCCATCTGACCAAGTACCCTCATCAGAGAAGAAAGAATTGTTGGAGGTTATTGAAAAAATGTATCGAGAATTATGGGTGTTCGCTGTCCCTGTCTCCTATGTGTAGTTTGTTTCTTCAGCAAGAGCTGAAAGAGGTAGGATAGTAAAGAATACAGCGTGGCACATGTGTCTCTGTATTTATAGCACAGTACGATGACTTTGTGTTGCATAGTAGAAACTTCCCCAACTGAAACATTACTAATAATCTGTGATAAGTGTAGGGCAAAAAAATATATCTGAAATTAAGCCCAAATAAACCAGAGCTGCTTCAAAGAGAAGTTGTGTTCTTTGTGCCTATGGTCAAAGAAGGAGGAATGTCTACTAGTGATGACAACATATACTATATAGGGATTACTAGTACTGTAAGCACTCCCAGATGTATGCAGTTTTCCAGTTTTTAAAAATAGCTGCTTTTGTGCATGGAGAAGGAAACACATTCGAATGTGACTTGGCACTGACATGGTTAAAACCAGCTGTGTTGGTCTCCTTGGGTTTCAAAATGGATTCTGGCATGCACGGGCTTGGATGCTCTCGAAACAAACAAAATGGCTAACAAGCTCAATGGCTTATACAGAAAATCTGAGTTTTATAAAAAGAGAAGTAAATGCACCACTGAGTGTTGGGTAAGTCTAAGGAATACTTTCACTTTTAGGAGTATGAGGAATTTATGTGATTAAGTCTGCATTTATCTCTTTGGAGTCAACAAATCCTGGTGGTCAGGCTCTTGACCAGCTGGAAAATCTGCAGAGTGATGCTGTCGTGATCAGACGGAGATGTGGCACTGCTGAGGTCTGAGCTGCAACAGACAATGGGGAAAAGCTGATTGCCAGGTTTTTCTTGAAGTTGGAGGGAGGGTAATAAGTTTGCTTTTCATGGCTTGCAGTAAGTGTACACATATATTTTTTGTAAGACAGTATTGTTGCAGGTTACGTAGACGCAAATGGGATCCAATTACTTTAAGTAACTGATGAGCATGGCTGTGGCAGCACAGAACACAACTGAAGTTATAAAATTCAAATGGAACTATATTATTTTAATATTAGGAAGAAATTCTTTATTGTGAGGGTGGAGCAACGCTAGAACAGGTTGCCCAGAGAAGTTGTGGCTGCCCCATCCCTGGAAGTGTTCAAGGTGCACTCCAGGCAGTGGACAGCAAATATCGGACACTGTGAGCGCTATGGCTTCGGGAGGAAGGGTCTGTCCCTGGGGCAAGAAATTCTCAGGATCACAGCCATCATAGAAGAGGGAGAAATTTTCAGAAGACTTTCTAATTTATATTGAATGTGATGTTCATGGTATGAAGTAATCCTGTTGGCCAGCTTGGGTCAAGTGCCCAGGTCTCGCTCCTCATCCCTGCACCTGGCAAGGCTTGAAAACACTGAGACCTTGAAATCCACATCCCGTAGCTGGCTATAAAGTAAATATTTTCACAAATTCAGTCACTAGAGTCTTCCAAAAGTGCAGTTTTCCCAGGCATTAAAAGAGAAATAAGTCCTGTGTCACTGAAACCAGGAGACTAGGACAGTCAGAAACATAGAACAGCAAAGAAGAAAAGTCTTGGCTTAAGAAACAGAACCAAAAATTTTGGTGGTGTTTTTGTGGTGTGTGTGTGTGTTTGGTTTTTTTTGTTTGTTTTTGTTTTTTTTTTTTTAATGCCACATGTATTCTTGGGCTATTTAGTGAGGCTTTCTGGGTCTACTCAGTCTTGTCAGATGACGTGAAAGCTCTGATGATATCCAAAGGTCTGATGATAAATAGCCTAACCAGATATGAAGGAGCTGAAGGCTGAATGCAGTTGTTTCAGCTGCTCTTCTAGCAAGTAAGATATAACCTCACGGGAGGGCTTTAAAAATAGTGGTAGCAAAAATGGAATTTAAGGAGGCTTAACAAGTATCACATTATATGGAAAAAAAGATAAAGCTGTTGGATGGTTATTGGTGCCCAGCCCTTGTTTTGTGTGTAGCAGAGGGTCCTTCAGAAAGAAGCCACAAACTCCGCTCTGTTTCTGAAGTGAACGGGAGATGTATGCTACATTTTCTTTCCAGTAAAGATTGTTAAGGAGAGCAAGTGCTTTATAGAAAGCGTATCCTCAGGAAATCTCTTAGAAAACAAATAGGTGATCTGCAGGGGAAAGTAGTCAGGCTGAGAAGCATCAGTGATAAGAAAATCAATAGTATGTTAAATGAGGAAGTTGAAATCAGAAACAAGTCCACCATCCATGGCAGAAAAGGAAAGCTTATGCAGGCAATAGGTGATTTCTAGGTAAAAAAAAAAAAAAAGATTCGCCAGCACTGCTTCTAGGAAGAAGCAATATATGACTGCTCTTTCCATCAGTCTCAGGAGACAATCTGTTCACATGACCGTCCAGGGCATGTGTTGTCTCTTTGGATCCCAAATCTGATATAATGCTTAAAAGCTTATGAGATTCATTGAGGCCACCCAGTATTGCCCACCCATGTGGACACTGCTAGAAATGATCCCAAATGGACCAGAAGTGACTGCTGGCATTTAAGAGCAGGGTGAATGCATCAAGTTTTCCAGTTAAGATTCACACAGATACAGATATGCTGGAGATAAATGTGTGGTCACAGAATGGACAATTTCACGACCACAGGACAGAAAAATAATTGGGGAAATAATATAGCAGGTCACAGATTACTCAAGAGGTCCTTGAAATGCACAGATGATGCTTTTGATATAAATTGTGGAAAAGAAACCCCAAAAACTAGAAATGAAAGTATTCTAGATTTGATTTTTGGTTTTGGGAGTGAACTGAGACTGTTCAGGCAGAAAGTAAGATAGGTAACAGTGATCAGGAAGTGGTAGCCTAGGAGGAATACTGGCAAAATAGAAATGGTGAATTTTAGGGATGTAGACTTCAGTAAATTCAGCATCTGGAAGATATAATTTTCCAGGAAACTTGTCTGAGAGATAAGGGAGCAAAGGAGGGCAGAGATTCCTTAAATACATGAGTAGTAAGGACATACATAATTTTCCATTTTGCATGAAAGATAAGAAACATAGTAAGATAGCAGCTTTTTAAAATTGAGAGTTCTTCATTTACCTCAGGTGAAAGAAGGACACAGAGAGGAAGAGAAAAGATCAGGCTACTCCGAGAAGCACAGCAAAACCAGAAAGATAATCACGGAATCACGGAATCTTCAGAGTTGGAAGGGACCTCTAGAGATCATCTAGTCCAACTCCCCTGCTAGAGCAGGATTGCCTAAACCACATCCCTCAGGGCTGCATCCAGGCGGGTCTTGAAAATCTCCAGAGAAGGGGACTCCACAACCTCCCTGGGCAGCCTGTTCCAGTGCTCTGTCACCCTCACTGTAAAGAAGTTTTTCCGTGTATTTGAACGGAACTTCCTATGTTCTAGCTTGTGCCCATTGCCCCTCGTCCTGTCGCTGGGAACCATTGAAAAGAGCCTGGCTCCGTCCTCCTTAAACCCACCCTTTAGATACTTGTAAACATTAATCAGGTC
Organism: Rissa tridactyla; assembly: GCF_028500815.1. Lineage (NCBI taxonomy): Eukaryota > Metazoa > Chordata > Aves > Charadriiformes > Laridae > Rissa > Rissa tridactyla. The sequence goes on along the minus strand of NC_071467.1, from coordinate 69,871,217 downwards.
CCCCCTCAACCTTCTCTTCTCCAGGCTAAAGAGTCCCAGCTCTCTCAGCCTTTCCTCATAAGGGAGGTGCTCCAGTCCCATAATCATCTTGGTTGCCCTACGCTGGACTCGCTCCAGTAGTTCCCTGTCCCTCTTGAACTGGGGAGCCCAAAACTGGACACAGTACTCCAGTTGTGGCCTCACCAGTGCAGAGTAGAGGGGGAGAATGACCTCCCTCGACCTACCTACCACAGTCTTCCCTATGCAGCCCAGGATGCCATTGGCCTTCTTGGCGACAAGGGCACACTGCTGGCTCATGGATAATTTGCTGTCTACCAGGACCCCCAGGTCCTTCTCCTCAGAGCTGCTTCCCAGCATGTCCGCCCCTAACATATACTGGTGCCTGGCATTCTTCCTTCCCAGGTGCAGGACCCTACACTTGCTTTTGTTGAACCTCATTAGGTTCTTCTCTGCCCAGCTCTCCGGCCTGTCCAGGTCACGCTGGATGGCAGCACGGCCCTCTGGAGTGTCGGCCACCCCTCCCAGCTTGGTATCATCAGCAAACTTGCTGAGGATACACTCTGTCCCCTCATCTAGGTCATTAATGAATATATTGAACAAAATTGGTCCAAGTATTGACCCCTGAGGGACACCACTCGTTACAGGCCTCCAACTGGACTCTGTGCCGCTGATCACAACCCTCTGGGTTCTGTCACTCAGCCAGCTCTCGATCCACCTCACTGTCACCTCGTCTAGCCCATACTTCCTCAGCTTCCGAATGAGGATGTTATGGGAGACAATGTCAAAAGCCTTGCTAAGGTCAAGCAATAATGGCACAAAATAGGAAACAAGTTGCATGAGTAGCAAGAAATAATTGTCTGGGTGCTCTAGCATTAAGAGGAAAGTCAAGGAAATTGTCATTCTGTGGAGGGACAAATTTGGTTACTCTGGACAAATAACACCTAGGAAGCAGATGTCATTAATGTGTTTTTTTGTTATCAGTCTTCGCTAAAATGATCATCTGCAAGAGGTAGCTAATTCAGTGTGGTCCAGTGAAAGAGATGGGAATCTCAGTCTTGAATGAGGAACATACAGTTTAGAGACAGTTAAGATAAGGTAGATATTGCCAAATTGGCTGAGCCTGAGGTACTTCCTCTAAGGGTAATTGCAGAATTACCTGCTGTAATTAACAGCCTCCGCAGCCAGACCTGGGACGTGGTGGTTGCTCATGGTGTTGTAGTGCGTGAGCCCTGTGTTGGCAACTGAAGTGAAATTTGTGTTGGTGTGTGAAGTCATTTTGTCTTCTGCTGTTCTGCCACCTGGGAGTGACATAGCCTCCTGTCCTACAAAGTTATTCCAGTTTCCCACCTGTAATTACAATCATAGAATAGAATCATAGAATCATTTAGGCTGTAAAAGACGTTTAAGATCATCAAGTCCAACTGTTAACCTAACACTGCCACGTCCACCACTAAACCATGTCCCTAAGTGATGCATCTACCCATCTTTTAAATGCCTCCAGGGATGGTCACTCAACCGCTTCCCTGGGCAGCCTGCTTCAATGCTTAATAAACCTTTCAGTGTAAAAATTTTTCCTAATATCCAACCTAAATGTCCCCTGGTGCAACTTGAGGCCATTTCCTCTTATCCTATTCTTTGTTACTTGGGAGAAGAGACCGACCCCCATGTCTCTACAACCTCCTTTCAGGCAGTTGTAGAGCAGTATAAGATCTCCCCCCAGCCTCCTTTCTGCAGACTAAACAACCCCAGTTCCCTCAGCTGCTCCTCGTAAGTCTTGTGCTCAAGACCCCTCACCAGCTTTGTCACCCTTCTCTGGACACACTCCAGCACCTCAATGTCTTTCTTGTAGTGAGGTGAACACATACTGAACACAGTGTTTGAGGTGCGGCCTCACCAGTGCTGAGCACAGGGGGATAATCACTCCCCTGGTCCTTCTGGCCATGCTGTTCCTGATGCAGACCAGGATGCTGTCGGCCTTCTTGGCCACCTGTGCACACTGCTGGCTCATATTCATCTGTCTGTTGACCAACATCTCAAGTCCTTTTCTGCCAGGCAGCATTCCAGCCACTCTTCCCCAAGCCTGTAGCGCTGCATGGGTTTGTTGTGACCCAAGTGCAGGACCCGGCACTTGGGCTTGTTGAACCTCATACCGTTGGCCTCGGCCCATTGATCCAGCCTGTCCAGATCCCTCTGTAGAGCCTTCCTACCCTCAAGCAGATCAACGCTCCTGCCCAACTTGGTGTCATCTGCAAACTTACAGAGGCTGCAGTGGAATAAATTCTGTGAAGCCTATTGTCCTGGGTCTTAAGATATACAGCTGCCACACCAAAGGATTTTAGACAGGGGTGTGTGTGGGGGTGGCAAGGTGGCTTTTGCTATTTCAACCCGAGGAAGCCAAATAGAATAATTCTTTCAGTGGGGGTAAGAGGGGATGCGGATGCTCAAGTAAATTCGTGAGTCATTTTATGCAACCTGTTTCCACCTCTAGCATGTTATTTTTCTGAGGTTACATGTGCATGGATTTAAATAGGGTGTCTCTTGGCAGGTTTTGCTTATGGTAGTTGCTAGGCTAAAGATAGTTACTGAATTATAGGGATTACTTGGGCTGTTGGTTTAACTTGCATCCATGAAAGCTGGGCAAAATATCAGTGTCTATAAATTCACTCCCACACTGGGTTTAGGGCAAATAGAATAAACCTAATTCTAGTCTGAAACTGGTGATCTGTTTAGTTAAAATCATATCAAATGTAGTAGTCAGTTATTAAAGTAGTAATTTTTTTCAAGGCAATATGTTATGGTCTATGGAAAGTAAGTTAGATAAGTCTTATTTTTATGGTATTACAGACCAACATTTCAGAGCTATTTTTTCACAACAGAGTCATACTGTACTGTAGTACAATTTGGTTAAGATTTTTATTCTCTTCTAAATTATAGGGTGTTTGGGTAACATTTTGGAGAAAAATACAGGTGTGCGTGTATGTATATATGATATAAAAACCTCTGCAGAGATGCTGTGTAGATATATAGCATATATATATGTATTTTGTATATACACACATGTGCATGCAAGTTCCCTTTATATAATAAAATTGTATTGATAAAGGAGAACACAGTTCCTTAAATACACAAACACTGTAGAAATACAGCAATTACGTATTGCTACATAACTGTTATTCTGTGATGTATGTATATGTATATTTGCCTGGTCTAGTGGGAGGTGTCCCTGCCCAGGGCAGGGAGGTTGAAACTAGATGATCTTTAAGGTCACTTCCAACCCAAACCATTCTGTGATTCTGTATGTATGTGTGTGCACATGCATGCTCAAAAAGACACTTCTCCGCGTCTCGGTCCTGTTGCCAATGGATTCAGTACCTGGAGCTGGTTCGTTTGGTTGTCAGGCTGTAGTTGCACACACAGGTCAGGAAGGTCTCCCAGAGACGATTCTGCTACCTGCAGAGCAGTGCAGAATAGGCTGTGTGCGAGTCCAGCATGGCCCGCCGTAGTTACTGCAGTTACTGCATGACTCTGCTTTGAGAGAAGCGCTGAAATTGCTTTTTTGTCTTTGGCAGTAAAAAACTACTTTGTGTGTGATAAGGATCTAGTAACTTTTTTTTTGATCTCATGAACTGAACATTAAATAGCTATTAATAAAGTAATTACTGAGACAGGAATCTAATGGTGTGGTTGTGAAAAGTGTCATGGAGTGTCTTAGAGTGAGAAGTGTCTATAATCACTCTTAGGTGACTGAAGTACATGCTGCTGATGCTAGATGGGGTCTTGTCTCTTCCACCCCAGCCTTCTCTTGCATACATTTCTGTCCTCATCCCTTGTGCTGCCGAAAGTTTTCATGTAGCAGTACTGCGAGCTGAATCAGTGTAGACCTGAGGGATAAGCAACCTGTGAGGGAAAAAAAGGTGAAATCAGATCCTGACCTGATTTGCATTGCAGCTATGTTAACACTCAAACAGGGTGGATTGTACGGATGCGTGGCTGAGGACAAGGCAGGTATGCAGGACTTCCCACTGGGCAGCAGGCCACCTTTAATTTCTGCATCCAGGGCTGGAGTGACGTCTCTAAGTGAGATTAGAAAATGAGCTTTTTGTGTTATTCTAACTGATGACACAGATAGAAAAGTCTCTCTGAAAACAGACTGCAGAAATGGGCATTCTATCTTTGAGGATAAAACATAGTTCAGATGAATATTTATTACTGACTGATATGCCTGTTTTGTCTTCTTGGCAGTATCAAGATCTAAAATAAAAATTCATTCTAAGTCACTTGTAACGTATTCATTATGCATAAAAATCAAATATGTGACGTTCTTTCCCTGCTATATATTTCAAGTGTTGAAATCTAAAGATTCCAGTGGACTGCTTTGTGAAATAAATACTAGTTAATGAAACATTTCCTAAATACTGGGTGTACTTACTGAGCAGATTTTGTGAGAATTTGGAGTTCTAGTACAGGATAAGAATGAGGAGCTACGGAGTACCAGGACTTGTTTAGCAGAGATCACATTGCAATATAAAATTAAAGAATGCTATTCCAGAGAATGAAGATAGAAGCATATTTTACCTTCAGTGAAAGTTCTGTGCTATGCTTTTGTTATCATAAGCAGTCTTTACTTAGTGAAATCAACAGGGATTTTTGATTGGGAATGTAGCCAAAAGAAATAATGTGCAATACCAGGTTCTTGGGGACTACTCCATTGTCTTGCATGTTGTAAAACTGATTAAGATGTGTTAAGAAAATGAAGTGTTTGTTAAATTCTGCTAAAACAGAATGATATAGCCTGTGTACAATCCAAGATACTGATAAATGTATTTATACTTTTATAGAACGTAATAAGTGTTTACTTGAATAAATTTTGCAAGCAATCACGAATGTCAGCAACTTCTGTTTAAAACAGTTTGAACGTGATTAAAATTGAAAGAATCAATGCATGAGTTTAGTGGGATCATTTTCCAAACCAGGAAAAGTGATGATATTTGGCAACATGGTAGTGATGGTATCTGGAAAACATTTTTTCAGGTATTTGTTGCCTGTAGCTTCAATTGCTTCACTGTGTTCCATGATGCAAAAGTAAAATGCTTATGATAATAAGAATACTTTTCAAAAGAAGTATTATACTGTTCTATTGTAATAAAAGTGTTATTTGTGCAATAAGGCATGAAATCTGAGCTCATTACAAAGGCTGTATATACAAGCAGTTGAAATTTTGTTTACAGGCTAGTTTATGCCCCTAATTAAGACCTCTGTTATAAACCAGAATTCTTCATAAAGATACTCACTCCATAAATCCTTAACTCAGATTTCCAGGCTTGCAAGGGATTGCCAGGTCTGGTTGAAGTTCTGCAGCAAAAGAGAAAGTGAAATAGCTTACCTTTTTTTAGAAATACTCAAAATTGCGTAAGATGCTCTTCAGATATGCTGAAGAGGTACTTGGAGATCCACTTCATCTGAAATGAGGACCCTGCTGTGGCACAGCCTGTTCACTGTCTGCACTGCAGAGTATGCCAACCTCAGCATTACAATGTGGGTATGTAATTGGCATTTGGATAAAATTATCAAGGATAGATCAAATTTGGCTACTTTGTGTGACATCATACCAGTTCCAGGACCTACCTGAAAGGTTGAAAGCCAGATGTCATGAGCATAGAGAATTCCTAAGAATGGATCTGTCAGCCATGGCCTGATGAAGTGGGAAGAGGAGATTTTTCCTGTCTCTCCCTTCATCATCTGGAAGCTGTTTTCATCACTGTGCTTGCTTCAGCTGCTTAAGCCTCTGGTTAGTTGTGCCTTGAGTGTATTGTCAGATGCTACCAGTGTTGAGGCTTGCCAGCACTTTGTTGGACCACTGGTGGAATGGAGTATTTAGGGGATGCGGCCTCCTGAAATTCTTGAAGATTTCCTTAGTTTGTCCTGTCATTAGGTTAGGGCATATTCTTGTTCATGGTTTCAGACCTTTGGTTCTTTTATATATTGTGTTTGTTGGCAGGAGTGTGCTTCTTTAAGGAGCTGCTTGAAGATTACTCTTAAGTGATAGTGCAGATTGTGCTGAATTAACTTCTCAGCAGTGTGAGTTAGATATGAAGCATGCATAGATCAAAACATATGTTTTGAGTAAAAGGTGATTTTGAAAGTTGCTGAATTCTCAAGATCCACAGTCTTTGCACACCTTTATTTCCATGTGTTAGTGGAAAGCCACAGCTAGAGTGGGCTGGCATGTCTAGTTCCTCTTTGAGTTTATGGAATGGCAAAAAAGCTGCCAGAACTATCTTCAGGCAAAAGCAAAGACCTGAGAAATTTGTGTCACCTTACAAGTCAAAGCTCAAGCCTTTGAGGCTTCTTCCAGCATTTTCTTGTGCATTGTCAACAGTATTGTCCTCTAATGAGGAAATAACGGGGGAGGTTGCGGTCTCCTCCTCATTATGTCTGTTGGTGTTGCTGTGAAGAAGTTTTACTTTTTCACAATTTAAAGTATGCGGTGTTGAATTTTTGATACTTTTACCTCGTTTGTGATAAATTCTGTTCTGTGTTCCTGTTGTTATCCATGCTGAATATTGATAGTCAGTCATCAAAATCTGTTTGAAACCAGATGCAAAATAATTAACTTCTGTCCCAGTTCAGGCTGTCATTGGTCTTTGTTCAAACTCACCAAATCATGATCTGCCTCTAGTGTGGTGGTTTGGTTTTTGTTTTTTTTTTTTTTTTTTTGGCTTTGCTTTTCTGTACTATGCAAGTCCCATTCAGTCTCCATTTTATGGTTGAGGTTAGATGACCCTTTTGGCTCTTTGCTTGTAGCTAGTAGCCTACTTGGTGATGGTTCTTAATTTAACCAGAGGTAGAGTCCCCTCCAGATGTCTGGAATACAGATTACTAGTTATCCCACTGTCTTTGACTTAAAGACGTTACAGTCTCTGAACTGCTCAGTTCATTTGAGTTTCCTGAAGAGCTCCCTAGGTTTACTGAAGTTTACCCTTTTGAAGTTGATAATTGAGTTATGAAACTATTATTTTAGCCCTGTGATTTAATTTATGCCAACTCAGCTTTCAATGATAAACTATTTAAATCTTCATTACATGACAAAATCAAATTTAAATAATATGAATTTTTGTTAGCTCTGGCTATTTGTTACACAGGTTTGTTGGCTGTAACATGCAACAGTGGGTTGCCTCCACCGATATCATTAGTTGTTATTACTGTCTATAGTCAGTTCTAATCTTTGTCAGGATGTTTTTCTCCTGTCACAATAGGTATTGTCACAATAACTAATAGTATTTCTCTTTCCATTGACGTTACAGTGATCTTTATCCATATTTATATCTGACCATGGATCTCTCATAAACCTTCATCTTGATTCCATCAGAAACTTTTTATCTTTTAAAAAATGGACTTTTATCAAAAAAATGTGCTTTCCTTCATAGTGTCTTATAGCTTGTGGCGTACAGCACTGCTCTCATCTTTAATACTATCTTTCCTGAGTGGTATCTGTCTTCCTATATCTATATTCCAGTTCTGAATTCTATGTTATGAAACTTCTGTTTTCTCCATAACATTCATTTTCACATCCTATAAATGTATTTCAAGATCTTCCATTGTGTTGAGAAAGCTCCCGAGAGTGGTTTACAGATCAGAGTTGTTTCTTACTTCATTGTTTATACAGAACAGACTCAGGCATGTCATCTCTTGTTACCTGGTTGCTGTTCACAGTCTTAATTCTTTTTATTTACCATATGTTCTCCTGCTACCACAGGTTTTTTTAATCCATGTCTGAATTCTCATTTACCCTATATTTTGTCTTTCCCATAGTATTTGGAGACCTATAATTTCTCAGTTTAAAACTGCTCTTATTAGTTGTGTCGGCTTTGATCCCAGGTAGCTATTCCCTTGGGTATTCACGTCAAATTTATCTCTTGAAAAATTACTTCCTTCAATAAATGCATCTCAACAGTCAAACATTACAGATGCTTCCTTACACCGCTCATCATTTAGCTATTGGTTAGTTTATTCTCCTATTAGGTCCTTTACTCCTTCTCTAAGACTTGACGTCCTTGAAGTTCATATAAATATCTACTTATTTGCAAGTATTTCATGAAGCAATTAGTCCTTGATTGTTTTTTTTCCAGTGGGAATTGGGCAGTATTGGTTTGGGGGATTTGTAAAAACTTTTTCCAGTTTCCTTGTGATGCTTCTCAGTTGCAGGTCCACCAGCCAGTTGCACCAAACAGACACAACAGCATTTTGTTTTTTTTGATCCCTTTGCATGACCAGACTGACAGTCAGTAACAAGGAGGCTGTGGTCACACAGACATGCCTCTCCATGTGATGCTGTGAATTGCTAGCCCTTTCCTCTGTGTGCCATTTTTAATTCTATCTGGGACTGTGAATGTCCGTTCTGTTTTCTTCAATGTTTCTGCATACTGACTTTGTTCCCCTTCAGTTTCCAATGCCTGGTATTCTCATTGTCTTATTTCAGACCTAGCATCTGGTTTTTCCCTTCTTGCTACCCTAAATTTTACTTTTATTCTCTAAGGCATCAAACCTCCTTCTCAGTTCTGTTTCATATTCACAAGTTAGTCCAGTCCTTTGAGTTCTCCTTGTCTTTTTCTTCCATGGGTAGCTATCCTCAGCTAGCAATGCTTTTCATCTCCTCTTGTTGCAGTATACAGCTGAAGGTTTCATAGAGATGCTCCTCTCTTCCATTTTGTCCCAAAAGACATCTTGGCTCTAACATAATCAATTGAATTCTGAGTCTTTATGAGTCCATTATGTGAGTGTTTTCCAGGTATCCACTGAAGGATAAAGAAGATCCCGCTATTTAATTATCTTGTATCCTTATCCTAGTACACTTCAGGGATAAGCACCATCCTTTATTGAAGTCTAATTGCCATTACCTAACCACCCCTGTGTTGGAGTTGTGACCAGAAGAGTTGGTTGCTCATCTGACATGCACTTTTTTTTTTATATGTTTCTTTATTAAACTACTTGGGAATGCTGAATTGAACCCAGATTACCTGTTGTTCTCAAAGGTGGCATAATCATTGTCCTGTATGTTACTTGTGCCTTGAAACTTCATAATGTCTCTTAGTAAAGATATTACACATTGTGTATCCTATTGTACTATTAACTGAGGCAGGGACAAGACCAAGTTGTGCCTCTGTTGCTCCACAATTTATTTTTTTTTAAATACATATATGACTACATGGTCATTTCTTTTATTCAGTATTATATAGAAATATTCATTTACAATCTCAACAGTATATTTAAAAATATAGAATTACAGCAATTGTGACTGTGTTCCAGAATTAAATACAGACTTTGATTAATCTGAGTAGTGCTGCAGTCCCAAACGTTTAATTTCACACAGTGCAAATGTGTTTTATGAAAAGAAAGAACAGTTTCAACAAGAAGGTCTAAGTTCAGAGAGGTAGGAGAGTGATCTCTCAACCAGAAATCCACCAAATCCACCAAGGTGGTGGTACCAGGACTTGGATAGAATTTGTGGGGACTTTTTCAGGAACTTGGGAGTTTATGGATTTAGGAACTTGTAGGACGACATGTCTTCTGATCTGCAATGTTGAGAATGGCATGGTGCCGAAATACTGAATAAGACATGATTATACAGAGAGGCTGTACCTGGATTCACAGATCAGCTGACTCAGCGATTAAATCAGTCTCTTCGGATTTTTAACCCTTTTTCATCTAATGTTGTTGAACTTGATAATAAAAAGTCCCCTATGATTAGTAAAATATGAAGTTCTCCTAGTACTGTGACTGTAACTGGCTCACCTCTTAATCGTATCTTGGATGTATGAATGAGTGGCGCTTTAAGTTTGGGTTTGTTTTTTGTTTTTTGGGGGATTTTTTTTTTTTGCTCTCTTGCTGCAAAGCAGGTTTCCCACTACCGTAAATCAGTTCAGAACCCCTTCCAATTTTCCAAATTAATCTTAGGATACCAGAATCAAGGAGTCCTCCTTGGATGAAGTTCCCATGTTTGCCTGGCAAAAACAACTTAGATGTTGAAAAAACGTACGTTCTAGTTCCCTTACTTGATGGCCTCTGGTAGATGCTTGCTGAATACCTGCGTGGCTCAAGTGAATGTTTTCCTCGAAGGGTGTGAGGCCGTGAACCTGTTTCATGAGGTCAGTGCTAGCCACTGTGGATAACTAGGAGTCTGGAAGAAACTCTTAAAGGAGCCAGCTGTAACTTCTGCATGCATACAGGGTACAAAATGCTAAGCTGAGACTAAAAGAAGCAAACCTCTATCATATTTCTGTACCCTGATTTCCAAGTAAGACTTGATATCAAAAGTAAAATGTACAAAGAATACTTCTTTGTGGGAAGAATGGGGTAACTGAGAGCGTTGTTAGTACTGAAATGTGTGGAAAATATGAAAGGAAGTACAAATAGTGTTTCACTTTGTAACTGCAGGGCCTTGGAGGGGGAAAAAAAGAGAAAGACAATAGGAAAACAGCAAAATGGCTGGTTTAGGGTGTTTAATACTGTTTAATTAAACTATTCTAGAATAAGACTCATGCTATACGGTAAACAAAGCTTAAATTTAAATTGAAATTATCAAGATAAAAGATCAAATTAAGTGTGAGGAGTCTTATTAAAAAGAAGCTAAATGTATAGGCAGAAGTAAAACTTATTCCAGTTGGAATAATTGTCATTATAAAAATACCCAAAACATACTGACAACTCAGAGCAAATGCATATTTGCTGTATGTGTTGTGGGAGGAAGTCTTCAAATGACAAAAGAAGGATGCTATGGGTAAAGAACATAAGTAAACGTGCCATGAGTAAATAAAGTTTCTGAAAGTGTAAAGAATTCCTTAAAAATTTTGAGATTGTAGCTAAATGAGAACAGAAAGGCAGTGAAATTGGGGCAAAAAGGAGAAAAAAGTGTGTTCAGAAAAGAATTGAAGAAATAACTTGCAAGAGGCATAACCACGAATAACAAATCACTTTTCATGGTGTGTTCAAAAAGTAAGCCTGCTGGAGATCTATAAGTCTAAGAGGTGATCAACATACGAAACAGGAGACAACATAGCTGAAAAATTAAACTCTTCTTGAATGTACATACATATATAAAAAAAGAAATTGCTGAGGTTTTCCATATGGTTATCATTTTCAATGGGGAAAACTGTTGGAGGGTCTTTCTCAAATCTAGTTATTGATGGATGAGGTCTCTCAGCAAATGGATGAGAAGGACAAGAATAAAGCCCCAAAGAGGGAAGATGTGCACTCAAGAGCTCTAAAGAAACTTGGAGATGAAACAGCTGAATTACTGATATACATGACCAGTCATTGAAATCTATCTTGGTACCAAACATGGCTAATGTGGTACTGATTTTTAAAACACTATCTCTGGGGACCATCTAGGGAACTACATGTCAGTCAATTTGATGTCATGCAAGCTGGAACAAACTTTTCTGAAGAATATCAAAATTAGACGAACAAGTGGAAAACATGTACTTGGGATAAGCCTTCATTTTTTGTTTAAAAAAAAATATAAAAATTCAGGTCTGTCAGTGTTCTCTGGATTCAATAAACATATATCCAAAAGCAGTTTATCAAGATATCTCTCCAAAATCTTCTAAGAAGAGACCATGGGATAACAGGGAAGGCTCTCATACGGGTAGTGGATTATAAACTAGGTAAAAGGAGAGCATGGGTAAAACACTGTTTTTCACAGTAGAAGGAATTTGCCCAATAAAGTCTACTGTTCTGTGCTGCAAAGTGCTTTTTAACGTATTCATAAATGATCAGAAAAAGAATGAATACCGAGGCAACAAAGTTTGCTGATAATACCATCTACCGATGATGAAGAGCTCCAAAGCAATTCAAGAATACTATGATAAAACAGCTCTAGATAATGATGCCCTTAAGGTGTGTGTGGGGGGGAAATAATGGTCCTAATTTTACATATTCTTGGATGGGTAGTGAGTTGACTATTACAACCCTAAATCTCATTCTGAGTGGTAATAGATGCTCTTATGGAAACAGGAAAGCAATGCTCAGTGGCAGTCAAAAATCAGATGGAATATTATGAATTATTGTGAAAGGAACAGAGAACAAATCACAACCTCATTATGCCACTTTGCAAATCCATCATGTACAATCATTGTGAATATAGTGTGGAATGCTAGTTTCTCAAATTAAAAAGAATATTATTGAATGAGAAAAAGCATTTTTAAGAAAAAAGAAAAAGGAAGTGGGGTTGATATAAGAATGAGGTATCTGAGTTTTTTATTTTTTAACAGAAAATACAAGAAAATAAAAAAATAGACTTACTTGCATGCGTGATGTGACTGAAGAGCCATTTTCTCTCTCTCCCTCCATTCTTATTTTCCTTTTTTAATGCTATTTCTCTGCTTTGTGATTAGTTTATGGGCAATATGTGGAATCAAAGTATCAAAAAAGCGGCTACTGTGTAGCTTAACGCTTGACAAAAGTGACTTTTTACTGTGAAGGGAGCAGGTTTAAACATGTATGTGGAGTGCAGATGCTGCCCTCTGACCCTGCAGTCATGACAGATGATCCAAAATACTGTAAGAATGCAAGAAAATATACATAACTAAGTCGGTGTACCCAAAAAGCACACGGAGATGATCATCATGTGGCACATTCTGGAAGATCAGAAAAAAAAGTGCATGCAGTTTGAGGAGGTACAAGACTTGTATCTCTTTGCAAGAGTTGACCAGACCTCAAAACATACCCAAGGATGATAACATCATTGCTAGATTAAAATAATTAATTTAATTAAAATACTTCCTAATAAAGGCAATGGATAATATAATATAAATCTGATTTCAAACAGGATTTTATTTTCTTTATAGTGGAGTTGGGCACTAGCACGTAAGCCACGGTGAGGCCAAGTACAAGCATTAAAACAGAAGATAGAGGTGGCCAAAAGAAGATGGATACACTTCAGGGCAAAGGCTTCTGAACATAATATCCTAAAGGAATGTGGTAAATGAAAGTATTGGTGAAGAAAAGCAATGTGAAAAAGTGAAAACAATGTGAAAATACACAAAAGGCTCAGCATGAAACGATGTTTGTAATAATAAAATAATGGCAAACTCTTTTCACCAGGAGAGAGTAATTGCTGAGGAATGAGGTAATTTGAAGAAATGTTTGAGGGCTTCATCCTGGAAAAAATAGTAAGTTTTTAACATGCACAAACAGAGCATTCACCTAGTTCTTTCACAGCTTGTGTCCTGCAGCAGAGTATGATGTGCCTGTTGCTATCAAGGGCCTAGGGGAAGTGATCCATAGAGTGGGTACAGTTTCCGTTCTCTGTAGGGGTGGAAAAAAAGCTCGCACACGATAGAACATTTCCTAAATTCATACATCCTTAAAAACTGCGTATGTAAAAAGGGGAATATTTTCAGTGCTGCAGTTGGAGATATTGAGTTTAGTAGTGCTTTGTGCCCAATTTTTGTTTTGTTTTTTTTAATTATTCTTGATGCAGGGATAGAGGTCTGGCAAGTATCCTGGGAGAATGAGAAGGTGTAGAAACATCTGTATGCTTTCAACAATCTGTTTGGAAAACACTGTTTCCTGAGACTGCTGTATTCGTTATCATTGGCACCCAGCGCATTTCACAATCAGGAGCGACAGAAAGTTAGTCCTGCAGTGAGCACTAAGACCCATATACAGAACCTTTTGATTTAGGGCAAAACTCTAGAAATGCTTTGCTACAGGATACAAAGGAGGCTTTGAAAAGAGCTGGAGCTCTAAGCTGAAGCGAACCGAGGAATGGTGTACGCTGTCTCGTGTAACACCGTTCCTTGGACGAGTGAAACATGCTTTAAATGGACTGCAGATGAACAGTGATGTTGATGCTATTAGGGCTTGTGCCATAAGAATACACATATAAATAATGCCTTAGAAACGTGCTAAAGCTACAAGTAAAAAGTAAAGCAGAAAATCCATCTGGGGAGCATAGGGGATAAAAGATCCCATGGAGTAAAGTGAACAGAATTATTAGCCTTGGCTGCCCATCTGTTCTTTCACTCCTCTGAGAAAGTCCTCCCTGAACATGCTGTCACTGAAAGGTCACCAAAAAATCAAATCCATTTGGGCTAGCCCTTGCCTACTTTATTAAAGGCTGCTATTAGGAGATTAGGCTGTTTGCAGCGAAGTGTGGGTACAGCTATGCCACCACAGTGTTATGAAGATAGCAAAGCCCCTCCTGAAAAGGAACAGGGGCTGTAATCGACAGTGTACTTCAGCTACAGATGGACAAAGCAAAGTTTGGTTTGCTGACTGCCACCACCTTTTGTTTTTTTTTTTTTTTCTCAGAGAATTGAAAATATGCATGTCTGCAGAGTCAGAATGTTATGTTCCAACTGGAGGTGTATACAGGCGGAGCAAAATGAAAACCTTAGCATTTTGGTGTTCAGGAGAGACTCATAATTCATAAAAACAATGCTGTGCTCTGATGTTACAGAGCTGAATGATTCTGTAGTGGAGAAACAGAAATAGTTTGAAATATTGCATTGAAAAAGATAGTGTTCCTGGTATATCAACATGTACTGCAGATAAGCAGGTGTTTTCCCTGCATTCAATAGGAGACAAATAAGTGGTCACTCAACCAGCCATTTTGCTCAGGAAAGTGTTAGATAGCAAACAGCTACACTGGGTAGAGTGTCACTGGGGTAGGACGGGACCTGCTGGTTGGAAACAAGTCCCATGTCCTCTACAGCCATTTTGGGGTGTCATTTTCCTAAAATGAGACGGAATGATGACTTACCACTGCGTGATAATATCACGGGAAATCTCAGAGCATTAGGTAGGAAGTTATTTATTTTTTTCTTGGGAAAGGAAGATGTAGGTGAAATACCTCAAAGTACTTTTGCAAGAGGTATTTGGAAATGGTTGTTGGGTGGTGTAGAAACTCATGTAAGCTATAGCCAACCAGTTAGATCTTATACATTCAGTGAAAGATGCTTTTGCCAGGCTTCTACCTCAAGATACAGAATACTTTTCTCTGGTGGTCCCAATGAATATTTCAGGTTGGAATATCTTAGAGAGGAAAACTTGCAGTGCATATCCCAGCAGAATTACCCAGGGCTTCATGTTGCAGGCGTTTCGCAAGGAGCAGTGAGTGAGTTCAGAGCTCCTCAGGTAGGGAGTGGTTAAGGAGGCTCGTGCATGTAATGGCTTGGCTGCTGTAAACCTGGAGTTCTCTGTAAATAAAAAGAGCAGTCTCCTTGGATTTGTGTCTAACTAGCTATTCATTCCTTTGCTTTGCTGCTTTTGCAACGCCCATGGTGAAAATAAAATGTTTCTTGTCAGAGAAAATGAAATATTTTGTTTTTCCCTCAAATGCAAGTAGCTTTGATTTTCCGTGTTGTTGAGGAGAAAACAAACACGTTCCTATCTGCTATTGTCAAGCTCATTTTTTCATTTTGCTTAGTCAGGTTTTTACGTTCGTTCTCCAAGCAGGAATCCATCGTGCACCCAGCCCTGCTCTATGTCTCCTAGTGATCAGCTGCTCCCTGCTCATTTGCAGAATGAAGGGCTGAGACTTAATATGTGCCCTGAGCCCCTACAGGCCAGAGTGGAGGGGCCTGTGGCCGTCTGTGTGCTGATGAACTCAGTGCAGTGTAAAGCAATGTCCACCTCTGTACGGACACTTTCTTGTAGTGGAGACAAGGTAGAAGGTGAAAGGAATAACATTGTACTTTCACTGAAATGTAATGAGACCAGCTAAATTCGAATAGTAAACATATAAGTTGAAATAAATGTACTCATGAGATTTTTAGTACTCGTGAATAGAATTAATGCTATATCTTTGGTAAAATGACATGGTTCTGATTGGAAAGAAGTCATGAGTCTATAAATATTCTTCAGATCAGTAAAACTGTAAAACTTAGCACATTCTGAGTGAGCAATCAGGAAGGGCAGAATAAACATAGAGAATGTTTTATCTTGCAATAGATGGCTGGTTGGTGTTCAGCTTCTGTCAGAGGATATGCTTTAAAATGCGGCTACTGGAATATGGGGATACTGATTCCCTGCTTTTTTTCCCAGATTTAACCCATGTTACACAGGTGACTTTAGAATGAACCTAAGTTTTGACAAGGATAAATTGCGCTTTAATTAAAAGCGACTGTTTTGATACTTCCACAAAGTAATTGATTTTGTGTTAGAAAGGACCATTAGAACATTTAGTTCAAGCTAGCAAGGTAGCACAACCCCTAGACCATTACATGCATAGAGTTTAACAACTCATAATCTGTTATACTCTTTCAGAAGGATAGGCAACCTTAATTTCAAAACTGTAAGAGATGATTCATTATTTTGTCTCTTTGTTAAAAAATGGTCACTTAATTCTATTTGAATTTGCTTAATGTTAGCTATGAGTTACGTGTTCTGCTTTTACTCTTCTCCATTAGATTAAACGATCTTTTAAACACCCGATGGCTTGTTGCAATGAATCTACTCGTTCACTCTAATGAAATCACCGCTTGAACTTCTTTTAGCAACCAAGCCAATGGAACTTGTGAATTCATTTAAAGTAAGGCTAAGTTCAGTCTAAATCACTTTTGCACTTCCTCTGTATATATATAATAATATATAAAACATTTCTGAGACTAGAATTACAGTCTCTTCATTGTAGTTCTCATCAATGACTTGAAGAGGTAAAGTATATCTTGGTATTACATAATGCTATTCTGTTTAAATACAATCACAGTAGCCTTTTGTGTGGCAGAGCTGGGCTGGGAGTTTGTGTTCAGCTGTTTGACAATTATTTAGGAGTCATAATGGATGACGTCACTGTTTTCCCAAATACAGTCATTTAGTCAAGTGAGATGACTGGTATTCCTTGCTGCTATATCCGTGACCATGCACTTGACTGTATTAAGGTCTATGCTGCAAGAATGGGCTTAAACTACTAAATTACTTTTCAGATCCCTCTGTACAATTACCCTCTCTACTTTAATTTTCTGCAGACTTTGGTGGATCTATAAATGTGATCATGAATCAGTTTTTATTTAATTCCAGATTATTTACAAAATATTGAAAGGCATCAACTTGTGTAACGCATAAAATCATTACCACTTGATGATTCTTAGTGACTATTTAAGTCACTAAATAATTGCTTTTGAAGTTCCATTAATTATTCAGATCTTCATTCATTTAATGTGATTTTGAGTGACAGAGCAGAGTGCTAGATTTTTTTTGCCCCTTTGAAAAAAATATTTTAGAGACTACTTGTCCACTGTTGACATCTGTCTTGTGTGGTCACTGAAATGCATTTTCAAGCATCTTAAATCAAATGTTGAGGTTCCTAACTTTTATTTCTGAGATCTTTATGATACATGATTGGCAACCCTTTTTGGAATCACATCATTGCTACGTTTTGAAGGATCCCAGGAAATTGTCTAGTCCAACTGTCATGCACAAAGCAGGATCATCTAAAGCAGGATGCTCAGGACTGTGTCTAGTCAGGTTTTGAATCTTTCCAAGGATGGAGACTCTGCAACATCTGTGGGCAGCCTGTTGCAGTGTTTGACCGCCCTCAAGAGTAAAGCAGTTTTTTCTGATGTTTAAATGGAATTCCTTTTATTTCAGTTTGTGCCCATTGCTTCTTGCCCTGCCACTGAATATGACTCAGTCTGACTCCATCACCTTTATCTGCCCCTTTTTATACGCATTGATAAAATCCACATGAGGCTTCACTTGCACATGCTGAACAGGTCAATCTTTCTCAAGCACTTTTATGAGAGATGCTCCAATCTTCATGGACCTTCACTGGACTCACTCCAGTAAGTCCACAACTCTCTTTTACTGAGGAGCTCAGATTTTGAAACAAGGCTCCTGATGTGCTCTCGTCGGTGCTGAGCAGAGGCAAAGGATCACCTCCCTCTATCTGCTGGTGATGTTCTTCTTAATGCAATCCCTTTGCCATGGGGTCACATTGCTGGCTTATGGTCAGCTTGTTGTCCACCAGGACTCCTAGATCCTTTTCAGCAGAGCTGCTTTCCTGCTGGTTGGCCCCTAGCATGTACTGATGCATGGCATTATTCATCCACAGTGACAGGACATTTCTTTGTTGAACTTCATGAGGTTCCTCTCTGCCCATTTCTGCAGCCTCTTGAGGTCTCTTTGGATGGTAGCACATCTATATGGTGCCTCACCACTCCTCCCAATTTTTATCATCAGCCTCACAGTGACATTAGCCATCTCCCCCAGTACTTGTGGATGCACCCCATTGAGAACCCATGGATTTGTGTATGTCCAGTTTCCCTAACTTGATCTTCTCCCACCAAGGCAATGTTACTGTAGGGGTCTGCTACAGGCCACCTCACCAGCAGAGCCAAGCAGATGAGGTCCTCCATAGGCAGATAGAAGTGGCTTTGCGTTCACAGGCCCTGGTCCTCGTGGGGGATTTCAACCACCCTGACATCTGCTGGAGGGACAACACAGCAAGGCACCAGCAATCCAGGATGTTCCTGGAATGCATTGATGACAACTTCCTCCTCCAAATGACAGAGGAACCAACAGGAAAAGGTGCTATGCTGGACCTTGTTCTCACCAACAGGGAAGGGCTGGTGACCAGTGTGAGGCTCAGGGATAACCTTGGCTGCAGTGACCACGAAGCGATAGCATTTAAGATCCTCAGGGCAACTAGGAGGATGTATTCCAAGCTTATGACCCTGCGCTTTAGGCATGCAGACTTTGATTGCTTCAGGGATCTGCTGGCCAAAGTGCCATGGGACAAAACTCTAGAGGGAAGGGGGTCCCAGGACAGCTGGTCAGTATTCAAGGATCACCTTCTCTGTGTCCAGGAGCAAAATACACTGACAAAGAGGAAGGCAGGAAAGAATGCTAGGAAACCTGCTGGATGAACAAGGAGCTCCTGGACACACTGTCACACAAAAAGAAACTTTATAAGGAGTGGAAGAAAGGACAGCTGGAATGGGGGGCATATAAGGAAGCTGTCTGAACAGCAACAGACCTGGTGAGAAAAGCTAAAGCTCAGTTAGAATTAAATCTAGCCCAGGACATCAAGGGAAACAGCAAGAATTTCTATAGGTATATTAATGGTAAGAAGAAGCTTAGGGAAGGTGCGGGCCCCCTCAGAAAGGAAAAGGGAGAACTGGTGACAAGTGATATGGAGAAGGCCGAGGTTCTCAATGACTTCTTTTCCTCAGTCTTCACTGGCAAGGGCTCCAGCCACACTCCCGGAGTCACAGAAGACAATGGCAGGGGTTGGACAGAGCTGCCCATTGTAAGTGAAGATCAGGTTTGTGACCATCTGATGAACCTGAAAGTGAACAAGTCCATGGGACCTGATGGGATACACACACTGGTACTGAAGGAACTGGCGGATGAGGTTGCTGAACCACTCTCTATTACATTCCAAAAGTCATGGCAGTCTGGTGAGGTCCCCACTGACTGGAAAAGGGGAAACATAATCCCCATTTTCAAAAAGAAAGAAGGAGGAACCAGGGAACTATAGGCCAGTCAGTCTCACCTCCGTGCCTGGTAAGATTATGGAGCAGATCCTCCTGGAGGCGCTGCTGAGGCAGAAGAATAACAAAGAGGTGATTTGGTACAATCAACACGGCTTCACCAAAGGCAAATCGTGCCTGACAAACCTGGTGGCCTTCTATGAGAAGGTCACAACATCAATAGACAAGGAGAGAGCAACTGACGTCATTTACCTGGACCTGAGCAAAGCCTTTGACACTGTCCCGCATGACATCCTGGTCTCCAAGCTGACAAAATGTGGGTTTGATGGACTGACAATTCAGTGGATAAAGAACTGGCTTGACGGCTGCACCCAAAGAGTGGCTGTCAATGGGCCCATGTGCAAGTGGAGACCAGTGACAAGTGGAATCCCTCAAGGATAAGTACTGGGACCGGTCTTGTTTAACATCTTCGTCAGCGACATGGACAGTGGCATAGAGGGCACCCTCTGCAAGTTTGCCGACGACACCAAGCTGTGTGAGGCAGTTGACACGCTGGAGGGAAGGGATGCCATCCAGAGGGACCTTGACAGGCTGGAGAGGTGGGCCCATGCCAACCTCGTGAAGTTCAACAAGACCAAGTGCAAGGTCATCCATCTGGGTTGGGGCAATCCCAAGCACCGATATAATCTGGGCAGCGACTGGCTTGAGAGCAGCCCTGAAGAAAAGGACTTGGGGGTGCTGGTGGACGAGAGGCTCAACATGAGCCATCAGTGTGCACTAGCAGCCCAGAAAGCCAATTGTATCCTGGGCTGCATCAGGAGAAGCGTTTCCAGCAGGTCGAGGGAGGTGATTCTCCCCCTCTACTCCACTCTTGTGAGACCCCACCTGGAGTACTGTGTCCAATTCTGGAGCCCCTACTACAAGAGAGATATGGATGTGCTGGAATGTGTCCAGAGAAGGGCCACGAGGACGATCAGAGGGCTGGAGCACCTCTCCTGTGAGGACAGACTGAGAGAGTTGGTGTTGTTCAGTCTGGAGAAAAGAAGGCTCCGGGGAGACCTTAGAGTGGCCTACCACTATCTTAAGGGGGCCTACAAGAAAGCTGGCCAGGGACTTTTTAGGATGTTGGGTAATGGTAGGACTAGAGGGAATGGATTAAAACTAGAGATGGGTCGATTCAGATTGGACGTTAGGAAGAAGTTCTTCACCATGAGGGTGGTGAGACACTGGAACAGGTTGCCCAGAGAGGTGGTGGAAGCCCCATCCCTGGAAGTTTTTAAGGCCAGGCTGGATGGGGCTCTGAGCAACCTGATCTAGTGGGAGATGTCCCTGCCCGTGGCAGGGGGGTTGGAAGTAGATGATCTTTAAGGTCCTTTCCAACGCTAACAATTCTGTGATTCTATGATTCTAAGGGTAAGTCTTCCTCAATTTGGATTTTCCAACTGGTCTCAGGGGTCTTGGATTTCTGAAGGCAAGCCTTGCAAGTGAAGTACCTTGGCCTTTTCCCATGTCCATTGTCACCAGGTTCCCTGCCTCATTCAGTGCCAGGCTAGCTTTTTTTCACCTATTATTCCTTTTGCTGTTGGTGGGCCTGTGAAAGCCCTTCTTATTGCCCTTCATGTCCCTCACTAGATGTGACTTCAGGTGGGCTTTGGCTTTCCTAATCTCATCCTTGTGCACTCAAACAGTATCAATATATTTCTCCTGCATGACCTGACCCTGCATCCCTGTCTTGCATGCTTCCTTTTTGTGTTTACATTTAGCAGGAGCTTGGTGTTTACCTATGTCAGCCTCATGCCATTTTGCCTGACTTCCTACATGTGGGGATGGAACATGCTTGAGCCTGGAGAATGAGTTCTTTGAAGAACAACTATTCTGAAAGACTTTGCAAATGTGTTTGGAAACAGCAAAGGAGAGTCTTGGGACAGCAATAGTACAGGAATAGAACTGTTAGGTGTTGTCAGTTTCTGGGTTAGGTGGAAATACAACAGAAATACTGTTTCCTTTCATTTTTGTCTGCACATGGAAATATAGAGGTGTGTGGAAAAACATACACTGAAAGGATTTGGAGAAGCAGATCCAAACTTATCTGTGAAGTTTTGGCTTTGAACAAAAAGCATGAAAGTGTAGGGTAGCTGGAAATGTAATTGGACTGTAGAAAACCATCTTTGATCTTACTGAGTTTCTCTAGGTATGATGTAATTCCTGACAGGCCTCCAGGTCAATGAATGTGCCTTCAATTCAAACAAATGCAGCTTTCTCAGATACAAGATAACTTCCATGTTGTCTATTAACATAGTTGATGCTTCTGATTGCCATTGTCCCTATCAAGAAATCATTTCCTGTTTTGCAGATCTATATAAGACAACATGCAAAAATGCATTTCACTTTGCATTAATAGGAAAGATAACACATTTTACATGTTGTTGCATTTTCAGAGATAGCAAGGGAAGAATAACCTTTAACATTTTGCCTTCTTATGATGGTCCTCAGTGCTCTGCTGCTGAAGTTTGGGAAGGGAGGTTTTTGATAATTTCTGTTTTTTAAAATTAGACTGCACTATACATTGACATTACTTCCATGGAGACAGATTAGAAGTATCGAATATTCCAGTCCTGCAATACAGCAAGGAAAAAAAAAAAGAGGGCTTTTAGAAGAAAAAAAAAAGTACACTTTCTATATTAAGATTTCAATTTTAATAAATAAATGTATTCAGTAAAGAAACTTCAAAATAGAAAAACTTCTGTAAGTGTATTACGTTTAGATATTGTATATAGATGAGAAGCACGTATGCTTCAGTGAAAATGTTAGGAGTTTAGGGATCTGAATGCATGAGGAAGTTCATTTTGGGTGTGCTGTTTCAGCTCAGGCTCACTCTTCGGTTGAAGGTTTATGTTTGTTCAAAACATTTCATATTTGTCTTTTCCATTAAATTCCATTCTTGTAATGGCATTGGCTTTATAATAGTGATGGCTAGAAGACAGCCAGCTCTATCATTATTCAAATATGAAAGTTGCATAAGGAGAACAGGATACACCAGTAAGAGGAGGTAATGGTCTGTTTTGTTTTATCTGATTGTTTTAGCACCTTGCAATTTCCTCAGCCATCAGACTAGCCAAAAAAGTGTGAGTCTGAAAATCAGAAAAAGATGGGGAAGTAATTTGATGCTGTCGGTCTTATATATTTTGGCAACGGACTGTGAAAATGTGCAAGAATGTTTGCAAGTGGTTTGAATGAGTATGTGGAAAGATGTGGATCTGAGGTACCTTTTTAAAAATAAAATAAAACACTCTTAACACAAGAAGAGCTTTTTATGTTTCCCTGGTGTGAAAATTATTAGCAGCTACAGGCAGTCCCCATCTGGGAATTTGGAGCCTACTGTCTGGTCTTTCAATCAGATCAGTTGGTGATACTAGAAGGAATGAATGATACTTGGAGGAACTGTGCGTAGCTTATGACAACAAAAGACCGAATCGGCAACATGTGGCCAACAGCTCACAGACATCTGGTGTAAGCCATTTTCCTGAGGAATTAATTTTTGTTGAATATATACTCCAAATCTTTCCTTCTCTAACATAGGCCCTTGCAGGAAATTAGATGAAGAAAAAATAAATACTGTATCAAAGTTTCAACGTTAACTTGACAGGAAAGGAAAAACGCTGTGTTTGGCCTTTTTAATTTTTCTTTGTACTGTCTTAATAAGGACTGATGATCTATTGGTTCTGGGATTTTTTGAGGGGAGGTGGAGATGAGAAAGATTAGATTTTTTTCTGCTCTATTTTTATCCTTAAAACTACTAGGGATGTTGTGGCATGCTTAACTGATGTGATCCAGTGGCTTCATGTTGCTCCTGTGGAATGAAGCAGCTGTAAGCCTGCTTAAAAAAATTTAAAATAATCCCGGTGGACAATTTTCCCTTGTTAGTGGATTTCTCCAGTGGTGCGGAGCTGACACAGTATTTCCAGTTCTGTCTTTTTTCTAGCGGGGGCTTGAAGAAATGAAAGAGGACAGACAGAATGCAGGTGCCACTGTATCTTGTTCAGGCATTGACTATTGTAACTCATGAAGAAGGTTGTAAATTATAGTACATTGAATGGGCAGAGAATTTCACTTCCCTCCTTTGTTTTGCTAGTGCTTTCCCTAGGAAGATACAGGGAAGTGATATGGGATGCTGGGATTTTATCTGTAACTGAAGGGATGGGTAAGTTAAATATTTAACAAGAGAATTTTCTTTTATGTACCAGTAGTAGACTTGTTCTGACTAAGAAATTGTGTTCAATTTCTATGTAGCTCGAAAATTGCTGCTTCAGTTTCAGATGTAAAAAACAGCTTGTTTGACAGGTTGTTTGGACTTTAAAATCATCATATTTTACCTCCAATATCGATTATTCAACAAACAGACACATAAATGAGAGAGAGAGGGAGAGAGAGAGGTTTGAAACGGCCTGGGTAATATATTAGGACGCATCCACATGTCCCTGTTTGGCTGCAGTTGTGCTGGTCCACGGCGTTACCCCCAGCAGTCTGACACTGTCCTCTGCTCGAGTTCACCGTCTTCTGTGGTCCGCCGGCTGAGCTGTGTGTGCCTGCTCGCTGAATTGTTCTTTAATTAAAATTATATGGGCTTTGCTAAGTAGTAGCCTTGAGATCATGATTTTTGCTGTTGAGCACCTTTGACTTGCGCAGTCACTCACAGGAATGTTTCATGTGGCAGATCAGAGAAGGCAGTGATCCTTGGCAGATCAGAGAAGGCAGTGATCCTTGAGCACATCTGTACAGTCAGATGTAGTCCAGGTCTATCTATTAGGAGCCAGCTCCCACCTCAACCCATGTAGATGTGGCAGTGTGCTTATGGCCAGCTATATTTATCTTTTGTACAGCAACGCGTACTAGTAGAGATATAGTGCCACAGCTACCCAGCTTCCCTGGGTCTTTCTTGTAACTGTTCTTTTAGCAAGTGATGACTGAGCAGGAAAGGAGCTAGCGAATTGCGTGGGTCACCTAGGAGTTACATGTGCAGTTTCCATTTGGAGTGCAGCCTGGTGTTTGTTTTGTCCCTGCTGTCACTTAGGTTTCTAAAGCATTCTGTTCTTGCCTTCCAGATGAAAACAGTCCTCCTTTTGTATGCACCCAGAATTACAAAGTTCCCATTCAAACATATGGTGTCATAGCTCTTTTTAATCCTTCTAGGTGTTTAATACGGTATTCCCGTAGCAACTTATGTTATGCTTTTGAAGGAACAGGGTGTCACTACCTGTCCCATTGTTCCACTGTAAAATGGCTCCTAAGTGGTGATAGTTCATTTGAAGAAGTATTGGGTAGGAGCCAGTTGCCCAAACACAAGCTTTCATTGCCATTTCTTGTGCCTTCAACAGCTGACTTCCAGTTGGCCTCCAGAGAGGTACAGATCTCTTCTGGTTCCTGGGCCATATCTGCTATGCTGACGTCTCAAGTACTTAAGATGTCTGAAACAACACTTGTCACCTCTGTTTAGCAGCAGATGTTCACCCATAATGTCACGGACTTCAAAAGTAGTTGGTAAATCTCAATGTTCAGTAAATTGGATGTTCTCTGAACAAGGAAAAGGCCTTTAAGAAGATGTGCTCAAAAGTCTGAAATGATGTATTTGTGTTTGTTTCAATGGCAATGTAGGAATGAACTAAATAATGATGTAGAAAGTCAGGAATAAAGTAAAGAAAGAAAAGAAAAACTGAAACGGGCAAAGAATGTAAGTAAAAGATTGAAGGAAATTTAAAAGACAATTCATAATCTTAAAGGAAAAAACCTATTTTTCTGCAGGAATTATATTAACAACCAGCAAAATTATTAAATTAATGAAGACTCATAAATGACTTAAATTCTGAAATTTTTTAAAACGCTGTCTTTAATGAGAAAAGTAAAAAATATTGCATCCTCTGAAATTTGTGTAACTGGACGTTTACATTATTTGGAGAATAACGTCATTAAAATTACACAAACACGCAGAAGCTGGACTGGACAATTTTAATTGAACTTTTCTATCTCTTAGTTCTATAGCCTTAAGACCAGAAAATAATTGATAAAGGACAAGAAAATTCTGGGAGGTATATGGATGTATAAGCTGTCCCTCTAAATAGTCATCTTAAGGAGTTAGATAAAACCTATCACACAATCTTCTGACAACTATTTTGGAAGCCCTGGGGATTGCAGATATGCTGAAAACAAACCCAGTGTAATGTTAGTCTTTAGGAGAGTGACATCCCAAGGAAGTTCATTGGTGATGTGGAAAGCACTGAGCTTTACACAGATACAACAGGCTCTTCAGACAGCTCTGGTCTCCATGGATGGTCCATCACGGAGGATGCAGCTGGCTTGAAATCTGTGCTGCTGAAGAGGGGCATCCCTGTTCATGATTTCCACACCCCTTATCTCCCACTCCATTTAGGCAAGGACATTGTTGTCTGTGGGTGATTACAAAAGTGGAGAATGCCCACAGAAATGAGAACGATCTCCTTCACCAGACGCAGGGACTCGTGGTGGAAACTGCCAAGAGCATGGATGCGAGGTGCTAGTGGTCTGCCATAGGTTTAAAAACCTGTACTAGCAAAGAGATGACCTGGAGAAGTGAAGGTGTTTCTGTCTTGGCCTTCAGGGATTCTGGGAGCCAGGAAGTGATGTTTACAGTGGTAAATGGACTGGAGGCAATATTGAAGTGAAACCCCAGAACATGTAATTGCCAGGGTCAGGGAAGACAAATGCCTCTTTTGCTTCTTCCTGGCTAGTGATACTGTGCAGCTCCAGATATTGCAGGCACATGTGTGTAGCTCCTTCAGAATGCTCACTGGCATCTTATGACCTCTTTTGCAGAGTTTTCATATTTTTCACTTTGAAGTTACATTTCTTGATGCTTCTTTAATAGCTGGCAGCTGTGAGTTCCCAGACCATTCCCCTGTATTGCTACCATGATATCTTCCTGGTAGCAAAATTTCAGCTCCGCTCCCTGCAGATGTCTACCAGGTCTGACGTCTCTACCAGTCCACAAGCTGCTTTGGTTTACCATTTGACACAGCTACCTTTTTTTTTTTTTGGTAATAAACAAATTGTAATAGTCAATTCGCCAGAAGGCTGCTTTGCAGCTCAACAGACTGGGATTTTACACTATGCCATCAAGGGGATATTCTGTTTTTACAAGGTATTTTGGAGTTTAAGAAGGTTCAAGGACAGTGATGAAGGACTGTTTTAGGTAGAGGATTCTAATTTGACATGGGTCGTAATCATATTGGCTTTGTCTTTTATGTATCGCTGTCTCTCAAGGGAACAGTTTGGTTTATTCCACACTGGAGCTCAGGAATAAATTATTATGTGTGTGTTGAAGTTGGCTATGGGATTAGGCCACTCCAGCAAACCAGGGAGTAAACCAAACTGATAGATTTTGTTAAGTTTACCTGTGAACTTGTGTCTCTTTCTGAATAAATGACAAGAGCAGCAGTTTCCTGTTGTCCACAATGTCTTCTACTTACATGGAAATAGAATTAGAGTGAAGAAATGAAATTCTCTCCTTTGACAATCAATTAAGGACGCTGATTAACTCAATCTTTTACAAAAGCTGAGCACTAGAATATAGTGATGTGATGATGAGTTATAAAGGTGATAAATTCTCCTATGTTTATATACAAAAATATTTCTCAGGCAACATAGAGAGCAAAAGTAGCTAAACCTAATTTTCCACTTTGTGTTAATTTTCCACTTTGTCTGTGACTAATATAGAAAGTAAATGGTGTATGTGATTAAAGTGCTTATGATAATCACCCCTCCCACCCTCAGTGATATTTGTCCTTTTATTTTCATGAATATTGATCTTTTTTTTTCCTCATTTGAATAAGCAAAGGAAACAGGATGAAAAATGCCACTACCTAATCCATTCAATTTGTCTAGTAACAAATGCTTTCCACCTTCTTAGAACTTTGTATGAAGTGATAACATGAATTAGTTATTCTTAGCATAATCTTTCCAACTTCTCTTTTCCCATCTTTTTTTTTTTTTTTTGCTTTACTGTCCTACTGTACTTCTTCACAGTCTATGACCTTTTAGGTGCCAAGGATATGCATGTGTGTGAATAGTGCCTGACAGAGTGAGTCAAGAGTTTCTGGCTAGGGCAATGGACAGTAGCAGCAGATACAGCTAAATATTTTGTCCAAAAAGGACAATAAAAAGTCTCGGTCCCAGAGCTTGAAATATTTTTTTTTTTATTCTGTTCTGTGTGTGGTTAACCTGGTCTTCATTTTCTGATTCCACAAGATGTCCTGAAGATCCCTTTTGTTCCCACCAAGTAAGACAAATAGGTCATCACATTCTTTGCCAAATCTCCTGACCACTGGAGGTATAACTGTACATGGATAAGTGTATCGTCACTAATCTCATCCTTGGCTGTGTCGTGCCTATGTGGTATGCTTACCTGTCTCGCCGATTCCTCTCTTGTGTGTCTATGTGTCCTGCATGAACTAGCTATTTCTCTTTCACTGTGTGCAGTTATCTCAGCAAAACAGTACAGATTCTGAGGGTCACTTGCCTTTCCTGCACAACACACTAAAAGTAATAAACCAATTGCTACATTATTAACTATCAGGCTAAAGTTATTAAGAATCAGCCATAGGATGAAGGAAGTACTTATAAACTATAATGTACTTTAAATGAGATAAAATTGCAGCTGCAACTTAATAAAATTGTCATGTTTTGAATAGTCGCGGACTTGAGAACGTAACACAACAATTAAGTGCTAGATTCATGTTGGCTGAAGCATATGCAACTAACTAGACACAAAGCATTTCAACTGAACATTAGTACAAACTTCGTGCAAACAAGTATAGAATGGGAAGTGCTCATGGTGATATAAATACAGGTAGTAGCAGGCTACAGATCATGTATTTCCACAAAAAAAAAAAAAAAAAAAAAGCAAGCCATGCATTTGGAAGGCTAAGCCATCAATACAAATGTTGTGTAAACTTACCAAAAGCCTATGGAAAAGACGGTTGAGATGGTTGCAATAACTCCAATAGGGAAAGCAGGAGGGCGGCGTTCAAAAATCTGGAGAGAAATAAAAACTTGATAGCTGAATTTATTTATTTATTTATTTATTTTCATATATTTGGAAAAAAAAAAACCCAGTTGAATGAATGATTGACTTCCTTTCTCTCATTTAGATCACTAGGTAAAATGACCATTCTTTTCTTGTTTCTGGAAACAAAGTTTTGCATTTGAAGTTTACATCTCTATTACTGCTTGAAAAATAGAAGTGAATGTCATTCAGTGTAACTCTAGATTTCCAATAACTACATTAAAATTTAAAATGTTTCTAAACTGTCAAGAATGGAAATATTGACATTATGATTTTGACTGTGATTCACTTGCACAGTTCATAAAATGTCTGAGACGTACAGAGTCCTAGAACTTTTTTTGTTTCAAAATTTAATTGTTTCATACAAAAAAGATCATTTTTACTATTGTCATTTCAAAATGCAGCGATAAGAAGAAATAATCCTAAAAAAAGCCGTCACTATTTAATAATATGTCACATCTGGACTTTAATGAAATATTAATGCTAAGTTATGGTAAGAAGAGTACCTCTTTCCCAACTCTCTTTTATCTTAATTGTTTAATATTTAATACTTTATAATAGAGAGAGAGAGTAGACCAAAGTAGCATTTGATACTGTTTTATTATGCATGATTTTATTACCAGATAAGAGTATTTAAAAATGTTTAGAATATTATAGGATCAGATACAGAATATTTGAAGCTATGTAATGCATTCTGTAACAGATCCAGAAATCCGAGATGTTCCTTGCCAAAGGAAACCGTCGATATGAACCCAATTTTTTTAGGACAATCATCATTAATAGAAATATCTACATCCATGTTCCTTATGGGTCCCTTCCAACTTGAGATATTCTACCATTCTATTTCATTACTGCCACAAATATACCAAGGTTGGTTGTTTTGGGTTTTTTTGTTTGTTGTTTTTTTGTTTTGTTTGGTTTGGTTTGTTTTTTTGTTGTTTTTTTTTTTTTTTTTAGAAAAGGTGCTGCATTAAATGGCATGTCAGATGTGGAGAGTAGCATAAAGAAGTCTGAGTTAAGCCTTATCAAAATGTTAGAAGAACACAATATCTGAAACCTGTTTGTATGATGCGTATGATTGACCGTTGCATAGAGACGGCTTTACATATGAAGTGATCCTACTTCATATGTATCTGTCAACTAAAGAGCGTAATCAAAGCTGAGACAAAAAGTATATTTAGTTGGTGCTATATACTTTCATTTAACTGATGTATCCTGTTGGACTTTGCTGACTTTGTTCTTCATTGCAAAACAAAATCAGGTAACTACTAACCAAGGACAGCACTAAAATATCACAGGATGCACAGAGGGGTTTCATAGACATTATTTCCCAAATCAAAATGGATATTTAGATACATTGAACAATATTGAGAGAGGACACAGCTTGGATGAGAACTTGAAAATATGTGAGGTGGCTACAGGGGCACCTCAGGGAAACAGAAAGGTTCTTCTGAATCAGATTGCTAAATGGAATTTAGCCATCAAATGCTTGGCAGTTGCTATTTCAACATATTTTAAGTACTCTGACATAATATCATGTAATAGTAGTTTGACACAGGATCTTTGCCCCTGCAGATTTATGAACTTTTAAGTTCTTGGAATAGGAATCAGAAATAACCGTGCAAAACTAAATTGTAATCATGCAAAAGCAAATTTGTGACAAACCAGTGACCTCATTGTCTCCTTTGAAATGGTGGAGGGTACATAACTGGCTTTCAGTTTGGACACTGCAGATCTTTGATATAAGCAAGTGTTTCTTTTACTTGGTTCACATCTACCTTTCCAGAAGGAACAATTAGGCTACATGGTCCACCAGAAACTGTTTGTGGGGTTTAACTCTGATATAACACACAGACCAATGTTTCACTGTCTCCCTGTATTTCTCTGTGTATCTAATCCTTCTACTTTCTGCTGCTTAGATTGTAACCTCTTGGGAACAAGGACCAACTTCTTGTTCTGGCTTTAGTCTCTGTTTGAAGCATGTCAGCAATACCTTGCACACATAGCATAAGACTTGACAGTGATTTGGGCTCAAACCCCCAGCAATTCCTTCTCTAAGTGAATCTTTGGAGTAGAAAGATGTGTTCTGTGCTTGCAGGGAAGTCAAATCCCTAAATACAGAGTCATTGTGATAGCTAGAAAGAGACAGAAGTACAACTCAGTAACCCCTTAAAAGTATGATTTTTCTGTTACCCAAACAAAATGTTGCAAATCTAAAACTGAATTGGGGAAAGCATCTTTCTTTATATTACTTACATGAATTAAATTAGATGATAAAAACACTTTTATACATAGATTCTATTAACTCTAATGACAAATAGATTATTTCAAGTTATTTCCTCAAAAGTACCTATTCATTAAGCATAATTAAGCCCAGTTACCTCTACGCTTCATTAAAGGATAGATTAAAAACACCAAAGAATATGGTTGATAGGTAGGTAAGAGACTAGTGAGATTTTTCAGAAGTGTGAAAACCGTGTGCTTGAAATCTCAAGTCATCTGGATAACCTTACAGTACAACCAGAGGTGAATAGGTAATTGAGAGTAGAGTTAGAGAAACTCAAGACTCTAAACTCAATAGTATTTAAACAGAAAATTTTATTTATGTAGTGAGAAAGACAGCTGAAAAATCCACTGTCCTGTGAGGATTAGCATTAAATGGCATGAACGAGCCTAGAATTTCTGTTGTGTGATCAAAAGAAAACGACAACTTTTTTTAGGTAAAAGGAGGAAGAAGCTTTGAGCTATTTTGTAAGTTAATATTTCTGCCCTTATTTTAAACATTTGGGCTCAGCAGTGTAAGATCTTACTCTGTGGGCAGCTTCAAGCTCTGTGAGGAGTCAGAAATGTCTGTGTGTGCTCTGAGCATGCCTGATCAGGTCCTGCAACTATGCCGAGTTTAACAACAGGAAAAAAAGCAACCCACCCTTATGCTGGCATTAACTTTTGTTATGTCTGAGGGGTAATAAAGACCCTTTCTCAGAAGAAGAGGGTCTGGGTTATTCTCAGACTGGGGGTGTTTGAATTCACAGGTGAGACTGATATTGATTTTAATGCTCAAAAATACTCACTTAAATCTATTATACAATTGCAGATAAAAATATTTCAAAATGTGTCGTAGGTGGGTTTTCCCCCCAGTGTGTCATAGTCAAGAATTCCCATTAAAATAGTCTAAACTTAACTTGCCTACCAAAACAAGAACCAGAAACCCTTAAGAAAAGGCAGCCTGACTATGATGCTAACATCCAAAAACCCAGAACTTCAGTGTAAACAAACAGGCAAAGGAGGAAAGGAAAATCATTGCTTCCTTGCAGCAGGTTGCAGTGTTGGGTCATGCAGCAGTCAATAACGAAATGGGTAGCACCCTCAATTGCACATATTTCACTCTTCGTGTAAGCTCTGTTGTCCTTCTGGGGGATTAATAGTTGTATGGAGTGGCCCCTTCGGCAGTCAAGTGCTTTTTCACATGAACCTTTCCTCTGCTGCCTTCTGGGAGTTAAATGTGCTGGGTGGTGGGCTTAAGTCTTCTGGAGCTGAGCACAAAAAAAGAATGTCCCATTAAAGGCTAAAATCCTTAAGTTACTCTTTGTCTTTTATACGCAATTTTCCTGGTGTATATTTTCCATATATCCAAGATTAATGACTTTCTGGTGATTTGACTGTTCCCAAAACTGTATGGTTAGTCCTACTATAATAAATCCTTCTTGAAACAATAATAGAATAAACCAGGATGTAACATTTTGAAAGATTAAATATTTATCTTCTCATGGAAATAAAGACAAGTATGTAAAAAATGGAAAGGCTGTGACTGAAAGAAAGACTAGCGCTCTCTACTGTGTGCACTTTCACCTGCTTGGTTCTGTATCTCCAATTAATTGTGGGCTGGGATTTTGAAAAAGGATTGTGGGATTTTTGACATTCACATTATAGGTGACATAATTTGTAGCTATAAACTGTGGCATACTGGAAGCATTTTTGCAGCATTTTTTTGTTGTTTTATAAATACTGAATTTGTGATATGCTGACAAAATGGCTAATGCGATTCTTAGGTATGAGCGCAGAGGATCAATGAGTAGGTGATTTTTACCTTGTTAAACCAAGTCAGTGAGACAGATATGGACAAGTTAAATACCGCTCTGTTCCCCACAGTCTGGCTGTGGTCATATTTTACAAGTGGGGCCAGTGCGTAAATGAGCTGCAAAAATGATATAAAGGCTTTCAAAGGGCAGACTTAGAAACCTCCAGCTGTTCGGCTGAGAGAAGGAAAACAAAAGGTTGTGATAACTTGATTACTGCGTGTAAGTATTTCTGAAGTGAAAAAAAATGCTGGCTGTTGAAGAGAACTTCATTCTGGCTGGAAAGGCATGATGAGAGTGACTCCCTGGGAGCTGCCGCCATGCAGCGAGAGCAGGCAAGGACTCAAATGTACTATGGGGGGAACCGGGGGGTTCCTCACCTGATGCATCTTGGCAAGATGTTTCTGCAGTTGTTGGGCAAGTGTTTCTTTAGCCAAGTTGATGTTTTTCAGTGCAGCATAGGGTAGCTGGAAGATAAATAATGCATGCCAGACTGAGTGGTTGAAGGATCCCTTCAGGGCTCTGATTATTTTTCTTTAAGGACTGCTTTCTCCTTACAGTTTAAATTTTAGATTTTGTCCTTGGGTCCTCAAAAGACAGTCACAGACCCTGGTTCTGTTTCTGCCTTTACCTTATGTCAGCATTTTAAGAAGTGGAGACTATTGCCTTTAGATCCAGGCAATAATCCAGATCCAGAAATAGGATACTCTATTTCTGTATATTTTTTGTGGATATGTTTTCCTAAAAACCCCTCTGAGATCTGTGTCCCTATCGTTTGCTCTTTGGACTGTGAAAGGAAGGTCATGTCATTTGGGAAACTTTTTTTTATATTACTCTCTACTGCTTTTATGATACAGAACATTTTTCAGGGAAAAGGACCCACTTTTTCTTAGCAGACTCTGCTGAGGCATCTTTCTCTTCTCAAGATAATCCTATATATACTGCTGTTCTTTCACTCCTTAATTTTCTGAATAAATGAAGTGAAAAAAAATGGAATATGTTTTTATTGCTTAGGCTGTCATATCTTATGGTGAAGAGATTTAGAATAATGGAGAGCAATTATTTGTCTTAGAAATTGGAAAACTGTTGCCAAACTTCTAGTTTGGATAGCTGGGAGTGAAAGAGAAGCCCTGCTCAGAGAGAGAGATTTACTTTATAAAGCCTGTGGGATTTAAGAAAGCCTAACCTGGTGGTGGTTTTTTTAAAAGAGATATCCCTGCAGAGAAAAATGTCCAGGACGGTGCTATTGGGAACGTCTGACAATGGCAAGACCAACCTCTTGCTTTCACCCACTTGTTGAATCCTCTGGAGAAAAAAGAAATATCATCTGTGTAGGGCAAAACGACTGAACCTGGAACCTAAAATTGTGAGCCTCTCACTAAAGGGGTCACCTCCAAAGGATGAGGAGATGCTATGCACCGTACACACAGCAGAGCCATGAAAGTCTCTCACAGAATTTCAGCAGTAGCTATTGCATCTTACAACTGTGGAGAACAAAAGGAAAGTATGAAATAAATGGATTATTGTCATGTATTACCGAACAATGTTGTCTTTGTCAATTACTGCTGCTGGTAGATGACAGTGATACAGTCTTTTCCCTCTCAGCATGCCTTCTGTCCCCTTACAGTTGACTTTCTCCAAACCCTGACTCCTGACCTTTCACCTCGGTCCATGGTTAGGGCAGATGATGGATGAGCCTTGTTAGGCTCATAAGATGTGCTGGTGCGAAGGAAAAATGCCAGCGGGCATGTTGTTTTTTCATATGTGTGTTTGTTTTCATGTTGTGTTTGTCTCACATTTTCATATCATTCGACTTAGCTTTAAAACATACAAATAGCTGCACAGGCTGAGCAAAATAAATTTGTCGTGAGTGTTTTGGTCCTTTGCCATTCAGTGTTGAATGCTGATGCCATATCAGCAGATAGGGAGAAGTGAGCACAGCAGGAGACTCTGAAGGAGGGAAGGAATGGATCTGTTGGAGCTGTAAAGGAACAGGCACTCAGTTTTGCTGCTTGAGTCTGAGCTTAGGGAATACAGAGCAGCCTGGTTCAGGAAGAAAATAAAGATTCAGTCCCTAGTGCAGTATTTTGTATAGCTGCCCACTTTGTGAATCACACCCTTGAAATGGAAAAATAAAGCATTAAAATTATGAAATCAGTATGCTGTGATTTTTTTTCAAGCAGTTTGAACATAAATTTAGTTTGAACTTTTTTCTAATAAGACAAGTGGTATGAACTTGTCATATAAAAATCTTGAAGCAGACCTACATGGTTGAGACTTTTTTACCTCTTTAAGAACTATTAGGGAATGATTTATTTTTTTTTGTTCAAAGAGAATTCTTTTAATGCTTTTCAGGAAAGTAGAAAAAAGGAAGGCGTTCACTTTAATCATTAGATGGCAGGATGGGAAAGAGAGTTCTAAGGAAAGAGTAATAGGAAAGACAGTTTCTTGCTAACATAGTAGATAGGACTTTTATTTAGGTCTAAGAAGTACGGTGCCACGAGATCTTTTTTAAGTCTATATGTTTTCAGAAGAATACAAGTTAAGTACAATGAATCTAGATATTAGGTCTTTTGGTGGAATTTATCCAAGACTCCATAGGCTTGAACTGCGGGCTTGAATTCAGAAGTCCAGGTAGTGAACAGCTCATGCAATATCCACAGAAACAACTTTTTTTTTTTATGTTTGTCAGGCCTCATGAACAAGAATAAACCAGTGTATTTTGGAAACAGCATATTTTCTGGTAAGGATTGTTGTTTCCTGCTTATTATCATCTATTAGGTGTAGGCGTTTATTCAGAAAAGTCTTGCTCTGCCAATCCAGCGGCTTGTATTTCTCCTGTCCATAGTGCATTTAGTGCTTTCACCCTTTTTTCTAAAGGCTTTAGTTGGTCTCAGAGCCTTTAAGTTGCTGAAGGATGGCTGCTTTAATAGTCTTGTCCTGTCTGCTCCTCTCCACCTCTCTGCTTCCGACCCTTCCGACCCTATTTGCCCAAGGGCAAATAACAAAGTGAGCTGACCTTGGTTGTTATAGCAGTAAGTATAAGCAAGAGCCTCTCTGCATACCATTCCTTGGCATAAACTATAAACATAGGTCTTGCCACTCTGAAAGCAGACTAGTGTCTTAAAAACTCGCCATTAATTTCAGAGAGTTCAGTTAGTTAAAGAGGCTTAGCTGCAAAGTAAAATTACTGAACAGAAAATTGGTTCTGTTTTACCTCAAACCAGGAAAAAGGTACAAACGACTATTGAACCACAAATCAAGCCACTGTAAAAACAGTATGCTTTAGCAACTGTTGATGTTCTTTACTCTAAATTTGGCATGCTATTTTCATTCACTTGGCCTTGCTTTTATTTCCATACTTTTATTTCCATTAAATGAGAAGTAATGCTGAAAACAAAGAAAATAAACCTCCTGTTTCACCTTCATAGGAAGGTCACAGGAATCTTGTTAAGGACAGAAAGTATAGTATAAGTAGCAGACCAGTTGTAGGCCTCATTGTAAAGGTAAGTAGCAGCCTCGATTTTCAAAACCTACCCTTCACCAGTTACCAAGATGCTAGAAGAATTATGATCTTTCAAATATTACTGAATTTTATTTGTATATTCTTTTCTGTGATGGAATTTTTGTTTTATTTTCACCTGTTTTCAGTCTCTGAAATGCTTATTCTAAATGCAGAAATGTAATGCACAGAAATAAAATTTATTTTATCCCCAGGTATTCAATATTCTCTCTCTGAATACTCAGCAGATCCATTCAAATAGTGGCTGTCCTGAACTCAGTAAACCCTCTTTTTCTAACAGTAGTTCCCCCTATGCAAGCTTCCCAAATTTAAAACATATCCATGCCACGAGTCACACAGCAGAACACTCCTGTGCCTGAGGTTCTCTTATAGGGACACTTCCAGTTACTAAAAAAAGGAAAAAAAAAACCTTGTACATGTGCAATGGCATGTAGCCATTTGTATGCCTGGTACCCTACTGGCAGTAGCATGACATGAGCTGAAGTCTTGCCAGCTGGGGAAGTGAAACCTATGTATCTCCAGACACTCATGGGTGCAACCTGCAGTCATGTAACAGCCCCTTGCAGCTCCAGAATTACAAAGTATTGGAACGGTTGAGTAAAAGAACTACAAAAATAAGTTGTGTGCCCAGGAAAGTGAGTTTTAATGAAAGTTTTAAGGAATTCAATCTGTCCATTTTTCTAAAGAGGAGATTTGAATGTGACATGATTACAATGCCCAAATACTTTCATGTTGAGAAAATCGTCTGCTCTAATTTA
The DNA here is from genome assembly GCF_028500815.1 of Rissa tridactyla. Taxonomy (NCBI): domain Eukaryota; kingdom Metazoa; phylum Chordata; class Aves; order Charadriiformes; family Laridae; genus Rissa; species Rissa tridactyla. The sequence continues at coordinate 69,834,330 of NC_071467.1, read as the reverse complement.
AGAGAGAAAAGATTAATGGCAGGAAGTTAAAGGCATACAAATGTGAATAAGAAATTAGGCCTAATTTTTAACAGTGAGGGCACTGAAACATTAGCACAGATTACCAGAGGAATCGATGATTTCTAGACCTTATGAGGTCTTCAAATCAATGCTGAATATTTTTCTAAAATAATTGATTTAGCCAAACTGTTCTTGGGAATACAAATAAGGGGAACTGCATGAAATTTAAGGACTTCTGTTACATAGGACAAAATAATGAAGTAATTATCCTTCTGACCTTAGTTTCTCTTTATTTATTAAAGTGTTAGATAGCAGATGAATCACTGTTCTGAACTGCCAGTTATTTCTATTCTTATACCTAACATTTCATACAAGTACTATTTTCTTATGATCTTCAGTGAGAGAATCAAATTTCATGATGTCATCCAGCATGTTTATTATAATTGGTTATATAATTTTAAGACTTCATTTCTTTAGTGGAATAGAATTTAAATCTCTCTCCAATATGGTCTTGTCTGCTTGACGTACCCTGACCAATCCCTTATTTTCCAGGAGCATAACATGGCCATTTCGTGAAGAAAGCTCCTCTAAGTCACTGAAGAGAAGCAAGATACTTTACTACCACCTGGGGAGGTAACTGCATGGTCACTGGTGATGACCAGTGAGTCACCTCCCTTAGGTGAGGAGTGAAGCGTCTTTTGTTCACTGGGCCAGAGGCGCTTTCCTTTTGCAGTGGACTCTGACTCCCCTTCTGCCTGACCCTACTAAGATGTTTTAATGTAAAATCACTGTGAGGGGCAAACAGTAGCTGCTAAATACAGATTGTATAAATATTTCCTTTAAATTTTCTGAGTATGATAAGATACCATTCCTCTTCCTGATAAACATCGCTATGCACACATTCTAGCATTTTGTAGGTGGTGGGGTTGTTTTTCCTCTTAATATTAGCGTGTTTGATTCTGTGGGTTTTGACATCTCTATTCTTTTGTCTGACAAATCTGTGCGCTGACTTGTAAAAAAAAATCAATATTGTTTTCCCTGGCACTTTCTCTGCAGTTGAGTTGATTTATTATCACAGTTCCCTTTCCCCTCTTTTTATCAATGTGTTTCTATTGCTTTAGGGTTGAGTACCTGATAACATCACAGGATAGAAGACACACAGAGAGTTTCCGTGACCTTATCCCCTGTGTGATCTTGTCCAGTGTGACGGTGAGCCATGGCTATAAAGTGAACAATGATATTATCCAAACTGTGTGATCAGATTTATGTTCTATTATGTTGGAAACAGAGACAAACTAGAACCAATGAACAAATTTTAATTTATGTTTAAACTGTACTTGTCCGGTATCTCAGTGACTAAAGGAAAAGTAAATTCCCATTGAGTAAAACCTAATTTGCCTGCAAAGTAGTATGCGCTGGAAGAGTCATACGGCCCATAGTCCTTGTGGGATTTAAATAAAGAATGAAGGTGAACTACTTGTTGATCCTTAAAAATGTAGCTTTATTACTGTTGTTTCTGTTAGCCACTTATATCCAGGTAGTATTTGAGAACCTCACTAAAAGATCAGAGCTACCTTGCCCTAGACGCTGTATGGACGTGTAAGAAAAGACAAAGTTCACAGGCAGTATTTTAGAACAGATGCAACCGAAGGCTGCAACAGGAAAATGTGCTGTGAGCATGTTGACAAGCGTGAGCACAGTAATGCAGGCAGAGGCCATGTTCACACAGGAACGCTCAGGAAAAATGAGTTAACTAAGTTTATTGAAGCTGTGCCTAACGTGGCTACAGCATATTAGAGACACTTTATTCTTGGAAGAGAGTATCCTCATGCAATGAAGTCTGCCTGTTGACTTTCTTTCTCTGCTAACCACCTTGGTAATCTCAGAGCATTCCTTGCCTTGCCACTGGGGACTGACACTGTCTGTAGGCATCGTGATTGAAATGTGCTTGAAGGTAGGCTGCAAAGCAGGATTTTGTGAAGGGTTTTTTTTCCTATTGGCAGGGCGCAAGCAGTGAGGTGCTTGACAGAGAGGGGTGTGTGTGTGCCTGCTTGGGGCTGCAGCGGCTGGGAGACTGAGGGGAGAACTTGACAGCAAACTCATGTATTTAATAGCTAGAGGAGGGCAATAGGGTGAAGTCTAATATGAGAGGAAAAATAATGTGTTAACTTGGTTAGTGGAAAGATGCAAAAGTGTGATGATACAGTTAGAGAAATGAGGGAGGAGGACAGTTCTAGCAGATATTAGACAACGGGGGCTAGACTACGTCAGAGGAAATGATGCATGCAAAAAGTCTGAGAAAAGTTGGTTTAGAAACTATGCCCTTGCACTATTGCCCTTTCTTTTCTCTTCCGTTCTTTCCGGCAGGGACTCAGGAAGGTTTGGCAGCAGGACAGTGGAGTTGGCAATAGAAGGAGCAAGAAGACATGGGGGAGCAGCATTACCAGCGTCCCTGGTGCTGCTGCTCTAATGCAGTATGTTTGTTAATGATGGCAGAAGCTTCAAGCTTCCTTCAGCTCTGGCTGGAAAAAGTAAGTCCTGATTGGCTTGTCTTTGTTTCTTTTCTTTTTTTTTTTTTTTTTTTTAATTTTTCTGTCACTTCTTCCGGTAGTGTATCAGAGGGAGAAAAGGAGGAAGAAGGCAAAGCTTAGAAGCTTTGGTCTTTTCTTCCATTTCCTTCTCCTTGAGAGAGAGCGAAATCTGCTCCCCCGTCTTCTGCTCTTCTCATCAGCTGTAGGTTTGCAGCATCTGCAGGTGGTTCAAAGCTAGAACAGGAACAGATCTAGAGGTGGGAGGACAAGCGCCTCTGGAGCTTCATATTTAGTTTCAAAGCAAAGTAAAAGATTGCTGTGGAGCTGCAGTGGGTCTGGATTAATTTACTTGCAAGATGTGTCTAACAGACCTTCGTATATTTTAGTGACACTTCTCGGAAGAACCAGCTTATCCAGTTGGACACACAACCAGGCCCCAGTTACCTAGAAGCAGTCACTCTGGTGCCAAAGTATATTATCTTGGCAACATATATTTCATTAACCTTATGACTTTTATCAATCAATGTATTTTTTGTAAAAAGAGGCATAAAGTTTTTAACAAGTTTTATTTTTCATACACCCATACTTATCAACGTGAATTTTATTACTCCAGTTAAATTTTTTCTTAAGAGTCCAACCACAGACATATATTTTTTCTACTTTCTGTTGACCCTTTTAAGATACCATCAGAACGTAGTTCTTGGTTTTTTTTCCCCATCATTTGGAGCTTCCCCAGCAACTCAACACACGTAATGTATAGTTTCAGTAGGTTTTTTTTAACAGCTTGCTTAAGTATGCTGTTATAGAGAGCATTTATTCACCATTATACAGGGATATCATTTGTCCTTTTTCCAGATATTGAGCTATAATTTTCTGGAGGCACCATTGTATGACTCCCTTCTGTCTTAATTATGGAGAAATCTGCCTTTAAATTGTCCTCAGCTTTGGCATAATGATAGATTGAGTTGTTTTGCTTCCCTTACCTTATCAATTTTCTACTATTCTTACACACTGATTTATATTTATCATCAACTTCTTGTTTCTTTAATCAGCAAGCAATACTTTCATAGCTGCTGTCGTATTGTTAGGGTAGTTTTAACCGGTAAAGCCATCTTTCTTAATTGCTTCAGGCAGAAGCTTTTCAGACTTGTACTGAAATGCTTTTACACTCTTTCCGGTTATCATTAAATTTTTCTGCTTAAATTATTTTCCCAATGGATTTGGTCATATGTTAATACAATAGCTGGGCTGTTTGGGTGGTTCAAGAGTTTGGGGCACAGAGATATTAGAAGGTACACAATGGTGTAGCTACTTGTTCTGCGAATTTTTGGTAAAATTCATTGATAGTTCCCTGCTTACCCATATACATGAGCAGTGTTTGAGCCTCAAAACTATTAATTTCTACAATGAATAATGTTTATGTCAGGCATAGTGGTATGAAGTAGATGATTGGCACATATTTTGGTTAACACAGCTATGCAACATTGATTTTTTAACAACAAAAAGACCAAATTTTAAAATAACATCCAATAGTATTCCTAAATTTCTTTTTGCTCAGAAAGCCATCTGAATTTTCAGGCAGCAGAAATTTAAAGATACATCACTTTCCTCTCGCTGGGGAATTAAACTTCAAGGACTTTTTTTTTTTCTCTTTTTATTGTGGTTAGTACAGAACAGTTCCAAGGTATGTCCTTCATAAGTATCCCACATTACGCGTGAGCTCCTCTCTTCCAAGCAGTGCTGGGACAGGCTCTTTTGCTGTCATTGAATCATACTTTCATTTAGTATAGGAAAAAGCCTTCCTGATGACAATCATCCATATTGATACATTTGACTGAAAAATGATGTTGATGAACTCACATTTTCCAGTGAAAATGGTCAAAAAAGTCTCTCTGCTATTTTTACACCTCAGGTCTTCCAAGGTGATTATGATGTGAGAAAAAGTATTACATGATTGTGCATCAAAATAGAGATTCTCCCCATCTTCCACTGGAAGATAGCATTTTCGGGTTCCTTCTGAGATACCTCAGTGAGAATGGGGACAACTGGAAGCCATGTGCCATGCTTGAAATGCGGGCCGGGGGGGTGGCAAGGATGGTCATCTGTGCCAGTTCTGTTACACTCTCTTGTCAGCACACCTGCCCCATCTGTTCTACATTAAGCATCTATCGCTGTGGCTGAGATAGATAGTTTGGAGGCAACATCAGAAGGGACGTGAACATTCATATCATTGCTTGCTGGACTGTCAGCATTTTCCTGACAGATGGAAGCAAAAGATGGTGCTTTTTAGGTGCGTCTCACTCTTCGGGAGGCAGACACAGAACAAGGAGAAGGTAAGTCTATAATCAGAGGGCTTCATCCCTGCTGGGTATAAAAGTCTGCTACAAATGACGGAAGTGAGAGACCACACAAAAGCAAAGGTCACAATTAACTTAATTAATACATGGTCATGTCTCTGTAATGCTGGGCAAGGATAATGCTTGTTTGGTTTTTATTTATCCAAACAGAAACAGTTATGGGTCAGATTCTGATGCCTTGAGTAACAGCAGCTACATCACCCCATAGGTTAGACCATAGATATTAGTTGAATTATTTGGAAAGATGCTACTTCGTCTGATTCTGCGTGACCATGTGTATGACTTACTTAACATTATTAAGATTATGTGAATACCTGTGTGTTATTTTGTTGACAAGTAGGTGTAATATTTCTGATTTGATTTGGTACCAAACAAAAAATAATCTAAACACGTGGCTGCATTTGTGTCTACAAGTGACAGCTGCAAAACCATAAGAATATGTGTCAATTTTCATGCTTTTCTTAAAAAAACCCCAGCTTTTGACAATGCAGTTGAAATCTGTGGGTGTCGTTTACCTTTTATTGTCACAACCTCCCTCCCCTACAAGAATGACAATAAATGTCTTCCTCCTTCATAGCCTACAAAAGAATGAATTCTTGTCTGCTCTTGCCTGTGATACAATTTTTTCAAATAGCTCTAGTGATTGCACTCTTGAGTGTATGAATAGAAAATTCAAATCATTTAGTTGAAAGTGAATCTTATGAAATTTGCAAGCACGCAGCAAAAACAGGCTGTGTAGATAAAAATAAGATCACTTTTGGTTATAATAAATGCTAAAGCTAATAATGAAAAAACTATCCCAAACCTGCAAGGCTTTCATAAGTAGGATGTTCTGAATTTTGAGAACACCACAGAAAATATAATAGTTTTGTAACACTTCTAGTGTTTTTTAAAAGAATCTGCTCTGACTACTGACCTATAATAAATCTGGCAGATTGCTTCTGCCACATTTGAAACCTAAACTACCGATAATTTTACATACGTACAATAGCAATAATATTTTCAAATAAAAAGACAAATATTGTAATTACCAATGTCAGCCTGAGGGTGAGAAACTCTTATTTTTCTTGTTAAATACTTCCAGTGTCTTCTAGGTAGTGATTTTTTGTCCCATTTGCGAAGATAAGATCATGATTATGGCTTCACTTTTAGTTTGGCTTTGTATGCATTTTATGGCAATGGATCTTCAATTTTCTACGTATATTTTCGCGTTGAGATAACTTACTATTTTGTGAAAGAGTGATGTTAGGTAGAAGGTTTATACTTTAGAAGAGTTTGATCTGAGTTCAATTTATCAAATTTAAAAGAGCAGTATCTTTGCTATAAAAGTGATTTTAACTTTTAAATAAATACTGGAGTTATGGGCTGCTCTCCAGGACCATAGCTTTCAAGTGCTGTGGTAGCAAAGGTATAAAATGAGCAGTACAATAGTACTGCATTAGGATCTATGGCTTCATATTGGTGGCATGTCCCTTTCTCCTGAAACAGGGTTTGGCTCTACGCTGAGTCTGCTGTGGTCAAAAAGGACACTCAGAATAAAGTGGGGACCAGCAGAACTGAGCTTTCAGTATTTACCTGATCTGAGTTTTGTAGCTTGTACTGAAGCATGGTTGACCATTAGTTGATAATACCCCTAGAATATTATTGAGTAGCAGTTTAGCAATGAATTTATTTAAAGCCATAATTCCCAGAGACGAGTGATTATGTTATCATGTCAGCTTTCATTTAGAAATGTGAGAATATTTTCAGTCTTCCTTGTGTTGGGAAAAAGTTTAAAACATAGTCCAAGTGCAGCAAGCCAAAAAGACAAATGAAAAGATCTCAGCATTTCCTTATTTTCTTTATTCTTTTGGTTTTTTTAAACAACCTCATGATGCTTTGGGGTCACACCAACGATTTCTTTTTTAGCATTTTATGTTAGCCCCACTGCACATTCACTCAGCAAATGTTAAACTATTATGAAAACTAAGCATAACTCCTGGATTCTGCTCCCCCCTGCCCCCTATCTATTGAAAAATGACATGTAACAACTGTTTTCTGCTAATTACTCTTCTGTGATCTTAATATAAAATTCCAAATTAGATGCTTATAAGTCTTGCATATGTGTTTTAGCAAAATTGTTGATAAACTATGAATGAGCTATAAGCCACATACCACCTCTATACATGATATCACGTATTGCCGCCTTTGTTGCTAGTTCTTGGGTAGTCTTGGTGACACAGAGAGGGGAGGTGCAGTGAAAAGAGAACTCATTAGAGCTGTATCAAAAGGCAAAGGCAAGCCAGAACATATTTCCCTGGTTTGATTTTATTTTTTTGTGTTTGATTTTTGTGCTAAACATTGAGAACCAAGGTTAAAGATATGAGATAAAGGGTTGTTAATGCGAATTATTACTGGGAATAGCCCTTTGAAATAGAACTCTTTGGAATAACTAGCAGTATTTCTTCTTGATCTTCAATTGCAAGATCAATTGCCTGAGTTTCTGTCTGTTTGCCTGACAGCCTTGTTTTTCAGAGGTCTCTTGTGAAAGGGCTTTTTCTAACATCCCATCCTAAAGGTTTCTACACGCAGTGGCAGAAGTGAAAGGGATGATGAACTAGGCATGAGTAGTGGGTTAGTTATTTGAATGGTCCAGAAGTGTGAATCCAAAGTCAGGTGTGAGCACAGGTCTCGTGGTGTCAATGTGTTCATTTGCTATTGGTATCATGAGCTCCTTTGCAAGAGGGATCCACACAGGCAGTAACAGAGATGACAGCTGAAGGAGAAGACAGTGGTGATGTAGGAGAAATTGATTTTAAACCTTCTGAGACGTTCTCTGAGGCCAAAGGATAGAGCTTGACTTAATAAAAATTAGCCTAAGAGCTCTGTACTGAAATATCATGAAGTTTGAATGCTGTGTGTGTATTTGCTTTACCATCTGTTCTTTGGTTAATGGGAACTATCCCTTTAAAACTTAGTGTGGCAAAGAGAGTGTCTGACATGAGGGAGTGTTTTGCCTGTGAATCAAGACAAGAGAAAAGTCTATCTGAGAAATTTTAGAAGGCTGGAAAAATTGCATTGCCAAGACACAAAGCTTATTTTTTTTTTTCCTTTGGCAATCAGAGGGACTAAACATCTCAAGCCATTGCTAATTAGCCCTTACATATGAGCAGTCTGCATCCTGCTTAGTTCAGCCTGGACTGAAAGGGGACCCACCTAATGCAGGCTTAGTAGCCACACCGTTAAATGAGTTTGATGAGTTTCTCCTCTTACCCCCATGACACTGATTAGAGTGCATCTCTCCCTAGGCCTGTTCACAATGCCCAACGCACAGGACCATGGCTTTTCCGGGTCCTCTGCCAGGGACTCTTGTGTTGATTGCGGGCTGCAATCAACAGTCCTGGCAAAGGGTTTTAAAAAGCTGGCAAAACTCACTATCACAGGGGTGTTGAGCCAAAGGAATTTTTAAAAAGTCTGATGACAGTAAATAATTGAGACTTACCTTTTTACATAAAACAAGGCAGTTCTCATAATTTCATGACTTTCGACTTCTGAATTTTTTCTTCTGGAAGTTACATTATTTTCCATGGTTATGCATATATTTTATATTCCATAGTTTTTCATATCTTTCTTTTTTCAAAAGTGGTGGCAAAGGAAGTGAACAATGTTACCTGTTTAAGTACATCATAGATCAAACAATGATGTCATTCCTGAAATTTTGTGGCCGACGGTAGAAGTGCAACATGAAGTGGCTCTGACATAAAATAGGACTTCTGTTAATTAAATTTGTCTTAGTAAATATCCTAACACAGGCTTAGATACTTTTTGATAGAAGATCACAAATACTGTGATGTGATTAATTTTCCATTTCTTTTGTGATTCAGAGATACAATCTTAAAGTGGGCTGTTAAGACTATCTGTGCCATCCTCTGGAATAAAGCAGTTATAGGCAGAGTATGGTCTTCTATACTTAAATGAATTTAGAAACAATACTGCATTTTATATTCAACAGAAATAAGGGTTCTTGAATGAGTGGAGTAGGTACAAGAACCAGAGATGTAATCAGTTGTGCTGTATGGACTCATAAGAAAATGAAGAAGAAAAACCCCATGATTCATAAAAAAAGGTATAAAGGTGGCTGGATGATTTAAGGCCAGATTAACAAATCACTACAATGCAATTTATGGCTTTAGATAATGGGAGGTCAAACGTACTACCAGCTGACTTAAATTTGATTTGACTGAAAGATAAAACTCCGCTACATGAACCATATTAACTGAAAGACTCTGCTTTACATTTTTCACTGATGGCACCCTGGGGAGGCAACTTTCTTGGCATTTCACATCCAATTTAAGCACATCATTGATGAAAAGATGGCTAAATTGGTGCGTCATTTTGTAATAAAATATCTCACAAATTGTTTATCTGATCAATGGAGAATGCAGTCTCAAGCTGTTCAGGGCTAATGTGCTCATTGCACTAAAATAGTAAGTTATTGACTGTCAGAGGGACCTGGGAATTTCTAAACTCAGTTCAGATTTCCTGAATGAGAGCAGCATATTGCATCAGAATAGTAGGTTGTAAGACATTAACTCTGCTCGCTGAAATCAAATAGATGTGTGTAGAGGGCACTAAGCACTTAGCAGGAAATGTTCAGCTTCTCATATGATCAGGCTGTAGAGGACAGAAAGGGGTCTTATTCTTACCTTACTTATGCCGGCTTTACACCACTGTAATTCCACTGACTTTGTCTGACCAAGTCCTGCAGCGTGAGAAGGAAAGTCATGCCATATGTGTGTTGTATATCAAATGTTATTTCCAAAGCTGTAGTGAGACATTTTGGTGCCTGGGGTAGGGTGGGACCACTCCTTCCCAGGTGGGAAGCATCTGGGTCCTCCTCAGGACCAGAGCCACATGGAGACTCCCTGAGGAGATGCCTTCTCTTCAGACATGGGCTGAGCCAGCCCTGAGGGGAGGTGCGTGGATGGGGTGTAGAGAGAACAGGGAGCCTTCCTGTGAAGGAGCAAGGTAGGGCAGTAGGACAGATATGCATTTGCCCCTCCAGGCTTGACAGCTATTTTTGCTGGAGCTGATGCCTGCTTTGCGTCCCTTAGGATCCTTAGATGGGGAACCAGCTCCATGACAGTCCTCCAGTTCAGCTGCCCTCTGTTCTGGCCTCACAGGAATGCGGAGTCATATTACTCATGCACTCTTCTAGCCATCCGTTTTGCATGCTTTCTTCTTATTTTTTCCCTATCATTTTTCCCAAAAAATGGAGTGGATTAGAATGATTAAAAATGATTTTCACAAGAAGCAAAACCTCAGGAGGTCTGTCTTTAGTGAGCAAGGCTCCTGTCTCTACGAGACAGGTCTCATTCACTGCGGATGTGGGAGAGAACTAATTGTGTGATATAATTTTATTTTTTATCTGTTTATTTTCCCAGAAGTGTTCAGTCCACCACAGAAATTGCTCACAGACAGAAGTAAATGCAAACCAAAGTGGTTGGTGGGTATTTTTCATGGGAGGAAAGTGCTCTTTTCCTGAGGTTGAGGGAAGAAAAGGCTTCTTTCTTTGCAACCCATGGGTTTAGGACCCTGCAAAGCTGGGCTCACATACTCCTTCTGCATAGGAATTAGTAAAAGAGTGGAAAAGAGTTGTAAAGTGAATGTACTAGGAAAGCACCTTCACTGATGAGATGTAGGATATTCCAAGGTGAGTGCTCCCTGCCCTCTTGTTGAAGCTGCCCCCCTGTGCACAATAGATTTTGACATTGTTATGCCTACAGGGGAGCACAGCGCTGCAGGCTGCTGACTTAAGTGTTTATCTGAGAGCTAGAAACAATAGGTTCCCATGCCCTCCCCCTAATAACTGCTACAATTAAGGAATAAAATTATCGTAATTACTTTATTCAGCCAAAAATGCTAGATTCTGTCCAGTGTTGTAATTTCATTTTGTTTGGCTGAAACTAATAGTTTTGTTAATGGGGTACAAAATCATACTTCCAGGAGGAGATAGGGCTCTTATGCTTAAAGCAGCTATCAGTGACACAGAAAACTCAACTTGGTCCCCACCAGTGATCCACAGTACAACAGGGGCCAGATGTCCAAAATGCACTCCTTTTTTTTTGTCTGACTTTTGAAAGTTAAAGTTAAACTAGGCCTGCCCAGTACTTGAATGAGAGACCTAGGAAATCACAGAGAGCAGAGGAACAAACCAAAGAATACTGCTTTGTTGCTTGGTGAATCTTAGATCAAAGAAACTGAACAAGTAGGTAGACTTAATTACCCCATTAAGCCTTATGGAAAGCTGGGGAGAGAGAGGTGTTGCCCGAGTACTGACCCTGATTCTAAGCATGTCTTCCAAATTGTATTTTTTTTGGCAGAATTTGTCACTAATTTTATCTCCCCACCCCCCACCCCTTTTGAGGGTGTTGATCTTCAGGAAAACAGGAGAGTTCAGAAATCCTAAGGGCTTCTGACTGTGCATGAACACCGATGGTTTCTTTGAGATCACATTTGTCAGGGCTAGTATGCAAACAAGGAATGGCAGAAAATGTCTTTGCGGAACTTGCTGTTTAGTAACAGCTGACTTCCAAAAAGAGCGTGTTAAATGAATGACTTTTGTCAAAATGAGAAACAATGGTAGTTTGGATTTATCTTTTTCTTGATCTCAAAGACTGTTAGCGTGATGACTCTATTTTAATTTTGGCATTTACTGTCAGCAGAGAAAGGATATTGATGAAAAATTGCACTGAGCAAAATAAAGCAAGGAAAATGAAGGAAGATACTCCCGACAAGCAAGCCGTTTGTTAGTTCTGTGGCATTTTCATCATCCTTAAAGTAATGACCCCCTATTGTTTCAAGAAATGTACAGATCTGCAGATGATGGCAAAAGCAGCAGAAATCTGAGTTTACCCGTTTTTACTCAAAAATACTTTCCTTATGTCCTTGTGTGTTCCTGACATTTGCTCATTTTGGTTTTGTGCAAATGAGAAAAGAGCTCTTTATATGTTACACAAAATTATTCTAGTCTCTTATTAATCTTGTGTTATGAGTTGTTCATATGAAGTGACTTCTAAGAACTCTTGAGCTTTCATATCAGTATTACAGACTTTATTTAAAATATTATTTTTACCTGCATGACCAAGAATACCAATTTTCTAAGTGCTAGTAAATGATTAATTAATATTACTGTTACATTAAAATCAGTGTATTGATCATGTCCTCATAATCAGGTGAAGGAAGATGTCTTTAAGAAATAAAATAATCCTAATGTTTTACTAGATATAGAAATCACGTTTTTAATAACAGCTAGATTCAGAGCAGTACTTTTCTTGTTCAACAGCTGGGTAGTTTTGCGAGTCTGCCAGATGACATCTTCAAAGTCTTTTCCTCACTCCTAGTAATTAAAGCAAAGCCTAAAGCACACACATGGGCAGCTCAGGAGACTGATGATGGTGTCATTGTCATTGTTACAAGGCATGGAAGTGTCCAAATGCCCAACTGAAATTCTAGTTTTGGTGAAAATGGAGTTGGGATCTTAAATCTCTCAGTTATCACAACAAATCTAATCCTTATCTGATTCCTTTCGTGTCCTGGTTAGGGTGCTTTTCGTGTCCATTAACAAAGTTATTACCAGTCAGATGTGGAGTTACCAGGTGGGACAACGGTGACTTTTGAACTAGGAACTACCACTCTGTCCTTCCCCAACATTACATGTATCTGCTTTTTCTAGTCAGAAAATATTCAACCTCATAACCAAAGGAGGGCCATGAAGGTGATCAAAGGGCTGGAAAACTTGTCCTATGAGGAAAAATGGAAGGAGCGAGGTCTTTTCACTGTGGAGAAGAAAAGGTTTACAGGGGATCTCATCACAGTATTCCAGTTCTTAAAGGGTGACTACAAAGAAGATGGAAGCTCTCTCTTCACAAGGAGACACATGGAGAGGACAAGGGGCAACAGGTGCAAGTTGATACATCATTTTGATATAAGAAAGAAAATTTTCAGAGTGAGAAAAATCAAACACTGGAACAACTTCCCCAGGGATGTGGTAGAGTCCCCATCACTGTAGGTCTTCATGACATGACTGGACAGGGTGCTAGGAAATCTCATCTAGATTCCCTTTTCCACAGAAATTTGGACCAGGTGATCATAGAATCATAGAATTGTCTAGGTTGGAAGGGACCTTTCAGATCATTGAGTCCAACCATCAACCTAACACTGCCAAAACCACCACTAAACCATGTCCCTAAGCACTATGTCTACCCGTCTTTTAAATACCTCCAGGGATGGCAATTCCACTGCCTCCCTGGGCAGCCTGTTCCGATGTTTGACAACCCTTTTAGTGAAGAAATTTTTCCTAATATTCAATCTAAACCTCCTCTGATGCAACTTGAGGATGTTTCCTCTTGTCCTATCATCTCTTACTTGGGAGAAGAGACCGACCCCCACCTTGCTACAACCTCCTTTCAGGTAGTTGTAGAGAGCAATGAGGTCTGCCCTCAGCCTCCTTTGCTCTAGGCTAAACAACCCCAGCTCTCTCAGCTGCTCCTCATAAGACTTGTTCTCCAGACCCCTCACCAGCTTCATTGCTCTTCTCTGGACATGCTCCAGCATCTCTATGTCTTTCTTGTAGTGAGGGGCCCAAAACTGGACACAGTACTCGAGGTGGGGCCTCACCAGTGCTGAGTACAGGGGGACAATCACTTCCCTAGTCCTACTCACCACGCTATTCCTGATCTTTTAAAGTCCCTTCCAGCCTGAGCTGTTCTATGATTTTATCTATCTCAAACAGTCATATTCTTTGCTATCTCTGCTTTTATAGAGTTATGGAGAGACAATCTGGTACTTTGTATGCCTTCAGAGTTTGATGCTTTCCTAAACCCACTCAATGAATGTGCCTTTTCAATGGTTCCTTGGAGCTATAAACACACATCCCCATTTGTGTCTCTTTAGCCCAACTCTTGCTAGTCTCTGTTCTGCTTTAAATAACCCTTCCACCCACACTTACTAGAAAGAAAACTCTGGGTTTGGATACAGCTTTTCTTCAGAATTTATTTCTAAAAATATGAGATAGAATGTGTGTATGGTAGATACCAGTTTTGTCAGCAGCTTTTCGATCTGATCTTTAAGTACAGGTTACCGTGACTATATTGTTTGATTTTATTTTTTTTTCTGACAAATGTCTTTTCTGAATTGTGGACATATTCAATTTGTGAAATGCTTCATATCTTAATGCATGTATAAGTTTGTGAAAGAGAAAAAACAGTTCTTTCAGAAATATGTTGGCATATATGCTATTCTCATGCAAGTTAGTGGAAATGTTGGCACTTACACTGAAATTTATAGTCATCCTTTCAACACCAACCTACTGGCACTGAACGTTTCTTCTGTTGGTTTGTCTATGGACAGCCGAGGCATAGTGAAAATTCACAAATAAAAAAAAATAACTGAATTAGTCAATAAGACATGACTGAACAGACTTCATAATGAGATAACTGTAGACCTTCAGGATATGGTGAACTACTAGAGGTGCAGTGTTATCTCATTACAACACACATTTTACTAAAGAATAACATGCTCTGAGGCATGTATTTATACTGCAATACATTCCTGCCTCAAGCCTGTTTTGAGGTATAAGGCGAAAGGACAAGTAGCTTTAAGACTGGAAAAGTAGATGCCTTTTACTGTAGCTGCATACGTAACATGCAGTTATATTCAATGGTTTATTGAGTGTGTTAATTGCGAGCAATAAGGCTGAAAAATGTGTGTTCTAATGCATAGCTTCCCCCTGCCCCTCCTCCAACTACCGCTGTTCAAAATATTTTCAGAAAGCAGACGTAAACTCCACAGAAAGAAATTCCAATTGCATTTGGGGACTCAAATGTATGTTGTTCTAAAGTTGCTGCCATAGTAGTACTATTATGGGATATTCAGTCAGTCAGAGCAGCAGCTTAAATGTTACTACCTTTCTCCTCATGACAAGAGAGCAAATACAACAACTGCCCAATCTATTTCGTCTCCACTAAGGATAAACCTGTGGCAAAGAAAGCACCTCTCCTAAGAACAAACAGTTTAACACGGTGGTCTGATTGTTCTTTGCTTGTAGGGTAGTGTAAATCTGAGGTGGCCCAGTGAAATTATGGGAGAGTCGTAAGTAAAATCAAGTGCTATGACAGAGCATCAGATCTGCAACATGAAACTCTCTCAACATTGAAATCAAGGAGAATTAGAGACTAATCTTGGTGCTGGAGGGTTTTCACCCATGGGTACGTTACTAGAAATTATAATGGATTGCAATGAGGTTACAGAAGTAACTTTCAAAGTCAGTGATCGGGGATTCATGGGAAAAGAGATCTCATGTGCTTCATCAAGCAGAAAAAGGAACAGAATAATTTCCAAACTTCAAAATGGCATAAAGCAGGAGAATAAAAATAATGAGTGACTAATAGTGGTTCAAAGAAGTGAAAACTGGTAGAAGGGGAATATAAAACTAAAGATAATTTGTTATTATTTCTATGTTTGTATTACACTGGCATGTAGTGTCCCAAAAGTTGTTGCAAGAAGAAATTTAGTGTCCTAAGGAACTTCAGACCAACACTAAGAAGAAGGTCTGGCTGGGGGCCTGACAAATTAATCGATGAGGGTAGATGTACAAGATAAATCATAATAATAGTTTTACAGTTTCTGTTCTGGGCTTTGCTTTGGGCGGCTCTGTGTAGTCCATGTCTGGCCTGACCACAGAGCGCTGACAGCACTATGCTAAAAAAATTCAAGGATGATCTACCAGAAATAACATATATCAAATAAGTAATAATTTGGTAGGGGAATTTCTGCTTTGCATTCCCAGTAGCTGTCTTGCCCTTACCTTTAGAGACGGTATTTTGTCTCCATTTTCAGTAAGGATGGTAATAATTTAATTTGGAGCCATATCCAGATTGCCCTTAATCACTGTGTCAGCCTCATTGTGATGTGACTTTACTTTTTATTTTTGTGGCTGAGAAGTCTTTTGCTATTTGTTCTCATCGTCGTTGCAGGATCTTGCTCATTTGGCAATAATTTTAATTCTATGGAAACTCCTTTTGACCTCTGAGACACAGCAGTATTCGTTAACCAATTCTCTTTTTCCCTTTCCTTACAGTCTTTCCACACTGGACAAATAACAAACACCAAAGAGCAATGAAATCATCAAGGCTGAGGCTCACCCCTCAGAAGCATCCTGGGAGGGCCATGAATGTCAGAGGACAGCATGATGAGATGTAAAAATCACAGATAAGTTTCTATTGACATTCTTCCACTATTAGAAATAAGCTGTCATGAAGAAAAGAGAAAACTAACAGAGGGTGGCTGGAAAAATTATTTATCTGAACTGGGAAAAGGGGGGTATGTCACGTTTCCCCTTTCAGTCTTTTTCAAAACACAGTCCCAATCAAGGTAGTTCAAATCCTGAATTTTAAGCATATTACAGAAAAAAGAAACAAATTGTCAAATTCAAGACTTTCTGATTAACACAAAATTATTCTTCCTAAGTTTTTTGCCTTGCTACATCGTCTGTATTTTAACCTTTTTCCTCACTTTAAACACCTCCTGTCACTGGTTCCAGATATTATACAGCTACTCTCTTCCAGCTGGAAGAGAAGAGTGGAAAAAAAAAGCAGATGGAAAAAGCAATGGCAAGTTTTCTTTGATTCCCAGGCTTTCTCTTTCAGAATATTTTCTGTTACTGTGTTAAATAGCAAGAATAGCATCTAAGTTTTAAGACAGATGTCTGGAGAAAAAAAAAAAAGAAATGAGAAAATTGAAAAGATTGGTTTTGTCAATCCTTGGGAAAAATGTGATAATTGAAAAAAAAAAAAAAGAAATCAGATAGAACAGTGCTCATATTTGATGGTCTTATTTTTGTGGAAGAGTCTCTTATATTGACTTAATGATATCCACTGGAATTGAAACAACAGTGTCTACACAAGGGACTTACCCTGTTTAATTGCATCAATTGAAAGTGATTCAATTTTTTTGGCAGAGACAAACATAGGGAGATGGAAAAAATAAATGGCTATTTTTTATGGTGAAATAAAGGGGAGGAAGCAAAGCAAACAACTTCTGGCCCTGAAATGCCATATTATTATATCTAGGAAACCATGACCAAAAGATGCTAATTTGTCTCAACTCACTCACTGTGAGGGTTCCCTTTGATCCTCCTGCCTTTCTTAGAGTGTGATGTTCTCACATTTTAATGCAGTATCATTTGACATTGAGATGCAGGGAAAATTGTCCAGTAAACAGCTTTCTTGTACCGATTCGGAGCTTGTGGGAAAGATTATAGCATGAGCTGGAGCCTGCCACAAGAGAAATGGATTATTACTCTGGGAACACTTACATCAAGGAGGGCCCTTTTACAGCTGAAAGAGGCAACCTTTTACAAAGAGCTGTGTTCTGTGAACCTCCTTGTCAGCTTGCTGAAAGTGCTAACTCACTTACAGCATACAGGTCATTCCTCCCTAGAAACACAGGAGAAAAGCTTTAGCATGCTATTTGTGACTTCTTCTCCTTGAATGTAAAGATGTTTTCGACAAAATGACACCCCATCAAAGAAGAAAACCTAAAAATCAGATTTAATGAGACAGATGGTTTAGGGAGGCAGGAGAAAAGGGGTGGCTTAAAAGACATCAATGCTACATTCACCGTAGCTTAAGCTTTCAACAAACCAGCCTGTGTGATTCGGATAAAATGGGAGCGGTAGCGTTTTCGAAACGAAATCCAGTTCTGATAAATCCCAGAGCTGGCTAACAAGGTCTCCCTGAATTTCCCCACATCTAAAATCCTGCTTTTCTTCCTATCAGTTTCAGTGTTATGATAAAATTAAAAGCCTCGCGAGGGAACATTTTTAATTTTGTTTTTGAAAGATTTTTTTTTTAAGTCAAAGAGAACTATAGAATAAATTATTACAAGGACATTAAAAGGATTTCATTTCCTTGAGCATACATATGCATTCTGCTGCAGCATGTCCTCTCCCTCCCAGTGTAGCCATTGATCCACAGCTTTTATAATGAACTCTAATAACAACTCTATTACTGCGAGGCTCCTGATTGGCTCAGGCGCCCACAAAATTAGCTACAAAGAAGCCAGCTTGTCAATATTAATTCCGCCACAGAGATTACTTGTTATGGTAGAACAAAGGTGTTTTGGCTCGAGCTGAACAACTTAACTCCTTGTCTCATAAAATTTAAGCTGCTATTGATCGCCTTTTTCCATTGTGCCGAAGGATTAAAAAAAAAAAAAAAAAAGGCGGAGGAGCGCGCGCGCGCAGAGGCGGCTGCGGGCAGGCACCGGCGTGCTGAATCACTCCGGTGCGTTCTCCTAAACCACCAGCCGCCCCCTTCCTTCCCTTTCCCCTTCCTTCCCCTCCCTGCCTGCTAAGAATCATTCAGTAACATGAAGCAAATTAAATCAATGAATTCATCCTAGCAGATGGGTGCTTTAACAGTCAGTTAGCCTTTAGATAATTGAGGCGTTGACTCCGGAATCATAAAATGGATGGCTCGTTTGTACATTTTACTGAAATAGATCACCGAGGTTAAATAAATGAAATCCCATTTGTCAGGCGGTAATAAATGGCCTCCCCTTCTGCAAACAGCTCTGTTTGGCCTAATAAATACAGGGATGTTACAGTGCTCCTCCCTTGATAGGGTTATGGCTTAATGAAATGGTCTTTCCTCTGCTTGTTTTTGCCTCCTCCTGCACCGTGTGATAAGTAGCGAACCAACGAAGCTTGTAATTACAATCTTACAGAGAACCCAGCCAATCTGTATATAAATCTCACCATCCAATTACAAGATGTAATAATTTTGCAGTCAAGCTGGTAATGAGGTCTAATACTCATGCATGTGATAATCCCCCCTGGATGCTGACTCTATCAGATGTTAGCTTTGTAATTATACTGGCAGAAAATCATTATTTCATGTTCAGCAGAAAAATGAGGTTGGTGGGAAGTTAATTTTCTCTATGCTCTGTGAAGCATAGACAAAATTTTAATGATTTAATCATTATGGTTATCCCTTTTGCAATTGACCCGCGTTACTTCTGTAGAAACATTGGCACATTTAAAAGTCCCTGTTACCCGATAAAGCTTGCCAGGTATGCAGCTTTTAATGTAAGAATAACCGTATACAATTAAACTATTAACCTGCTTGATAGGGGAAAAATCCATAGTTTTTATGTTTTCATTATTTACACATAGGATCCAAAGGAATGTTTATGTCCAGTTCACACTGCGATAAAAAAAGACTCTTAAATAAAGAAAAAAGAAAAATGCTATAATTAGGATGTAAGCTCTCAGAACAAAACAGCAGGTTCACAATGTTCACAATGGTATTTTAGCAGCTCGGTAATCTTTTGTTCCTTTCCAGTGTAGGAGACATTCATGAGATGTTATACCTCTACACAAAGAGCTTATTATGCGTAATCAGCATTTTCACAAGAAATAGCTTAAAGAAATCGCTTGTGATACACATTTTTAATTGTTCTTTTCTGTTCTCAAAAATGTTCTTGCTATTCCTGTTTGTCCGGCCTGCCAAGAGGAAGGACATAGAAAAAGAAAGAAGTTGCAACATGGAGATGTGAGAGTGAGAAAATGAACAGCAGCGCAAACCAAACCTACAAGGAAGTGCGTAGGGAGGGCAAAGAACAAAGCGTATTGCAAACTTATAGCAACTAAGATATTTAAGGATACATTACCTCAAAAAATTAAAGTTAATGAAAATGTCATCAAATTCTCTTGTGCTAGGGTTTCTACTAAAGACTGGAAGGCATGTATCCAAATAGTACTTAAACACTCGCAAAATCACTTAGATTTGTAAGCTTAATTCTGCTATTTCTAACTTTTGATTCTGTGCCTGTAATGATAATTTACCGCTTTACATCACATCTATCTATATATGCATTATATATATATATGTATGCGTGTGTATGTATATGTATATAAATATTTATGTATATATATAGCCTGTTTCTCCAAGACAGACATTTTAATTTACTGGTTTACATCACATCTATATATATGTGCATTATATATATATATGTATGTGTGTGTATGTATATGTATATAAATATTTATGTGTATATATACTCTGTTTCTCCAAGACAGACATTTTAAAAAGGTTAACTGAATTTTATTTTCTGGAAATATCTTTATAGTTCCTGTGGAAACAGCAGTAGGATTAGGATGTGTACTGTCGTACACGTCCAACTGCTGTACTTCAGTTGATGATTTTCATGTAGGCTTAATCTGATATGTCCGGAGGTTTACCAAACCAGAACCCAACTAGTATATGAAATATGTAAAAGATAACCTCATATTTGGTTCCTGCTAGGCTTACAAGGTAGACACAGAGGTTTTGTCTCAAGACAAAATCAGTTACAGATAATGCCCAGAGAGTGACCTGCAGGTAGGTACATCTTCTGAGCCCTTGGCATGTGGCTGGTTCCACCTAACTTCAGATTTGGCCTTCCATACCTGGGCGGGTCATCTAGAGCCCCTTTACAGCCAGTGAGCTCACCAGGGCTCTTCTTACCCAACAGAAGCATCTACCTTTTGTTAAGGTGATCTGTATCCCAGAAGTGCCTTTTCGTCCATTGGCTATAAAAAATAAAAAATGAGTATTTCAGATGTTGACGACTACTGAGTAGGCCTCAAAGATTGGTTGAAATAAATTCTACCCTTACCTCCATTGTGGATCCAAACCAAAGTGGCTCTGGAGAAGGCCTGGGGTCTATCATGTATTATGTATTAAACTCCTAATCTAGTGATATAAAAAAGGCAACTTGACAGACACGAATCCTGATCTAATTATGGTTCTCAGCCTTAAAAAAGGATTATTTTTTAATGAGTCCTGTAACTCAAAGCACATGTATATTTAGACAATTTATCAAACCTCTTAAGAAGAAAATCCTGACATTAGTTATGGCCGTTCCACTGGTACTCCATATGTTTTCTCCTGCAAAAGAAGCAGGATGGTGATGAGGAATGCAGATGAACTAAAATTAATTAGGTTATTAAGAAGCAGTGAAGACTAAGGTACATGAAGAGGGACATAATACAATAGTCAAATGGACGGTCCTTTGCTGACAAACCTATTGTGTGTAACGTGTGTTGGATGGAGTCATTTGAAATACTTAATGCCTTACTGGATACAAAATAAATTGTTCTGAGTTGCTAAAAAGATGAGGGTATTTAATTAGAGACAGCTGAGTCCAAAGTAATAAAAAATGCAAATAAAATATTAGACTAAGAATAATATGGAAAATAAAATGTGAAATGCCATTTAAATCGATGGCACTTCCTTTTCTAGAATATTACATTCCATTCATGCCATTTCAGTCAGGGTTGCCATCTTTTACAAATTTTATCATGAGTTTACCATGTGTGTGGGGGGGGATGGGGTTGGGTTTAGATGTATTCTTGAAGTCACAGTTTTGGGTAAAGTTTCTAGATTTCCTTAAAAAAATAGCAATAAAAAAAATAATCTATCAATTTGTTCCCTAAAGAGTAGCTCTGGTGGAATGCGGCTTCCTAAAGATTAGCATCCTGCGCTTTCTTATTTCCCGCACTTCAGAGACCCTCCTTGTCTGCATATGCCCTCATCTGCTTGACCCACTTATCCTTTTGGTGGGCAGGTGGCAGAATTCGCAACAACTAGTCAGCAGCAAAGTGTTTGCTGAATGGATGGCAAGTGCGCATCTTGCCAAATGGGAATGGACACTGCTGTTTAGCTGTCTTTTTCTGGGAAAGTGCATATTTGATGCAATTGGCTTTTCTGTCTGAAATATGTTTTTACTCTTACATGCGTACTTTTGCAAAATGCTGTGAGCTGTAAAGATGAACCTCGTGTCCTAAACCCACGTCACGAAAAGATCTTAATTTTTTTTTAGCCGGTGAGATATTTTTCTCACTGAGGTAGAACTAGGATTAAAAGTCAAGTAAGTGTTACTGCTGGCTAGAGAATAGCTGGACAAGATTGTATTTTTCTACCATAAATTAGGTAACAGATTGCAGGCAGAGAAAGGCTGGGAGTTTTTGGGTTAAGACATTGGATTTAAATCCTATACAATACTTTAGGTGTTGTGTTAAGTATGGTGATGTTCTAGAGGGTGGATGTTAATTTTAGCTTCCTCGTTTTCCACATGAAGTACTGAAGACATAAACTTGTCTTACAGGACTGTGACTAAATAAATCTTTACTACTCAGAAAGTGGTAAGGAGCAAAAATGTTAACTCAGCTTCGCACCCAACTTCAGCAAAATGTTTCTATCTCATCTTAATCTCTCTGAAAATAACAGTGGAGTATGCAGATAGTGGCCATGTCTAAAAAGCAGCACATTTGTGCTTTTCCATACAGCCTGCAATAATGGTGGTTCTGTAGTCCAACCATTGCATCTCTTGGAGCTTTCTGTTGCTTCTTCTACTGTGTCATGGCATAGAGGGACGGGTCTGGAAGACTCACAGCTCCTCAGCTTACACATGCCAGTTGGTAGGTGAACTGTGTATAAATTTGGGGGCTAGTCTGTTGACCTAGAGATGCTTCCTTGAGAGAGAACAAACCTAGACAAACAGTGGGCCATGACTGAGTCCTAGGAGGTATAAAATATTGAGTAGAGAGGTTGCCCCCTTCTCAGTTGCTCTTAGCACAGTTTCTGCCTGCATTCTCTAACACAGGCTCACTTTTCCCCTACTTGACAGCTCTGGCATTTTCTTTGAGCGCTATAATCCCCCAAATGTCAGCTATTTGGGATCCTTGAGCCGAAGAGCTTCCCTTAGTCACATCCAGTCATGTTTACCTTCTATTTCAAAATGGACTTTACCTTCAAAACAGTGGAGAGCAAATCAATAAGACTGCATGCCCACCTCATAGAGGGAGCAGTGTCTGTGGTTTCTCCATGGACTGTGCCTTGCACATCCACCTCATCTTTGCTTTGTGACTCTCCTGTTGTGGGACATAACTGCAGCCAAGTCATGGAGGTGGAAACTTGGCATGCAAAATTCTGGAAACTCTCTGCGAAGCAGCCTTTGATTTTTGCATGGGTTTACAAGAGATCAGCATAATTCTATTCGACCATAGTCAGGATTATATATTCCACTGAACAAATCCAATCCTTAAAAGAATTTCCAGGTTCAGCCATGATTTCGTTGGGCAGCTTTCAGCAGCTGAACCCATTGAAACTGAAAATAAAATTCCTAGTGTGTTTTGTGCAGAAAATAGGAAGTCCTTTTGTGATGTGAGGTGCTACTGAAGCCTCATATGAAGGGGTTAATTTATAAAAAGGCACTGACTCTTAGTAGTTGCTAGGTAACATTGACCTTTTCCCAAAGGCTATACTCTGCCAAGGAGGGTGTTTCGGCAGAGGTAATGATTCTGTCTGGGGTTTACTCAACGAGTTGGTGGTAACTTATTCTGCAGGAAAGTTGAGAGGATATAGTTCTGGAACAGTCATCTTCCACCCATCCTGCTCTTCCATTCATATTTCTCTCTCTTCTTAACAAAAACCAAAACCAAACCAAACCAAAAAAACAAAACAAAGAAGGAAAAACAGTTTCTCTAATTTGCCTGTGAAACCACATCTCTGTAGTTGCAAGAACTATCTGTCCTCCCCTGCGGACTGGGCACTAGAAATGTGAATGACTATTTTGTACCTGTGACTGTAAGAAGTTACTGCTCTCTTCAGAGTAGTAAAAAAAAAAAAAAAAAAAGCCCATTTTCAAGGGATTATTGAAACCTCTTTTCTTTAGAATGAAAAAGAACTTCATAAAGCAATGAATTTTTAGGTAAGATTTATTTCTGTGTCTGATTATATGTCGGTATTCTATCTTCTGTATTAGGAACAGTGCTTACAGTTATTTCTTTACGAATTCTGTGTTTTGTTGTATTTTTTAAGAGAAAAGAAAAAAATGCTTGAAATTATGTGTATTTTCCACGTGCACACCCAAATGATTTGTAAGTTGGCGAAACAAACCTAATGACAAGCAGCGTATTTAGCTCTGTGACTAAAAAATTACAATTAGTTTTTTTAAAACCTGAACATTTTATATAGAAAAAGGTGCATAGACTTCATCCTTATGGGCCAGGGTAACTTACATGACAACTTGTTAAATCGATTTTATGCTTCTTTTAGATCTGCTATTCAATTTTTTAAAGTGCAGATACCATGGCAACCCCCTCTCTCATATGGAACGTATGCTGCTTTAGAGATAAAGAGCAAGTACATGCAAAGATGGAACAGGATGACATGTAAACTTTTTTTTTTTTATATTCACACTTCTTTGGATGAAAAAATATGCTACACAAACATCTTTTCTCTCAGCTGCAATGCATTTTATTAAGCAATCGCATTTTTTACAATGCAATTAATTAATCTTTAGCTCATTTCATAAATATTATAGAAGGTAATTGCACACTATGCTTTTCTTATGTGTATGTGCATGTATGTGTATATATGCATATATATAGCCACAGAATTAGTCATATCTCTATATTTGTTTTAGTATATAATAACTCCTTCAGGGCTGACGCTAACATCTATATTTTACTGGTTTTCTTACAATACCTTAATGGTAAGAATGTATCACAGTCTTTTGGTTTTGTTTTGATTTTGTGAAGGAGCTGCATAGCTGCTGCGACTAATTATTTTTAAAAGAAAAGACAAAACATAGCTGAAGTATCAGTTCTGAGAAAATGCAGGAGGACCTATATGTACTTGGCTATGTTGGTCATTATTTAAATTGTCTGGATCAGAATTTTCAGAAGCAGGATAGTATATTGGATTCCTCAATTAGCTTTCTAAACGATTGACTTCGGAGGAGTCTGCTGGGGCACAGTGTTTTTGAAAATCTGGTCCCTTATGTGAATTGCTTTAGAAATAGTTGTATTTAGGTTGTGAGATATTGTTTATATCCAAAACAAGACAATTGATCATGGAAACTGCCATTTCTTATCACCAAAACCCAGTTTCCTTCCGTATTCTGTACCTTGGTTAAGAGATAGGATACACTTCAAATTTCAGCATCTTGCTGCTTGCTTTATTTTTTTATTCAAGCCTGGTTCGGTGATTAAAGAAAGACCTGAAATATCAATGATGTGTCTATCAATACAAGCTGCTCACTCATTTCAGTTTCCTGAATGAGTTATTTTAAGAGAGAAATTAAAACATTATTTCAGGATTTAAAAGCACACTACTTAATTTGAAACCCTTGCTGTTCTGAACCTCAGTTTTGTTATTCCCACCCATAAAAACCAACAAATTACTCTCTTATGTGATCTTGTTGTTGATAATACAGATGACTTTCATATGCTTGGAGCACTGGAAGAAGGCAGGGTGTAGGGTCCATTGTGCCTTTTCCAGCTTAAACATCATTAGTACTGGCATTTCAGTATCTTTTAAAATGTCACTATTTAAATAAAGGAAACACCCATACATCATCTGTCTCTTATGTAAAGACTTGGTTTTGCTGCATTTTTATCACATGCACTACTGTTTGGCTGTTGTTGCCCATTTCCATCTGCCTGTTTACTGGTCACTGTTTGCACTTGTTGGCATTAAGTTTTGCCAGCTTACATCCTTTTTGCAAGCTTTAATAGGTTTGAAAGTTTAGTTTGGTTTTGATAAGCTTGCAAAAGTCCAAAACTGGTATATCAAATATGCTTGTGGCTGCAAATCTCATGGGAAAAGGCTCTCATAAGAGACTGACTACAAATAATAAATGGAAATATAGGCTTTTCTTTCTTTTTCTTCACACATTTCTGCTGGCAGCATCTGAACCAACTCCCATTAAAATAGGGAATCCCATTGATGGTATTAGGATGTATGGCAGACATCCAAGCATCACAGGAATTCATAGTGGAAACTCCAAAAATCACGAAAATTGCTATTACAAAGTTAATTCTGCATCTTTGAGTTATAAATAAATCTCCATTCGTGTTTCGGGGGATTAGATACCGGAGTTCATGTTCACAATGGTTTTCCTTTGTTGAAATCAATTTGCCTGTACCAACCACTTATGCTTTAACAAGAAAGTAATGTGATGGTGAGAAAAAGCATGGCATATTGGGATGTTCCTCTGAGTGCTATTCCCTGAGGCAGCTGCTGGAGAGTATTGAAGGGAGGCTAAATCAACATTGCCTACTTTTTTTCTTTTTTTTCTCAGAGACCAAATGCGTAACCTCTGTGATGCAAATTATATTTAAGCAGCTCTGGGGACTGAATATGGATTGGTGCTTTGGTGAGCCTGGGTCTCTCTACATGGCCACAGAGCAGTTTGTCTCTATGTTACAAGGCCAAAAGCGATATACATTATTTGTATATAAATAAAGCAATGAGTTGTTTTTATAATTCTTAACAACAGATATGAATTAATTTGTTCTTTATTTCAGTTTATTTTTTTATGAACTTTCAAAGTGGGTAGCAGTGTTGAAAACCAAGGTAACTGAAAAGTGTATTACCCAGCTCGGTCTAATAAATGCATATTGAAGGGTTAACCTCAGCCAAAATACACACTCCAAACACACACATTTATAAATGTAGATAGTGCATCTTGTAGCTTCCCAGCTCTGAGTTCATGACTGACTAGAAATATAAAAAAAAAAAAATGTTTTGCAAATGCTTTCAAATAACAATACCTTCAGGACAATAAATGAATTACAAAAATCTGAAGGTCTCAAAGGTCTATTTGTTAGGTATCAGCAATTATTATGAATGAATTTTGTAATGCAGCTATTAGGAATGCTAAATAGAGTGTAAATGGTATGGGAGAAGTTTTTTTTTTGTATATATTGTGGCCATAAAAATCTTTTTGATGGCTTTAATTGTAACTTGTGAAAATAGTCTTGTTACAGTTATTGCATATATTTAAAAAAATTTAGATTAAAAAAATTCCAAAAAATTAAGTTTTTCTTTATTTTACTTAATATCCATTTCCATGACAATATTTTGTTAATTGTAGTTGTTTGTAAAGTAAATATTTTTATTTGTGCTCAAAGAATTTATTTATGCATTAAAAAAATGCTTTCTCAAATTACATCTTTGTTTCCTTCTCATCCAGAACTCCCCGATAACAAACTAAATAAGCTCCTAGCTCCAGATTTGAGGCAAACAACTGAAAGCATAGGTTTCAACTAAAAAAACCTTTCAGTAAATTGCCTGATGGGCTTGGCTTACTTTCATCTTGGCACTACTGCTAAACCTCATACGACTGTACTTTATTTTTCAGGAAAGGCACAGAATAAAGTAAAAAGAACCCCAACGAATAAACCTGCCGCCACCACCAAAAATGCTGTTGAAGAAATTACATCACATAAAGTAGTGCAATTTCTTTCTTTATTTCACTGAGGCTTTGGGGGAACAACAACAAAAAAAGAAACGGCACTTAGCATAAAAGATAGACTGTATCTTAAAGTAATTACAAAAGAAAGTAGATTTTGTCAGAACTTGCCAAATGAAAGGTTTTTATACTCTTTTTTTTGCCTCTGTCTGTTATATATTTTGTGAAAGGTAATTCTCAGTAATATCAATTACAGGATATCCTTATATATTCAGGTCAAATGTTGTTTTAGTTTATTAAACGTAAAATATGTTAACTGAAAATGGGACATGTCAATAACAATACTTTAGTTATCCAACATACTGTATTTTTAATAGCAGTAAAAAAAAAAAAGCAATTTGAAGTATTTTTTCTTCCAAGATAAGCACTATTTTTAAATAAAAGCTTGAATAAGCCTCTCATTTAGGAAATGAGCATGAAAAACCTTTCAAAAATTGTACAAGTTCCCATTAGCTGTCATTTAAATGTTGTCAATCAAATCTGTTTGCATCTGGTACAGATGCCATGTGAAATTTATTTATTTAAACTTTCAGTCACACATGGAAAGTTTTGCAGATGGTGTCTCTTCTCATCCGTTTTTTTCCAATTTTCCCCCCAAATTCCAGTTCTTACTCTCTCGACCCCCCAATTTGATTCCTCCTCCTTCTAAAAAAATAGATCTAATCAGTAGCATGTTAAACAAGAGGGGATCTTTTATGTATTCTGTGTTAGGACAAGGAAAGCATCGCTGTAGATCACTAGAATAAACAACTCAGGCTGATTCAATTACAATGCCTGGGCCAGGCTTTTATCTGCTGGTGACATCATTTCAATCAAAATGTAAAATAATACAATCCAATAGATGCAAGAGGGAGAGATAGGACACAGACTGCTGCACTTAGTCATTTAATAAAAAAAAGTGGAAGAAAGCTCTTTCTGACAGGCTGCTAGGACTTCCATTTCCAAAACTCTATTACCTTGTATAATAGTATTCAAAAGAATTGAATGCAGGAAATTGTCTATTACTTTTTATTAGTAGAAGCTGTTATGTAGGATACAGCCTACTGCACTGTTTTTTCTTTGTTCCTTTAATTAACAAAAGCATGAAATCCTTCTGTTGGCAAGCACTTGTTCCAAAGCTTCTGTTGCCTTCTGTTTTTACTGAAAAGGTGGGTTTTTTTCTTTTCTTTTCTCAAAATGTCTTTTTCTTTTTTTATACTAAAAAAAGTAATTTTTTTTTCAAGTCACTGTAATCTAAAGTCTATCAGTCACCTTAATGGGCTAGGAGAGGGTAGAATGCAGATACATTTCCATAGTCACGGAACATTTTTTATAAGAAAGTTTCACATTTGAGGACTGAGGGAGAGTCGTATTGTAACCATATATAGTCTAGGGCCAGTTTTCTGACTGTTTCGCTTGCCAGATGAAATTTTCTTTTGTTACTTAAATTATTATGATAGAAAAAAGATAAATTGATACTTATCGATTTGATAGATGCACAGTGCAAAGAAACATATTCTTTCTTCAGGCCATATCCTTGATTCTATAAGGTTGTCTGGGACGGCATAGGACAGGACTTCGTAAATGTCATCAATCTGGCCATCCTACAAAATTCTCTTAAATTTTACTGGGGGTAAAACTAGTAGACGCGACTCCAATGAGGTGTAGCTTCACTGACTTCTACATTCATATATATATATTATACCAGAAGGCTGATATAAAGTGTAGAATAGTAATGTACCTTTGGAGAGAATGTACGTAATTTATTTTAATGATTAATTACGTATATAATTCAGGTTCACTGTTATTAGGTTCATAAAGGTCTCAGTAACTTTATTTAATAATAACTTCTACACCTAAATTGTGATGTTGGGTAATGAACAGGATCTTGGCAAGGGCAAACAATGACTACTACAGCAGTCACTGAAGCACCCTTCCTGCTATGCTTACTGTTTTAGGGTGCACTATGAAAAGGATATTGAGTCAAATGGCTAACTGCAGATGTTGTCCAAGGGCATGTAACTCCTTAAATGAATTTTATCAATGCTTTCTTTACTAATGTAATGATTTGTTCTCTTTTGTATTTACCAGTAGCAAATAGACCGGAAGAGATCTGAGGTCTTTGGTAGTCTTGAGAGATGTTGGCTTTATGTCTTCTTTTGCTAAGAAAGAGATTTCTACCATTCCGGGTGGCGTTATTATTCCAGGCACGTGGTAAGCTTTTAAGTTTTTTCTGATGATTTCAGAAAAGGATACATGTGAGGATGAAGTAATAAATGACTATGTTGGGAATGAACTAGCGACGACTGTAATAACTGAATAATTTTAATCCCCCCTTTCACAACTATCAGGTGTGTTTTATAATTTTTCACATTCATATTTGAAATATACTGTCTGTTTTAGGGTTTCTGTGATGCCCATCAGCATTCTTCTGCTGTTGCAGTGGGCCTACACCATAGCAGGCTAGAATTGTGGCCAGGATCAGATGACACATGTTAAACACAGCACCTGAACGAATACCGACCGCTGGTCCTAACAAGGATATTTAAAAACATGTAAACTAGTTATCTAAACTCCCTATCTGTCTAGCCAACGAAGAGATAAGAACTCAAAGGGTGAAGGATGCTTAAAGCTAGATGTTGGGCTACGTGGGACAAGGGCACCTGTAATTTGGGTGCTTGAGCCAAAGTTGCATATTGAGTTATTCAGCCCATCTTTTCCTTCCTGACAGTGGCCCCAACTCCGCAGGTAGGATGAAAGGTGGACCAGTCCTAAGCTTTATCAATATTCCAGAGGCAAGTGTCTTTTCCAAGAAGGTGAGACCTATGGATTTCAACTCCTGCAGGCTGTAGGAGTGTCTAGCACTTCTGTCCCTTAGCTTTTAGCTGAATGAGATATCTGGTACACTGTTACTGGAAAAAAAGGGTATTTTACCATGTCTATGACTGTGCTTTTGAGTACTGGGCTGGGCTGAATTCATCATTGTCCAATTGTATTAGGAAAGGTCTATATGTACATGATCAACAGAGAGAGTTACATGTGTCTTCAGCCGTCTCTCAGTCCCACCTCAGATTGTGTATTAGCTTAGAGAAGGTTGATGCATTTGCATGACTATTTCAGTGCTTAGGAAACTCCCATCCAAAATGGAGATATGAGTTGATTGTAGGCACCCTTGGACATAGTGCTGGAGAGCAGACATTTTTCAGAGATTCATTAAGTCTTCATCTCAGTTCAGGTGGAACTCATATGATCTGCATCTTAAATCACAGTTTTAACCTGAAAAATGTGCCTATCTCAAATTCCATGAGTCACAATGCGTTTCTGTGCAACCTGCTCTAGGACCCCCTGCTCTGGTAGGGAGGTTGGACTAGATGATCTCCAGAGGTCCCTTCCAACCCCTACCATTCTGTGATTCTGTGATATCTGCCATATTCAACCACAAATTGCTTTTTGACCTTACATGGGCGTGAAAGTGCTCAGAGTGAGAATTCCATATCTATCCTGACCAACGTCCTCACTTAAACATATGTAGTTTAGACCCTTTAAAGTCACCTTTCTTCATAGGAAAATAAGCCAGGAAGGATAGCAAATGGCAGAATTTAACAGCTGAAATCCAGAACCGGCCTACTGTAAAATGTTTTTGTGAATGCTGAGGATGCAATCCCCTCTCATATTGTCTCATATACCATCATATATGTCTCATATACCATGAGAGCTGAGCAATGTAGGCTTTTTGGAAACATGCCTTTAGCGGGCATCCATGAATGTGCAGTTTGTAATGGAAAAATCTCAAAAAGCCCCAATACATTAGGCACATGAATTAAAAAAAAAGAAATGAGGCAGTACTTGTTGGTCCTGATTCTCCAGACAGCCTAGTAGAATCAAG
Source organism: Rissa tridactyla (assembly GCF_028500815.1). Classification (NCBI taxonomy): domain Eukaryota; kingdom Metazoa; phylum Chordata; class Aves; order Charadriiformes; family Laridae; genus Rissa; species Rissa tridactyla. The sequence continues at coordinate 69,803,233 of NC_071467.1, read as the reverse complement.
GAATACAGAGGTTACCTTCCCTGCTGGATGCTCCTGTCTGTTCTCCTGCTGTGCTACTGTGCTTTTCACTGTGCACATCTCTGCCCAAATCTAAGAATTTTAGCCCCATTTTCCAGTCCCACTTGGATTACCCCTTCCTCCCTAGCGTCAGCTCTTGATTTGCTGCTTTTAGCCTGGTGTTTTTGTTCTCCTGCAATTTCTTGACTCCCCAGACTGTTCCATTTGAATTACAACAATATTCTTTCCTGAAATCTGAAGGTTACTGAGTCCTGTCCTAGCTGGAGATTGTTTCAAGGTCTAGCAAGAAATGACAGCATTTTTAAAATAGGGATTACTTTTCCATGCCCAGTTATCAATAGATTTTGAAAATACTTGAAGTAGTTCATACAACTTTAAAAGACTAAACATATTGTAAGAAACCCTATTTTCATCTAAAAGAACTTTATTTTGTATTCTAGATGTTAATAGGTCTGAAGCATTTCCATAGTTCCGATTAAATGCATCTGATAGAACGAAATATACAGAAATTTTGATAATTAACTTTTAGCTTGTTAGCTTTACACCTTTGTAGCATTTGGTGGTTTTAGTTGTTTTTTTTTTTTTTTCTTTAGATAGAAAACTGTGCCAAAATAGCAAAACCCTGACTGTTACAAAAGGTAAACTGAGCATCAGATCTACTAACCTTATAGCTTGTTTAGAAGTCTTGGTGTTCCTGTATCTTTCAGTGCAGCACAATGTGCAGTCTTTTAGGTGTAATAGTACGTACAAAATGCATCAGACTTTTCTCAAAATTTGACTTTTGGAAAGAACTTTGCAAAGCGTTAGTCTTATGTAAGCAGGGAGTAGGCAAGAACAGGATGTGTGTTTGTTTTTTTTTTTATAGCTTTCACACTACACATTTAATCTGCATATAAATTAGGGTAGGTTGTATTATGTTTTTCGAGGTTATATGGTTCCAATTGTTGGCCCTCCGTTTCACCATTATCTTAACCTAAGTCATGCTTCGTTGCACATGCATGTTTGGTCAGCAGACTGTGTGGTCAGAAAGATTTATCAGAGAAAGCTTATACAGGAATGTACTTTATTCGCTGAGCATCTTGTGACATGGTATTCCTGCTATGTAAAGTGTACGTATTAGACCTGTACATGAAAGTACCTATTCGTCTGCTGTTTAATGTGAATGCTGCAATTGATGATGTTTATGTAAAACCTTGTGCTATCCGTACATCAATGGACATGAATTCAAGCCTGTGGATCCAAACTTGAGATTGTCAACTGTGGCTCCTCTGGTGCATGTTGGCTCCCAGGCATCTTGGCTTCTTTTACTCATCCAGGATTGCCCCAGGCTTGATCAATCAGAGCAGTTTAGACCATCTGGAAGCAAGAACGTAGATGTTCCATCAAAAGCTAAATCCTTTAAAAACCTGAGTTGAGGAAACGTTTGGAGACTGTACTGGATAGTGGCTGCTGAGATGGGGCTCCTCTGAAAACTCAGGGGCAGCTAATAACTTTCTTGGCAATTTGGCTGGAGAAGTGCATAGTTAGCAAAGCAGTTTCTGAACATGCTCAAGTCATCAGAAGGTCAGATTGAAAGGCCTTCACTGCTGATGGGGCTTTCTCTAGAAAGAGGCAAAGCAAGCAGTCTTGTCTAGAGTGGCAACATGATTGTAACTGGGTTGGATGCTGTTGCTGCTGCTACAGAAAGGATAAGTACCTGTGGGGCAGCTGCTGCTTCTGGAGAGGATCCATACCCAGTGAGTGCTGCTGTGCCTCTCAGTGCAGATCGGAGAGGAGCTGCCAGCTCACTGCTGCTCCTCAGTCCTGGTACCACCCCTCCTCCCTGCACTCTCCTTACCCATGGCAAGAGTGTCCTGCTCCCATGGCAGCGTTTAGAAGTTAAAATTCGATTTTGCTGGCTTTACTGAGAAGTCTGATCCAGCTCCGACTGCCTGAAAGACTTCAAATGGGTATCTCCTACAATGCTGTCTGCTGAGGGGCTGAGCTGAATCGGTTTTCTCCCTTCCTATTAAAACTGCACTGCTGTGCATAGAGTAGTTTGAAAGAGAGAAATTTTACAGCCTAGTGGTTGCAGTATTCACCTGGGAGGGGAAGCTGGAGGATTCATTTGTTGTGTAAAGGACTGTTTATTAAGTGGCCAAAGGAAACAAACAAAAAAAGGAAAAACAAAGAAGGAAAGAGGAGGTAAAATGAAAGAGACAACAACAAACAGCAAAGGAGCTCACAATGAAAGGAGAATTTGATTCAGCAAACTGTTGGATTGGTTGCTTTTTGATGATTTACTATAGAAAGGCAGCTTTAAAGAAATTTTGACTGTGAATGCGGTCTCTTCCTGTTTTACGCTAACATCATAAATTTCTTATTAAGACAATTGGTCTTAAATATGCATTCTTCCTTCTCTAAAGCTGTTCCAGATGGGAAATGGCATAGTTTGGAGAGGAACGAGATTAATAATCTTCCTAAATAGAAAACTACCTGGGCACCACTTTTTGTAAGGTTTCCTCTGAATCCTTGAAGTTGGTCAGTTGTAGAACGTGGTCTTCGGTTCAGAGTTTTAGTGGGAAACTCAGGTAAAACACCACTGGGTCTGTGAGTTAATGTTAACATGGCAAAAAAGCATTGTGGTAGCAACAGAAGTGTCTGGTATTGTTGTCTTTGCATCGATATAGGCACATTTGAAATGTACCTATCCATACTTAGCAAATATCTTGATTATAACGTACTAATGTCAAGTAACATTGAGATTATTTAAATTATTTTAAACAGCATCCAAAACAGCATAAATACTTAAAATTTTAAAATCAATTGCAACACGTGTAAAATCTGCATTAAGATGACTTTGACTTGGTAAGACTAATGCCAGAATGATCAATAATGGCATGATGAAAGAAGGACATTTATCCTACCCTTCCACATACGGAGAGATCTGCAAGCACCACAAAATAAACTGCTTGCTGCTTTATCTGCTGCTGCTGTTCAAGGGAACAGAAACCCTGCATGAAACTGGATCTGTCCCTTGGCAGTGATCCCAGTTAAGTAGGCATGTCATTTATCAATGTGCCAATAACATCTTTTCTGTGATATTTTTTTCCTCCCAGAATTTTGCATTGATAAAAGACTTCTTCCGCCAATAATCTTGCTTAATATTGTATCATAGAACAAAACTGCCTCTGCTTTATTCTCCACTTCTTGTTTTCTACAGCTGGGAATACCAGAACAGATCAGTGAAGAATTAACCATTTTCTTGACCAAGTTAAATTTGTCTGTTAAAGGGTAAGCTACCGAGTGTCTATTATGTATACTCAAAGCAAAATGTAGTTTCTGTTTTGTATAAACTGTTATGTGATGTTTTAGGAGAAGAAAGTCCTCAGCTGTAACTCCTGATTCACAGCCAGACTCAAACTTCCTTAAAAGTAAATGTGAGATCTTTGTTTCAGCTTTGACCAGCAGATGGGCCTGAATTTAAAAAGTTAATTTAAGTCTGTCTAGATTCCATATTCTTATTTGGTTTCACCATAGTCAATATTCTATTCCTAATAATAGTAGAGTATAAATACGAGCATTCTCGGACTTGGTTTAGACCTACCGGTTTGGGGTGGGGCTTTCTTCCCCTCATCTTTTTCTTAGTGAAGACAGTAAAGGCATGCTGATTTTTCTCATTCCACTTCTTCACCGAAGCTGCTTAAGAAAATGAGATACAACAAATCCATTTAGGATTATGTTGAAAAAGCATCTCTGCTTTTAATATTAACCAGATTTTTACTGCTGAGTTTTGCTGGCAAATCTCTGAAAGTTTCAGCTTGCAACTTATCCGGATCACTTAAATCTACAACATTGGCTTTGCAGTCTTGCAAGGACATCTGTTTTGATTTCCAATGCTATCTTTTTTAGTCCTAGAACACTCTTCTTTAGTGTTTTAGGAGATTTTTTCAGACTCTTAAAGGGCCTTAGTTTTAACTCCAAAACTAAATGAAAATCAGGAGGTAATCACCTCATTGTAATATTTCTTGGGCTAGTAATTTCACTGAACGTATTCAGCACAAATTGACAAGGAAACAGCTGGATGTCCACATCACAGTTACTTTTCTATGACTTCAATGAAACTCGGCAATACAGTAACGTTGTGCACTACAACTCTTATTGTGCTGTTATTGGGGCATAGTTTGTACATATATCTCTTTAAGTTGTAAAGTATTAATTAACTAAACTATTAATTAATGAATATTAATGTGTCTAGTAGCATCCTGTTCCTTTTCTTTCACGATAAATGGAAGTGTTTGGTGGGGGAAGTATTGGTCTGAATCTAGATTTTTAAAAATTATTTTATCATTTTCAAAATGAAACACCTGAAAAAAGCTGTGGTATTGCAACCAGATGGTGACTATCAAGTAGAGAAAGGACTAGTTAGACATCTGTTCCTTAAATTGATTCATCTTTCTAAACACAAGTGTTAATAATGGTATTGTGTACATCTGCACAATGGAAACCAAAATAGGTACGAATTAACTCTGGTTATCACTAAAATCGGAACAAGTGCTCCAACGGGAAAAATAGCTGACTAGCTGCTGGCTTGTGTTCTCACAAGCTTCTTAGCTTAGCAGAAAAGAAATCGTTACCAAGTGCTCAACATCAGTTCCAAATAACTATTCCTTAAGCATGCTATTTTATACTTTAGATAAATTATATACATTAATTTCTTAGTCCATGTATGTACAGCTGTCTTCAGTCTACTGGCTAAACCTTTATACTCTGATACACCTCTTGTATATTAACACAAATACCATACTGTTGTTGATATTATTGTATCCCAGCCTTTTATCAAATTGTCTGCCAATATAAATCCGCCAATTTTTCTACACACATTCGGATCTAAAAATAATTATGTCTTTATTCCATAGTTGATACCAGCTTGGGTAGTGCCCTAAAACTCAAAGGTACTTATGGGTAAAAAGCAACTTAATATATGCATTGTTTCACTTATACATTTATTAGCAAAACTTCTAATTAAGTAGACCTTTAAGCGGCCTTTGTCATACTTGCACTATTAGATACTATGATTATATTGTGACTTTTTTTAGCACAAATCCCATGAAAAATAAGTGCTTTATTTCATTTTTAGTTGCTTTCATTCGTCTAAATGTTTTTCTCTTTCTTTTTTTCTGGTCAGGTTAATTTTTAAACCAAAATACCATTTTGGAAAGAAAAGTTGAATAAGATTTCCACCACCACCAGCCCCCACCAAAGTATAGAAATGAACCTTTTTGTCACACTCAGAAATTAACATGTTAAAAATGTTGGCATGAAATAAAATGACATTTAAAAAATCTCCTTTCTCCCTTTTTTACTGTGTTTGCCAAATTTTCCTAGAGCTTGTGAAAAGCTTTTTTCCCGAGAATACTTTTCTGTGGAAAAATAGATGTATATAATTTTTAATATTTTCCCAGCTTTAATTCCAAGAGTCCATGGGAAATAAAAATATTTTTTAGTTTATGTCGGATACTACAAATGATGTTGGGAGTTGATGATTGTGTCAATTATTATGATAAATATTAACCCTTCTTTAATATAAAGCTTTCATGTAGCCTTTGGACGGTTTTCAAATATGCTTATAAGCTGTTAGTACCTACTGACATATTTGAAAGGATAGTCATGATTTGTGACATCACGTATTTGCTATTTCCTACTCATAGTGCACATGGGTTTGTTCATTTAAGTCACAAGATACCATTGTTCACTTTCTACCTTCTAGTCAGGAAAAGAACCCAAACGGGTTAATGAAATGCAAATAAGGAATAATATTTTTTTTAGTTGAATCTATGAAATTTTCAGAATGTGCATGAAAACTTGTTGAACTCATGAATGATTACAAAAGCCCCAACCCTCTGTGAATTGCATGAATCTGGCATTTTTATTATTCCAGTATTTTCTGAACAGTCCTTGTGCTGAGATGTTACCATCTCATGATAGTTACATGGATGTCATAATGCACCCTATGAATCTTTGTTAACATCAGGTGGGAAAAAATGTGTTAAAAGATTATTTATGTAAATCAGCGACCACTCCATAATTCTGTCCACTTTCATTAGCTTTTAATTGTGCTGTGCTGCTCATGTATTAAAATCTTTCACATTATGTCTCTTTTATCAAGGTTGGTGTTTATTTAAATGAATAACTGCAAGGGTGGATGGGTAAAATGAAAAAGAAAGGTGGGATCGTGTTTTCCTCTTCTGTCTCTCTCTCTTTCTCGCTCTCTCTCACTCTCCCCCTCTTTTCTAAACAAGCTAAGAGTTTTTATAATTCATCACCTGGCTGACAGATGAGTTCTGCTGGAGAATATTAGAAAATGTCTCAAATCTCATATATATGCTAATGGTATGCTGAGACTGGTTGGTGGTATGCCGGAGTTTTTAATCTGTCTCGACCAGTGTGGAAAGTGGAGGAGACAAGTCATTGCACTCGACAATTTATGATCAAACAACTGAATTGTAAAGGAAGAAGGACATGCAGAAAAGGAGAGTAATTTTCTGATTTAACAGCGTTGTTACTACAAATAAAGAAATCTTGATTTTGACTGCACTCGACATTAAATGAGTTTCCTGTGCCCTGCTCTGAATTTTTCATTTTCAGATTTGTATAAAGCACCCTGCTTAGATACAAGTGACAGATAAGGAGACGATTGCATATGGAAATCAAATGTGTATAATAAAGCCATCTTCTGTTTATTAAATAAACACATGTAGATGACTTCCGTGGAGAATGCACTGATAATTCTTCATTGTGTTCTAGTTTTTTTGCAAGTCACAAAGAATCTTATTTAACAACCACGAATGACTAGATGCAAGCTTTTCTGTTTATTACCTTATAACAAACCAGGCAGCCTAATATATGGCATTTATAAACATTTTATTTTGATTCTTTAGTCCAAGTTTTAGCTGCAACAGTACAATATATTAGTGTTCATGTTATTAGAGTTCTGGAAGCTACATCAGTGCATTAGTATTTTCTGAATATTAGGTTTTCATGATAGAAATGGTAAAGATTAGCCAGATAATATGTACGTTATTTTAAAATGAAACTTCAGGAGAAGTATAACATATAGCACTTTGGTCCTCAGATAAAAAAATATAAAATAATATAACCATAACAAAGAAAGCAGTCAGCTTGGCAATGATTTCTGATTCAGTGATTTAGGAGTCTTAGTTTCAGATGTAAAAAACACTTGAAGTTCATCAAGGGATGTGTTTCCAGTCCTATTTCTCACTCTTGATTTTTTGCAGATATAGCCTTCCTATAAATTACTATAATGTACTGCAGTGCTTGAGTAACATCGTGAATATGGGTCGTTTTTTCCTGAAAGCGTTTTCTTATTGCAACTGAAGTGCTTGTAGACATTTTAAAGTAAAGCAAAAGACACTTTTTTCACCTCCTACCTCTGGAGAGTTAAGTTCGAATTTAGATTTTTGTTCAAATTTTTATTTTGAGAATAAAAAGAGGTGAAGGGGGAATCAGTAATGTCCTAATGACACTAATGAACTATATTTGGTGAAAATTATTGGCCATGTCAGAGGAGGTCTATGGTGAGTAGCTCACTCTGTCTGAGTTGAGAGGGCCATTATACTGTTTTAAGTCCTTCCCTGCGTTTATCAATATCAGCCGCTGCATTAGGAAGGTTTTAGACTGTCAGCATTTTTTTCTCAAATTATCAGCAGCATCACCCTGTACTTTTGCTCTTGATTGAACTCTGCTTTGATGTTTCACTTCTGAAAAAGAAAAAAATCCCACCAAACCGACACCCCAAAAGCAAAGCATGCCCACCTCCTGCCAGGCATTTACTGTTGAATGAGGGGGGAGTTATGAAATACTGGTTCAGACTTCCAAAACACCAGGCGGCTTCTCTGCCTGGGGTAACTGTAATGTGAGCTTTGGCATAAGTGCATCAGAAAATCCACATGGATTTCTTACTATGATTGGAAGTGATCGCTGTGCGTGGAAGTGCACAACCAGTTCAAACAAGACTAGATAAGCTGTGTTGTAAAGCCATATGGCTTAGTTTAAACAGCACAAAGAGGAAGTCTTTGATCATGGCCTTTGATCATACTTAACCCTAAATGAAGTGGTGGGCTAATGTAGGTAAAAAGGTGTCAGAATCAAAGCAACTAGGGGCTGGTAAGAGTCTAGTAAAAGAAGGATTTTGGAGAGGACCCTGGTATGCAGATGGTTTGTTTGATTTTAAACCTAGGGTAAGGAAGAAAAACTTGGGCACCAGTGGAGAAGACCAAAATATGGCAGAAACTATGAAGATGACTGGATGCAGAAGCTGTAAGGTGTTTGTTATCCTTCAGTGAGTTTCTGACAGAATTTACATATGCATGAAGGGTCATCTCATAATGTTCAGGGGGAAAAAAAAAGGTGTGAGAGCCTGAAATGCAGCTAGAAATGAGGGTAGAATACAGAAACACATTTGACGATGACAGACGAGATGAAAGGTAAGAGCATGCATATAACTGGAGTTGCAGATGGGTTGATTGGCAGATCCCCAGGTGAAAAGGAGACCTCTAGAAGTATATGAAAATGATGACAAGGCAGAGGAAAATACCAGTGTGTGAAGGAAATCTGTGGAAGGGGTTTGTTCCGTGGAAGGAGTGATGGGGTGCAACAGCTAGAGACAGAATACTGAGCAGCAAGAAAGAAGAGACTGAGTAAATGGTAACAGCAGGGCCTAGCAGCTGAAGAATAAGAGAAGAAAACAGATCGTTGGAAAGCAAAAAGGAAGCAAGAAGGCCAGAGTACAGGAACTTCATGTTGCTCTGAAAGATTACGTTTTTGATAAGAAATATAAAGAAGCTGGCCATTAGAGTGCATCTAGAAAACAGTCTGGTGCAAAGTCTGTCCAAGCACAACGCTGTGAGGGGTTGGCATGGGTGTGAAAGTCATTCTGAAGAGGCTGGGGAAGAATCCTTTCATTGTCATTCTGCCGTTTGACTGTAAGAATAAGAATCCTGCTTGAGCGGCTCGAAGAGGGTTGTGCTAGATGGGGGATGATGTTCAAACACCTTTGTGGGAATTCTTCTATTTTCTAGACCCAGAGGGCAAATATTTGGGAAGCTAATGATTATCATCAGGATTGGTGAAAGCTGCAACGCAAAGGTTGAGATGTTTGCCTGATTAAGTACCTGGCGAAGTAGCCTTCTTGGATTTTTGCTAACCTGACTGATAAGAGAATGGACAGTAAAGAGGAAGTAAATACTACGAGGATAATAGCGAAGTGGGTAGTTAAAAATAGGAGTACTTAATTTGGATAGCGAGATTCAACTGGAAACTGCCTCAATAATTCATAGGAACTGCACAACAAAGCGGAGGAAGTCAAACAAAGAGTCAGATGTGAAACAACATTATAAGAAAAGCAAAATGGAATAGCTGTTATCACTAAAAAAGAGATATAGAAGGAGCTTAACTATTCAGGAACTGTTCCGGTACATTTTGTCACGGAACTGCCTCTAAAGAAGTAAGAGGAGGGAGTGTGAGTGAGCCGCAATCTGAATGGTAATTTCTATGGGGAAGACAATAAAGTACCTTTTGCTGTGAACATGCTGGAAATCAGAAATTGAACTCCAGTGTCGTAGAATAATAAAAATCTCTGTTGTCCCTGCAGTGAATGAGGTTTTCCTAAGATATTTTTTTTTTATTCCCCCAATGTAGCCTGAAGTGCAAATGTTGCTAATAGTGGTAACACCTAATGCAAACTAGACTTCTTCAATAAGTAGTCCTCGAGCTAGCAAAAGACAATGTTACTTTAACTTTGGTTTTAAACAGAAGAAAGTTTAGCAACGTAGCACACTATCTCTTGCTTTCCTCCATCCTCTTACCTTCAAGTTCTTCTCAATGTTCAGCTCATTGTTGGCACAGCCCAGAACCTAGGACACTGGCAACACCTAGCTGCCAACTGCAGGCAACTTTTTTTTTATCCTGGTTATGGAGGAAGCAGTATTTTTTAAAGGTATTTAAGTAGCATTTAGGAGTCAGAAAGGCTTGATCCACATACTTTTGTAGAAAAAAACACCAAGCAGGTATACAACAGTATTTTATCGGTAATATGCTTCTAAACCTGAGACCTGCAGGTTGGATTTTTGAAGCTGCTTAAGAGTTATACAAATACATTTGGCACAAGGTGAAGAGGAAAGTAGGTACTTTTAAAAGTCTTACCCACAGTATTTTAGAAAATATCTTATATTTTCAATTTACAGTTTCTCCAAAATGATAGTTTCAAAAATGTATTAATGTTAAAGAAAAATAGATACATACAGAAATCCCCAAACAACAAAGACACACTTTGAATATAAAAATGTGAATTAATAGACACTGCTTTTTCCCCCATGTTCACACAAGAGCTGTCTACACCACTGTGCATGACTGCCCTTTTAGTCTGTAAAGGCATCGCCATGAATAAATAAAACTGAAAGTGTGAAACAGCTTAGAGTTGAAATGTGCCTTTAACAGGGCATAAAAAACTTTATTGAACCTGTATGCTTGTGAACAATGCCTCAATTCAGTTGTGCCAGCAGATGGCACTCTATATTAAGTAGCTTTCATGGGAAAATTTAATTTGTTTCTTTTTTTCTTTGTTTATTAAATAGTGGGAGGTACTATCCGCTGTAATGCTTCTTCCTGAAATGATAAATTGATCGACACAAAACTTTAATAACTGTATTTATGATGGTGTGTATAAACTGATATTTCTAATGCGTGCCTTTCTCAATACATGAAAAAAATTAGGAGAAGAAATTCGGTATGGCTGGAGATTTAGCACTCCTGAGGGTTGGAAAATTAAGGTGAAGGAGCAGATTTCTGTGAATATTTTGGAACTGCTCTGTGTTTCTAGTGGTTAGGCATTTCCAGGCTGAACATTGGATACTTAACGATGTTTAGCCAGTTGATTCTGGATGTTTGCAGTCAGGCATTGGATGCCCTTTCCAGTTCCAACAGAGGAGATATACCAGAGGAGATAAAGACACAGCTATACTGGGTTTAATGGAACGGGGAAGACTGGGGAGGATGGAGAAGAACTTCAAATGACGGTAGTTTTATCCTGCAGGAGAAGTTCAGGACTAAGAAAAGAAGCTGTCTACAAGTGGGAGCTACTTTTCTTCCACCTCCTGTGATGGGGCTGGGAAGCCCCTTCGTGAAGCCGGTGTCCAGGTGTGGCAAGAAGGTGCCTCACCCCGTCTGAGCCGGGGAAGTGCTGCCTGGGCAGGGAAAACCCCAGGAGCACAGCCCCACTCCACCAGCAAAGAGCTGCTCTTCCGCAGATGCCCTCCAACTCCCTGCAGAGCTGCCACCTCCAGCACTGATCGCAGAACCCACAGCCAGTTGACGGTAGTGTATGTTTACAAAGGAATTTTAGCAGTGGAGAGTAATGTATATTCAATCTGTGAACAGTAATATAAAATCCTGTGTTTTGCAAGTGAAGGGGAAGAAGAAAAACAGGTTCCCATAACCCATAAAGACTTCTATAGCTAATAATGTGCTAAGTTACTGATGGACACAAGACACATAGCCCCTGGGGGAAAATAGAAAGCCTTCAATTTTTCCAGCTACAGCAGACTTCAGCTGAAGTGGAGCCTCTTTTACTGAGAAAGTAAGTGGAAATAGCTTCTGCTGAGCTGGAAGGATACTCTTGATTACTTGCTGTGCTCTTAGATAATCAAGGACACAGTGGAAATACCACATAGCATGTGACCGGCTTTGATTTATCCCAGGAAACCTCTCTCAAGCTCAGAATGCGCTTTAAACAGCTGCTTCACAAACTTCAGAAAGAAAAACCTCTTCATTTTTTATCTCTTAGTTAATTAAAAAAAAAAAAAAAGTTCATTGGATGTTGCACAACTGCATCATTTCCGGTCCTTGCATGAAATTAGAACATGAAACAAGGATGACTTCAAATAATCTTGTTTCTTGGGTGCAGTCTTTTGCAAGGTTTCAATTACTAACTCAAACCTGTTAAAAATATTTGCCCCATTAATCACATTATGTGCTGCCTTATTGAGTATTCTGGCTATTTCTCTACTGTAGCATGGAATTATCTATCTCTCTGCCCTCTAGAAACTCCTGATAGTTTTTCATTATTATGCCTTTTTACCTCACCATACAGATGTTTACAGCTAGTACCCCAACTTTTATATCCTTTCCTCAGCTTCCTAGATCTGACAAATTTTAGTAATAACATGAAGCTTTGGTAAAGCTAATTTCTGGCTACCTCTGTGACATTTTTTTTCTTAATAAAAATATCAGAAGCTTCAAAATAAAAAAAAAATACTATATCTAATCCCTCCATTCTTCTAACTATACTCACTGTTTTTTTTTTTCTCTCTGTCTTAATTTTCTCTTGGTGACTCTGAAATTATTCTCTTCTGCTCTGGTCTGTGTTCACTGTTATGGGTGACAAACTGTGTAACCTGGGAAGCTAAAACCTAAAGCTGCTGTGTTCAAATGCTCACTCGACTTCTCCCTTCTTGTGACTTCTCCCTATATATAGTGCTGCTTGTTTTCCTTCCTGTTTAACGTCTTTGAATCCTCTTAATGCCCTTTGTTACGCAACTTTTGTTCAGGCACTTGGGACTTCTCAAATTGCTTATTAGAAACCTTCTATCAACACTTACCTTATTGCCTTAAATCTACCAAAAATGCTGTCACATCAAAATAAGCTATTTCACTTACACTTCTGCTTCTGCACAGTCACCTCCAAACCCTTGTATTGACACATTTCCTCTTTACCAAATACAACCCTTCTCCAGCTTGCTGCTTGTTTCTTTCCCTTCATTTCTTTTGGCTGACCTCCTGGCTACTTTGTTGAGAACAAAACCTTGCAACTAAACATCTAACTTCTGTTTTTCATCTGTTGCTCATTCTAGGACTCCTTCCTGCACCTCCATCCTCCATGGACACATTCACAGACCGGCAGCCCAGGTGAGGTACTGCAAAGATGTGCATTTGAGTAGTGCCAATATAGGGGACCACGACCCCCTAACTCACTGCAAACCTGCATTGCTTTCTCTTGCTTACTCTTATTTGAATGTGTTTGCAACTTTTTTTTTTAAATATTTCAAAATGGACTTTTGTATTCAGAGGAGAGCTGAAGCACTTAGGTCTTTTATTTTGCTAGTACATAACATTGTGTGCGAAAGTATTTCTGAAAAGAAAAAAAGTGTAATGAGAATTTCTATGAGTCCCTACCTTCTCTAAGTAGGTAAAGGTATAAATATTCATCCTTGAAATATTTTTGCTGTCATCTTGGAAGCTCTTTGGGTGTAGAGCTCACCCAGATACACAGCAAAAAGGAGACAGACAACACCATGGAAATTTTTGTGAAAACTTTAGCAGTTATTCATACTTCTGAAGAAAACTGTGTCAGTAATTAAACAACTGAATTAATAATTGCTCATACATATGAAAAAAGCATTTGATAAGCTCCAGCCTTAATATTATTTAGATGTATATGTCATTTGTCCAAAAGGTCTTTTAAGATTTTTGGTGAAAGGAGGGGAAACAATGCCATTTTTCCAGAGAATGTAATTTACTGTGCTTTTAATGGAGAGTTGAACTATTTCCTTAAAAATGTATTCACTGTCCCCAGTGTTGTTTTTGGTGTGCTGTTCGTAGCCTCTGTCCCTCTCCTCGACACAATCCATCACCGCCATTACTCCTAATCAGTATTTTATTGCATTAAATGTTTGTTTTACTGTATGCTGATGTGAGATGCACAATGCTCTCTAATTAGTAGATCTTTCTTATTACAAGATGCTGGTTTGGGGGAACAGCACATGGGAAGATGACAAAAAGTTTCATGGTATTCTGCAGTCCCCTAACACACACCCACTTTTTGCCCATAGCGTTTCTATATTGCAAAGACATGTCTGCAAACCCTTTACGATGTACTTTGACAAGCTCCAAGCTAGCTTGTATGGACAACAGCAGTACAACGTGGACTCCAGCACCAAATTCAAGGCAAAAGCATTCATCTAGCTTCTAAACTGGGATGGGGGTAGTGTGGTTACGAGTACAAGGTGTTGGTCGTAGTTAGTGACCCTAATGTCTGAGTCAAAGATTTTTCTAACCTCTCTTGGGCAGTGAAAAAAACCTGGAGCTTATATTAAGGAGAAGAAAACCCTATAGTGATACTCCCCTTGACTTATGATCTTCTACCGTTCACTGGTTTAACTTGCTTATGATCCAGGTGTCATACCCAGAGAATCATGTGTTATGGATCTTGGGTTTAATAAATACATCTTCCATTAACTTCCAGGATTTAGTTGTGCATTGTATTAAAAAACCCAACAGATTCTCTTTCAGACTTTCAACATGTTTATTGTTTTTCCTAGTTGTTTTGTCAAGAGTAATAACAAATCATAATTCCCTAGTCCCTTGGCCAGGATATTCATTATTTACAGATCTTTATTACATCGTTCTTCAGCAGCTTCTTTTGCAGGCCAAAAATCCTGGTCTAGTTTGTCTTTCCTTGTGTTACTCCATACTCTCTAGAATTCTCTTTCTTTCTGCCTTTTTTTTTTTCTTTTCACTGTTTGGAGTGTTTTGCGGTAAGGTCAGTTTCCGAAATAAGACAACTAGAGCCACATGAGAATTCAGGTTATGAACTAACAAAAAACTAATGGTAGCATGTTGAGGTTACTTTGTTTTACTGTTTTTCCTTGATACTTCCTAATAGTGTTCTTGCTTTTTTGCCTACTACAGAACAGTGAACTGATGTTTCCAGAGATCACATGCTCTCTTTGCAAGTGGTAGTAGATAATTTAAAGTCCAAAACTGCGTAGTTAAGAATATTTTTTATGTATAGAGATCACATGCTCTCTTTGCAAGTGGTAGTAGATAATTTAAAGTCCAAAACTGCGTAGTTAAGAATATTTTTTATGTATGCCTTCCTTTTTTTTGTTGGCATTGCATCTCTACTGACATTCTGTCATATTATCAGTCACTAGCATGTGATTTCTTCTGCAATGCTTTTTAGACAGTGTTAGTTTTGACTATCACAAATAACTTTCTACCTCAGCAAACTTTGTTGCCTCAGTATTTTCCTTCTTTTCAACATATTTTTTTTGGGCGTAGATGGCAGTGTAGAGTTTCATGGCACACACCCTTTATTTTCTATCTCTGTATATCTCTGTAAGGGTCTTCCCTTTTATTCCATAACAGCTTGCTTGCTTCAGAAGCCAAAGGTAAAGGACCCTGAGCAAGATCCCTAGATATTCAAGTACATTGTGTCACTTGGTTCAAGCTTACTCATATACTTGCTCATACCTTCAAAAGCTTCAAGCAGATCTTTAAGGCGTGGCTTTCTTACAAAAGCTGCATCAACTCTTCTCTAATTTATCATTAGGTTCCATTGCAGCTTTTAAGAATTTGCCAATGCTTCCTGTTTGCAGTTCTCTACCTTAAAAACATCCTTAAAAACAAGGATATTTTGTATCTTTTATTCTTCCAAAATTATTTAAGTTAGAGTCTACATGTCACCAGTAATAGTTCTGATACTTAATACCTAAGTTCCTTGAAGGCCCTTGCATAAATGCCATGTGGTCCTGGAGGCTTTTACTGTTTTTACTGCCCTCTGGAAGGGTCCTTGCTGTTGCTATTTTATGAAAAAAAGTTTTATCTTTAGTTATCTTCTTCAAGGAAGTTGCTTCTCAGTGAACACCTTGTTATCTAGATAACAAAAAATTAGTTCTTCTGTGTTCCCAGGACCCATAACCCAAGTCTTAAAGATTCTATTTCTGCATTCCGTTCTGAAAAGTTCATATTTCATTAGCCAAAGTTTTAACACTGAATATGTAACTGTAAAATGTTAATGCAAAATCCAAATGCACTTCCAGGTATGACATTTTTCAGTGAAAAATCCTTCAGTTATTCTGGAATTCTAATTTCTGAAAAAAAAATATGTGATTTTCCCCATATACCTCAACTTTACTGTTCACAGAACAGATCTCACCTTTTTCAGGTCTAGGAATGAGTTGTGGAGGGGGGAAACATCCTGGGTAGCTGATACACAAAAGGTCAGTGGATTCCTCGGGTATTTATGTGAAGGTAGCAGGATGCTAGCCATCAAATTTCCTGGTTTCAGACTTGAAGCATTTTACTTATTGTCTGTGCTACAGAATGAAAAGGGATGACCGTTTTTGATTAGCAGGGGAAATTTAAATTTGGAACTCAGGATGAGAAAGTATGAACTTCTACCAATTATTGCAAAAGCAACAGATGCTTTAGAGTAAGCTGATGATATCAAGCATGATCTAGCTGTGTTTTAGCTTGGTGTCTCACAACCATTTTTAATGCAGCAACTCAATCTGTTGGGATTTGGAAAAAAACCTCACCTTGTGTCATGCTGCTTCTGTTTTTCACTTAAACCCAAATGTGTGTGAATCTAAGGACTGTTATTATTTATCTTCTTGGCAGTTGTTTCATGGGTTGTTTTCATTTAGACTGTTGGCAGTTCATAGACCAAAGGATGTGAAACACCAGTCCAGCTTATGAAAAGTGACACCAAGCCGCAACATAATTTTTTTGCAATTATCACACTTCTGGTGTTTCTTTTCCAAGATGGGCAAAGTGAGTGTGGTGCTGCCACTTTTCATGTCAAGGTTCTCTTTCCAGATCTGCCTGAATTAATACCATACAACATGATTGTTACAGGAAGAAATGATAGATTATGTTGTCATCTGTGCTGTATCATCTCATTTGTATAATGATTCCCACTATCAGTGCAGGATTAGACGAGTAGAGTGAGGTACCACATAACCAAAGGGAACATTGATAGCTGGGACAATTACTTTGAGGGATGCAAATGTTGCTGCCAGTTCAAATCCTAGGTGAGAGTGGAGTGAGGATCAATATTTCCCCCCACATATTGGGACATCTTTATCTTCTAGCTCAGTGTTAATTCCTCATTACTGTAATGTCGGCACTCCAGACAAAAGATCAAAACAGACTGCTAGTGCGTGGTCAGGGATTATATAGTCTGTACTTTCAGGCAGTTTTCTGCCTTCTCCCACTCCTTTTGCATGTGTCAGATGATGCCAAAGGAGCAAGATGGCACCTAGGCCCTATCTCTGGAGGATCCCCTGTCAGAGGTGGAGCTAGTTACCTATCTGTGATGGCTCTCTTCTCTCCTTACCTAAGGCAGGGCACAGATGACAGTGACATTCGTTGTTAGTTGCTGGCAGGGGTGGGCAGCTGCTTGTTGGTTAGTTCACAGGCTTTTCTTGATGTTTCCTGTGCTGCCATACATGCAGCCACAGCTATTCTCTTCCTCACACCATCAGGGAAGGGAGATCTGTGGGGCCAAACACTCCCAGTTTGGACGGGGCCATTGCTGCCCCTTCACAGCTGTGCTCTAGGGCCACTGCACAGAGACTGCCTCCCACCCATTTATTACACGCCACTAATTTAAATTACTCTTGCATGCTAGGCGGTTAATGCTTCTTTACACAGAGAGAAATCCAAAATAGGCAGTACATTATTACTTACTCATAGATGCATATAGGAAAAATTCATAGAGCTATGCAGATCCTTATTTATATGTGATAATCTATATCATACATACTCACAGATATGCAAATTGCAGCTTTACATCAGAAATTCACAGGAAAGCCTCAGGCTGATGTTAATTCCATCATTTAAATAAAGAATTTCCCATTGTTACAGGGGCCTTGGAGTGCTTCTGTGCTCTTTCTATTTACATAGTGATTTTCTCAGTTGAACCAAATGTATAGTGATACAGGCTAGTGATACTCTTACCAGTTATATATTGAATTATTCATCATTACAGGAGATTTCAACCAATACTGATTAATCATTTCTCTTCTAAATACTGTTTTTGTTATAAAGCTTCCACTAATTCCGTTCTCTTGCCATTATGTATGATTTCTATCTGTTATCTGAGTTGGTTTTCAGTCTGGTATTTAAAAAGTACCAGAACTGTCTAAAGGCTATTCAGTGAAACAGACTTTGGAAAGATATACTGTCAAGGGCAGAGTATTGAACAAGGCAGTAAGAGAGAAAAGAAAAACCCAGACAACATAATGATTCAGTTACAGTGATTACACTTGTAGTAAGCATTACTTTCCCAGAGAAATGGATGGATGGCCCACTTCCAGAATAAAAATAGACAGTTTTTATTCTGCGGGCCCCAAAACCTTCTTCCAATGTGTCTCATGTGAAGGCATGTGATTTCTTTCATGTCCTTTTAAAGAATAAAGGTAGTGAAAGAGGTACTGAGGCTCTTTCATTTGTGCTTGGGGCCAAAAGTAAGACAATGATATGTCTATTTGATCATGTGACCCACGTCAGGGGGTAACTTCTGACTTCTGGGCCAGGTGGGCTGGGATGCTCTTCACACCGTCGTCGTTCAAAGCAGGCACTAGCTACGGGTGGACTGGTCATGTCCTCAAGGTGTATCAGTTGTCCTTGTGGCCTGGCTCAGTCTCTATCTCCTATGCCTTCGCATTTACTCACCCACCAATCTATCTAGCGTGCCCTGCTTCGTACATAGGATATGACCGCTTCAAATTAGGAAACCATGGGTGAAACATTTTGGCAGCTTTGTTTGAGACAACGTGCTGTCTTCTGAGTCTACCGACTCCTTGCCATTTCTGCTGTCCCCGCCTCTGCTGCTTATGCTTGAGAAGGCATAGCACCACCCTGGGGGAGCTGGTGCGTCAGGATGTAAGCGGACATTTTTGCCAAAGGTATGAGCCAATATTGCAGGTCTGTGGTGTTAGTCAGGGATGTGGTCAGGGATAGGACTTTGAGTAACCGTCCCTTTGTTGAGAGGAGTGCAGAGGTGACCATGTGTTACTGTGGAGATTTTGTATTCTGAGATGACAGCAGATCCAGAATTTTTGGATGAGAGAGTAACATCTGAGGCCCTCTGCTGTTACCACCATCCATTTGAGCCTGAAAATCCACCAGTTGCTGGGCAGCAAGTTTGGGCTAAGGAAGTCTGCCACAGTTATGATCATGTAGAGGTCTCCAAAGCCTTTGCAGTCATTGTATGTGACCTGCACAGACAACATCTCACAGGTATAAGGGCCTTCAGTCTTTGTGGATTGTACAACTGCAGGGCAAGGAAGATGACTGATGAGCTTTACATTATTGTATGATGTTTTCAACCTTCACCATGACTTGTAACAGGCATAAGGGCCACCATTGTGTAATTCTGAGTCCTTGTCAGTGGAAAATTCATGAATAAATTACCACATTATGCTGTGTGCATGAGTCCTTGATTTTGGACTAGAATCAGGCCTTTTCCCCAAACTGATAGTAGTTTGTGTTGATTCAATAGATGTCATGGCCGACACTGTGCACCATAAGTCCGCCTGTAAGGTGCGGATCTCATAGCAAATTGTGCCCTCAACCCTACTGAGTTTCCTCTCAGAAGGAAATGGTTGTCTTTTGCTCAGCTCAAATATGGCCACAGAGTAAGAGTTATGCAGCGAGGATGATTGGGATCCAGCTACATTGACAGTGCGGAGACAGACACATCCCAAGATTTGGGAAAACACCAGACTAGACTGTTTAGCCATACCTCCAATTGTCGCTTGCATCTACTGTCATAAAGGTGTAGGTCCGTCCAGATCTATCTGTGATTCTAATTCCAGGCTCTAAGACCATTCTTGAGGAAAATCTACCTCCTTGGATGACGAAAAGATTAAAGCTTTGATAAAATGCTAGAGCAGCATTTTGCTGGGGTTCTGAGACACCTTGTTTCTCTGTTATAGGTCTGATTTCTGACATGCATGTTAAAACTCAGTTCTCATACAACTGTCACAAACAGTCCTCTACATTTCTGTGGGGTTTTTTCCTGCCATACCTTCTGTCTGTTTATTTAGTTCTATATATATATAAAATACTGTTAAGTGCAAGTAGCAGTACATAGGTACAAATGAAAACACTCTGAGAGAGGCAATATTCAATGATCAAACTTGTTTTTCTCCTAAATCCTCTTTTCATTCCCCCTTGGACTTGGAAATTTTGTTAACACAATAATATCCAAGAAGAATCAGAAAAGAAGTAGTAGTACTTCATGAAGTAGTTTACCTTCTAAAACTACGAAAAACTAATCCGTAGCATTAAAAACTATTACTGACTGCAAGTGTAAGAAATAATAACATAATATAGTGGAAGAAGCTTGATTTTTTTTGGTAAATGTTATCCGATTTTTGGGAGCTTCATTTAAGACCACTCACTTTGAAGAGTCTGAAGTCAGACACCCTTTCTGAAAAGGTGAGTGTTGAATGACACAAGAATATACAAAACTAAATATGAATATGGATTTGTGCAGGGACACTCAGTTTGAATGTGATCCTCGGTACTGAATTTGAATTACTGTTCTGCTTTATTATCTAGATTTCATTTAATGCAGACAAGGAAAATATTTGGATTAAAATCTGTGTTCCTATTTTCTGCTTTTAGAGCATGATGCTAGTGTTCCTGACAAAGAGGTTTCAAAAGATGGTTTTTATAGGAACTATTTTTTTTATTTCAGAATAGACATTCTCTTTTCTCAGAGGATTCATTTTATAGAGCAAATTTAGAACACATCACACATTCCTTTCTGATTTTTGTCAATAAAGTTATCATGTAATTATCATCAACTAGTATTTAATAATTAATTCCTACCTTGAGGGCCGTCTGTGGACAAAGTATGATATCTCATCTGAAAGCAGTGGCTGAATTTGTCAGTGAGGTATGGGGTCTGATAATCAGTGTCATCATGAATAATAAAGCTTTCATAATTTTCACTACATTTAGAAATCATTTCTATACTTGTAATATGGCCAAAGTGCCTGCAGCTCAGGACTTCATCATACCTTTTGCGTAGTCTCTGAAATTCAGAGTAAAAATCTAGCTTTACACAGAGTCCTTAAAAGAGAAGTAGTGCAGCTGTGGGCAGCTTAAGCAGAACTGACCTCGGACACTATCAAATGAGGCCAGAAGCTTCTGCATTTGCAATCATCTGAGGGGTGAACTTGGATTCAGATAATTGCACATCAGCAGAGGCTTCCTGCGATGGTCAGAGCAATCTCACCGCCATGCTGGCACTCACTTGGAAATTCCCAGGTAACAGCACAGTGTGCAGCAACTGCACAGCAGAGGAGGAAAAACACATTCTCAAAGGTCTCACTTTCTACATGGACGTCTCCAGCAGTGAGTCTAACCTCGGCTTTTGCCCACAGCTGCATGCTTTGGTGTAGGGGTGCAGTTCCTCCGGGAAACTGAGGAAGGATGCAGGGGGTACTGTGCGATGCTAAATGCTGAGAATGTCTGACTGTCAGACTCCCTGCTGTCACAGGCACTCCTAGGTAGAAGAACTTGGTTCTGGCTGGACTACTTTCCAATAGCCTACTGCAAAGGTTTTTTTAGCAAAGCAGACTGAAGGGAAATGCACTGCATGTGGAAACGTGGCCTCCTCTGACCGATGTGGCCAAAATGGCCTGCATTTTATTTTATGACAATTGACTGTTGTATAGCTGAAGATTTATCTAGGTGAGCAGGCTGCTTAAAGCCATGACGGAAGAATGTGGGGCATATCAGGGACTCGAGTTTGAACTGGAGATGGCAGTAGGGGGAGAAGCAGAAATACAAGAGGTGTCATGCACAGATACTAGAGATTTTACTGTTAAGCTTGAGAGGTACCTTCTTGTGTTCTCTTGTGCCTGACGTTTGAACTTTACCCTTCCCAAATAAACCTCCTTGTCTGGTGGGATTCTCACAGATACTGGAGAGGGAGAAAGGCAAAGGGGAGGCTAGGTTGATATATTGTTTATGGTTCCAAGGAGGAAATGATGAGCCTGTTCAGATCTTAGGAAAAGGGAACATTTAGAGAGGAAGAAACAGGGCTTTCACATCTTGTGTGAGTACGAACCTTCTACTCTGAGTGTCTGGGCCTGCCTGTGGGTATTGGGTAAGACAGCCCAATCTGTCCTTAAGCCAGCGCAAGAATTGTATGCCAAGACTTGTGTTGAAGCTGCTCCTCATATGTGTGCAGATGGCATAAAATATCTGTCCTTTGTCGTACACTCCTGCATGTTTATTTATAAATAGTGAAACTGGATGACCCATGGGCAGTCATCACCCTAATGCAGAGCAGTCATAGCGCAGTAAACTTCACTGACCCTCCTATCAAAGGCCCAGTGTAGCTCAGAGGTCCGTCCTGTCTCTTTCGTTCAGCCACCTGAATGAACCTTTCACCTTGACCATGAAAGAGTTTTGGACCTCGTTAAAGTGCAGCTGTGGTCCTCAGTTGTTTGAAACAGCTATATGATTCAGGGTAGTAGACAGCATTTGTTGTGCCCTATGATGTGAACTGGAATCCTGACTTTTTGGATGCCAGTGTATCTCGAGGAAAGAAGACATTGATCTGTTCCCTTCAGCAGATTGAGATGTAGACAAAATGGATGCCACAAAACCAGTAGGGCAGTTAGTTGTGACGTCCGCTATTCTTCTGGGGCGTAACACATTCACCCTTCCAATGGTTATAAGATCAATGTGTGGGGCATGTGAATTCTGTCAGTTTTATTTCCACAGCCAGAAAATTCATGCTGAGTGAAGGTCCACGTGACATTGAGGGATATAGTCACTGAGGACTGTACAGGAACAAAGTATCTTCATGGAGACACAGCAGACATCAGCCACTCCTTATTTCTGGTAGACTTATCCACCCCAGACCAGTTGCCCAAGTTGAGATTACATGCATCAAAAGAGAAATGGCAATTTTCAGACGGTGTGGCTGTAGAAGGCATTAGGCTGGTGTTGGAGGGAAGGTATAAACCCTTAAAGCAGAGGGCTTGGAATTCTAAAATTCCAGCTCCATTGCTGGTCACCCCATGTCTATGGGACAAAGCAGTGCCTTCAGTGGGTTTAACCTCCCTCACTCAAAACCTCTGTCTGACGGAAAGGACCCTTGGACTATGGCCATGGCTCAAGCCACTGTGAGAGGGTGAAAGTATCACTAAAGATCCTGACGAGCATCTGCTCAGTTTCCTGTCAGTCTAGGGCAATTCACAGACCAGTGCACACCATGTGTCCTAGCTCACTCCATAACAAAGGCAAGGATCAGCTTATCTGTCAAGACTGCATGCTCCTTATTTCCATGTGTGGCAGAAGCAATCTTTATGGGAAAGAAAGATTTGTAAGCCTAGTCCGTGTTTGATCTGTCTTCTGCAAACACTGATTACTTCCACCACATTTAAGTGAAAACATTTTAAAGTTTCATTGTTTGGATATTCTTAAAAATGAAAACAATATGAAACACAATAATCATTAATATGCATTTCCCGACAGAGTCTGCACCTTCCTTTGTATCTGAAGAGTGCCTGTCACATGGTAAATTCTAATTATAGCCATTAACTTAATGAGAGCCACAACAATAATAATGGCAAAATTCAAAGGAGGGAAATTGAGGAATGACAGAAAACACTGTAACTTGCTAGTTTCTCCATATATATGTGGTTTGGATTTGTATTTTGACTCCTTTCTATCTTTTAAATTGAAATAATGATTTTTTATGGGCCACGGTTATACTTAGTTTTCCTTTAAGAATATTCAGTAATGTATGTTATTGATCTAATTGGCAGCAATGCCTACTTTGGAGCCATGAAGGTACAGTTTGCCAAACCTTTTAATTCATGATTACATACTACAGCAATGGAGACTTCAGACATTTAAATATTGGTTTGTTTGTTTATCTTCATATTGATCAAAAGAGGGCCCATCGGTCGCTCTTTGTAGAAGAACAAAAGACTCTTGAAGAATTATTTCTCACTAAGTCCTAGGTAAAGAAGGTCAGGACTTATAAATAGTATTCGGAGCTTTTCTTACACTTGTTTGAAACAAATTCTGCAGAAATAATCTGTGGAAGGGCATAAACTACAAAATACATATCATTTCTTCAAACTCTTTTTTTGTGCAACTTAGGGAGATATCCTAACAGGAAACATGTATTTTATCAGCTCATTTACTGGACTGCTCCTCAGTCCAGTATGAACATATGTGAAGAGTGTGGCTATAGCTGCCTATAAAATTATTCTCAAAAGTAAAGTGAAATACTTCTGAATTGACCCTAGCCTCTCAGGGAAAACAGAGACAGGCTGTAATACCCACTAAGTATTTTAAAACAGCCAATAAATTAACAGAAACCAAAGAAACTCTCAAAGCTATTAGTTAAATTTTAATCTATACCATATTTTATAAATACATGGGATCTAAGGGCTAGAAAGAGCCATTAGATCATATAGCTTTATTTCCTGAGCTCAGTGATTTATGTTTGACAAAAGCGTATCTTCCAGGCAGACTTCCAGACAATGCTTTGGCTATATTAAGTAGTGGAGAATCCACCACTTCCCTTGGTAGTTAGTGTTGCTGTAAAAGTCTGTACCTTAGTACTAATATGAATTTGTCTGTCTTCTTCAGCTTCTGGCCATTGATTTTCTTTATGTGTTTTTTAGTAGATTAGAAAGCACTTCAGTTTACAGTACTTTTTCTCTGGAAGGGTACTTGTACTACTGTAATTAAATCACCTTGATCTTTTTTCTTTTTTCTTATGATAAGCTAAACAGCTTCATTTCCTTTAGCACCTCCGTACACGGCAATTTCTATAGCATGTTGGATCATTTCTATGGCTACTTGCTGTACTCTCCCTTTTTTCAACATCCTTTCAAAAGGAGAGACACGAGAACAGTTTGCAGTGAGTAAGCCCCATTTATATGCTACTTACTACTGCATTTTACTGGTAGTTCATGTTGAGTTGCTTCTCATCCCAGACCCAGAGGTACTTCTCAGAATTGTTCCTCTGTAGAATATGATGCCTCATTCCAGAGGTTTAACTTCTTCCATGTCTTACTCCTAACAATAGTACATATATCTTTGCATTTTTCCACTTGAAAGGAAATTTGGGTTGGGTAATGAAGTGATTGCTGATAGAATTCTATAGGATTGGACATGAAATGCTGATTCCTGAAGAACCTCCCAGAACAGCACTCATGTAAAAGCTGTTCCTTATTGAAAGTAGCTCTTGAGAGATATCACTTATGCTGTCACATTTGTAATATGATTTTATTTGCTATGTTGTGTAACATTAGGACAGTGCTAGTAATTTTGTGTCTACTTTGTCTTCAAACTTTATTTAAAAAACTTTTCAAGATGATACTTGTTGAATATGAGGAAGGGAAAGGGAGGCCACAGTCTGAAGACACTTCTTCAGTGGCACACCTTGAAGGCAAACAAGACGCATCATTCTCTTCCAGCTGTCTGGCATGTGTGTGCATTCATAACATAGCTATTCCAATGGAATCAGTTTCAAAATTAGGGGTGACAAATGCACTGTCACACAATTAAGATACGTCAGCTCCTTTCTTTCAGTCAGCATGCAGCAATGTGCTGAGTGGTTCCATACTCAGCCCCAAGATATGACTGCCTGTACATCTTTTTAAACATTTAAAAAAAAAACTAATGGATTTGAAATCTCCTTTCAAACCTGTTTGGAGGTAAAAGCTGTTAACATTTTATTGAGAAAAAAACTCACAACAAAACCCACCAAACCCAGAGTGTATTAACATGTTTTACAAAGTGGCATACATTAAAACAAAAGACTCGCTAAATTGCTGCATACCCAGAGGTAAATGTTCCATTTTAACCAGTGAATTCATCAGTTGAAGTACAGAGAACTTCTTTCCAAGGCATATTTAAGGCTGAAAGTACTCTGTCCTCTAAAAGCTCAAATTCTAGTGAGCAGTGGAGGATGTTCAAGACCACCACTCAAGACAGCACTAAGAAGAGAAACAGACTGTTAGGAAAAGGATGTCACTTGTTATATTCAATACTAAAGTAGCTTCTCTAAGAAAAGAATAATCTCTTTCACAGCCCTTCCTCCACCAAATAATAATAATAAAAAAAGTAGAAATAATCCTGTTTAATAAATTGGTCTGGAAAACAATGTGTATTGAAGAGGGGAAATCCTGGTCTATCAAGTAGGTGGGCTGGATAATATAACGTTTACAAGTTGAGGGTCAAATTCGCTTTACTTTTGCAACAGTGTGAATCAGTACTAAATCCGATGAGGTCAGTAGAGTAACTCTAGGTGCATATATGTATAATGGAGAGTGAAATTTTGATTCAACCATGGGTGGATTAAAGTAAATATTATCCTCCTGACAGATTTGCCAGCATGATAAAATAACAAAATTAATAAATAATAAATCTCAGACAATATTCTCTTTAAGATAAAAATGAGAAGAAAGAGTGAAACAGTGTGTGAAAATAACTGGCTCATTCATCTTAGGTTGATCTATAAGCCGTGGCATTTACTGATCTCTACCACACTGTGCATTCTCAAAGACAAAAGTAGGTAGTCAAATACATTGCAACTCTTTTTTTTTTTCCCTTTTCTTTTCAGATTTGTTTGGTTTTTCCCCCGTGCTCAGAAAGACATGAGAGTAGAAATGTTTTGTCTGCATTATGATACAGATGCCTTTCACAGGACAAGAAAAGGAAATTTTCCTGATCATCCATTTTCTGATTTCTGAGCCATTTCCCATCCTACTAAATTGCTTAATACTCCCTGTAGCTGGACCTGTGACCTGGAATCTTTATGCAAGATTAATGGGAAAGCAAATGGGAATTAGTATCTGGGCGGGTTGCTGCACAGCTCTTGCTTTTATCTAGCACTCCACCTGTTTTTTTTTTACAATTATGCTTTCATTAGTTTCTGAAGCCAGCGATCCTAAAAGACCTTCCCA
The DNA here is from genome assembly GCF_028500815.1 of Rissa tridactyla. Lineage (NCBI taxonomy): Eukaryota > Metazoa > Chordata > Aves > Charadriiformes > Laridae > Rissa > Rissa tridactyla. The sequence continues at coordinate 69,776,417 of NC_071467.1, read as the reverse complement.
TTTCTTCTCTCTGTCTTCCCTCCCCCTCGTCCTCAATTCTTTCCATCTCCTATCCCAAAATTATCAGACTCACTCTGCTTGTAGCTGACATGCTGACAGGAAATTATTACACGTCATTACACTTCTTAAAACACAATTTACCCAGCCTTTGCAAATTATTCTTCAGCAAGTGTGAGGGAGTAATGGAAACTGTCTATTCCACTTACAGTTGTCACTCATGCTTTCTTCTGTACAATGAACAATTTATGTTTTCTCTCTCTCCAAAAAAGGGCTGTGCTCGAAATATGTAAAAGCAACTTATCACGGAATAGGAAAATAAACCTCCTGTTCAAGTTGCCTTACTCTGCCTTATTACAGAGCCGATCCATTTTCTATCGTAACCTCATTAGTCCTCATGCAAGCACAGTACAGGCTGATGTTTATTTAGTAGGAGCAGACCTCCTCTGACTTCTGGCCTGCCAATTGCACTTGACACTGCTGTAAAAGAAAAGCGATCTTGTGTGACTGTAGTACCCAAAACTGATAATCCACAATCATAATAGTCCTATTCCTTGCCTGACACTTTTATTCTTCTTCACAGATAACTACTGCAAAAGGGTGTCTGCAGTATCTTTTTTCCCCCTGTTGCTGCATCCTGAGTTTTGCTTTGCACTTGTTTGCCTTTTGCTTTTTTCTTATATAAATTCAAACTACCAAATCTTAAAGGGAATGGGTTTTGTTTATTTAAAAGACTTAGAAACAAACAAACAAAAATTTTTAAAAAAATCATTGTGACACGCTCTCCCCCTCAACTTGATCATATTGATTAGCTTTCAGGCATTCCTCTGTCAGGCTCATTCTGCCTCAATGGGAGAAGGATGATGAATTGTCTGACTACTAGAGGCGGGGAGAAAGAAATGCTAAGCCTGGGTCTGGGAATTGGCTAAGTACTTCTGCGGAGCCTCAGACTCTCAATTGCTCTCAGCAACTTGGCCTCCTTGATTTATAAACTGGAGTGGTGATTAATGATCTTTTAAGTGGACAAGGCAGGCCAAATCTGCACAAATCGGGCCACTCAAACATGACTACTACTTGTAGGAGAAGAATAACAGCCTTTACGTAAAGGTAATTGAGACCGCTTCAGAGGATCTGGTAGTCTGCTTCAGCTGAAATAAATCAGCCACACAGGCCATCTATTTTTGAAATCAGTCCTTCTCATCAAACCTCCTCAGGTCAACACGTGGGGCTGAGAATGTGGTGGGTTAGCAGATGTACTTCAGGTCAGTAACAAGGCAGATCGAGCAGCCCCCGTGCTCAGAGAGGAAAGAGCATCCCACCTGGGCATTCCGGTGCGGCTTCTCAGCATCGGCACTGAGCTTGATCCTACCTTTTTCTGTGCCTCCGTATCGGACAAACGGGGCCTGCCCTGTGGGTTAGAGGCTTGGTTCCTCTCCCTTTCATACTTGTCCCATACCTGTCTCTCTACGACTTTCACCTGGGCTGCTTGTGACTACCTGCCTGTCAGTGTGTACTGCCTTCAGGGGCTTGTGGCCATATCTGCTGCGCTTCAGGGCCAAATCAGGCTTCCTATTTCCTTGAGGGAGAAGAGCTCAAAATGTTGTAATCAAGTCTCAAAAGCTGTCAGCCTTGGCTCCTCCTGGATGCCCAATGGTGATTAATTTAAACAGACAGAAACACTGACTGTAAGTGCTCAGTGCCCAGTAGCTTGTGTGAGCTATCCCTTTCCTCCAAAATTTGGCTCCTCAGGCAAGCACTTAGTTTGCCCATCCTTAGGGCCAGCCATGCAGACAAGTGATCTCCCTTAAAGGGACTAGTGAATTTGAAAGCCACTGCAGTGTCTGCAGCCCAAGACAAAAGTCTTTTCATGCCGTGCTTGTAAGATGGAGAACAAAAATCGTGGGCCATAATGAATATTTATCAAGGAAATGATACCTGGAATCAGGAAAGCTGACAAGCAGTAAATAAAGGGGGAGGCTAGAGCAATTGAGTAGCGTGCGGCAGCAGGATCAATAGCAGAAAGGTAACTTGTGGTTGGAAAGCAGCACACGCTCTTCCCCGGAGGGAGATTCCAAAATGGTTTCAATCTGGTGTCCCCTCCAGGGAAAAATCCCTTTTATCTGACGGGGGGGGGAAATCACAAGCCTATTTTCTGAAACTCAGTTATAACAAACAGAGGCGTTTGCTGTGAGGTTGGTAATATCTCTTCCACTAGCCATCCCCAAGCAGAGGAGTTGCAACTAAAGTAATGAATTATCCCCAGACTCAGGCTATCTATGGATAGCAAACATCATTAGTCTGTTTCCATGAATGCTGTGGCTGTGGGCTTCTATAAAACCTAACCCCAAATTGCAGTTTCTCACAAGAGGACTGGAGAGGTTGAAAAACACAACACTACAAAATCCTCTCTAGAGGAACTTTCCTGTCTGTCTTGCCATTACTGAAATGTTGCTTTTAATAGAAGGGGTGTGGGAATCACAAGACTCACAGCTCTGCACCCTGTTGTCTCCTTGAAGGTGACTTCCCTGCTTTGGTGTATTTCGGTTTGTTCTGGTAAAAAATGTATAGAACAATAGCTGACTCACAGAGTGGCCGTGAAAACAAGTTTTAAATATCTGGAGACCATCAGATGCAAAAGCACAGGGTTATATACACAAATATACATATACATATATACACACACACACATGTGCGCACACACATTCTCAGATGCTCCAAGTATCTCCTCTGTCGTAATTGAACTGTTTCTTCTGACAGCAACTGCTTTGAGGCTAACAGCATAGCCATTAGTTTTAATGTCAGCTTTTAAAAAAATTTGAATTAGTCTTACTGTTACTATTATTATTTTAAGATTGTAAGGGGAGAACGTGATGTGAAAGATCATTCAGTGCAGAGATCTTGTGCACCGGAAACTCCTGTGTCTCATTGGTCCTTTTTGGGATGCCTATTCTGTTATAAGTGGAGATAGGTTCTGATGGAGAGAATAAAAATTATTAGAGATCCATTCAATGTTGTTTTTGTTTTGTAGCCTGGTTTAGGCATAAATATTTTTTTTTGTTCTTATGTGGGAAAACTCTTGAGGAGGTTTCTGATAATAATATCCTGCTAAAATTTGAATCCTGTGGCACACTCAAATCTGTGTGCCAAGCAGATAGCTTTTTAATAAGTCATTAATGTTTTGAATTGTACTTATTTATATGTTCAGGTTCTTTTTACTCTTGAAATTATCTTATTTTCATACAACCATCCAGTTTCAAAGTTTATTTGTAAAAAAACAGTAGCCAACTCATGCAATTCTCATTCGCAATCGGTAGCAAAGTTTTGTGTAAGATCCCAATACAGATGTCCTGTTCCAGTGCATTGAGCTAGGTCTTAAAATAAAATTAGAACACACATCTGTGTGTGTAGAGGTATATGTTAGTGTGGAGCTTGAAAACAATTGTTCTGTCAGTCATTGACTAATTGCTCCATGAGAGGATCATATCTGCCAGAAGAGAAGAAACTTCCATAGCAACAAGTTTCAGGACTTGATGGGCGCTTAGTTTGTGGCAGTAGTAACTTCTATATGCAAAACAGTTATTTCACTCGTCCATGCCTGAAAAGCTCAGCTGTATTCTCCCCAGAGATCTTGCAACTGGAAACATGGGGAAGATAAAAAAGTTAGTTCTAGCCCATGTCAGAATGGGATGTTGATGTGAAACTAAAACTTCAATGACAACCACAGCAGACCAGCCTTCATTAGTGATGCTTTGTCTTCCAGCCTGTTGCATAGTCTGTTATCAGGACTCTTCTGACTTGATACTGACCGGAGAAAAAACTCTTCCTGAGCTGAGAAGAGAATGGAGCACCCTATGGCAAGACTCACAAAACAAAGGGATAACTCTTGACCTTCAAATGGCTTACGGAAGTAGTTTCTGATCTCTAATGTTGGCTGGGAACTGCTGATAGTACAGCACTCATTGGAAAGTGAAGCCATGTTACCCGCTCCTTCTTGGGGAAAAAAAAATAAGTCCACTTTCTGTAGCACTCCTGCCTTATTTTGGCCAGTCATTTTTGACCCCATTCTCATTTTCTTGGAGCTTGCTGCAGTGTGGAGACAGGGCTCTCTCTGCTGCTGAAAGGAGATACGGAGCTGGGTTTCCAGAGCGTGTGGCTGCCTTGGGCCACCCATGCAGCTCCTTCTGCAAGGCAGCCAAGGAAGGCTTAGGATGAGGCTAGCAGAACCTTGCAAAGTGAACTTCTCATCTATCTGGAGGAGGGCTGCTGGAAGACAGTCATGCATCAATGAACTCTGTCATTGACTGTCATGGTATTTCCTGCCGAATGCCACTCCCAAAGCAGCTATAGGTTTGATTTCCATGTGTTGGGCCATAGAGTTTGTTATTGTTTTCATCAACTTTATCTAAGTGATTTGAATACAGTCAAGGGTCTGTATAAAAAAAAGGCACTCTTCCGTTCTTTTAAATTCTAACCCACCCCTAAACTCTTTTCCACTGTAAATATTTCATCCTTCACCAGGGAGTTAAAATAAGTATAAATGTGTAAATGTTAACCTGTTCATTCAAATTATTCATGCAAATTATTGAGTTTCATGCCAAAATCTAACTTCCCGTGTTGCAGTCTAGTTCCAGAAATTGTATAAGCCGAATGCAGTACAACACTGATGTTTTTCATATAACCAATTCCCCCTATTGGCTGTTTGCGAGCTGTCTTGTCTCCTTTCTTTTTCTTTCACAGCATTTTCAGCCTTGATAAATACAGGGCCACTACTATGTCTTGAAAAGCAAGTCAGCACATACAAGAACAATAACTGTATTTTATGGCTCAAAATCCAACCGTTTGATACAACTGGCTTCTACTTTTTGCAACCATTTATTAAGATTCCACATCTGCCCACAGACAGAATATGCTGAGAAGAACTGTTACACTGTCATGGCAAAAGTTTATTTTGCTATGGGTTGTTTCATCTCCAACCAGTTGCAATATTGATTTCTCTCAGTGGATTAATTATCAGTGGCAGTTTCAGTCTTCCTTGCAATGGGCAGAAGGAAAAATGATGTTTTTATTTCAAGGAGGTCTATTGACAATTGTGCCTGGGCTTCCCTTGGGTCTTAAAGTCAATGAAGTTAGAAGACCCATGTCATGAAAGTACTGTGCATGAAATTATTTATTTTATCTGTAGAGGTAGTATCCTGTGCGTGCCATGATGACTGTTTAATTTAAAAAAAAAGAAAAAAGCTGGCTTCATATGGTTGTCATATGATATTGTAATTGTAAAAGCAACACTGAAATTGGACAAATATCAAATGATAGCATAATATTAAAAAAGTAACAGAAGTTATTTATACTAGCAAAAAAACCCAATTAAAATGTTTAATTTGAATAGAGAGGCTGTGTTCTTCTGTTACAGAACATTTCCAGTTAAAAGCACTATGCAGTTTGGAAGGAAAATCCAAGCTTGTGTTGTTGCCAAAAAAGCTCTGTGGACATGTGTATAAAACGTCAGGGATCTGTAAAAACAAAAGCCATAATGGATTAAATTTTGGATTTTATTGTTTTCTTTTCTGTCAAACCCTCAAAATACACGTAAATAATACCCTTTGATATACCTACCTATTGATAAAATATGTTTCATTCTGTATGGATAAACTATGTATAATTTTCTCTATATATAATGTTCTACACATAACTATTCTAACTTTGATGGTATTGTCATAATGCACGTATTATGTATGGATTATGTACTCATTAATTTGAAAAAAATACGATGAATATATTACTATTAAATTACTTATTTCGGTGTTGTTTTTTTTTCTCCAGATCTTAATTCAGTTACTACATAAACCACATGTGAAAAGACTGCAAAGAAAAAATTAGAAATAGTGTGGGTAAGAATGCTGGTATTCCTTTCATTGCATTGTTTTGTCTTCAAATATGCTTTCAGCTGCGCTACAAATTTCCACTGCAGCATACATGATGGATGATGCAAATTTGCACAAAATAATGGGAGATTATATAGTTGGGATACACGATCCAAAATGTTGCAAAGAAAATGATATAGCCTGGATTCAATATCTGATTCTTTTAAACTGGAGACCACTTATTTTCCTGAGATTATGTTGTAGACATGTAGGCTAATTGGTTTGCATATCTGGAACATACTCCATCAGTTTTGTTACTTTCAGGACATAGGCTGATTTTGTAGGAGTGCAACTGAGAAAGATATATTTACTCACAGAAGAGCTAATTTGATAAAGAATCAAGCATGAATACAAAACTCAGCGATAACATTCACAGCAACACTGTTGAATTTACTCTGTAAATTTGAAAAGCTTGCAAAATGTTTCCCTCAGCTGTTTGGTCCCTCAGCCTTCTGCAGAGGTAAACAAAGAAGGAAAACATTATTTAAATATCTTCCTTATCTCCAACACTTTACAAGATGATTATTTCTCTAATCACCACAGCCCAAGGCACCAGGAAAGCCCAGGAAGACATCCCATAAGGCTGAAAAATAATTCCCCTTTTAAATAGAACGGGAAATGGACTGGTGAGCAGGTAGTGACAGTGACTTCTATGGATTTTTAATAAATTGACCTTATTCTGAGTCCTCCTGTCCCTTTCCCAGTCAGAGACTCTAGATTCATTAACTAGAGCTCAGCTGTACCGTAGTTACAACGTTGTTACATTGCAAGTCTCATTTTTGCTGTATAGCGTGGTCACTAATTCCCACCAGCTGTGTAAGTAGTCATATAGTTTTACTTATGTTCAACACAAACATAATGAGGTAATTTGTTGAGAACCGGACTATAGCGGAAGCTTCAAGCAGATGGGATTTTTTTTTTTTTTTTTTTAACTAGATGTGAAGTATTCTTACACTTCAGAGGAATCCATTTCTTGTCCTCTAGCCAGATGCAATGAATGTTTGGAGAAGTGGCAGAACACCAACTAAGAAGGGAGGTCCACTTCTAGCAATGTTTTGTATAAGTGAGCTAATGACATTGTTTCCTCATCATCCCAATTCCAATGGAAAAAACTGGCTTTAAAAAACTAATACAAAGTGTATGCAGCTTTTAGCCTTCGTCTTGGGACGTGTGACTTTTTAAAATACACTTTCAGGACTATAAGTAACATTTCAAATGGTCTAAAAATGGAAAGATTTGGGTAGTGGAAAGTACAAATTGATATTTTCCATGTGCATATGTCTTTTTACAATAAATTCAAGGACAAATACTATTAATTTAATAAACATATGTATTGGAAAAAAGTATGGAAAGCCACATAAGAAAATTAACATCAGTACGTTGTAGCAAACAAAACAAAAAACAAAGAAACCACAATAAAGTTAAAAAAAAATGAGTGAAGCAGATGTGCTTTTTCATGCTTGACCATGTCAGAACCACGGCATCGCTGAGATTGGCTTAAGCCATCACAGATGAAACACATCAGGAATTCCTCAAAAACCTGTAGTGTGCATGTTCATTTAGATAGTAACATTCAGCATCCTGTTCCTTCCCTTGCAATTAAAATACCTGATTTGGAAATTAATCACATATATTTACCACAAAAGTGGTTCAAAAAGAGGCTTCTTTGGAGTCCTAAACACAATCCACATGGCCACATGTGCTTACTTGCTGTGCTGGCTGGAGAACAAAAATGTAGAGTTCCGGCATTGTCACTTCTCTCTCTTTATTATGGGCATATCCTTTATCCTTGAAAGCCAGGATATAGATGCCTTTGGGATCTTTTATTTCGTTATTTATAAACTTATTTTCAGATAAGGCTCGATAATTATTTTCAGATAAGGTTCCCAGAAGTCATCATTCACTGTTCAGTCCTGAGGAAGCTATGTGGAGCTGCATAATTTTTAGACTTTCATGCTAGAATTACTCAATTTCATATGTAGTGGCACACGCATAAGTGTGCGAGATATAAAAACATAATGTTACTCTCCAAAGTGCTAACGTAAAAGGGAAGAAAGAAAACAAATTACATTTTTTCCTACTGAAGAAACACGTAGATTGGCTACTGTCAACATAGTTTTATATAGACATAGAAGTTTGCTTGGAAATGAAGTATACGTTTGCTACACAAGGAAGCATAGGTAAGTACACAAGCTGCAAAAAGCATAACAACGTAGTGGAAGGAAACCGAGAAGTGTGCACTAAAACAAACTCAGCCTGGTACCTAAACTTCTAGGATCCTAGGATTTTGTGGCAAATTCTTGTGTCAAAACCAATAAAACAGTTACAATTGTAATGTGATTATCCAAGATTAAAAAAGACAGAGAAAGGGAGATATTTTCCAGTTATATTCATGAGTTGAATTAATATATATATCTCTCTTGATGATCAGTCCAGAACTTGGGCTACACTGTGAACTTACAGCATAATTATACTGCAGTTATGCAGCTGTATCACAATATTCAATTCTTCAATAAAAATATCTGATATTTAAATGCCTGAAAGATGAAGTACAAAAAATGTGAGTCCAGGATTGGTTTAAAAACTTGGAAACAAAGGTACATGCAAACACACATGCTACATAAATACATAAAAATATATTTTAAAGTTTCAGTGATTTAAAAGAAAAGCATCTAGAGGTTTCTAAGCATTCCGGCAAGAAGAGATGGAATAAAGGACATGTACCAATTTTTTTTAGCATATGCACTCTCTCTACAGATAATATTGAGGGGCAGACACACTGAAATTGTGTGATAAATCTTAAATGTGGATGGGTGCATATGGATCATGATGGAAACCCTCTCCCCTCCTCTCTCCTTCCTTTCCCTTCCCTTGTCTGCCTTTCCCTTCCCTTATCCCTTACCCTATCCCTTCCCACATTCTCTTCCCCTTCCCATATCCATTCCCTTCCCTTATCCCTTCCTCTTCCTTTTTCCTTACCATATCCATTTCCTTCCCTTCTCCTCTCCTCTTCCTCTTCCTCTTCCTCTTCCTCTTCTTTTCCCTTCCCTTCCCTTCCCTTCCCTTCCCTTCCCTTCCCTTCCCTTCCCTTCCCTTCCCTTCCCTTCCCTTCCCTTCCCTTCCCTTCCCTTCCCTTCCCTTCCCTTCCCTTCCCTTCCCTTCCCTTCCCTTCCCTTCCTCTCTCTCAGCATTAGTCATGTTTGTTGAATTTAGCAAGTGAATTGGAATTTTTGCAAAGGGCCATATGATGCATCCTGACCCCAAGTTGGCAAGATGAATTTCCCTCCCCTAAAGTTCCTGTATATAAAGACCAATTATGCAGATGAGGAGAATTTCACCCAAAATAAATTGCATGTTCCATCTGATTATGGGTAATAGATTATTCCAGACCTATACTGTCCTCAGGTGGAATTGAAGGATCCTTTAAACATCAAGGAGTATATTCATAACCATTATCCTCTTAACCCTTTGATGTGAAGAGATTGCTATAAAATTTACTAAATTCATCTAAAATGGCTTTTGAATCTCCAATCACTTTGTTCTCTGCATTAATAATACTAGGACTAATCCTGCATGACTTGTGAGATTTAAGATGAGTAGCTAATAGCTTTTGAATCAAGGGTGCCTTTCAAGGGTGCCTCTAAGCAGTATCTAAAACTGTGCTTGTGCAATTTGTCTTATCCAAATTGGAGCATATTCAGAAAGCTATGTAACCTATATACAAACTGCATTTTCATTCAAGATGTATGTAGACTATGATCTTCCTAACTCATATATGCAAATATAGTCTGAGGATTAACAGTGGATTTTTACACAGAGAACAGAAAAGAACTACACATGACTTCTTACAGCTACTTCTGAAAATTTAGCTCTATCCAAGTAGTGACTGTGGGGGTTTGATTGCTCTTCATCTGATTTTGGATCCTAAGTGCTTTTGCTTTTCTTCTTGGTTCCAGGATTTCGTCACCATGGCATTAGATTACAGCTAACACACTGAGACTAGTATTTTCCCCCTCTGTTCTCTACCCCTCACCATTTGGCCTTCAGGTGAAAAACAGGGTCAGAAACACTAGTCAGTGGGAGCGGCTGCAGACACAGACAAAGCCTGAGCCTTTCTATATCCAGAGACTGTTTGCAATATCACCATTTTTTTGGCTCTCTACTCTCTCTGACTTTCTTCTTCCTTCATAGCCTTTGCATCCAATGTTTATTCTTACCTGGTTCTTTTGCCCTTCTTCTCCCCTGTTTTAACTCCCTCAAATTCAATATTCCTTTTTCCGCCTTTGTTCTTTTCATGTATCCCCAGGTAACCTCCCAATTCTTTCTTTGACATCCCTCCGTCCCCCAAAGATATAGTAGAATATACATGCTACTTTCTGCTGCTTCTACTTTCTTGCCTATTTAGAGGATAAACTTCTCATAACAATGACTCTCTGCTACTCTTTATGCTCTGTGCCTAGCACAAAAGGACCCCAAACAAAAGCTCACTCACAAATCTTATGTATGAAATCTTGAAATGTTGGGGGTTTTTTTTCAGATTCATGTAATTTGAGCATTTTCATGTTCTATTGCAAACCAAAGACAATTTCATGAACAGAAACAGAACAAATTTCCAGAAAATTTTGTCTCACTTATCGGAAGTAATAAAATCAAAACCAATTCAAGATAACATAGTCTATGTGTGATCTTGGATAGCATTACAGGATATGAATCCTGTTTCTGAAAGTATAATTTATGCATTTAAATGATTCAGCCTGTTTACAAAATGGTTACTTCAGAAGTTCGTTAAGCTATCATCACCAATGACCTTCAAGATCAAAGCCCTATGTATTGAGTTGTCCCTCCAGAAACATGAAATCAGGAATGGCATCAGCACCAATCTGGTGCATCCTCTTTCCTTTTCTCTGATAATGCAGTGAACTGCCTAGTTTAGAGCAAAATGAAATGTCCTTTCTCTCTCTGTCCTAAGAGAAAATGAGATCATTCCTGACCAAAAATTATGAAAAGCAAGTATTGCCATGGCTGTGAACAGATGTTCCCTACACCTGGGAGGATAATTTTCCCCATGATCTAAAGGTAGAAGAAACTAATGCTTGATACCCAGAAATAGTGACAAGAGCTGTGGGATCCAATGCCTTTGTGTATTTCATTCTTCCTGCAGCTCAGTTTGTCGTCTGCTTGTGCCTGGGGCAGGAGGTTGGACAAGAGGACTCCAGAGGTCCTGGCCAACCTAAATTATTGAATGATTCTTTGTTCAGGGTCAGGTCTTCAAGGACACTGTTGCATACTGACTGGACTGTGTCTTACCTGCAAAACCAAGGTGCACTCCAAATCTGTGTCCTGTCTCTATTTTGAGATGAAAGCTGGGGGCAATCCACTTCTCTGTCTCTCTTCCCATTCTTTCCTCCCTTTTCTCCTTAACCCACAGCATATGAGAACATACTTGTGTGGACAGTTGGAAAGGGTGAATGCGCTGGGCAGATCTCTGGTGTGGATGTTGAGGAGACCAGGCTCTGTTTTGGATGATCAGGAGACTTGGGAGACTACTGCTACTGCAGCTTGGTTATTATGGCCTTTGAGTGTGTGGTTGAGTTCACATCCATTAGCTCACCAAGCTCACTTAAGGTATGGAAAATACGTAGCATCTCACAAGTGATCTTCAGAGAATGCCAAAGAGCTGAAAACCCAGTGATAGCTGTGGGACTCAGCCTGTGAAGGCTGTTAAGGAAGAAGCCGTTTTCTAAGCCTTTCCTTAGGCCTATTTGAAACTAGCTGTGAACGCTTGAATACTGCATAATAGCAATTAAAATGTGTCACAAACCAAAGCAGCAATCAACAAACTGTACCCTAAGAAAATATTGAAGAGTAGAGTTTACAAGTTGTAAAAGAATAGGTGATAAAACTACATTTTATTGAAAACACGGAATACATTCACAACTGGGAAATTCCAATGCTGGACAATACATAGATACATACAATATCATATCACATCACAGCATGCAATGTTTTAAGATCAATAGGATAGGTAATACAAATTTGTTTTATTGAGTGACTTTAACAAAAATTCTAGTATAATCAGACTGAAAGAGAGGTATGTCTATGTGTCATCAGTTTTATGCAGTTGTTGACTTCCTGGGGAGGCCAAAGTAGCTATGTCTGCAACATCAGTGCTGCTTCATGCACTGTATCTTCTCAGACACTCAGGGCTAGCGTTGCACACACCTACATCCCCGCTCTTCACAAACCTCTTGCCAAGAAGTAGCTAATAGTTTTCTTATTTATGTAAGGGAAACACAGGCTCACAAAAACAGTAATGACCAATAAAGCTGCATTTTGCACATACCACTAGTCCTAGCTGTTCAGTGAGGTACTGTTTATCAAAGTAGTAGAACAACGATTTATACCATCTGAGAATATGGCACAGGAACTGCATTTAATAGCATTTGTTGAGTTATCTTTGCTGGTAAAGTTGTATTACCCAGAAATAGATTGTTAAAGCTAAACGTGACAGTTCTCTGTATTTTCCAGCAGACAAAGGGCTGTCAAATACCCTTTGCATTAAAGAATTTTCTTTAAATAACCTTCAACACAAAAAAATTATTTCCAAACTTACCCATATATATGCGTCCCATCACCTGCTTAGTTATGCACATCTACTAAATATACCTTTTTATTAAGCTACTAGGTTTTGCTCCCTAAAATAGACTTTCACTAAAATAATAATTCTTTCTCCATAACAAAATAAAAATAAAAAAATAAATAGTGCAGTTGACAATAGCGCACAATAACTGTGCTATTTTTTCTAACAAATCATGATTTGTCAAGAAAACAGTTATTAGCTCTTACTCTTCTGTACCTTTTCTTTGCCTCTGAATTACACCTTCCTTCATTTTATAACTGTTTGTGTCACGACCAGAATATTTTGCATTAAGGTTTTGCAATTGCTTGCCTGTGCTGGTGTTCAAATTCCCAGGCATACTATTTTCTGAAAGGATGTAAGTAAGGATACATTTTAATTAATGTTGATTTTATAAGATTTTAACTCTGCCTGATGGATACATGCTAAAAATCAATCACTGTCTCTTAATTTTCAAATCAATCCAAGAATATATGAAATGAAACATCACAAAAGGCACTTATGTGGAAGATCTAAACTGATGGGGAACTGTTTGATTTATTATACAACAGATAAGATCTGCATGATACAGCTTCCTGATGGTTTATGAGCCTATGAAATCTTTCTGATTAAGGTTATTCCTGAACTCTTAAAATTTCATATTCCAGTCTGTACTCTATCATCAACATATAATGCTAGATTTGGATTGATAAACTTAGTAATTATAAAAAGAATCCTCCTGTTGTTTTAATGAAGAGGTGCCCTTTGGGTGGAAGATATAAAAATGGAACTAACTCTTGCCGCAGCACATCCTCAAGGAAGCAGCAAAACCGACCACTTGTTTTCCTTGGTCCCATTTAAAGAAAGCTTTTCAGCATGTGCTTAAATTCAACCTTATTGAAAACAACACGTATGCATGTTTTTAACATTAATATAAAAATGTCCCAATAAAAATGATTTCCTGAGTGGGAGCTTTAATCTCTACCAAGTATTTAGTAGAGCTCAAAATAGGATGAACATGTGGCACTTTTATTTTGCATCAAAAATTTGCATAATAAAGGATTAAACTGACAAAAGAAGCGACTTAAAAAAAAAAAAAAAGGTTAGCCAAATAATTGAAATTTATCCTTAATGGGCAGAGGAGAGAAAGTATACATGAAAGGCCTTTTGGGATTTCCGCAAAAAAACAAGAACCACATGAAAAGTCAGAGGATGTTTTGGTTATTTTTTACCCTGTATTTCTATGAATCCATTCAGATGGATTCATAAATTTTACTTGTCTTTCTGTAAAGCAATTAGAAAGCTTTCAAAGTGGAAAAGAAAGTCCTTTATCAATTAACTATCATTTTCCATTTCCTTGTTTGTGATCCTGTGGCTACTAAGCATCAATAATTTCTGCTTTGCTACAATGTCACCAGGAAGATTGATTGTGCATGTCACCTCGATGTGAGAAGATTTAAATGGAAAACATATACTCGCAACACCACCAAATTCACTTTTGCAAAAAAGAGCAACTCAATTATATTTTTAAAAATACAAGTTTTAAGATGCATCACATCTCTGTCCATATGAAAGCTCTGAATGTTCCCTCAGCATTTTAATTGACATTGTTGTAGTACTTGTAACCATGCAAACAGCAAGCACCATACTTAAAAAAATATTATTATTATTAAAAATCAAGCACTCTGAAAATAGGAAGAGCCAAGATCAAGGTTGCATAGGTAAATTTAAGTCATCTGCGTGTGCATATAAATTATGATACTGTTAATTAGATGATCAGTTTAAGATCACATGAATACAGTAGGCCTTTGCTTTCTTCAGCAGATAGAGTATGTGGTGGTTAGGAAACTTATCAACAACTGGTTTTCAGATTTTCCTTCCAAACTCTCCTCCAAAAGAACCCTTCCCATTCTGATGAGCAAGGTGCCTATGGACTTGTGCCTAACACTTTCGGCACTCATTTTCTACATGTTTTTGGAGACACTTTAGCCCTCTGCTCAAAACTGGTATTTTTCATGGGCTGGCGTCTGCAGAACTGTTTAGGCTTTGGTGCTGCTGAGAGCCCCATCCAAGCCTGGAACAGGAGAGTCGGGTTATGTAGGGGAACGTCTCTTTGAGCATCGGGGTGCTGTCCTTCGGGTGTGCTCACTGAAAAGAAAGGATTGACACCGTTTTGAGCAAGTTGCCTGCTCCACTGACTCGTGATGTTGAGGACTAAAAATGAGTGTCTGTTTCAGAGCCTCAGTTTCTAAGACAGTGCTCTATGGAAGCTGTTTGTTCTTCTGGCCTAGTAATTTTTTCTTTTATACAAAGATGTGAAGAAGAGACTAAGGAAGCCAGGGCTGAGGGATACCCATAGAATGTAAGTTCACGTCCCTGTCCCAAATTGATAAAAACACAGAGAATTTGAAAATGCAGATCCTGCATCCCAACTGAGCACCTCAATCAGGATTACTGGGTATTCTGGCTTTGTGCCATCTCTCTGCAGTATAATTGCAGATGGAAGAGGCCCAAGCTGCTGAAGCAGCTGTCTGTCTTCAGTGTCTCACAACTGGCTGGCACTGATGCTTCCCTAAGCAAATGCTTTCTGGAAATGTCTTTGTCAGGCTTCTCACTCACCTATGTGTATATGGGAAGACCAGATACCAAACACAGGGCTGAGGATTCCTTTGCAGAGAGCGTGCAAAACCACGAAGTCTTGCAGGATCTGATCTATTATTGCTGTCTCAGATTTCTCAGTGTATCATTATCTTCATGGGCTATCCTGTATTTTCAGAAATGTTGTGGGTGCTTCACAAATACGAGTGAATTTGTCGCTACACTTCTTGGAGGAGTAATTTCCAAATAGAGAACTGTGGCACAGAGAGATGAAGGCGACAGGTTCTCATCGGTGTCAGGTTCCCCACCCTCTGCTGCAGAAGGTTACTTGCAGGAGGGCGAGGAAGGCCGAAGAGAGATCTGCAAACCTGTAGGTTCCCATCTTAGCACTGGGAGGGAATTTTAGTGAAGGGATGATTACATGAGGAGCAAGGCAGGGAGGCTGTGACACACTCCTGCCAGCCTGCTCTCTGCAGTTCAGTTACAACCTAGAGCAGGAGTACTCTGTGTCTCAACCTCTTCCCACATCACTGTAAGACTGGAAAGAAAAGAAGAACCTAAGAACCAGCCACTGGTATTTAGGTTTTCCTGGCTTGATTGACAGGTAGCACATGCTACAAATCATCCTAGGGAATTGTGGGGGTGAAAGGATTTAACATTTTTGGGATGAGGAACAAAGTTTGGAGGATCCTATCCTACATATAGGATCATATTAATTCACAAGTACAGATTGTGATTCATTGAACAGTGGATGCTTTGTTTTCACACAGAATACATTTTGTGACCATATATTGTTCAGTATGATAGTACTGTATAGTACTGTTTTCTAGCAGCATAAATTATATTAATCCCTTACCCTGGAGACACAATACACTGTGCCCCATTACTCATATATGCGTGTCTATTATTGACAATTATATTCTTTACCTTCTTGGAAAAATAACCTAAACAAAAGCTTTCTACCTGTTTCAGCATCCTTCCCTCTCCTTCTCTTTTCCTTCAGCCTTTCTCCCATCTTTCTGCCCCAAATATATATAAAGGTCATAGGCTTTTTTACTACAAAATGAATGAATCTTGGTACAATGTAATCCTGAATCTAGAATCTTGACCCTGTTGTTTTATGAGATCTGAGGCCTCCTTTCAGGTCTGGTTTTCTACTGACTTCTTTGACACGCTTCACTAGACCTAATAGCTCCCTATTACCAGTTACAATTTAGCATCTGAGCCAGGAGCTGGAGGAAAAAGGGAAAAAAGGAGTGTAAATTATACGGAGTTGCGGTGAACAAAGGTTTTATTTCTCCTGAGCACAACCCTTTGATAGGAAAACGGGGGAGACAAATGTGTTGCTAATTTAATTAAGTAGTATGAGATGGCAGGGTCCACAGATGCCATTTAGGACTGGATTAATCAAGAGCAGGTGATGAAAATGAATAGTCACACATAATGTTAGCATTTTTAACAATCCGACACAGTCTAATGGAATCAAGTGCTATTTAACAACAGGGCTCAGTTTTGCTTGCTAATCCAAATTTATCTACACTTTCACCCTGCACATTCATGTGGATCAAGAACTCTATTCCCTCTGATTCCCATTAATTTTCTGGGGCGTTTTTAGTTATTTAACATTTTGCATAACATGTTCACATCCCCTTGTACTGCATATGGAAAGAAGCTCAGTGAGGGCTGTGGAAGCATTGCATTCTAGGTGCTGAAGTTTTACATGGAGCAGGTAAAAACCTTTCGACAGCTGAGAGATCATACTTACCAGTATGAAACCTTTCTTTTCCTCCATGCATTCCTTTCTAAAAGTACAGAAAATGTCCTAGACAGTTGTTTCCTTATAGAATCATGGCCAGAAAATGTTTTTGTTCATAAATTTTGTGACCTCCTGCAGCTATTTAACACAATTCTTCTAGAGTGTCTTTATCTTTCCTGGCCGGACAATTGACATTAGTAAAATCTTCAGTCTGCTCTCTGGTGAAAGAGTTACTAGATGAAGATTGAAACCTCTGTCAGACTGGAAGGAAATTTAACTGCATATGAAGTCACACTTTCCCAATAAGCAGTTTTCAGCTAGAATAAATTTTGTGCCTATAATTTCACTGCTTGCAAAGAGCTAGAACGTGCTGCTGGAAATCAGAACTGTGTCTGGTTGTGGTCTTAGACCTGTGAACAGACTGCGGCCTCAAAAAACACATTACTTTTATAGAGCAGTGGGCATACAGCTCGTTCTTCTACTCCTCTGACAGCCTTTGACACAGAGGAGAGTGTGTAGGGAAAGAAGTATGACATCTGTTTCTCATCCAGTTGTGCAGAGGGGGTATAAAGACTCTGTCACCTATGCTAGGGCCCTGAAAGCTTTATAACCTATTACTTCTTTATGTGGTGCCATAAAAGCAAACCAAATCCTGTCCAACATGAGACTGACAGAGCATTCTGCGGTATCCCTAGTTTTCAAAGTCTGAGCTCTCTTTACCCTTCTAATGGATGGATTTATTGCACTTCAGAGTGCAATTTCCCATTAGTTGTTATCAGGACTGAGGGGAGCTTCTTTATGTCACAGGGAGAGAGAACTACTCCATTAGGTGCTATACATTTTGTTGCATTTACAGAGCCTTGCCAAGCTTGCTTTCTAAACCATATGAAAATCAATTACAAACAGACATGTCAGTTGCCATCTTTCAATATAGCTATTTTCCAGTCCCTGAAGTCTCTTTAGAAGAGAGACTTCTGTGTGCCATCAAAATATCTGTGGTTTTAAGTACCGCTAAATATTAACAAATCCAATCCAAGAAATTCAAAGATATATATGCATTTCTTTCCAGTGAGCATCCCCAGGATGACCTTCCTATTGCTGCATAGCGATCTTTGGCTCTCTGGTGTTTCAGGTGAACAGTTTATTTGTCAAAGTACTCCTGACAGATAGAAGAGAATACCAGCGAGGAGAAAAAATACTCAACCTTGCAGGAAAAGAACACTAAAACACAAACAGCAGAACCCAAAGCCAATATATGCTCCTATGAATATGTTTTTATATCAAAAAAACTCCAGGATCACAATAAGTTTCATAATTTTTTTGCCATCTGTTTCTCAAAATAGCACTGTGAGACTTAAAACCTCGGTAAACGTGCTGTGAGGCGTTTAGCAACGGTAGATGTGTCCATGCCCAGCTGCCTGTCTGTCCCTTACATGGTGTTAAATGTGGTATAGTCCCCTGCTGATTAAAACTCATCCTCAGCTTGGGATAACCTCTTAAACTGTTACTGACCTCAGTGCCTACTTGTATCTTTTTGCCCTGTAGTTACTCCTTTAGCCTCTTAAGTTGCTCCAGCCGAACTTGCCAGAACTTGGCTGCAATATCCATGAACTTGGGTGCGTCTATAAAGCTGCTGTCACATTTGAAGAAGTTACCACATCTTCCTGCTCGCTATTGCCCCCAGCTGAGACATCACAACTCACAAAGCAAGTACTCAGAGACTTCCACTTCAATTCAACGCCACAATTTTTACTTAGCTCATCTGTCTTTACACTGACCCAGATTAGAGTCACTGACGTAGGGTGGCAATGTCTTAAACTGATGTAGTTGCTTTGCATATTTGACAATGACGTGAGATTAAAAGGTTATCGAATCTTCTCCTTTTCAGGACGGCAGAAATAAGGAAGACTCAAGTGGAGAGAGTGTGATCAGCTGAAGTGTGAACAGTGTGCTTTGGTTCTAAAAAATTTCATCTAGAGCTGGTAGTTCAGTGTCAATATTTGTGAGAAGTGAGTGATGAAGGAGAAATAATTGCTGTGTTCCTGTCCTGCAGGCTCATGCTGAAGTGGAGGGAGAAGCTGCTTTCAGTTGGAGGGAGGTGGGAGAAGGGATTACAGAAAGTATTTGTTGTCTAATTAGGCTTTCAGAATAACATCCATAAAGCTCATCCTTTTTTTTTTTCTTTTTTTTTAAAGTGTTCACACTTTCTCAAGCATGTTCACTTCTAAAGATGTGATTTTGTGCATTTCATCCCTGTTTGAAGGCAGGGTTATATTCTGAGGTATGTTTGGGTCTTTTAATAAAAAATTACAGGTAAAATATTTAGACTACTTCTGAATTATGGAATATTTTTGTTTTGAAAATGGAAAAGTGTAACCAAGAGTCTCATTGCATTTCATATTAAAAACAGTGTTAAATTATAATAAAGGGAAAAAGTTAAAAGAATTACTGTCTGGATTTATGTATACGTGTTGAAGATTAATGCCTTTGGTTAATTTGGGTTGAAATATATATTCTAATAAGGTGTTAAAATTAGTTCTGAGAATGTTCATCTAGCAACCATGAATATGTTATAACAAAGTGTAATTAAGCCTCTCTAAAGCTTTTATCTCTTTCCTTTTTTCTTTTTTTTCTTTTCTTCTTCTTTTTTTATTTTTTGGCTGAATTTATAGGAACTTAGAGGCAGGTGCAAGGACACTTTTCCAGGGGAAATTATAGTTTTATATAAGCTCACAACCAAATTCCTTTATGTATATTCTCACTCTCTGAAAAAAAAGGTGAGAAAACAATGAGCATAAAAAGATTTGTGTTTCCACAATTTTGAGGTCTTTCTGCAATTGTTTTACATTATAAAGATCTGCAAATTATCACCCAGCCTTAACCAGATGAGTGGAAAGATGGATGAGTGGAAATAAGGGTAGACTACCCAGGCTCAGAAGATAGTGGTTAATGGGTCATGCTTTTCCTCAAGGGTGGTAGCAAGTGGGGTACTGCTGGGATCTCTACTAGGACCTGAACTCTTTAACATCTTTAGCAATGACTTGGATGAGGTGATAGATGGCAGTCTTACCAAGTTTGCAGGAGACACCAAACTGTGGGGACCACTCGCTATGCTCAAGGACAGGACTGACATTCAGAGATACTGGAAGAAGGGGACAAAAAGAACCTTGTGAAATATGACAGGGACAAATATTAGGCCCCGTATCATGGAAGGAAGAGCTCCTTGCAACCCTACAGTCTGGGACCTGAGTGCTGGGGGAGCATCTCTGTGGAGAAGTGCCTGGGGGGCCTGGTGGACAGCAGGCCGAACAAAGGCCAGCTGCATGCCCTGGCAGTACTGATGGCCAACAGCATCCTCAGCTATTGTCAACAGGGCAACAACCTGTGGAGGGAAGTGCTTATCCCTCAAAACTCAGCACTCATTAGATGATGTATAGAATACTGTGTTTCTTTTGGGGCTCCCATTGGAAAAAAGATGTCTATCTGCTCAAGCAATTCCAGCAGAGGACCACCAAGATGGCCAGGATCTGGAGCACTTGCCCTGTGAAGATAGGCTGAGGGAATGGGGCTTGTTCAGCCTGGGGAAGAGATGGTTTTGGGAGATTTAACAGCAGCCTTCCATTACTCGTGAGGAGCTTATTGAGAAAACAAAGCTAAACTTTTCTCAGTGGTGCATGGCAGGACAAAAATAGACAAAGCCATAAATTGAAACAAGAGTGGGTCTGATTAGATACAAGAAAATCTTTCACTATGAAGGCAGCCCAGTAGTGGATGAGGTTGCCCAGAGAAGCTGTGAAGTCAAGGTTTTAAAGACTGGATAAATCCCCAAACAACTTTCCTCTGACCTGATAGCTGACAGGTCCATCCAACCCGAATTTGACTGTGATTTTATAAGAGTTACTACTTGTCTAGAGCTAAGATTTGTTTAAAAATGCTACACCTGGATTAGTAGGCGACTGGCCACAGGCAAATGTGGTAGTACTCAACTCTTGCTGAACTCCCGTGGCTCTGCCTGCAGCACATAGCAGAGCAGCACAGGCTTGCAAGGAGCAGGAGGCTGCTGTGTCCCAACAGAGCAAAAATAGGTGCACAATCACTTTGAGGAGGCTCCGGCTGCTTTCTGGTCTTCCTCATGAAGTAAGGTAGCTCTTCTCCCTCAAAGATAATTACTTAAATGGTGTTGTTTGTCCTTCCCATCCCACATTGCAACCGGGGAATACACATGAATGCATCTAGTGTCTGTGAATGTCAATAAATACTGTGAATACTCTTTAAAGGATTATTGTGACTTACGTGGAAAGTATAATAATCTCATTCATTTGACATTCTAAATTTCGAATTTCTTGCCTTTTTAGTAAATTAGTTATGCAGCTTTATCACTGCAACCATGATGGCAAACTTAAGTAGACTTATGGTCCAAGGAGTATCAAAGAGACATTAAAAAGCAGCTAATATTTATATCAATCTTCTTCCTTACCTTTTGCCTCATGAACAATTGCTCCACAATGCAGTTTTATTGCAGCTAGAGGTGTCAGGAAAAGAACAGTGGAAGTGGCCAAAGCTTCCCACTCTCATGTCGTTCACAAGGCACTGAGGAAAGCAAGAGGGATCAAACAGAAAACTGGGAATGAGTGAATGCTGATGCAGAGAGGGGGACTGGGGAAGGAAAAAAGGAGGCTGGCAATGTAGAAAACAGCATAACAGGTTCATGGTTTTCTTCAGCTGAAGATATTTTCAGAAATGAGATCTATCTACAGGAATTGAGTATAAGGTAAATCATAAAAATTCCATCAATATATAATCATCCATTCTCCAGAACACCTTTACTTATCCATTTCTAGCTAGTACCTCTTTTGTACATTTAATTTCTTAGGTGCTGATTTCAGGTATTGGTACATATTAACTACCAGAATATTCTGACAATGATGTTTGATAACAAGTAAAGCACTGTGGAGCTGCAACTAGGAGAGAAAAGCTACTGCAATACACTGCAGCTGAAAACTTGTTTTCATCAGGTGAACTGTAGTTGCATTTCCTGGGCAGATGCCTAGTAATGAATTTCACTAACTTTTTCTCATTTTTCTCATGCCTAATGAAAATACTGTTATGATGCAGACTTTACAGTACAGGATCTATTAAAGGGGTCAGGTGGACCTTGCAGATGTTACAGGATAAAACAAACAAAAAAAACCCCCACAAACAAAACTTCCCCCCCCCCGACACCTTTATTCTCCACTGCCAAATAAATCAGCTGATCCAGCTAGGTCTAGCATTATGCAAAAACTCATGACAATTCCTTGGGAAGGTTTTCTCAAACTGTGTACTCTGCCTTTGAGCCATGTGACCTTTGGTTTATCTGAAACATCTCCGGAAAATCTGCAGTAGAGACCTTAGTTTTGTCCTGATCAACACAAGAATGGAAAGAGATACTGAGAATTTCTTCTTCCCTTCAATTCTGCTGTCTGTTCTCTTACCACTCCTTCCTCTCTTCAGAGACGGTTGTTAGCATCTGCTTTCTTCTTATGAGATAGGACATCAACACAGCTCAAAAGTTTTCAACATCCCTTAAAGAGCATAGTCATTAGATGTGTACAGAGTATTAGAGTTCTGTTTCACTAACACTAAGGTAAAAAATTCTTTTTTCTCCTTACCTGTTTGTACATAAAATTGCAATTCTCGGTGAAGAGGATGTTTTGCTGTGCCATCCCACCAAATCGCCCTGTATCATGTCAGGCTTTATTGATCTGTGTGGATGTATGTTTCTACATCAGTGGACATCTGCCACAATAGTAGCAGAGCACTCCTTAATTGCCAGTGCCAAAAGGACTTGCTTTCTAACCTGCAAAGATCTCGAAGAACAAGCCTTGAAGCAATGTGTGACAACTTCCAAGGAGCTACCATTTCTCTCCTTTGCACAACTAAGATGCTAGCTGTTCTAGGTACAACTCAACCACACACAAGTTGTTGTTCAGTTTGGTTTTGGTTTTTTGTTCTTGTTTGTTTGGGTTTTTTTGTTTTTTAACTGCAAATAAAATTTGATTTAAACTGCAAAACAGGGGACCTTCATGGATGTCCAAAATTTCTGTATGTACCTAGGCAAAAATCTATCTTTGGATTCCTATACGGCTTAATGGCACATCTTTTCTCCAAGTTAATTAAGAAGTATATATAAATGAACTCGAGGTCAGTTAGGAAGCAGCAGAGCTGTAGAAAATCCCAATGAGGAGTTTTGTCTCGTAGCTTTCGCAATTGCATAATATGTAATTGTTATGTTTCTTTGTTTAGCATGTGCACTGTGGTCTCATTAATCAGTACAGTGATACTAAAATGGCCGTGGTTTCCACCAGCACGATAAGACATGTTGGCTGCTACATTCATAGGGATAAATTGGTTATTTTACAAAGTCTCAAAGGGTGAAGGCTTGGGGGGTTTTGTTTTAACGTTTGTCACATGATCTCGCTGCATGACATCGCAAATCTCCCATCTCTGCTTTGTTGGCCTATATGCATGAATAATTTTCCCAGTGCTTGTTTGTAGCCGAGTGGGAGAAAGAGAGAATTACCGCCGCACAATCTCTTGTTGTCGGCGATCAGCATTCCGATGGTCTGAGCTGGCTTACAACAGTGTAAAGACATCAGTGGCATGTGTTATAATATATTGAGCATTGTACTCCTGAAGAACGCACGAAAGAAAGAACATTGTTCTACTAGGGAGCAATTCATCGGGTTTTTCCCAGAGACTCTTGGGTCAAGTTTTTATAGGCCTATTTGATTTTCAAATTCTTTTTCCCCCTTTTTCCTCTCAGTGAGCCATAGTGTCCAAACTTGTCTACATTTACTTCCCATGTTTTGTGCATGGTAGATGTCCTTTAAAAAGAGTATCTCAAATAAGTCTTTATTCTTGTTTTGTTGGCTCTTATTCTGTGTTTTCATGAACTCTGGCCCTGGCCATGGCAACTGCAAGAAAAATGTTAACATTGATTGACAGGATTAAGAAAGCCTCCATGCCTATCCGCATTTCAAACACTTTGGGAACAATGGTGTTTGGTGTGATTGAATTAATGAGATATCGCGGACTGTCAAAAGAGCACACATACTTTACATAAACCTGATTATCTTTGCATGGCAGAAATGAAAAAAAGGAGGGAACAGAGGTTTGGCTTTCACTCATACCTCCAAAGGAGCCATCAAAGTGTGTGCCCTGGCTCGGAGAGTGATGTGCCCGCTCAACTGGCCTGCCCTTCCTTTCTCTCCACATACTGCCTGGCTCTGCTTAGCATACATCAGCCATGGGCTTTAACAAGTCTATTCAGGCGACTGGGCCCAAAACAACACTCTTTTCACAACTCAGCACCTCTGTGCTGATTTTTCTTTTCCTAGGGATCTATTGTTTAACTTGAACTAAGCATACATTTCAACAATTAGACCTGAACTGGCTCCTACCGCCCTAGCTTAACCCCAAGGAGTGACATCAGTCATGATACAACATGCATTTTGAGAGGTGAGCCACAGCTGGTGCTCGCTTTTAGCAGTAGAATTACTGGAGAGAGAAGAAAGTTTCGTAGGGAACCTCTTCCGACTTAAGGCTTTAAATGATATTTCTGTCCTTTGGGAAATGTTCCAGCAGGCACAATAATATGGTGAATAAATACAATTCATTGAACTAGTGCTGTATTTTAACATAAGCTATTTTTTTCACAAGAGGACATCATGGATTAAGAGGCTCTGAAATGAAATGTAATCCACAAACTGAAAGGATTCTACCTACCCACATACCTGCCTGTCTATCTGTCTACTTACCTGTCTTACGACCTCTCTAATCATTTTACATGGTCCTTATTACCAGAGATGAGCACTGCTTCCTCAAATGTATGCAGCACTGGCTTACTCAAAATCATAAGTTTAAGGGAGGTGGTGCTTGATAGCTGCACAGTTTATATCAGGCCTTTCAAACTTTTTTGAAGCAGGTAGTGACTTTTTCATTGAATTAAACTCATCAAATTTAAGAATCTAGCTGGTTTTTTTTTTCACTCCAAGCATGGCTCATATGTAATTTTATTCTTGTAAACATAATTTTATTTATTTTATGTGCTAAATCCAATTGGAAAAAATGCGGTAAAGGTTATTTATCCAAAAAGCTTTTGTTAGGAAGGCATGTCTGGCAATATTTCTAGCTTGACTGGAGTAAAGAGATACTGGAAACCCCCCCCAAAATTCTTTATATCAGAATGTCCAGTCTGTTTCTGCATACATATGAAGCATGGATAATTTGAATAAAGTTTAAATAAGTGACCAAACATTGCTAGTTTACTTGCATCTACTCAAACCTCTAGTCTTCCCAAGATCCTCCTATCATTACTTTACTTCTCACTGAGTAGGAAAATGTAGCTATTATGCTTTTTTAGGATCCTTAACTCACTCACATCATACTTTAGGTCTTAATAAGTAAACCAGATATATTATTTCTCCATGTAACTTCAGTGGTAGTGGTGCTGAGCTTAAAATTATGAGAGTCAGTGGCCAGATACAGTATTTCTGCCTTTCCCGCTTTATGGACTTCTTCCCTAAAACCTTGTAGCACTCCTGCAAGCTTTGGTGATTTTATGTTGTGATAAATGATTAATTTTCACTAAGGATTTTGAAAAACACTGTAAGCATACAGAAGTTTTAAATCACCTGGTGTCACGTGTTGAGCATTGCTTTGTAAATCATTAAATAATTTATGGCAAAACTCATTTTAACACGTGTGCATATTTTCTGAGGCCATGGATTAGTGACAGGCCTATCATAACAGATTAATGATTCAGATCAAAGAAAAGGAGGAGAACGCTGCCCTGTGAAGATGCAAAACAAAATATTTCCCCCCAAAGCTTAACCAGTAGATGTCTCTGTTTCACAAACCCTGTCATGGCATCAGCTGCCATATCCTCCCGGTTACGTCTTCTGAAGCCTTCTTATTAGTATAAATTCACCTTTACATAAAAATGGCAAGCTGATGTGAAGAAGGTGGTATTTTAAAGCCTGTATAAAGTTGTCTGAATACTCAAGATGTTTGAAATTCAGATGTGCACATAATAAGCAGTAGAGATTGAGACAGCTACTGAGTTGGAGACTCTCTAATAACTGACTTGGCATAATCAGACTGCTTTGCACTACATGACAGGGTCTTGGATTTACCATTATTTGCCCCTTTTCATCAACAAAACACAACCAAGATTTATGGGACTTATATATAGCGATAGGTAGGGATGCCACCACAGCTTGCTCAAGCTTATGCCTCTTGTTTTTTTCCCTCCAGCTAGTTATCTCCACTCTGGCTAGCATGGCTTCCCCTCAATGACTTACACACTCATATGCTCCTTCTGAACTCTTTCTCCTCTGGAGTGAAGCAAGGGGAGCTGTGGCCCTGCACTGTAGGAGAGCAGCTTTCTTTCTCCAGACTTTCTCCAGTGCCCCAAAAAGAAAACCTGTACAAAAAGAAGCTGGACAGAGAGGTGTCATTGGAACAGGGACAAGAAGGGAGGAAGACTAAGTGTGATGACATAACCCTGCAGTTCCTTTGCTCCCCTGAACTGCTGCCAACCTGCAGTGCCTTCTGCAGAAGACCCTGCTCTGTGCAGCATGGAGTAGCTTCACCTTCCACAGAGTGCCGCTGGCCTCCTTTCTCTCCCAAGGAAGAGCAAGAAATGGCAGTACGGCCTGTTTCTCCTGCTGAGAGCTCTGCCAATGAGTTAAAAATGTTTTCAAGCAGTCCTTTAAATTCACAGGGGCAATTACAAGTCTATGAGAACTGCAACATAAAAGAAGAGGGTATGAAAGATGGCAACAGTGATTTCTGCTTTTGCGAACAGAGGTATTGTTGATCTTTATGTAGACTTCAGAATGTGTTTACTGCTCACCCAAGAGTAAACATTCGCTCTGCCCTGTAATTTACTTGCAACTTTCTGAATGAATATTGCTTGCTTTTCCTTCTCACTTTTAGTGAATTTGCAGTAAAATTGTGCTTTTCATTTATTAAAACTATTATAAGTTGAAATGTTAACACCTTTATTCTTGATATAAACAAAACATAGACCTTTTCCTCATCAAACAAATAATTTCAATTTGGGTAAAGCCTCAGGTTGAGGATTCATAACTGCTTTAAGCTCACCAAAGTGTGGTCCGCTGTCAAAGTAGGTAATTCCAGTCTACCCTCTGCCTTGTCTCACCACACTTCCCTGCCACTTCTCTTGTGTCAGCACTAGGACTAGCACATGTGCATGCCCATGGTGAGCTAGATCACTTCCCCCACCTGCTTCTCCCCCTGGCTAATGTCAGCGCAGAGGAGGCAACAGGAACACCTGGCTGGGGGTTGGATGGAGGTGGGATTTCCAGCTTTTAATTGCATGGTTTAGTTAGATGAGCCTAATGCAGTGGTGGAACCCCAAGCCAAGAAAGGAAGTCTTTGAATGTTGCAAAGGTGCATGTTTAAGGATGTGTAAGGATGTGTCTGCCCAGGGAAGTGGTTGAGTCACCAGCCCTGGAGGTATTTAAAAGACAGATAGACACAGTGCTTAGAGACATAGTTTAGTGATGTTTTTTTGTGGGTGTTAGGTTGGTGGCTGGACTCCATGATCTGAAAGGTACCTTCCAACCTAGGCAATTCTATGATTCTATGATTCTAATTAACAGCTATAACTGTTGTCATTCCACCCAAGCAGAAATCTTTTTCTTTTTTTCTGCCATCTTTTTTCTAGTTTCTTTACTAAAGGAGAGAACAATTTCCATTCTTGGTCCTTCAGTACAAATCTACACTTTTTCTGAGACATAGACAAAACTTTAATAAAAACATGAATAGGAAGGCAAACTACACAGTTTCTATAGTAGCTGAAAATTCTTACTATTACTATACAACAAATTTGTGTAATAGACCACATAAGAAGCATTGGCAAGTAGCTAGGAAAGCAAGTAACAGAAAGACGGAGAAAATGTGAGAGAAATAATGAAGACACCTTCTTCCGAGTTTGTTCTGTCTGTTTTTGTTTCATTTTGGTCCCACTTTGAATCTTGCACAGCGAGTCAATTCCTTTATCCCGATTCACTATCACGTATGCTAGCAACTAACAACTTACCAACCTTTCAACCCACCACCCTGACTCAGGCCTCCTTCTGGTGTAAATCAGCCAAATTCCTCTTGCAGCTTGCATGTAGCTCACTGTGCCATTGGAGCAGGAAGGATTTCTGCTGGTAGACTGGCCTGTGATAACTGTGCAGGCTTCTTCCATGCATAACTTTCCTGCTGGTCTGGATGTCCCTCTCTGCCTGCTGTCATGAGTAGGAAAACTTACTTTCCCTTATCCTGACACATATTTCTAATAATTTTTCCTCAAACCAGGACACATACTCTCCCATGTGTAAGTTTAGTTAAGGTTTAACTACAGGAAAGACTTGAGTTCATGATAACCTTACATTTATTGAGTGATCCTGCTGCCTTTCCTGTCAAATAGTTGTGTCAGTATTTTGTATTAATACTTAGGTGTCTGACTAAAGGCTACTGCCGGTGAGTTTGGACTGCCACCAGCAAACACCAGCAGATGCTGAGCAATGCTTTAAAGCATATTAATTAAAACCCGATGGCTAACATATTATAAACCATCACTTATTTTCCTAATCCTGGCAGACCCTTTAAGCTTCATCTCCAGTAATATCCTGACCCAACAGTAGTTCAGCAACAAAAATCCCATTTACCCCAGGGCACTCACAATTTCATTAGGCTTTCTAGGAAGGAGCAGAGAGTGCACCTAGCAGCATGGTCTTCCTACCACTTCCCTATTTTTCTAATTACTAAATCAGCTAGTACAAAGCTAAGTGCTATAGATGAACACATTTTGTTAGATTGTAAAAAATTTTGCAATGGCAGTATAAATTTTCCAGTACAAAGGCCACAAGCCCTGTACTGACAAAGTTGTTTAGTGTCCTATCCTTGAATAATGTGATCTAAAAAACAGAAGAGAAA
The DNA here is from genome assembly GCF_028500815.1 of Rissa tridactyla. Lineage (NCBI taxonomy): Eukaryota > Metazoa > Chordata > Aves > Charadriiformes > Laridae > Rissa > Rissa tridactyla. The sequence continues at coordinate 69,747,535 of NC_071467.1, read as the reverse complement.
TTTAGAAGACTGACAATTAAATTGGACAATATCATACTTGTTTCCCTTAAATAATGAACACATTTCTGCATATTCCAGGGGGAGTTCATTTCTAGTTACACCCTCCTAGTGAATTTCCATATTTTTATTTTTGAGCAAACTTTGCAATAAAATTTTAAAAAGAAAGTAATTTTGTGTTAAACCTTACTGACTTTACAAAACTCTGCACTGAAAATATTTTTCTCTAATGACAATATATGTAAAACCATTAACTAAGTGTACGATACGTTTCTTGATTTAGGTTATCACTTCCTGATCATATTTCCCTCTGGCTTAAATATAGCAATTTAAAATCTGGCAACATTTAGAGGTTAGGAGTTTTCCTTAATAGCGATGGTTGCACTTTCCTTTTCAACTTCGTTTTAAGAGGTGCATTCTTTGCACTGCAGATTCAGTATCCTTGAGTAACCGGAAATCATTAATAAATATAATTATCACTAGCAGTGCTGGAACAGTGGAAGCTTTGAGGTTAGTACAATGCCCTGGCAAAACATGTTTGACTGGATGAAAAAGTTTACGGAGATTAACACCCACAGAGCTGGCCCACTGGTAGGTTGTTGCAGGTTAATGGAAATGTGCGGCAACAGGCAGCAACATTAGCAGGGTCTTTATCTTTAGGTCTCATAAATATTCTCCTTAACCCCTGCTAACACCCATGTTTCAGGCTTTTCTAGAAAGAATTAGGACAGCTAGCTCCATGGCTATTGTTAGGATTAGGCACGTTCATTTCAGGGTTTCCCCCCTCCTTGCTATCTGTTCAGAATTGCCCAGCTTTTTGGAAACTTATTTTGAGCCTGTATCAGATGTTGTGATTTGCTGATTGCTACTTCTTGTCTCTTAACAAAAGGAAGGGAAATAAACAGCAAATTCCTGGGTTGTAGAGAACTGACCTTGGAACATTTTGTTTGAAATGTAGTGCTCTATTAAATAAAGCTATGAAATGCTGAACTAAAGGTTCATGCCTTTCTGTGCTGAAAAGCCAGTTTGGTCATTAAGTTGAATTTAAAAGAAGTGTGACCTTCTTGTAATCATATACAAGTTTATTGCTCTTTTCAGGTCTTTGTCAGTTTCTTTGTATATTAAACCACAGAGACTTTATTCTTTAGTAGATTGAAAATGGAGCTGGGAAGGGGTTAAGAATCTTCGTTGACTGCAATTTCTCAATCAGCCTCAGGAAGCCTCAGGTCAACTTTGCTCATAAAACTCTGCACAAATATTTCTTTTTCTATCAGAGGAATTCTAATTCCACACACAGACCAGTGCCACTCAGATTATTACACATTATTAAAAATTAATTTTAAAAAATGGTTTGGTCCCTGTAATCTCCTGTAGAACTGTGAGAACCCAAGCTTTGGAAAAAATCACTCCCATAATAGTAAAATAAATACTAAATATAGTCTTTTTTCCTGCTGTTCTTAATATTTCTGTTATCCCTCAGTTTTGAAATCTTTGCTTTTTTTCCACCTTGCATGGTACGACTGAAGATTTTGCCTCTAGCTACAAGACTATCCTTATAAAAAAAAAATAAAACTGTAAGTAACTTAACAGGGATAAAAGCCTGCTATAGGGATTAATAGGTTTCCATAGAAATTACTCTAAAACCCATATAATTTAATAGAAACTTCAATAGAGAATGTGAAAAATCACTCCCTCCTGTGGTACAACGTGTAAGAGGGTGGGCTCAGGAGAAAATATAACGAAAATTATCCAGACCAATTTGGCAGCTTGCAGGTAAAACACCTTATGTCCTGCTCCTCTGAGGCACCAGGCCTCCAGGGGATATATATACACCAAAAAGAAGTTGGTCCATCTGCCAGTTTTCACTGATTTCTCCTCAGGATGCAGCTGACCACCTGAAAAATGCCATATGACCAGCCATGTCCTAGGGTGGTGGATGGCAGGAGGGCTTGTTACATGCCTGTGTTGGCACCATGTCCTGTGTGTCTGCAAATTCCCATGTACAGCTGGGAGAGGTTTCGGGATGTTCAGCTTGGGGGTGGTGGAAAAAAGAGAGGGGCAGGAGAGACCTGCAGAGGGACCTAATCTCCTGCAGACAGCGGATTAGGAGACCAGGATGAGTGGGGGAAGCCGTGGGGAGGGCACCCTGCAGCATGACATAGACCCATAGCCGTAGTACAGACAGGAGCGGTCACAGGCAGGTTATCCTCAGAGGGAAAAGTGTTGGGGGTTTGTGCCACTCAGGAAACTACTGCCGGTTGCTAAACTAGAGAAAAAAGGGAGCTGTTGGTGAGGGTCAGGAAATTTCTTCTTCGAATATTTTTTTGTTGTTGTCTTGTCCTCTGACTCTGCTTGAATTCTGTCTATATTCAGAGCTACCTTGTTCTAATTTGTGCTTTAATAAAACCTAGACCTTTGGGGTGTTTGTGTTCCTGCATTATGGAAGAGACGGGACTGTTCTACTTCACGACTCTGGTGAATTTGGGATCTCAAATACACCCGAGTAGACATAACCTTTCACGTATACCTACTGCTGGTTCCAGCCTGGCAACTACCCATGTGCAAATGTATGGGCCAAATGAATGCTGGTTCCAAGCTGAGGGTTATTTAAAAGAGACGTTCTTTTCATCCAACTCTGCCACTTGCTTGTTTTCTGTCAATAAAAAGTTTACAGATCTCACTGTAATCCACAGAAATCTTGGGGGGAGGGGAAGAGCAGTTAAAGACTGATTTAGTATATCAAGAAGCAGGGGGAAGTCCTCTACCCCTCTGAAAAGCCGATTACTTGTTTATTTGCAGATGTGAATAAGCTTATTAAATATAAATATGAATAACATTCTTTATTAGCAGTGCCAGACAGTTCTCTTAATAAATGTAACAGTTACTTATAACTTTACGCAATGTCAACTTTTTGAACAAAAATTTTCTGTGCTTTTTTACCCGACACCTCCATAGGAATGAAAACCAAAAAACCCTAGTTTGTTTATGCTAAAACATTCTGAGAGCAGTTTCTTAAAGCAATGCATGATAGCGGTGGTGTTAGCCTTACAGAAAGCTTTTCCTACAGTGGAATGTAATAAAAACATTGAGGTGACAGGTTTATAATTTCTTTGTATATCTTCATAGTAAATGCTGATCATTGTGCTAATTTGGGTGTTCATCAGAGCAACTTGCACTGGAGATCAAGAGAACAGAAAGGATGAGGTGGAGCAGAGCCATCAGCTCTGCAGAAGGAAGGGGGATACGGTTTCTGGAAGAAGTCTGGTGCTTTCCCAGCGAGGACCAATGCACACGAAAGCAAACTATACATCACTAAAAATTGCTCAAATGGGACCACCTGTGGATCACCTGTTTAGCTGATCATTTACAACATTTGATACTCTTCAAAAAGGTTGACATTTGAAAGATGTTGGCAGATAACCCAAATTCCAAAGCATCTCATGGACTTCCTGACTTAATAGCCACCTGCACAGTAATCAGCAGTTTGTGACAGTGGGTAGATTTTCATATGTCAGGGTGTATACTTATCTGTTGGACTTTTCAACGTGTGTGCAGAAAGTACTATGAAACAAATCCTCTGAGGATTCGAAAAGCACAAGAAACAGGTAGATACACCGTAAGTAATATCGGGTATGTTGATGTCTCAGCAATTCTTTGCTACAGTTTCCGATGCAGTACACTGAACACTCTAGTTTTAAATCAGGTGAGGAAATGAGATCGTCCCAAAATGGAGCAAATGTAAAAGGTATGAAGGTATGTGTCATTTAATAGAAACAGGGTAATACTCAAAATTATTGGTAACATTGCGGAAACAGCAGATTAATTCAAATTTAGTGTGTTCAACAAAAGGGATATTCTAAAGAAATTGCAATAAAATTAGAAATGGCTCACTCACTCAAACACTCATCCATTCACAAAAGGCTTGAAAAAGGATGGAGTCTAGGAATGTACAAAAGTTTGTTGTAAAGTGTAATTCTTCCATGTCCTCCTGGGAGTAAAAATCATGAAAAATAGATGCTGCTCATAAAGAAACCGTGGGGGATTTTTAAAAATGGTGCTGGTGAGGACCTACATATTTCCTGTATCAAAGAGAAGACAATTTCTATGCTACCAAGATGGGAGTACAGCACAAACATATGTACTTTGATCATATCAGGCGTAGTGTTGGAAAAGACCTTGAAACAGTTAGTGCATATGAAAGGGATCATAAGAGACCACCCTTGCAGAGGATGACTGGCGAGAAGATGGTGTGTGACAGATGATCGGGAGTCAGTTGCTTATAACTCAAACAAGAAATGGACTGAAGTGGCTCCCAAATACTGCAGTAAGATGTTACCAATATTTTACATGGATTTTACCTTACTTAAGGGAAGATGAATGTCTCTCATACCTCATTTATCTCACTTCTAGTGTTATTCTGAATTCCTGACCGGCTCCAAGTCTTGCTGCACACAGAACCTTTCCAGGCCAGTGGGAATAAAGGTCAGTTCTCTCTATATACATAAATGTAAGCTGGAAACATTGTCTGTAAGATAATTTGATCTGATATTCCCATGTATTTTCAAGTCTCAAGATATAAAAGGTGATCACTGGCTCAGAGAAGAGGACAAATATCCAAGCAGACACAAAAGGGACCATATTGCTAACCAACAATTTGAAGTATCAGATGAAAATACATATGGTCTCAATGCTATTATTTGTGGGAACATTTTTTAGAGGACACTTTGTCATTCTGGCTAACTTGGTTTTAGGATTCAACTTTTATTATTACTAGTAACACCAGCTACAGAGAGAGGAGGCATCATGACAGCATCTCTTCCTTCCTGTCCTATGCAGGTAGGAGGGTCAGGCAGTAGAGATAATATAGCTTATGACATACACATAGCAAGCACAGAGAATAAGAGACATGGGTCTGGAGAGTAAATGTGATTAGAGGGGCATATCTACTATATAAAATTCAGTTTCGGTGGAAAAAGACGGTCCTTTCAGAACAATGTTTTTGACAAACTAGATTTGCTTATGTTAAAGGGCTGAACAGTTAAAGTCTGGACAAAAATAACTTTTGAAGGGACTGCAAAGAAAGCACTTGGTTTGTCTTGTTACAGGAAAACAAATGTGTGTTGTATTTTGTGTAAGTATTATATCAGAAGCAGGTACTGCTGCTGTCTCTACATTGGGAACTTCCCATCACATTTGCTTTCTGTCCCTAGGAATTCTTTTTTTCCCCCTCCTTGTTTCTTGCCTTATTTCCCCCCCTCCCCCAACATTTCCTTGTTCATTAGACCTATTTGTTTTGAATTTGCTCTTATCCTCTTTAGAGAAAGACAGGCTTGCAGAGCAATTTTTTTCAGTATTAACAGGCAAGAACTTGATACTGCTTTCACTAGTATTTTATAAAGTTTATCTGACCTAGATATGTAATTTACAATTATAATTGACCTGCACTGACTTAATAGTAAAAAAAGAACTGAAGATCAATACAAACAAAACCTTTTTGGCTCATTCTTAAGAGGAAATTATATGAAGGTAGTTCGTGTGAGATAGTAAAGGAACTGTATTCAGGAAGCACAGATATGTAGCTGCTAATGGTGATTTTTATCACTATTGAATGTGTTTGTGCATGCAAAAACACATGATACTTGTTTCAGAAGTGGTTGCCTAATGACCAAATGCACAAAAATATACATGAGGACTACTAAAATAAACATTTGAACATACATTTTACTCAGCTAGCAATGCATTGCTTGTATTTTATTCCTTGTTTTATTATTCAGGGAGAGGGCATAACATTTTAAAATGTGAAACTACAGAGCTATATTTAATGCTCAAAGTCAACTGTATTTCCCATAGAGGATAAGAAAATTCATTAAAATTTCTATGTATATTTATCTCCTTTTTTCCTCACTTTAAGTTGTTCTGCACTTGCCTCCTGAAGAAATCACGCTTGTATTGACTTATTCATGCTATGCTCCTTTTTTACAAAAGCCATCTAGTGGAGCAGGATTTTTTATTTAGAAGACCATGAAAAAAACAGATCCTTAACTTGAGTAAGTTATCCTAGTCCTATTGACTTCTATGATGCTCTGGAAATTTTCCCCAGCTGATGTCATCCATGTTCCAAATTTCAAACATTCAGTGGGCGTCCACTATGCTTTTTGTTCTGAAGGTCACTAAGTTATAATGAATAGGTTGTTGGTTGGGTTTTTTTGAGGAGCTCCTGTAGGAATGACCAACCCGACGAAAATTTCTAAGAGAGGAAAGGATGAGTGATTTGCTCACATAGAATTGAGTGATTTGTTCAGTGAATTGTTTACACATACAGACTCCATTAAAAAAAGGAAGTGCTAGCTTCCTTGAAATATTACATACTCATGTGCTCAACTTCTAATGGAGAAAGAATGAAGGGACATCCCAGTGAGTGGTTAGCAAGTTACCGAAAGTAACATGTAGGACCCAGGTTTCCCCTAGGAAGACAAGCTCACTATAGTTACATCCTTTAAGCAGTAGCTTCAGACAACTGTCAAATTCCTTTTCTTCCCATGCTTGGGGTCCTTTCCCTTACTGGTTTCTTAAGCTCCATGGATCAGGCTGAGAGGGGGAAAAAGGTTTATCACCCATACTTTGATTCATTGCTGTACAGCCAAGAACAAAGTTATTGTGCTTTTATTACCAGCACAGATATTTTCACACTAAAGTTATACAGCTATTTTGCCATCTTGATGTAGGAAAGTTGACCATTCTAGTGAAATGGAAAATTAAAAATATGGAAAAATATTTTAAAAGTCCAATCATTTTGTTACTAGCATAGCTGGACCAGGTCCTGGTCCTGGATTGTCTTTGCTCCCACCTTCCTATTAACCTACTGAGACTGAGGAGAAGAAAACATTTCAACTGTTTCAGAGCCATATCTCTGTGACTCTTTGAAGGATTAAAACTTGGAAGCCATAGCTTGCCTCCGTCTCCCAAGACTTCTGGGCCCACGTGACTCCCCCAGATCTGAAACAATCCACATGTCAAGGATGTCTCCAAAGAGCACATCCCAAAAGACTTGTGGCCTGCCAATATTCCCAAAGGAAATTCAGAATAAAAAAGTGTTACAGTAGTGCTTTGCACTGCATTTCTAATGTTGTGGCTCTTAGCATGTGATCAGGAAATGGTAAAACTTACTACAATTTGTTACCACCTCGGAAGAACTGTATGACTGCAGAAAATGAACTACTTATGCTTGAGAAGTGGCAAGTGATACAAGCAACTAGGAACTCATAAATCAGAATGCAGTACCATAAAGGTTTCGTGAACCCATTTGGAAGACAAAAGTAGTTAAAGGCAGGAAGTTAACGTAAAATGAGATAAACCCCAATATACATTTCAGATTTACCTGATGCCTCTCTTTATAAGATGACTGATTTGATAATGTTAATGCAGTAGATGTGCATCTTAAGTAAATCACTGGAGAAACAGCTAAAATAAAAAAAAGAAAGCATTAGTACAAGAACTGTTAGATGAATAAGTAGTCTGTGACACAGGAAACTACAGCAAGTGCACTATAGGGAAGCTATCAGACCGAATAATACAGAGGAAAATGACTCATGCTCTCTCAGAAAGAATGTTTTATGGATACAGAGTATATATTATTGTTATTAATGCCTTTGATGGCACATGTTAATGAAATCTGCTGAATACGCACACAGAGGAGATATCCCCAGTACAGAGAAAGACCAACTACCAGAGAGGAGAAACCTGAAAAGTGGAATTAATATAGATGGAATTAAACTGAATGGGACAAAATGCAGTACGAACAAGGAAGGCTTTCTTGGCTGCCAGACTTCCCAATTCTATGGGAATTCACATATCGGTGATGCTTTCTGAGGCAAAATGAGGGAGATAAATTTGATATATACAATAAAAATCCTTGCCATTAGACTTATGATCTTCTAGGAAAAATTCCCTGTTTCCTGCTATCCCAGCACCTCAGAAGCACTCTTGAAGATCTGAAGATTTTTCCTCCTTGGAGTTAGGGAGGAGGAATTTATCTCATCCTAAGGCAGACACCTAGAACAGTGGCATCCCTCTGCTTCTCTTTGCTCATCTATTTTCCTGTGCAGGCCGTCCCACTGATTCTGTGTGTTGGTGTGTGTATATCTGACTCCCACACTGTGCATCATAGATCTCCTTCAGTCTGCCTTCCCTTTTGTGGCTAGGGAGTCCTTCACTCATAGTTTCAGAAGTCCTAGATCTGGGAAAATGGGAAGAAGTTAATGAATTAACATCTCTTTCCAGTCATCCATATAAAATTCCTCTTGCTCCCATTTAATATACTCACTGACTTTATTCCACTCCACCATAATACTCAAATTTTCTTACTAGTTCTTTTCCAGTGGCCTCAATTGCAGGTATACAGCTGTTCAGCCCTGCATGGTGACCTAGGACCACAGGAATATCTGCACTTTTCCAGCTATCTCTCCATAGCTTTCCCAGAAAGTATGTTTCTGGCACCGTACGGCATCTAAAAGTGCTCTCCCTAGAAGATGCTGAGACGTCTTGTCCAGGATGTCAGATGAATGTCTTGCTGAATGTCAGATGCAGGTGTTCTATGGCAAGGCCCTGATAAGGAAGGAGATAGGGAGGAAAAGATAAAGACATTAGGCATTAACGTGCCCTCTCAATGCCCTTTCTACTGTAGCCCCTCATTCTAGGTCTTTATTGCTTACTCTTCACCCAGAGATCCTTATTGCACGCATTTTGTCCTCTGCTTCTTTCAGCTGTTATTCCGGAGCCCTTAATCACTTTCTTATTGAAAAAAATATCAATTTTCTAGAAGGCCCTTTTCCATTGTTCTCCTTTGTAGTCTTTTTGAAGGTCTTGAACAAAAGGTCTCTTACAAAAAAAGGGGGAAATGTGGATGTATACTTGTGGAAACCTCAGGATGAGATCCTAAAAGGACATTTAAATGGGCCATTCCTCTTGTTCTCATATCTGACTCCAGGAATGACTTTTCAAGTCATTGTGTGTTGGCACTGTGGCTGTCTTTTTTGAAGGGGACATCCTTCCTCTGCACAAGTTCAGTGTTATATTGCTGTCATTTCAATGAGTGGATTCCAGTAGAATAGGATAGATTGCCTATCCTCAAAAAGACTCATGTCCCCTGAAGTACGGGAATGGATTCACCTCACCTGAAGGTAGATATCTGCATCTGAGATAACAGTTTCCTTGTAGCCAGAGGTAATGACAGTTACTTTTGTTCTGTGGTTCTTCTGTCATCATCTCCTATATGGAAAGTCCTTAAAAGTATGTTTCCTTCCGCTGACTGTAACTGCAGCAAACAGTGTCTAATTGTGAAAAAAACAGGTGAGTCTCACCCAGGGAGTCTGACAGCCCTGGAAGCCCTGTGCAAAGTCCCTGCTGTGACCTTCTGTAGAGTACACTGCAAATTTTGGTAACTTATGGAGAAAAAAGATGAATTCAAACTAATGTATGAAAAGAAGATATTCAGGAATGATCAGGGATGTAAAGATTTGTTTCACAATGGGAGCATAAAAGATCCTGGTTTACTTAGCATCAAAAATAAAAGAGGAAACAAAGTTGCTCTTTGTAAACACTTTGTAGGAATAAACACCAGAGAGGTAGGAAAACTGAAGGACAAACCTGGGTGATGATAAAATAGGTGTAATTGAAACATTTAAGCTAGAAAGTAGGTCTACAGATATAACAAGAGTGAAGTTTTGGAACAGACTCTCAGAAAGAAAGGAGGAAGAAGATTAAACTGCTCTTAAACTGTGTGTAAGTAAATTTAAAAATGGAATCATAGGAGGCATAGTAGGAGACTGATGATTTACACTATTGATATGTTCTTAGGAGTGCTAGCGAACAGTAGGTTGCAGAACAGACGTGCTACAAGATTCTAATCTTTCAGTTCTGATCCTGGAGACAGGAAAGGTATACAGAAAAATAAAAATACTTCCTAAAATAGCAAGTAAATTTTTGTTCTACATATATTCTGCCCTCTGTCAGTGTCACATCTGCAAAATTTTGGACAACAAATGTATTGTATATTCTAAAAGATCTATATAATCTGCTTTGTCACCATTTATTGGATGTTCAGAAACCAGAGGGATGGTTGGCTCACTTTTCTGCTAGACTTTTGTCCATTAATCATTCCTGGGGTGTTCCAAAACAAAGTTAATTATATGCATTGCCTCCATTATTAATATATTTATTTAATTTTCCTACAGTCTTTTTAATCTCATAGAATCATAGAATGTGTTGGGTTGGAAGGGACATTTAAAGGTCATCTAGTCCAACCCCCCTGCAGTAAGCAGGGACATCTTCAACTGGATCAGGTTGCTCAGAGCCTCATCAAGCCTGGCCTTGAATGTCTCCAAGGATGGGGCCTCCACCACCTCTCTGGGCAACCTGTTCCAGTGTCTCACCACCCTCATTGTAAAGAACTTCTTCCGAATGTCTAATCTAAACCTACTCTGCTCTAATTTAAAGCCATTACCCCTCGTCCTACTGCTACATGCCCTTGCAAACAGCTTCTTGTCCACCAGCACCCCCCAAATCCTTCTCCTCAGGACTGCTCTCAAGCCATTCTCTGCCCAACCTGGATTTGTGCCTGGGATTGCCCTGACCCAAGTGCAGGACCTTGCACTTGGCCTGGTTGAACTTCCCACCCCCCCTCCCCATATTCTGCCTCACAAAATGGTGGCCTGGTGGGGCAGACTGGGCCCAGCCTGACCTGTGACCTCGGGTAGAGCCTCCTGCCACGCTCCAGGCCCAGCCATCCTTTCCATATACTGTCCCTGTTTCTTTTCTATTCTCTTATTATTGGTATGGGTGAAGTGTTCTAATTTCCTAATTCAAGTCTAATGCAATTCAGTTGCAGCCCTTAGACCTGAAGCCCAAAAGTCAGGCTGACTTTCAGTAACTCTCATTCGCTCTCTTTGCACATCCAAATTAAATCTAGGCTCCTATGGAAGACCTTGCATAAACTTTACACCTATTTTACAATTCCTTTATAATGTAATTCTCCCTCAAACCTAATGAAACCCCCAAACTGAGTTGCTGATATCAGTGAAGGTGCTAATTATGTGACAGTATATTCAGAAGGGAAATTTACATGTAAAACTATAGAAGAAACACACATAGAAGATTCCTCCAGCTTTTGGCACTGTTGTCACAACAATATCTGAGAAGTGAATCTTGTATCTTCTGAAATCTAGATGGTGCTTCCTCATCTCTTGGTGTACGACAACCTTTGCCTACATTGTAGCATGCACATTACCTTCTGAATTACAGGAAGAAATAGAAAACCTTATTGTCAGATGGAGTTGTAGAATAAAAGATACATTTATTGGAAATGTGCTTTTCAGAATTATATTGTAAAGTTTGAAAACAGTAAAACTTTACACTGCAATGTTTAAAAAGAAGTAGAGACAAATTTTTTTTTGCAATATTTGTATTTTTTTTTCTCATTATGGGGTAGGAAATTCAGTGTAATGCTACTGAATTCAATTAAATTGATACAGATTTATGGAAAGAAGTAAGAACAAAATATGTTTCTCTGAAAAGACATTACCCTGTTGATCAGTTTGCAGATCAGCTATAGGATTCTTGTGGAGGTCGAGGAAAGTCAATCTTTTTGCCTGTAATTGTGAAAATATATAGAAACCTAAGATAAGTCAGATTGCATTAACGTTGTGTATTGCATTTACACCTTGCACTCCTTTCCACCCGTCCATCATCATTGTATATAGAATATATACTTTCTTACTGAATGTCTATGCAAAGTGGTCTCCAGTATGAGTTAAATGATCTAGGTATAAAAAATAATAATAGTTAAAAATATGAAAATGCCATTAGTGGATTAACCAGTCTCCTTGCTCCTTTCTTTTCTTTTTTTTTTTTTTTCTTTTTTTTTTCCTGGTGGTAAGTATAAAGGAAAAAGAGTTTTCCCTCTAATACTACTGAAATTACTTCACAGTATGCTGTGTGGCCCAAAATATTAAAAAAAATAGTAAAAAGGAGTGCACCGCAAATAATGTCATAGATTTTTAAAGTATATTTTCTCATCTATAATTTATCGCTTTCCATATAGAGTCTACATGATGAATGGAAAAAAACACAGAACAACCATTTAAATTTTATTCTCTATAAGAAGGCAGCAATTGAGGCTGGAAAGTGATAGGATTAAAGTGGAAATAAATGTGAAAAAAAAATGTTTCCTTTTGAAGATGACTCGTTTAAGGAAAAAGACCTTCATATTTTCAGTTAAACAGTTCTTTGTACCCAGGGAGCCTTTCTTTCACTCAAAGAATGCTTGTTAGTAACAATTTCTTGTTGGTAAAAGTTAAATGTCTTTTCTTTTTGATCTTAAAAGTTTAATTCTTCTATATTAATCCTACTCTTAATCAGAGAGATTTACCAAGATTTAAGAAGGACACATGTACGCGCACAGCAGGGAACAGACAAAAAAGGAAAAAAAAAAAAAAAAAAAAGATGACTACTCCTATTTATGGTTAAGCTTTGGAAAGATATAATTAATTCAGAACCCAGATTATTCAGGATTCGAGGGATGGTAGCTTTCTTTTCCTATCAGTGCAGATTCTAGCCCTGGACTCTTGGAAGGTAATTTGGTTTTTTGACAGAAATTCTGGAGCCTTCACTTCTCCTCTTCAAAAGCCTCCCAAACCAATTAAAAGCTAGCTGCATATCATTCTGGCGCCTCATGAAGGAAGCTCTTTGTTTCTTCAGCATGGTAGGTGCTGCAAGCCAACGAAAATACAAGTCCGTGCAGTTTAACATTAAGAAGCATAAGAAATATGAGGGACAAAGAAATCAGATGGGTGCGTGTGAACAAATGCAATGTTACAGCCCTCTGTCAGGAAATGAGGCTTTATATCAGACAATGTTTCCGTCACTTGGTCATTTGTTGATCTGAGTTACAGTGAGAGCATTGAAAAAGAACCTCTTTAAACTTACTTTTCGGCAAATTGGTTGGTTGCGTAAAATAATGCTTTCTTTTATGGCTCAGTAGTTGATTTTAACTTAATCAGTATACCTAGCTCTCACTGGCCCAGGTTATGGCCAACCTCGGCTGGCAGTGGCCAGTCTCAGAAGCCAGGATAAATGTGTAAAAATATCATTTAATGATACTTCCTGCAGAATCTTTTCTAGCTTCTGGTGATTTGTGGTTTAGGGTTTCTTGAGTTCTCTTCCATGAAATTTGCCCAGTCATCTCTTGAAATCACACGAACGTCCAATATCTGTAACATCCTGAGTCAATGCACAACTGTTCTTTGTGTGGAAAAGTATCTCCATTTGTTTGTTTTTAATTTACTAGTCATATTTGCTGTCCCATAAATGTTGTATCGAGAAAAACATTGGACAGATATTCTCTTTTTATTTTCTGTGAGGCACAAGCGGATTTTATGGATGTGTATTATTCCCTCACTCCACCCCAGCATCTCTTTTCCAGGCTGACCTGTCCTTTCTTTTAGTTGTTCTTTAAAGGGAAACTATTTCTCACCTTTGAACTCCCACATTGGCTTTCTCCCTGAATTTCCTAGAGTCTGGCTTTGAATATTTTTTGAGAAGGTGACAGACCAGTATTTAATATGCAGAATATAATTTACAAAGTAGCATAATTATATTTTATGTTTAATTTTGTTTTGTTTTGTTTGTTGTTACTTCTATTGAAGTATAGTGACAGGTTTATTCTGCTTTAGCATAGATGTCAACATAATTTTAATTTTACATTTTCCTGCAATTTAATTAATAAATGGAATGGTGCTGCTTTTGTTTTCCTTGGCTATGTGTTAGCATAGATTGTATTCATTCTACTATACATTGCTTTGAGGATAGAAGAGGAGGTTCTAAAACATTAAAAACACTCTCATCAGTCTGTGGAAAGTTGCATGACACAGCGTTGTGGTGCAGTTTTCAAACCAGGGACTCCCCAAGTAGTTCATGTAGGACAGAAAGTCTTTGTCTTTATATACTCACCCTGCTTTAATATATGCTGTCTCTACTGGGAGCAGTTGCGTGCGGCTACTCCTCTCTGAATGCCTGTAGTTGCTTTTCTTAACCTGAACAACACTGGAACAAACTGCAGCCTTTTCATTTCTGTAGGGATATCTACCTCAGGATTGGCAGCGGCAGCTGAAGGGTTAATTCCCAATGGACACAGAAAAAGCAAACAGTCTGGGTGCTGGTTTGTAAAATGAATTTTCAATGTGTAGCCCACAGACTATCATTGATTGCGGTAAATAAATAAAACCACTCCTGACTTTTATTGTTGTAGGGAGTAATTATAATTCACAGGGCCAGACCCTTTGTGCCACAGAATGCTTCATTTGTGGTTTGCATGAGCAGATACATTAACTTCTGTAAGCTCTTTTCATTAGAACGCTATTACTCATTGAGGACTGATCAATATATCATCTATACAACATCTTGAATGTGGATGTCTGGACCCATTGTGGGCTTGCTGATAATGACTTCTTTATTCAAGCCAGCTTGTAGGAACAAGGAGATAAAGAAAAGGGAAGAGAATTATAGCATATGCTCATGAAAGTATTCTAAAGGTTATAAACAGAAAGCAGGAGTAAAGCTACAGGCTAGGGAAAGCGATCATAGAGAAAAAAGAGTGGAAAGGAACTGAAAGTTGAAAAGGAAAAAAGGTTAGAGTTTCACTGTATTTCTTTTTCTGACATTATGCAAAGCAAGCTAAGTTTTAATAAACCTTCTTTTGAAACTAGTCCTCCCCTTTGGGATTATATTGCCCTTTAGGTTTTCATATCCTAATGCTCTGCTCATCTTGTGAGGCATTTAAGTATTCCCAATGAAAGCAGAGCACCGTTTTCCTTCTCCCTTGCAATCTTTTATTTATCTTTTGTTCTCCTCCTTTCTCACCTCCCTCTTTCTACCCCAAATAAACTCTCTGGGGCTCAAAGGTTTTATTTCCTCAATTAACTTTTGATTTCTTACTGTATTCACCACTTTCTTCTGTTTCAAGCTTTTCTTATGCTCTTCATCAAATTTTGTATCATTTTATTAGAACTTTAATACATAGTGTGACAGATTACAGCTTGATTCAGGCTCACTGCACTCTCCATATCTGGGGTAGATTTTGGGAAATGGTAACGAATAGAAAATTATATATCCACAAAGCACTTTATTCATTTATTCTAGCTTTTTCCTTGCTGCTTTACTTTGGCTTCTGTTTTGCTGATGAGAAAAGAAATGAAGAATTATAGTCTGTTCTGTAGATTGGAGTGAAGATGCCATGCAGGTGAAGGAAATATAGAAAGGGTTAGAGTTGTTTTCAAGGATCAGAAAAAGGAATTTATGAAAGAATACAATTTGTGAAAGAACAACAAAAGAGCCATCATAGCTTCAATCTTGGGGTGGGAAGAAAAGATTTTTATTTTTTTTTTTCTGGAAGACAATAAAACCAGATTCCTCCTAAAGCAAGTCTTTATCAAGGAAGTATTTTAAGTACAGTGGCAACAAAAAGACTGTCAATTAACACAATTTTAGCAGGGCATGAAGATAAGTACCTGCATAATGCATACATGAAAATTAAAATCTTGTGAGTTTATTTCAACAGATTCAGCAGTTCAGGAGGACCTTGCAAAGAAGAGTACTCTCAGTGACAGAGGCTCAACATCTGGAAGCCAAGAAGATCAGGTAATAAGGCAGCTAACATCAGTTTTCTGAAGCTGATTGAAAACAAACAAGACCTTTAGTCACAATTTTGGAAAGATTTTAGAACAACAAGCTGATTTTGACTTCAATCCATCAATCTAAAGGTGTTAAACAACCCAACTTGTGGAAATTAGGGACTGAATGTCCCAATGACAGACGAAAGATAAACAGTATTGCAGACTACCATCAGAATGGTTGAAATATTGCCCAGTATTGGTTCATAAGAGTAGCAGAGATGATCAGAAAAGCTTGTTTTTATTTCATGGGAAATGGGTATGGACAATTTCTATTAAGCTCGGAGTGGGAAAAAATTTTGTCAAAACATCTTTGCTTCTGGCTTCATCTTAAAAATGGCCGGATCCTTCCATCTAAAAACTAGAAGTTTCCACTAGAATGGAAATATTCGGGTTTGGGTTGTGTTCATATTTCAAGTCAGATCAAATATTATTCTTTGAGGTCATGTACAAGTAACTATCCATCTGTTTCACCTGCCCCAGTGCTTTATGGAAGTTGCAGTTCAGGCATCTTGCTTGTGCCTTGTGATGAACTGTAAGGCTGAAGCATGGAAATCACAGGAGAGACTTAATGTGCCCCAGCCCACAAAGGAGGAAGGGGATTAATCACTCCCACTTTCCTGGAACATGAGAAAATGCAGTTTAATGCTGAACCGTGTCTAGATGAAACTTTTCGATTTGGAAATCTGTATGTTTGTTTTGACCAAATGAAGCAAAGGGAAAGGTTTGACATTTCAGAAAGGGAAGATTCGAATATTGCAAAGAAAGAAAAATAAAATTGTTTATGGAAAGAAAAGCTAAAACCAGAAAAAGGATTGGCACTCAAGTTCTAGTTAGCTATGACTGCTTTCTCCTGCTTCTGCCAGACCTCTCACAGCTCTGAACCCTTTCTTAGTATGTCTAATATTGCTATTGCAGCCTTTCACTGTGCTTGTATGAAGGACTTCTGCTCTTGCTTGTGCTTCTTCTAGGCAACTTTTCGTAGCTGGGCTATTCCAGCAATATTATATAAAGTAGTCCCGGGATCAAGTGGGAGAATCTATTAGAGGTTCTTCATTGACCCCTGAAGTGTTTGGGCTTTTTAATGTGTAACAGGACTTGCTTTAAATCTCCATGGATGTGTTCTAGTCTGTCTTGGGATTGGGACCCAGAACGTCTCTTCTCATTAGCCCTACAGAGGCAGCAGACACACTGGGCACTGAGTACCTAGCATTTGGCCAATCCCAACAGTGTTTTCCTACAACCACCAGTGAGAAGCTAAACAACTAAAATCCCTGCCCTCTGGCATTTCCTCACTGGTGAGCATCCTTTGGTAAGTGTACTTACCACTGTAAAGCTTTGCTTAACTTCAGTAGGTGCGGAATAGACTCCATAATCTGTGAGCTGTGATTAGCTTCTTTGCATATCCTGTTCTCCACCTGGCACAAAGGAGAAATTCAAATGTCTTATCTTTGTCTTCTTCTCCTCCCTCTGCTCATTTCAGTGCCTTCCTGTTCCTTATTCCTAATCACAATACGACCAACATACTTCTTTCCACAGTGCCTACCTTTTGGAACAGCTTAAACTTCTCAGCTTCATAAGCTTCTTTTTATAACTTGGAAATTAAACTTGGCAAAAAGACAACTATTTTATGTTCTGTACCCTTTTCCTATTGCCCAGGTATGTCAATGCTCTCACTTATTCTTTAAATACTCTTTACACCTTTTTTTTTACTAAGTGCAATAAAGATTCTGCTTTGCATAGAGTTCTTCCAAGTGATTTAGGAGGAAAACTGTATTAAAGATACAGTCTTTATATGTAAAGATACATATCTTTACTTATAAAGATATGTAAAATAAATTGCATTCCAATACACTGAAAAAACCCCACACCCTAGATGTAGATCTTTCACTAAAAGAAAAAGTGTAAAATAATGATTAAAAAGTACTGAAGAGTAGTTATTGATTCAGTCACAGAATTGGGATTCTCCAGAGAGCTATGCTGAATCCATTTTTATTCAATACATTAATCAATAGTTTGGTTTTCATAACAGGGAATAAGATCCTGACATAAAAAAAATTTAGCTGAGGGGCTGTGGATATGTTTAAAGACAAGCACGAAGTTCGGAAATATCTGAGCAAATTGAAAAATCTAATATGAAACCCCTCTAGTTTTCAGGTAGGAAGGTTTTATACCTAAGTAGGTGTCATCGGCTGTGCAAGCACATAACACAGAGTAGCTGGCTTTTCTGTAGGAAATGCTGAGAGAGACACAGAAACCATAGCAGTGTAGGGGACTGCAAGAAACATGTTGAGAGAAGGCAAACAGCATTATAATTGCAAGGTGCATGAAATGATCCTTTTAATTTTTTGGGAAAACGTGATCATCTTTGGACATTACACTGAAGAAAGATGAAGGTCAGTTACAGTAAGTAGAAAGGACAGATTCAAGAATTATGAGGTAAGAAAACAACATGAAAAGGGAAGGCTGAAACAATAGGGGCTATTTAAGCTGAAAGAGAGAAGATGGAAGAAACATAACAATAAGATGAGGTATGCAAAAGGCTGCTGCAAAGAGAAGAGGTCAAATTGCTGTCCAGGTGGAAGGGACAAAAGAAAATGGGCTTATACTGCAGTAAGAATGTTCCAGAACACCATCCATGGTTTCCAGTATGACAGTAAGAAGCCATGGAAAAGATTTGGTGGAGGTTATGGTGTGTACATAGACCTGTATAAAAGCTGGATCTTGAGGGGCCCTTCTGTTCCAGTCTCCACACTGAGACAATCAGTCCTATCAATGTGGTTGCCACAGTTATTTGTCTAACTTGTTCTGGGACATCTCCCTGTATCCCTAGGCTGTCTATTCTAGGTCTCCATTAGACTTGCCTTTAGGTGCCATTCGTAATGTCTTGCCTTTATCAGTGATGAAAAAAGAAGCTTTATGTATTTTTCAAGTAGTAATCTTTATCCGCCCCAGCAAAATATTGTAATTTTGACTTACTTGAGGTTCCTTAAAAGCAGCTGAGATAGCTGCAGTAAATACTACCATAGATAGGGAGTTGACCTGTAGGTACCTGCTTAAGGTTCTTCCAACCTGCTTGTTTAGGTTTTCTGGATTTGCCAGCAATACACCTGCATGATGGTAGAGGAAGGTAAGCTGCCCTCGTACTAAGGATAGAAGCGCACAAGAATCCAAAGACGGATTTGAAGCTCAGATAACTGAAGCCAAACTACCTTCATATTTCCTATGGATTTCAGCTGGCAAGTATTTATGCCAAACCCTGGGTGGGCTTGAGCAACCTGTGCTCAAATACAAACTGTTTTGAGAATATGTTCCTGGGTTTTCCAGGTTATCTCTATAGAAGCTGCATTCATATCCTTGGATTCCAGTATTGTGATGTATCTGATGAAGAATTTTCGTATTAAGATACAATAATCCAAAGAGCTGTCTTGGCCATCCAGAGCCTGCTCTGCTTGTTGTGACTTCCAGTGTGAGAACTGTACTCCCTGTGAAATTTTTGTATATTAGATCAGGAAGAAATTTCACATGAAACATCATGCTTCTGTGGATTAAAAAAATTAAAACATATATTAACTTTACTTGTCCTTAACTTCTTTGTGAGTGTCCTGTGAGTCCTAGGGCCATGTTTTTTAGAGGAATTACATTATCTGAAATGATCTGTCAGTATGCTTATTGAACCATATGAGTGAATCTGCAATACTCGCATGTCCTGAGGGCCTGATGAGGTTGACTGTTTGGTACTCTTCTAGTCAGGGACACTTTCATATCCTGGTGAGCAGCTATATATATATATCAAGTTTTACCTTCCAATCAATATTTGGAGTGCATGAAGCGTGCATTCGTGCATTTAGTATGGACCCTTATGACTACGTGAGAACATGTCCTAAAAGATCTTGTGGAATGTGAAAGGAAGATGAGTGATGTACCTCTGTCAATCCTGCCAAACACGTAATTTGAGATTGCTATGGTGGAGGCCTTTTTCTGGCTAAGCTCAAGGTTTTGCGGGGTGTACTTTATGCAATATGTATAGTATATGGGTATATTTCAGCATTAAAACTGGAACAATTTATGCTTATGTGTAACTATCCTCACTTTGTGCATAGAAATCTTTGATGACTGCTCAGGTGGATAAACTAAAGGATGTGCCTGAGTGCTTGAGGTATAAGAGCCTCAGTTATTATCATTCTTTGGAAAATGAAACAAGGCCACAAAGAGGTCTTGTATAAATTAAAAATGAAGCAAAATGAAAAAGTAAATAAGTCAGGAAAAATAATTAGCTGACATACGTTAATTTTTTAAAAATACTTGTTTGTGGAACAAAGTGTAATTAAGCCCTTAGTGAGCATATGGTATGCAAATACTAATGCAGTTTATTAGTATGTATTCAGCAGAATATTTGGGCAGATCATTCACATGTTCATATAAAAGCGAGCTGAAAACTAGAATGTGAGAATGAGAGTGGTCTAGGAATGATGAATGTTCATTCTACTGATATTTTTGGTTTTGAGGGAATTCAGTAAAACATAACCTCTGCAAGGGACATAAAGCAATTTCATTTTTTAATGAGGGTGCAGGTCTAAGACGAGGGGAGGGCGAAACTAACTGTGTTAAGCTAATTAAACCTACTCTCTTTTTTTGTAATTTTCCAACACCAAGTACTGAATTAGCTGTAACCACTTGTAACAGTTCTGGCTCCAGTTTTCAGTACTGTATACACCCAGTCATGCTGGAACAGTTCCCCTCTCTCAACTTCTGCCTTTTAAGAGAGAGTCCTTTTGAAAGTTTTGCTCCGAGACCTGACTTACTGCTTTCAGAAAGAGAGTTTGAAGAGCTCTAAAATCTGCACACACAATTTATTTTGCATTGTGGTCAAATTAGTATTAATTAAAGCAAGAGAAGTTAAAAATCAGTGTTAACTCATAAACCTAATGCAATCATAATGTATTTTTTCAAAACTGGGACAGAATATGGTCAAAAACCTGCTCAGTCTTTGCATTATCTGGTCAAGACTTCCTAACATGAGCTTCTCGTGACATTTTTTGTTGTGCAGAACTAGTGAGACGGGATGAGTGAAAGAGAGAATATGGAGCAGCAAAAAATTTGGATTTGTGCAGTTCAGTAGTATTTGGAGGGGAAGGAACAGTGCCTCTGACTTCATGACAACTGTAATTTTTTACAGCTGTGCTGTCTCTGGGGCCACTCAGAGAACATAAATGTAAGCACATAGCGTATCTGTGCAAGATCTCAGTCTCAGATCATAGGCAGGGGATTATCTCCACTACTGTTTTTTTTCAGCAGAAAGTACAACAGAGCACCAAACCTAATAGGATCATAGGAGTCCACTGAGCTATTTATTAACAACAAATCTTATCCTAACGAACATGTTATACAAAGAAGATATATAATGAAGATGTTATACAAAGAAGAACGTCTACGGTGTCTATACTACTTTTAAAAATGTCTATCTGATGGGCCAGTTGTGGTAAATGCATTTCTCTTGACCATAGTACAGCTCTAGTAACACATACAAGCTGAAAACTTGTCATGATGCGTTAGTGTATGAAATAGGCAAGTTGTCATTACATTTATGGGATACTGTTGGAACATTATGGTAACATCTTGACTGACCATATGTATATTAATTATTTTGTTATTGTACATGTGTGTTTCTTCCATAACCTTCACTATGGAATATTCTACATTGCGGGAAGGGAATTCTGAAACTGGATTCGTAGGAAACCCCACCTTAAAGTGCCAGTAGTGTGTCAAGTGAGACTGCAGAACAAAGATTAAAGCAGCAGAACAACTGCTGAATATTGTTACGATAGAGTTTTAAATAGTGGGAGAGTGAGGAATGGTTTCTTAAAGGTTTTAAATGTTAAAATATTTCTATACAGTGACGAAGACAAAAATTATTTGCTGTATTGCTGCAATTCTAGCACTTAAATGGTTGACAAAGATTCATCATAGAGCATTAGTGGAACTCCAGGAAAACGGACACGTAGTTTAAGACAAGGAATTACATCATACCTTGCTTTCATCTCAGCTGATACAAAATTCACTGATGGTGAGAGCATTTCTGATTCTGCTGATACAAAACACATTTCAGCTAGTGGAATTACTCTCAATTTACCAGCAGGATAAGGTCTTTTTGCCCTTAAGTAGTATAAATTGCACCCAAGAAGTTACAGACATTGTGCACCTTCAGATATTAAAAAAAATCCTTTTCCTTATGTAAGAGTCTAGAGCACTGAAAGACATATTCTGCACCTGAGAAGACAATACATTTATTTTAGTGTATGAAGATATGTCTTGGTTGCTCTGAAAGCAACAGCTACACTTAAGACACCTACATTTGACTTTGATGTGTTCCCACTGCAGGTCAATTTTCAGCTTTGCAGTTGCCTTTCTAGTCTTTCACTCTGTCTCTGCACACAGTTTCTTGAGCAAATTAAAGCTGTCTGGCCCACCACCTTTAATTGTAAATTGTAGTCCATCTTTCTGCATGAAAAAAAATCACTGTTTTGCTATAAACTAAAGACTGATTTAAAAAATTGCAGTGCAGTTTGGGTGCCATTTAGTTTTAAGGAAAAAAAATAATCTCACTCCTGCTATAACTTTTCATATAAAATGAAGTTTGTTTTTTTGACAATCCTGTCTTTACCATAACTGTGGTAATTCTGCAAACTAGGATTTCTACTAAGTTTTATATATGCTTAACTAAAAATAATTTTTCTCTTCATCTGTATTCAATTAATGTTGTCCTCTCAACTGAGATTTTTATTAGATACCTAAAGTATACAAACAGAAAATTGGTTTAATTTAATATTCTCTGTAGATCATTAATTTTTGGAATAAGCCCTGAGTACACAAAATATAGTTGTGCGCAGACAAAATAATATGAGCATCATCTTTTTTCATTGAAGTCCTGCATGGGCTCATGGAGTGGGGAATCATGAAGTGGATAATCAAGCTTGAAATGAGATTATTATATTTTATAGAAATTCACGTGAAATGTACATGTTTTTCAGTGAAAGGGATATTTGACAGATATCACACTAGTTGAGATCTGAATTGTGGCTGATGTGTTTCTGGATAAATCAGTGGAGCTTGTGCGTATATATCATATGTGTTTAGAAAAAGTTAGTGTTATATTAAGAATCCATTACTGTTTGTATTGACGGTCTTCAGAAGAAAACACATGCTAGTACTCAAGGTGTTACTGGCACGATTTCCCTTTTAATTGGGGTATTTCAGATCCAGATGAAAGTTTTCGGTTTTAGTTTGAAATGTGAATCTACAGCTCTTTTATTAGGAATCTTCAGAGGTCCAATTTCCTTTATTTTAAAGAGGATGTTTTCCTATTCTACAACTTCACATGTGTTTAAAAGAGAAAAGGATGGCAAAATAAGAGATTCAGGATGTTGCCATTCAACAGTGCTAGCTGGCACTTAAAAAAAAAACCAAACCCACCACCAAAAACACCACACCAGAATGCTATATTATTATTTTATTACAGTATTTTGGAACACTTTATGCTTCATAAATGTCATTGTAAGTCCCAGTATTTTACCATAGCTGTAACAGTTCAAGGACACAGGCAGAATAACGTTTGTAAATAGAAGCAATATATTTTAAGTCTAGTTGGTATTATTAGGAAAAATTGGTCAAACTGTCAAGTGTACGAGACCTTGAGGTTTGTCTTCAAGGCCTGAAGGCCTTCAAGACATGAGCTTGAAAACATGTCTAATTTTTCCAGCTATATCAATAGTCAAAGAAAAGATATCACACGTCCCAATAAACCTGTTCCTGCCTACTGTGAATATGGAGCCTTTCTTTATTTTGCTTTTGTTACTCTTCATTATTTATAGTGCTATTTTTGTAAAGAAAAGCAAAAAGGAACAGGGAGAAGCAGTATCTTGTTAAATTAGTTGATACAGCTGGGGAAAAAACAAACTGAGCAGATTTCAGACATTCCCTCACTTCTGCAGGAGGAGGGAGTTACCCTTGTGTGGTGCCCTTGAAGAGCTTTCAGTTGCACAGGAACCGGAGAGTCACAAATCCGCCGTTACAGGCAGTCACGTTTTCTGTGGCAGGTAGCACAAGCACAGGAAAGGGTAATTCCCCTATGGTGCTGCAATGAACTGTTTAACCTGCACCAAGGTTTGTGACATATACAAGTGTGGAGGTCACTGCTGACTGTCATAGGAAATGGGAAAACAAGGAGAGGCTTCACTAATACTTGCTAATTTTGCTCGATTCATTTCTGACTGGTCATACTAAAATTGTCATAAGGAGCACATAGGGAGTGCTAGTTGCTGTCTTTGGTGGAGGAATTGCAGAGACCTTGTTACAAAGCAAACTTTTTTTGCTATTAGTTTTCCTCTGCATACCTCCATCTCAGTGGTTTGGCAGAACTAGATGGTCAAGAGATGTCCTGTATCCTGGAAAGAACTATGTCTTAATGGCGTCCTTTTATAACACAAGTTGCCTAGTTTACGTATGTGTCAAAAATGCATCTGGGGTATCTTACTGCTATGTACACCAATTACCCAAACCTTCAGTTTATGCAACATGTGGTCTGAAGGGATTGCATCAGAACTGGATGAGGCACAGGCAATGTCAAAGCTGAACATAGTAATGGAGACGATATGTATTTCATGCTTCTCAACCAGAGTGCAAACATGTATAAAGTTCAGACGCTACAGGCTGAAAAGCACTTAAATAGAGCACTAGCACAACATTTCTGCTAAGTGCTATGTTTGATTTTAACTAAACAACAAGCCTTAAGGAATGTGATTCCTTAGAGTAAGCTAGATTCATATGTGACCTTTGTATAATATCCTTATAGCTTTGTAGAAAGATTAAAGGCAGTGGATTAAAGCCGAAGACTAAAGGGACAGTATTAAAAATATATGGGAATGTTTTCATGCATGATGGCCATTTTGAAGAAGTGCGGCTAGAAAACATCCAAGAGAGGCAAATCTCAGCAGTTGGCAGAAGTAAATTTTCTCCACAGTCAAAAGAGGAATGTTTCCTGGAGACGACTGCAGGAAAATTGCCTATCTAGGGTAGGGCCAAAGACATTGAGGCAGACATGGGAAAGATGTTGTTGCTCAGACTTGAAGCTCTTCTACCAATTCTTTTTAGTGCAGAGCACGTAGAGACTCTGGCATCTGCTGTGGAAGCTGGTATGTAAAATGAAGAATGTAGAAAGCTGATGCACTTCATGGTAAGGGTATTAAGCCCTGCTCTTAGAGTGTTTCTATAGATGGCTTTGAGTACCAAACCTGCTGACTATGTACTCTTTGTGATAGGAGAGGCAGGAATCATACAGGGATCTTGAAACACCTCAAGACTTGTTACTCAGTATGCTTCCCAAGGTTCAAACAGACCTACTTTTTCCCTTTTTATTACTGTTTTACACCAATAAAAAAAATATTTGAACTCAAGAATTGTGAACCTGTCCCTCCAGAGTTTCTTCTCTTTTTTTCTTTAATAAATAACATACAGTTAAAAAGTAATACATTCCCCATGCTTGCTGTGTTTCTTGGATTATCTGGCCAAAAAGAGGGTAGAAGCCTCTGTCAGCTCTGAGGTATTAGGTGGCAATTTATCCATTGGAAACACCTGACATCAACAAACTTACATAAAATGGACAAAAAACAGGTAATACTTGTCACTTAATGACATCATGGACCAGATTTTAATTATAAAGGCTTTGTATCCCACTATTAATTTTTTGAGAAGTTGAATCCTCCTCAAACTTCTCCTTGTACAGAGCAGACTAAAGAAAACCCATATATCTGAGAGGTTTTTTGACTGTTTAAATAGAGAAAAGTGTGCCTCTTTTTCCTGCAACACTCCTCTACATTATTTACCTGATTCCAGGGAATTCCAAGGGCAGGACACATCCTTTAAAAAGGCCATGAACTGTATATCACAGCTAAGACTAGTAATAAACTCTAATACAGATGTTATAAAAGCCTTCTTAAAGCAAGGTTAATAACATGACAATAGTAAACACCCCAGTCAGCATAAAATGAAATGAAGCCTACAGTATTTTAAATGCATGGGTCCTGTGAAAAAGGATACCAAGGAAAGACCTTTTGTTCATGAGCTTCTATATATAAAAAAATTCAGTTTTCTGCTTTGTCTCAGTTGAAGGTCATCTGTACATGAGCAAGAGGAAAATAACTGCCATACTTTGCTGCAAAATGCTGGGATTACATAGCAGCATGTACAGTATTGCAAATACAATGCTTTAATTGAAGACTAATACTATTTATTAAATTAGAGGAGTTCCATTAATGGCCAGACATGCATTGTATTAATTTATATTTATTGCTTTTTGTTTCCCTTTTTTCCTCCTGAAAATAATTTGTGCGGTGTAGAAAGTGACAGAAATTCTTCTCCCCTACTTCATCCCTATGACAGAACTAAAATAATCTTCTAAAAATATCAGCATAGGTAGCTGAGCAGTTTATGAAGAAGCACTTTCTGTAGATCACCGTTGTGTCCCTCGTTCAAAAGAAAGAAACAGAAGGATATCCAAGTTCAGGATCAAATTTACATTTTGATGGGGTCTTGCACTGCTGGTTGGAATTAAGGATGCTTTCTGAAATTGGTGCCTCAGTCTCCAATCAGTTTCTCCCATCAGAAGGCATTTCCAGAGGGAGTGAGTACAGAATATTTGAACTAGCAAAACAAACCAAACACACCAATTTCCAGACACATAATCACTTCAATTGTTTTCAGCAAAGAATTTCACCAATTTCTTCCATTCACGAAAATTATAAAGAGTATTTGCAAGTTTTCAATGCTATTTCTATTCTATAAGAAGGCAGAAAATAAGAATTATCGTGCCATTCATCAGATAGTAGGCCATCAGTTGCATGTAATTTCTAAAAGGGGCTAGATGTAGGCTGATTTTGATGAAGATGAAGGAGATCTAATAAAAAATGTAGAATGCAATAGACTATTTTCTTAACCTTCTGAAATGGTGTTTTTTTACCTCTTTGTTTAAAAATTTTCTCAATTTGCTTGTCTTTGAAAACCCTGCTGATCACTAATCTCCTCTCCCCACAAAAGAATCCTGTATGTTTCATGATATTGTAGCATCAACATGTAAAACCTGATGTTCATTTAAAGTAGTTTAAACCTGCATATTACGAACATTTTCAAGATAGTCAGAAGAGAACAAGTTATATTGAAATCGCATGATAAACCTTTCTGCTAAAAGTTACTGAAGTTTTTCAGCTGGTCCTTTGTATTTGTGAGGAAAGTTTCCTTTTTCACTTCAGATCCTCTTAAAAAAATCATTACTTTAAAAATACTGTATGTGCTATTGTTTTATTTTACAAAGTAGCTTGTTATTCAAAATATAACTGAGCACCCTGGACATGAAAATTCAGTTAATACTAAAGAATAAAGCAGCATAACACTATCTTTGATACACTTTTTTTACTTGTCCTTCTTCAAAGTCACCAACTACAGAAGTGTAAGCAACAGTTAGGACATCATAGTAGCTTGATATAATATTAAATGACAAACTCTCCAACAATGACTGACTGTATTTTCGTAGTGGAAAGCTAAATAAAAGACAAATAGTAATTTCTTGAAGTAGAAATGTGGCCATTTTGCCAAATATTTCCATTTATGATGACGTGGCCAGCTTTATTATTTTTTTTTTAATTTTACTGGTTTTTTTCTATCAGTTTTTCTGCTGATAATTGATTACTTTTCTGTGGATCACTGTAACACCTAAAAAACTTCTTATTCCCTTGCATGATTACTAGTTTAGAGGATTCACATTTTCCTTCAGCCCAGTTTTCATTTACTAGTCTCTACATATTCAGCTCTTGATTAAAGTGACTAACACAATCCCTAGAGGTATATAAAAGAAAATACTAAATATAAGTTGAAAGGTCATGTTATCTCTGCATGTAGCACTGGTGCTGCTATCTTTGGAAAACCGTCCCCGCTTCAGTGTCCAGAGGTCAGACTAGCTGTTGATAAGGTTGCAAATGCCCACAGAGAAGCCACAAGCATGATTTAGGAACCTCTTATTCTGTCAGAGAGTTAGTTAAGAGGTATCAGGTTTAAACCTACGAGTATTTAAATGCAACATTGGTAATTGGCTCTTCAGTTCACTCACAGATGTTTAGTATGATTTAATGAGTTGAAATGGAAGCTAGAACAACTGAAACTCAGGCTTCGTTTTCTATGCAGTGAGGGTTAATTTCTAGGACAACTGTTCATATATTGCTGCAGAGAAAATCCACATAAAATTTCAAAGATGAGTTTGTAATATTTTTTAACCTGAAATCCATCTCCTGGTTCAAACAAATATTTAGTTCTGTGTCAGGCCACAGCTTGTCTTATGCAGGCAGACTGGGTGACCAGCATCTTCCCTGTACGGCAGTCCCTCCAAAGAGATGCTCACTGTTTGTTGCACTTCTGTGGTCTCACTCCAGTTTGTCAATGAGATGTCCTGAACAAGATATTCCACTCGTGTGGATTTCCCCACTCCAGGGTCTGTCAGCATCTGAGTAGGCAGATCAAAGTCACTGTGAACATTTTTGCTGCCAGTTCATATTCCGCTGAGTATCTTTCAACACCACAACAACCTTCTGCTGCCAGGTATGTGTTCCTGCAAATGCACTTCACAAATTTTGATTTGCAGTTTTCTGTCTATAGCTTCACCTCTGCAGGTGTAGATAGTTATCGTTTTTCTCACACTGGAGGCTACAAGTCCTCTCACCGTGGGTTTGGAGATTACAATTGCAGAATGTGCCGCAGAAAGCTCTAGACATTACCTTCCAGCCCAGCAGGGTGCCTAAGTAGGTGTCTACACTTGTGCTTTTGCAGTACAGAATAGGCAGTCCTGGTGGTGGAAATCCCAGAGAGGTCAAGTGAAAGTCGTCGCACAGCTCTTCGTGCACTAACCAGTGGAGGAGCAGAGATCCTGCAGTGTGTCCCCTTAGAGATTTAACATTAATATTGAGCCTCAGGCCCTTTGCACGGCTCCTATGTTCAACAGCAGCATAGAAGTGGATTAGTTTTTGTTAGCAAATGCTATCATTTTGTCTGGAAGACATGAAACATAGGTTACACATCTCCCAGGTAAATAGAAGTCATTCCCAAGACCTGACTCAGAGCTGTGTGTACTTACCAGCTCAGGTCTTGGTGCAGTGCTGTCACAG